>NC_089039.1:11810909-12417954 GCF_034140825.1 Oryza sativa Japonica Group
TTGTGGTAAGCGTTGTATGTCTTCCAGGGTTTCCCGTGAACCGGTCCTTAATTGCCATGGGTGCGACTAGCAAAACCAGCTCATCAAGATACTACATGTCTAATACTGTAATTATCCCATCAACTGAGCTAGTGGTAATTAAGCATGGCTAAACATATAGTTCTAGCTAGGTCAACATAAGTAACACCAGCTAGTCGATTTATCACCCAAGGTCGACAAATGATAGATATCAAGTAAACATGGCACAAGCGAGCAGATAGGTAATACCCGGATCCCATGTAATTAGCAAGACATGCATGTTTATTTGCAAATAGTAAAACATTTATAAATTGGGATCAACATGCTCAAGGGGAATGTGTGACTTGCCTTGCTTCTTCAAACAATCTTCCGAACTCTTATCCTTGCGACCGCGGACTTCCGAAATGACGGAATCTACTCGCTGGCACGCAAAAGGAGGAAAAACTCTAACAAAAACCAAGGAAACAGTACATAAAAAGTAAACAAACATGTAAAGCTCAATTTTAGATGATTTTTGCAAGTTGAATGGCTCAATTCGCAGTTTGAATGAATTAGATTTGAATTTTAGAAGTTTTGAGCCATTTAAATGAATTCCTATAATTATTAATGATTTATTGCGCAATTATTAATTATTTTCTCAAAGGAAAAGATTAAGCGCTGATGTCATCAAAGTGGTCGGCGCCGACAGTCTGGCCCCACACGTCAGCGGGTCAAGGGGACCGAGACCACGGGGTGGTCCACCGCTAGTCCACAGGATGGTTGGCTCAGATCGGCCAAGCCGATCGGGCGGTAGAGCGACGGCACACGATGGGGCATGGGCACGGCACAAAGCCGGCCCGCCCGAGCGACGGAACGGCCACCGGTGGCGACGACCGGCGACGGCGCTGGGAGTGGCGGCGCACACGGACGGCGGCGTGTCACGCCCGGAATTTCTATCCAAAATTCCAAACGCTTACATGTGTGTGAACCCTCGTCCAGGAATCAGCCGAGGCACACAATAACAAATTGATAATAGAGTACAAATATTACTCTAATTAATAAGCGAATAAAATGTCATTACAGAGGTAGATAGTTCCTCTCAATCAATAAAGTTCTAAGCAGCGGAAATTAAATAACGGCGCAGACGGCTCCACTCCACAGGCAGCTTGACCAAGGCTACACCTAATCCTCCACACCATCAGCCTCATTGTAGAACTCTTCCTCCGATGAATGATTGCAAGGTGAGTATATGACATACTCAGCAAGCCACACAGCAAATATGCAAGTGCACAGGATAACAAAGGATGGCATAATAGGGTTGCATTTGCAAAAGCAGCATTTAGCAAACATTTGAGAATTTAACAAAACAGTTAAGTAATAATTAAGCAATATTAATCCAACGCTATACAACATACCCTGTTGTATAGGCCCAACCATTCTGAACAACCACCCCGGCTGCACAGTTCTATCTCCAAACCAGGAATGTACCATTCCAAACCAGGAGCTAATCAAATTATTACCAGTTGTAGCATCTTTTACTATGATGAAAGGTGTGAGACTAATCACGAAATACATTGTTAGACCCGCCCATAACCGCGGGCACGGCTATTCGAATAGTTTTACTCTGGCCAGAGGTGTACCACTGTACCCACAAGACACAACCCCACATCATGTCACCATGTGCCTCAATACCACCACGGTATCTCGGAAAGGAGTTGTGACAATACCCCTCGCATAACACAATCCACTGCAGCGCACCTTCCTGGATCATAATCACCCCCTTATAAACAAGGCATGGACTCCCCAGCGACCCCTGTGGGCTTATCTCCGCCACTTCTCAGTCTGGTGCCCCGCAATGAACCATGCTATACAAAAGATAAAGCCGTTGCCCATGCTGGCTTGTGGTTGGCACGATAAATGTTTCACAACCGAAACTCGTGAACCGGTCCTTAATTGTCATGAGCACGACCATCAAAACCATGTGCTCACAACCCACCATTACCAGGTTTTAGTTGGCACATTAATTAATTAACTAATCACGATTGACCATCGTGAACTATCAATAAGCCATCATGAAATAATAGTGAGTCATTAGTTATCCCATAAATGTACTAATGTTTCTAAGCAGGGCTAAGCAATTATATCTAATATCTAGTTGAACCAATATAAATAAAGCTCAACTAGTCAAATTGTAATAACCCAAGGTATCAAGGAATAAGGTAATCAAGTACGAAAGGGCCATAACAAAGAATAGGTCAATTCCACCCAATGACATTCGAAAATAGATGCAATAGTTGAATAGAAACAATAGCTTTAAATAGGATCAACATGCTCAAAGGGTTGTTTGGGATCTGTGTGACTTGCCTTGCTGGCCTTGGAACTCTTCAAACTCTTCTTCCGCGAAAACGGACTCTCCAGAAACGACGGAATCTAAGCAAAAAGAAGCAAAATCACCAAAACAGCACATAAACAAGCATGAACAGTACATGTGGATATTTTTAATGTGTAGATCTCAATTTTAGAAAAATTTAGAGACTTGAACCAACTAAATCGGAGCTAAGATGAATTAGTTATGAATTTTTAAAGATTAAATCGGATTAAAACACTTAAATCGGTTTAAATTGAATTATGACGCAATAATGAATTATTTTTGAAAAGGAAAAGGGGATTTATTGCGTCAGCGGGCTAGGGTTTGGGTGGACCGGCGCATGGACGGCGGTTCACACGAACGGACGGCCGAGATTGATCCGATCCAAATCGGATGGCCGAGATCGATCGGTCCACGACCGGCTCACGGGAGAGGATCCCGATGACGTCAACGATGACATCACCGACGACGGCGGCGGCTCGGCGAAGAAGACGGCTCGGGCGGCGGACACTCGCCGGCGAACGGCGGCACCACGGCACCAACGGAGGGCACCAGCACGTAGAGGACAACGCGGCGAACACACCGGTGACCAAAACGGCGGCGGAAAAGGAACGGACGACGACGGCGACGAGAAGGAAGCGGCGGCTACCTTCGGGTTGTCGACGGTGACGAAGCTCCGGCGGGTTCCGACGGCTGCGAAGGGGCGGACGAGGACGGCGGCGACTTGGCGATGACGACGGCGGTCTTCCCGAGCGGCGGCGACAGCTGGAGCGACGGCGGAGCACGGCTGAAGCGGCGGCGGTGACGGCAAAGCTAGAGCACACGGCGCTAGAGCTACTCCGGCGACGAGAGGCGAAGGCGAGGGCTGCGACGGGTAGAGGAGACACCGGGGGTCCTTTTAAAGGGGCTCGGAGGCGGCGGCGAAGGCCCACGGCGACGGCAACGGCGAAGGAAACCTTCGGCTTGGAGAGAGGGAAAACCGATCCGAATCGAACTCGTCTCCGACGCTTTCCAAAACGATTTAACCAAAGATTCCAAAGGAGAAAAGGTAGAGGAGATCCCGGAGATCATTTCCCCTCTATTGATTCGGCCGGAGAAGGAAAGGAACGGCCGGATTTGGAAAGGAAACGGCGGCGGCGCGAAACTAGGGTTTCGGGCGGCGGCGGCCGAAGGTAGACGACGACTGACGGGTGGGCCCCACCTGTCAGCGACAGCGCGCTCGCGCGGGCGGCTGCGGACTGGGCCGGACTGGGCCGAGGAGAGAGAGAACGGTTTTGGGCCGACTTTCGGCCCAAAGCCAAAAGAGACTTTTTAAAACCTTTTTCAATTTAAATTATTTCTTAAATGCAATTCCATTTATTAAAAATACTTTCTTAGCTCAAATAAATCCCAGAAAAATCTAGGAATTATAGAATTAAGCAAAGTATTTAATGAAATTTTATCTGGCCCAATTTTATATTGGAATTTATTAATTAAACTTAGATTTTCTTTTCAAGACTTTTAAAATAAATTCTAGAAATTCCATTTAAACAACAATTTATATATTTTGAATTTTCAGGGTGTGACAAACCTACCCCCCTTAAACAGAATCTCGTCCTCGAGATTCGGAAGAACTGGCGAACAGGTACGGATGAGCTGATTTCAATTCATCTTCTCGTTCCCAAGTTGATTCTTCTTCCGAGTGATTACTCCACTGGACTTTGCAAAAACGGATAACTCGATTCCTGGTTCTTCTCTCACTTGTTTCTAGGATACGGATTGGTTTCTCAACATAAGTCAAATCCTCTTGGACTTCTATCTGCTCAATATTAGCTTCTTCGGTAGGTACCCTTAAACACTTTTTCAATTGCGACACATGGAACACATTATGTACTCCTGCCAAAGATTGAGGTAACTCCAACTGATAAGCAACCTCTCCTCTTCTACTGACAATCTTATAAGGTCCCACAAAACGCGGTGCCAATTTTCCCTTGGTATGAAAACGATGAACTCCTCGAAGAGGCGTGACACGAAGATACACATAATCTCCCTCTTCAAAACTCAAATCTCTGCGGCGATTGTCGGCATAACTCTTATGACGAGACTGAGCCACACGCAATCTTTCTTGAATGATCTTTACCTTTTCTTCTGCTTCCCTTAGGATATCCGTTCCGAAAACCTGACGTTCTCCCGTTTGATCCCACAAAAGCGGAGTGCGGCACTTCCGACCATACAGTGCTTCGTACGGAGCCATCTGTAGACTAGCTTGATAACTGTTGTTGTACAAAAATTCTGCATAGGGTAGATTCTTATCCCAACTTCCACCGAAATCTAGAGCACAAGCTCTCAACATGTCTTCCAAAATCTGATTCACCCTTTCGGTTTGTCCGTCTGTCTGCGGATGATAAGCAGTACTAAAGTTCAGCTTAGAACCCATCTCTTCCTGAAGTTTCTTCCAAAAATTTGAAGTAAACTGACTGCCTCGATCAGACACTATCTTCTTAGGGACGCCATGCAAACACACAATCCTTGCCATATACAATTCCGCTAAGCGACTTCCGGAATAAGTTGTCTTTACCGGAATGAAATGAGCCACTTTGGTAAGTCTGTCGACTATCACCCAAATAGAGTCATGGCCTGATGACGTTCTGGGTAAACCAGTAATAAAATCCATACCAATTTCTTCCCATTTCCATTCAGGAATCTTCAAAGGTTGCAACAAACCGGCGGGTTTCTGATGTTCTGCCTTGACTCGTTGACAAACATCACATACTGCTACGTATTCTGCGATTTCACGCTTCATACTTGCCCACCAAAATCTTTCCTTAAGATCCTGGTACATCTTAGTACTACCAGGGTGAATGGAGTATAAAGTATCATGAGCTTCTTTCAGAATTGCATCCTTTAAATCTTTGTTGTCGGGGACACAGATTCTCTCACCCAACCATACAGTTCCGTGCTCATCCTCCAAGAAACCAATAGCTTTTCCTCTTCTCATTTTCTTCTTGATCTCTTGAATATCAGGATCATTAATTTGGGCTTCTCTAACTTGATCAATTAGAGTGGGCTTCGCTTCTAAGGCTGCAACGAAACCTCTACCGACAATTCCCAAATTTAATCTTTCAAATTCCTTGCATAATTCCAATGGCAACTGTCGTCCTTCTGTAGCATTGCAATAGCCTTTTCTGCTAAGAGCGTCTGCTACCACATTAGCCTTTCCCGGATGATAATGAATTCCCATGTCATAATCCTTAATTAATTCCAACCATCTCCGCTGTCTCATGTTCAGATCCGGCTGAGTAAAGATATACTTTAAACTCTTGTGATCGGTGTACACTTCTGTACGAGTACCGAAAAGATAATGACGCCAAATCTTCAATGCATGAACGACTGCAGCTAACTCAATATCATGAGTAGGGTAGTTCTTCTCATGCGGACGTAACTGACGAGATGCATAGGCAACCACCTTCCCTTCTTGCATCAGAACACAACCTAACCCAAATTTGGATGCATCACAATACACTTGAAAACCCTTCTTTGGATCAGGCAAAATCAAAATTGGAGCTGATATTAAGCGACTTTTCAATTCTTGAAAACTCTGTTCACATTCTTCCGACCACTTGTACTTTACATCTTTCTGAAGCAGTCGTGTCATGGGCTTAGCAATCTTGGAAAAATTCTCTATAAACCTCCGATAATATCCTGCAAGGCCTAGGAAACTGCGAATCTCTGAAACTGTCTTTGGTTGCTTCCAATTGGTTACGGATTCCACGTTACTAGGATCGACGGCAACTCCTCCGGCTGAGATGACGTGACCAAGGAATTTCACTTCGGACAACCAAAATTCACACTTGCTAAACTTAGCATATAGTTGATGTTCTCGTAGCTTCTCCAATGCAAGGCGAAGATGTTCCTCATGCTCTTCTTTGGTTCGAGAGTAGATAAGAATATCATCAATAAAGACCACCACGAACTTGTCTAAGTATTCCATAAACACCTTATTCATCAAGTTCATGAAGAAAGCAGGGGCATTGGTAAGTCCAAAAGACATAACAGTACATTCGAACAACCCATACCTAGTGGTGAAAGCTGTCTTAGGTATATCTTCCTCTTTGATTCTCAACTGATGATACCCTGATCGAAGATCTATCTTGGAGAAAACAGTGGCACCTTTAAGTTGATCAAACAAATCATCAATCCTGGGTAGTGGATACTCATTCTTGATAGTCACATCGTTTAGTGCACGATAGTCCACACACATTCTCTGAGTATGGTCTTTCTTTTCCACAAAAATAACCGGAGCTCCCCATGGTGATGAACTCGGTCTGATGTATCCTTTCTGTAGCAAATCATCTACTTGCCTCTTAACTTCTGCCAACTCATTGGCTGCCATTCGATAAGGTCTCGTATGGATCGGAGTTGTTCCAGGTACCAAATCTATTCTGAACTCTATATCCCTTTTAGGCGGCATACCAGGTAAATCATCTGGGAACACATCAGGATACTCCCGGACTATAGGAATCTCTTCCAAAGTTATCTGGTTCAGTCTTGACCTTAAAAACTCAGATGACAATGCATGAACAGTTACAACTCGACCATCATAGCTGTTGAGAGTTACTTTTCTGTTGGCACAGTCTATCACACCTTTATGTCTGGCTAACCAGTCCATCCCTAGGATGACATCAAGGTCTTTGGATTCTAACAAGATAAGATTGGCCAGAAATGGTACTCCTTGAATTTCTATTCTGACAGAGGGGCTACGTTGCAAAGAGAGTGCTTGATTACTTGGGGTACTAACCATCAAAGGACGTCTAAGATCTTCTACTTCCATCCCATGATTTCCCGCAAAACTCATAGATAAGAATGAATGTGTAGCACCAGAATCGAAAAGTACTGTTGCAGGAACTGAGTTAACAAGGAACGTACCCAAAATCACATCTGGAGCATCTTGAGCTTCTGCAGCAGCGACATGATTTACACGGGCCTTTGATGCTGATACGGTAGAATTGCTCTGGGCAGGGACAACCTTCACGCGTCGGGGCTTCGGACACTTGTCAGCGTAATGTCCTGGGTCTCCACAGTTGAAACACACCACGGGCTTGTTGCCTTGCTCTCTCTTGGCAGGTTGTTGCTGTGTTGGAGCTGCAACAGGACGTGGAGCTTGATTACGGATGTTGTTGCCAGCATTGTTGTTGAAGAACTGACGTTGCGGACGAACAACAGACGATGAACCTCCCTGTGGCATGGGCTGGGGTCCTAAAGTAAGACGCGGCTTCTGATTATTTCCCTGTTGTGTCTTGAATTGAGCAATCCGACGTTTCTTCTGCTCCATGCGATTGTACTTGTCCTCCTGACGAATAGCCTTATCCACTAATTTCTGGAAATCAGGATAATCTCCAACCATGAGTGGGTAAGAAAGCTCATCATTAAGTCCTCCCAAAAACTTCTCCTGGCGCTCTTCATCATTGCGCACATCTTCCGGAGCATAACGAGCAAGACGATTGAACTCGTGTAGGTACTCCGTAACAGAGCGAGATCCCTGGGAAAGCGACCTGAACTCCTTCTTCTTGAGAGACACTACTCCTGATGGTATATGCGTCTTCCGGAAAGCAGCGGTGAATTCAAGCCAAGTGATAGGTTCAGCAGTAGTCCTGTTAAGGCGGAAGTGATCCCACCATTCAGAGGCAGGGCCATGCAACTGATGTGATGCAAATGAGACCTTCTCCTGATCAGTACACTGAAGTAAATCCAACTTCTTCTCTATGGCATGCAGCCAATCACTAGCTTCAACAGGATTAGTGGTACTAGAGAAAACAGGCGGCCTCACACGAAGAAATTCTGCTAACTTGTTCTGTGGAGGTGCATGATTATTCCCTTGGTTTTGCTGATTCTGAAATTGCTGCATCATCATGTTCATAAGCTGTGTCTGTTGAGCAAGAACTTGGGCCAGAGTAGGATTCTCTCCATTGTTGTTGTTATTGGGGTTGTTAGGGCCATTCCCATTGCTGCGAGTATTCACCATCTGGCATGGACAGGGCACAAGAAGAGAAACCGGGGAAACTACTTAGGACGGAGAATTACTTTAACTTTTATTGATCTTAACTGAGTTTCATTATTACAAACTAAAGACTCTCACACCACTAAACTCACCAACTTCCTAACACTCAAAAGCAAACAAACGCATGCACTTACATCCCACCACTGATGTAAATCACATGCGAGCCACACACAAGCAAACTTAAAGCAAACTAACACAACGATCTAAAACAACGACTTAACAAGTCACTCTAGTTCTTCCAAGCATCGGAGGTCAATTGAAGGCTCGTCTTCATCATCTTGAGTTGCTACCCACTCAATCTTGGAATTGTTGCGCTTAGATTCTTCTTCTTCATCACTACTTATGATGATGACCGGAGGATCCGCTTGAGCTGGAGCAACTTCTTTCTCCACCACACGAACCTTTGGCGCCAATTGATAGCGAGGGACAAATAGGGCTCTCTTCCTTGCGGTAAGACGAATCCTGGCCTTCTGCGGCGGTGCTTCTCCCTTCAATGCGGCTAATTCCTTCTCCAAACGATCCACCTTGTCTTCTAGCTTGCAAATCTTACCACGATTCCGATCTTCACGATCTTGAGCTGCTAACACAGTCCCCGCACGACTTTCATCCATAGCCCACAACATCTCAACCAAATGTTTCGTGGTAACATCATTCTCAATTCCTTCAGTCTCAAGGTAACTGCCACGGTCACTTCCCTGAGGTTGGCGAGGATGGTAGCGATACTCAGTGTCGGCCAATTGATCACTGTAGCGATCACGGAGCTCTCCTATGGCGATCCTTGCCACTTCCTGACATGCATGGATGTAGTTTCTTCCTCCAGCTTCAAACATCACTGAGGGGACATCTTCACTATTGCTGTTTAAGGTGACTTTGACTCGGCACTTCTCTTCATGACGATCATGAGGAATCTGGGCATAAAAAGGGGCAGTCCCAAATCCAATGACAAAGGACATCGTACGCAACTCCTGGACAAAACCCTCAACACCAAACAGGTACTCAGGCTTGTAACGCGGCATCTAAAGACAAGTGAAAGGAGGGAGTTAAGACCTTTATCCAATTAATAGCACAAGTTTTTGGATTAATTTGAATAAAGTTAGAAAATCAAAGTAAAAAGGGAAGTAAATAAAGTAAACCAAGCTTTGCGAAATAAATTAAAACATTTGGAAACGAGGTCACAAATTTTGTAATTTTGAATAACTGGTTTCAAAAGAAATGAAAGGAAATTATAAAATCAACATGCTAAATTTATTTTATTGCAGCAAGATTAAATAAAACAGTATTGTAAAACTTTTGCTGGTAAATGAGCCATTAGTACAGTAATAGATGTACAGTACTAATAACACTGGAATAAATTTTGAATGAGAACCATTAAAAGAGATTATGAAGTGCATGTGCCATTAGTTTGGTTTAATTAAAAGAGAAAGGGAGGAGAACAGTTCTACTTTTCCAATATTTTTCAGAAGGCTTCTATGGGTAACCATTTGGCATAACCTAGGGTCAAAGAGGCTCTGATACCAACTTGTCACGCCCGGAATTTCTATCCAAAATTCCAAACGCTTACATGTGTGTGAACCCTCGTCCAGGAATCAGCCGAGGCACACAATAACAAATTGATAATAGAGTACAAATATTACTCTAATTAATAAGCGAATAAAATGTCATTACAGAGGTAGATAGTTCCTCTCAATCAATAAAGTTCTAAGCAGCGGAAATTAAATAACGGCGCAGACGGCTCCACTCCACAGGCAGCTTGACCAAGGCTACACCTAATCCTCCACACCATCAGCCTCATTGTAGAACTCTTCCTCTGATGAATGATTGCAAGGTGAGTATATGACATACTCAGCAAGCCATGCAGCAAATATGCAAGTGCACAGGATAACAAAGGATGGCATAATAGGGTTGCATTTGCAAAAGCAGCATTTAGCAAACATTTGAGAATTTAACAAAACAGTTAAGTAATAATTAAGCAATATTAATCCAACGCTATACAACATACCCTGTTGTATAGGCCCAACCATTCTGAACAACCACCCCGGCTGCACAGTTCTATCTCCAAACCAGGAATGTACCATTCCAAACCAGGAGCTAATCAAATTATTACCAGTTGTAGCATCTTTTACTATGATGAAAGGTGTGAGACTAATCACGAAAGACATTGTTAGACCCGCCCATAACCGCGGGCACGGCTATTCGAATAGTTTTACTCTGGCCAGAGGTGTACCACTGTACCCACAAGACACAACCCCACATCATGTCACCATGTGCCTCAATACCACCACGGTATCTCGGAAAGGAGTTGTGACAATACCCCTCGCATAACACAATCCACTGCAGCGCACCTTCCTGGATCATAATCACCCCCTTATAAACAAGGCATGGACTCCCCAGCGACCCCTGTGGGCTTATCTCCGCCACTTCTCAGTCTGGTGCCCCGCAATGAACCATGCTATACAAAAGATAAAGCCGTTGCCCATGCTGGCTTGTGGTTGGCACGATAAATGTTTCACAACCGAAACTCGTGAACCGGTCCTTAATTGTCATGAGCACGACCATCAAAACCATGTGCTCACAACCCACCATTACCAGGTTTTAGTTGGCACATTAATTAATTAACTAATCACGATTGACCATCGTGAACTATCAATAAGCCATCATGAAATAATAGTGAGTCATTAGTTATCCCATAAATGTACTAATGTTTCTAAGCAGGGCTAAGCAATTATATCTAATATCTAGTTGAACCAATATAAATAAAGCTCAACTAGTCAAATTGTAATAACCCAAGGTATCAAGGAATAAGGTAATCAAGTACGAAAGGGCCATAACAAAGAATAGGTCAATTCCACCCAATGACATTCGAAAATAGATGCAATAGTTGAATAGAAACAATAGCTTTAAATAGGATCAACATGCTCAAAGGGTTGTTTGGGATCTGTGTGACTTGCCTTGCTGGCCTTGGAACTCTTCAAACTCTTCTTCCGCGAAAACGGACTCTCCAGAAACGACGGAATCTAAGCAAAAAGAAGCAAAATCACCAAAACAGCACATAAACAAGCATGAACAGTACATGTGGATATTTTTAATGTGTAGATCTCAATTTTAGAAAAATTTAGAGACTTGAACCAACTAAATCGGAGCTAAGATGAATTAGTTATGAATTTTTAAAGATTAAATCGGATTAAAACACTTAAATCGGTTTAAATTGAATTATGACGCAATAATGAATTATTTTTGAAAAGGAAAAGGGGATTTATTGCGTCAGCGGGCTAGGGTTTGGGTGGACCGGCGCATGGACGGCGGTTCACACGAACGGACGGCCGAGATTGATCTGATCCAAATCGGATGGCCGAGATCGATCGGTCCACGACTGGCTCACGGGAGAGGATCCCGATGACGTCAACGATGACATCACCGACGACGGCGGCGGCTCGGCGAAGAAGACGGCTCGAGCGGCGGACACTCGCCGGCGAACGGCGGCACCACGGCACCAACGGAGGGCACCAGCACGTAGAGGACAACGCGGCGAACACACCGGTGACCAAAACGGCGGCGGAAAAGGAACGGACGACGACGGCGACGAGAAGGAAGCGGCGGCTACCTTCGGGTTGTCGACGGTGACGAAGCTCCGGCGGGTTCCGACGGCTGCGAAGGGGCGGACGAGGACGGCGGCGACTTGGCGATGACGACGGCGGTCTTCCCGAGCGGCGGCGACAGCTGGAGCGACGGCGGAGCACGGCTGAAGCGGCGGCGGCGACGGCAAAGCTAGGGCACACGGCGCTAGAGCTACTCCGGCGACGAGAGGCGAAGGCGAGGGCTGCGACGGGTAGAGGAGACACCGGGGGTCCTTTTAAAGGGGCTCGGAGGCGGCGGCGAAGGCCCACGGCGACGGCAACGGCGAAGGAAACCTTCGGCTTGGAGAGAGGGAAAACCGATCCGAATCGAACTCGTCTCCGACGCTTTCCAAAACGATTTAACCAAAGATTCCAAAGGAGAAAAGGTAGAGGAGATCCCGGAGATCATTTCCCCTCTATTGATTCGGCCGGAGAAGGAAAGGAACGGCCGGATTTGGAAAGGAAACGGCGGCGGCGCGAAACTAGGGTTTCGGGCGGCGGCGGCCGAAGGTAGACGACGACTGACGGGTGGGCCCCACCTGTCAGCGACAGCGCGCTCGCGCGGGCGGCTGCGGACTGGGCCAGACTGGGCCGAGGAGAGAGAGAACGGTTTTGGGCCGACTTTCGGCCCAAAGCCAAAAGAGACTTTTTAAAACCTTTTTCAATTTAAATTATTTCTTAAATGCAATTCCATTTATTAAAAATACTTTCTTAGCTCAAATAAATCCCAGAAAAATCTAGGAATTATAGAATTAAGCAAAGTATTTAATGAAATTTTATCTGGCCCAATTTTATATTGGAATTTATTAATTAAACTTAGATTTTCTTTTCAAGACTTTTAAAATAAATTCTAGAAATTCCATTTAAACAACAATTTATATATTTTGAATTTTCAGGGTGTGACACGGCGGCACACGTGAGGGAACGACGGCGCGGCACGGCTAGGGGAGGCGGCAGTCGGCTGCCAGGCACAGCCGGCAGCGACGCTGGCGCAGAGCGCGACGGTGACAAACCGGCCGGACAGCCATCGGCGGCGGCGACGCATCACGAGCAAGCCCGGGAGGCGGCCATCGAAGGAGAGGAAGAGGGAGAGGGAGGGGAGTGCTCACCGAGAGGCCAAACGGCGGAAGGAGGCGGCCGGCGGCGAGCAAGGTGACGGCGGGCGCCTCAGGATGACGGTGGGACGGCGCTCCGGCGATTCCCGGTGAAGACCGCAGCGCGGCCGAGGACTGGTAGGACATGGGGAAGGTATGGAAGGGAGCTAGAGTGAGGGAGGTGGCGCAGAACGACATCAAAAGGTGGCCGGAACCCGGCGGGAAAGGCCGAACTCACCTTGAGCAGAGGGGAGGGATTTTCGGCGGCGATTCGCGAAGATGGAGGGGTGGACGGGCTGCGGACAATGGCCGCGGTATCGAGGAGGGCGACAGAGCACCACGGGGTCGACCGGACAGGCGGCTATGCGCGGCTGGAGCGGTAGGAGGCAGTGGTGGCTCAGGCTAGCGGTGAGAGCAGGGTTTCGGCGATGGTTCAGGGAAGCGTGGTGGAGGCTGGGATGCGGCATGGAGCGGCGAAGCCGACGGTGGTGGTGGTGCGACTTGGCGGTGCTTAGGGCGGCAGTGGTGGCCGGCTGGAAGGTCGCCGGCGAGGGGCGGCGATGAGGATCGGCGCTGGGAGAGCGAGGGAGGGCGCGGTGGCTTGGGAAAAATGGGGGAAACGGATGAGGAGAGCACGGGGAGGCTTTTTATAGCGTGAGAGAGCAACGGGGAGCCCGGGGAGTGGCGAATTTGGGGCGGCAACGGCCGGCGACGTGGAGCTCAACATGGGCAGAGTGGGGACTCGATTTGGCGCCAAACATTGGGTAAAAGTGGGGGATTTGGTGGAGGAGGTGGAGGGGAACCGATTTCATGCGGTTTGGGCGTGAGGGCACGAGCGGGAGGAGCCGGAATCGGCGGCGACGTGGGCGGCAAAAGGGCGGCATGGCGGCGTTTTTGGCTCAGGGAGCTGGGGGTAGTAGAAGGAGGCCTTGACAGGTGGCGCCTCGGGTCCACCTGTCGGCGAGGGGAAGAGAGAGGAGGCCGGGCAGGGGGTTATTTAGACTTTGTGCGAGGGAAAGTCGATCGGGCCGAGAAGGGAGGGGTCGGCCCGAGAGGGAGGAGGGAAGGAGAGAGGGGCGAGCGGGCCAAGGAGGGGGAAAAGATCTTGGGCCAAAAATGGCCCAAAGAGAGGAAGGATGAATTTATTTGTTTTTCTTTTTTGATTTAATTGATTAAATGAACTGTGTGACATTAAAATTAGATATTGAGCTCTGAAAATTCACAGAAAAATCCGGTGATTATTTTAGGGCACAAAGAATATTACAAAATATTCTCAGCCAATGATTTTTAAGGGAAAATTTTAATTCTCCCATTATTTCACTTGATTAAATTGCTTCAACTTTTATTTAATTTCTAGAAAATGCATTATTAATTGATTTTTAATCTGGAAACAAAATCGGGGCGGTACACTTTTAATCCCGCATTCTGTGACTTACCCAACATATGAGACTGATCACGGCCCGGCTTTTTAGTAATTCTCGCATTGCGACACCCGCTCCAAGGACTATGAGCTCCCATTGCACCCCCGGCACACCGAACCTACCTCGAGCCAGAAGTGAGCTGAGTCCTAGCGCTCCAGGGATCATGGGATATTTAACATATACATACTTATAGGGTGCATTTTAGGTTTTTACCGGTATTTTCCAATTATCAACACTTCAACAACAACATCACACTCATACAGAACCTACCATGACTGGGGTTCCGTCCCACGAGAATTTCCTAGTCCATTGGGTCTATCCATTCATGAAATGTGGTCGTACTTGGTTCGTTTCCTGTATAGCTTCCTGACTCAGTCCTTAACTGACCAGGGTTGGCGACTAACCGTTCCACCCATATTCTGATCGTGCCGCCCCAGTCAAAATTGTTTTGTTTCATTAAGTTTTAGTTTTCGCAAAAGATTTTTGTGTGGCGGGTGGTGCTCATGTCTCCACCCGCACATCATCAATCACTCACAAAGAGTGATCTCACATCCATAACCATATAACACAAGGTATAGAGTGTACAATCGCCTATAATAGCAATGCTAAGCGATGTCATTAATTGACTGCGTATAAATAAATAGACTCAGGCAACAATGGATGAATGTATAACATAGTGATAACAATATCAAGGATGGGTTTTATGCAAGTGTAGGTACGTGGTTTTATAATTAGCATGCAATTTTTATTTGCAAACAACAAATTTCTAAATGTAGGTTCAATATGTTCAAGTAAGGGAGCGTAGTGACTTGCCTTTCTTTAGATTATAATATCTTCAAGAAATCCGCAGCAATTAAATAAGCAGAATACCCATGATCGATAAATATCCAGAATATCCGAAATGTCCGATGAACAATCAAAGAATATCCACGCACAATCCTAAAAGAAAGAAAATAAAGCAACATTCAATCCAACTACTGGTGCCATTAAACAGATCTCAATTTTAGAGAGATTATGGACGTTGAAAGGAGTCAATCGGAGTTACGGTTTGAAAGATATGGATTTTCAAAGTTTGGAAGGATTTATAAACTGAGGAGGAAGAACTCGGGTGGGGAGGTGTTATAGAGAGCCTTTGGGTTGTAGTGGGACACGATATAGACTTTAGGTAGAGGGAGGAGGTTGCTGATGGGCTCTGCCCGAGGGTTAGATGAAGGGCGTCCTATGGACTTCTATAGAGGCATCCACCCCTCGGGCTCAGCCAAAAGTGTAGGGGTGTAATATAGACTTTAATAAGGAATGGATGTCTTAGGCTTAGACAGAAAACTAGAGGGAGGTAAAATAGACTTATATGGAGAGAGTGCTCATGGAGGAAGAGCCTAGAATGTGGGTCCCACTAGTGGGCCCCACCTCTTTTCTCTTTTCCTTTCTTTTTATTTTATTTCTCTCTCTCTTATCCCTTTCTCCTCCCTCGATTTCATCCTCACCGTTCTCTGTCCATCTCTCTCTCTCTCGCTTCTTTCTCTGCTTCCTTCTTCCTGTTTCTCACGCGCAAGATAGGGAGGGCGGAGGCGCTGGCAGCACGCGATGTGGACTAGGGTTTCCGATCTTCCGAAAGGTTCTGATAGACAGTTGATTTAGGTGGAGTCGCAACACAAATCGATCCGACTTCTTGAGCAAACACGCTCTTGAGCCCCAATCGCAGCACCAATTCTCCTCTGGTTATCAACCGTGTCGAAATGTAGTTGATCTCGCTAAGAAGGCTAATCCCTGTTTGCGAATTGAACAACAAAAACAAGAACAAGAATGAATATAACCAAAATTGCAGATGAATGATTAAGCTCACAAGGCTAATCTCTGCTTAATTTCAGTGCAGGTCCAAAATCTTGCTTTTTGGTTCGTGAGCGTGCCAGTGCAATCAACAAGAAAGAAAGACAAGAAAAACCGCGGTTAAATCTATAAACGATAGTTGATCGGCTAGTTGCCGATGACATATCATTTATCTTCAGGCCGATGTCATAGTGAAATTGATCGGCAGTTATAAATAAATAAGATAAAACTAAATCTACTCGTTCGGCTGTAGATATTAACGACATATAATCATTCTTTCGACGTATACTTAAACTAAGTGATTGGGATAGATCGGTCACCATGCCGAGACTATATAAATCACTTAAGTCGAAGTATACATTAAATCAATGATTATATAGACATTTTTAGCATAGCCGATTAGATAAATCTAGGATGTATCGGCTAATACTCCGATACCACTTTATACTAAGATATCAAAACATGCATAATATATTAAACAAGAAGCCTAATATACCTTAATGCAATAAGATCTTAATATAAATGGCAGACCTAGCATATCAATCAAGCGGATGAGATATAAAGTAGCTAAATCAGGTAAGATCGGCTGAAACCCTGATGCTATCTCTCTCGATAATCATAAAACAAGCCAGATATCATAATTAAAGATATTACTTAATAGATCGAACTCAACCGATGCAGCATTAAGCATAAAGAGAAGTATAAAATCTAGGCAAGATGATGAAAACCTCTAAGAGATGGTAGATACACAATATAATCTAAGTTAATAACAAAACATAACTCTATCGGTTACTTCCTAACAGTAAGAACCAGCCGATGACAAGTTATATAACGCAACTTATCAGAGATTACGAAGTGTATGTGATAACTCGACGAATTACATAAACAAGATTAGAGGGTCATAAAGACGGAAGCACTAATCCCGAGAACGCAAACCGCCATGACAAGTTTTTTTTTAAGATCTATTTAAAATCACACATTATTTTTAAGATCTATTTGCATCATTGTACTCTACTTAAAACATGTGAAAAAACGAGATCCACGTTGAATGTAATCCAACCTTTATTAATTTAAAATAATTTATTTAAATTGTAGAAGTAACTTAGATATGCAACAGAAGTAACTCTCTATAACACAAGTAATTACATTATGACTGAGTTGAAGTAACAAACTATGTGGAGTAAATTCACCAAAAAATGTGTAGAGAAGATTTTCAACTAAATACATTTATGAAAGTAAATTCCGTAAGGTTTGAAAGTAATTTTAAGAAAATCATAAAAGTAACTTAGTACAAAATGGGAGTAAGTTGTTAAAACATTAGAAGTAAATCAGATGTATAGATAAAAACATGAGCCTATCTAGAAATTAAATTTAATCAACACAAATTATGGAATTGACTAAAACAATAATAAAAGTAATCAACTCAGAGCATTATGAATGTATAAGAAGTAATTTAATCAAATCTATAATTTATATATACGATAAAAGTAACATGCATATATAATAAAAGTAATTTACATATATAGTCATGTTAGATCTTATTATAAAGATTTTATTGCAACGAACGCAATGGTGTAATCGGATTGTATATCAGATGAGGCTGAGTTCTTATCTCTACTTTCCCAACTCACCTCCCTCGTTTTCCGTGCGCACGTTTTTCAAACTACCAAACTGTGCATTTTTTGCAAAAATTTTCAATAGGAAAGTTACTTTAAAAAAATCATATTAGTCCATTTTTCAAAATTATTTTAGCTAATACTTAATTAATCATGCGCTAAACGCTATTTCGTTTTGCGTCCTAGGGAGTGAGGGTTGGGACCCTCACTCGCGAACTCAGCCAAAGTAGTTTAAGAGAAAAATTGTAAGAAGGGAAAAAGGATATGTATGACATAATAGCTAAGAAGAGATGCATGTGTAGTAGTACTTTTTTGTTGTATGTAATGTCTTCCATTAAGACTAAATAGAGAGGTCTCTCGATTTAGATTTTAACTTTATATTACAGGTATGAAGTATTCACATTAAAAGACAAAATAAAAATGAAAAAGGAGGTAATGCATACTCATTTATCAAGTAAAGATACCGCCACACATTTTCTGTTAGTGATATGCCCTAGAGGTAATCATAGAGATGATTGTATCACATACTATGTTTACATATTTATCCGACTTTGTTCCTTAAAATAGATAACTCATTATTGGTTAATGAATATATGATTCTTTTATGAGACTCTTTATGTTGCATGTTGCTATTTCTAAAGGATCCCTGATCAAATATCATATGTGGAACAAATATATTTAGATGATCAGCACATGTATTAATTGATGATCATGTCTCATGGATCATGGTATATAGATACCAAATTAATAATGTGGACACATGTTGTTGGATAGACCCAACATGAAACACTGCAAGAGCCATATGTGTTGTGTCATCAGTGATCTCATTTAGTGTTGGTGTTGAATCCTTAGACCTGAGATTATTATGGTTCCCAACATGTGTAGTAGCTTACTTAGGGACTGCTAAACGCTACTCCGTAATTGGGTAGTTGTAAAAGTAGTTTTCGGGTATGCTATGAAACATGTAGTGGGATATGAATAATCAAGATGGGATTTGCCCCTCCTATGGAGAGATATCTCTGGACCCCTCGATGTTGTAGATTATGCATGTGCATGGCCATGCCAAAGGTGATTGAGTCAATCACAAGTTATATAATCTATCACAGGTTCGAGTGAATGATTGAGCTATTAGAGGATGGCACATATCTATCCTTGAGCTTAATCGATATCGTGAGGCAAAGGGGTTCATACAAGTATACACTAGAGGTTCAGCCGATATGATCTTTATGTATGCCTGGTGGGTCAATACGTTCTGCTAGGGGCCGCTGTTGACGCGTGAACCGAAAAGGAGTTTTCGGGTTATAGCCGAGTGTACATGAACCTACAGGCTCGCACGCTTAATGGGCCGGAATAAGGGGATTGGATGGAGATCCAATATGAGCTTAATTCGGATAGGGATCCGAACAGGAGTCCTACGGGCCTTGGAGGCCCGAGTGATGGATCCAATATATTCGTGACAGATGTGACCGGCGGAGGTATTGCATCACGTGAGAAACCCTAGCCGCCACTCCCTTCCCGAGCAAAACCCTAGCCGCGCGTGTGTGCTAGCACATCTGCGTGTGGCGTTCCATGTTTGTACATGTGGATATATCCCGGTAGAGGCGTTGCGCGGTGCTGATTGGCGTGAGAGTACGATGACAAGAACGCACGAGGAGGAGAAGTTCGAGCCGGTGCGATCGACTACTTCCTCTACATCTACGCGCGCTACTTCGCGAGTGTTCCTTCGACTTCTTAGCATCGTCTTCCGCTGCGCAGCGCGTCGAGTGGTAACGATTTATGATCTAATACTTGTATGGTTCCTGGTTTACACGGTAGAAAAATTTTGATTTATGCTATCGTAACCTACGCGTATCCCTACATTTTTCACCTTGCCTCACATCAAGCAACTGCATAATAACGGTTCTGCTAAAAATACCAGCGACATTTTTTATTTTGAAAACTTTCGATTGTTGCGCTCAGAGAGATCCATGCTAAGCAGGGTGGAATAAAATCGTGGCCTTGCGCAGAGGAGCTGGAGATCGAAACAGGACAATGTAACTCCGGTATAGTATATAGCAGCGCCCAATTACATAGAATCAATGCTACGTGAGTTGCATAAGTCAGATGACGACTCAGTGACTATAATGTAGATGATCATAACACCAGCCATTCTTTCGTATGTATCCACTCATTTGGTAATTCATCATATAATTATATTATAATTATAACTAAATATTTTTAACCCAAAAAAATTATAATGGATTTCTTGATAGACCCGCATAACAATTGCTCTGGATTGACCAGCTCTAAAATCTCTCTTCTATCTCTCTCTTTCCCTATATTTGGCAGCGTGCACACTATGCATATAGGCTGTGTTTAGATCCAAAGTTTGGATCTAAATTTCAGTCATTTTTCAGCACATCAACATATCATACACACATAACTTTTTAGTAAACAAAATCTAAACTTTGCGCTGAACTAAACACAACCATAGTAGAAGTTTATAAGAAAAAAAACTGACGTTGATGGAGAAAAAAATGGCAAAATATATACAGACAATCCCCAGTTTCTCTCTTATCCAAGCACAGTAGCCTTTGACCTGCAATCTGAATTCTGAACTAGCTGTTTTGTTCTCAAATAAAAAAAAAACTAGCGGTTTAACTTTTCTTCTCTCTTTTTTCACAACTGACCAGTGTAAGACAACTAGAATGGAATCAAATAATAAATCAAGAATAATGCAACACATGTACACATATCCTGATCTCCCATGTTACGTACATACGAACAGTTCAACACCAGTAAATCGATCCCAGTCCCAAACAAACGGTATGCACGCATGGCCTGTTCCACCTACCATCCCCGCCGAATAATACAACTCGTTCCCATGCCCATCGATCGATCCATCTCACCTGCCAGTTGGGCGGACGAGCTGCGAGAACACCACGCTGTTAGCGATGTCCTCCTCGTCCATATCCTCGCTGATCAGCGACAGCGCTGCGGCGTTGGCAGCCATGCTGTCCGCCACAGAAGTGGTGGTGCTGTCGCTCGTGCTGTCTGCTCCCTCCGTCTTCCCGCCGTTCTCAAATGTCTCCTGCATCTGCAACGCGAACTCAAGGTTCCAAAGGACGTCGCCCATGGACGGGCGGTCCACGCCATGGTCGGCCAGGCACTTCTCTGCCGTTTCGGCGAACTTCTTCAGGCAGTCAGGTGCGATCTTGCCGTTTAGCAACGGGTCGATGATGTCATGAAGGGTTCCTTTCCTCTGGCAGCTCATGGCGTGGTCGGCGAGGCTGACCTGCTCCCGTGGAAGGCTCGGGTTCAAAGCAGGCCGTGCACACAGAACCTCGAACAACACGACACCGAACGAGTAGACGTCGGACTTCTCCGTGAGCTGCTGCCGCCGGAAGTACTCTGGGTCGAGGTATCCGAAGCTTCCTTTGACCATGGTGCTGACATGGGTCTGGTTCATGGCCGTCGGGCCAGTCTTGGACAGGCCAAAATCAGAGACCTTGGCGACCCACTTCTCGTCGACGAGGATATTGGTCGTCTTGACGTCACGATGGATGATGGTGTACTTGGCACCGGTGTGAAGGTAGTGAAGTCCACGAGCGGCGCCAATTGTGATCTCGAGCCGTTGCTTCCATGACAGAGCCGGCTTACCACCCTTGTACAGGTGCTCACGGAGCGTGCCGTGCGCCATGTAGTCATACACGAGGATCATCTCGCCCTCGTCCTCGCAGCAGCCGATGAGCGAGACAAGGTGCTTGTGTCGCAGCTTGGACAGCATCTCGATCTCAGTCTGGAACTCCAGCACGCCCTGCTCCGACGACGGGTTGCTCCGCTTGATAGCCACCTTGGTGTCACCGTCAACCACACCCCGATACACCTTCCCAAACCCACCAACTCCAATCACCAGTGATTCATCAAAGTTCTTCGTTGCTGACTTGATCTCTCCAAATGAGAAGTGCCGGCACATGGCCGTGATGTTTGGGTTGATCAGGGCGGCGCTTCTGCCACCAGACGATTTGCTGGTGCTTGTGTGCGAGTTACCACCATACACTGGCAGCCATCCAGATGAGTGGGATGCACTGTTATTTAGCACCTTCCTCTTCTTTGATTGATACACCACGATGCAGATGGCCGCAACAATCCCAAACGCGGCAGCGCCACCTGCAGCACCGCCGATCACGGTGGCCTTGAGGTTGCTAGGCTTGGACTTGAACTTCCCTTGAGCTGAGGACTCAGCTTCCTCAAGCAACTTGGAAGGGTCGGGATTCGGACCGGCCAGGTTGCCAGAAGAGTCGCTCATCTTGAAGATCTCCAGTCCATTGAGAAGAGAATCGAAGAACTCTGACCCACTCCCAACGTTAGGCATCAGCTGTACCCACAGGACCTTGTCACCAGCACCACCAGGCATGATTGTGGCGTAGTCCTTATAGACTGGAACAAATTGACCTCCCCACCCGATGACATCGGCCCCGGACTGGGCGGTTTTGTTATTGATCAGGATGTCGAACACCCGCTGGTTCGGCTTGGAGAGCAGTAGCTCACAAAAGTGGAGCCTGACGATGTAGGTGAAGTTGCCATCCACCTCGAACACCCACGTCAATTTGTAGTTCTTGTTCACCTTCGGGTCAGGCCCCATTGATCGGCTGGTGAGGTATACGCTTGCCGGTGCAGCGTACTCTGCATCAGGGTCATTTTTAGGGTACTTGATCTGGACAGTGTCATTAGCCTGGTAGGTCACACCCACTGCGGCACCATAGATATATGGCGTGTCGTCGTACCAGTCACGTGACAGCCCAGAATCATTTGTCGGAGCCACGTATGAACCACCGACGTTGAGGCGGTATATAGTCTGCAGGCTGCTGTCAGTGGTGCTCACCTCGTTGCCGGCGATATCAACACTCGCTGCTGCTTGGCTGAAGATGTTGGGCATCGAGATGATCTCAATGCCATTGACAAAGGCGTAGGACGCATTGTTCATCGCCGTGGGTGTGAAGATCAGCGACAAGGAGCCAGTTGTTGATGGTGGGAGTGTGAACTCCCTGATGATGTACGCCTGGCTGAGCGCTTTGGCGGTGATGTACACGCTGAAATTCTTTAGCAGCGTGATGCCGGTGGATGTAGACACCGAGAAGAAGAAGTTCTCGGCGGGCAGATCGTGGTAGGACGCAGGGTAGAAGTGTAACCTAACCCAGTGGCGCTCCTCCCCAACGGAGAAGTTGTACATGGTCTCCTTGGTGAACACCCGCGCCGTCATATACGGCACCGGCGATGGGAGGGAGGGATCTTGGAAATCTGCATTTGCCATGATAGATGACTTCTCGCCGTCGATGAGCCACTTACTGTCCTTATCAGAAAGCCATTTTCTGCCGTCGATGTCCTGGCCCTCCTTGTCTGAACCACAGTTCACAAGTATGGACTCAGTTGGCTTGTATTTGTCTGCGTTGGCGAATTCGAGAACCCCAACCATAATAAGTGCAGCAATCAGGACATGCCGGCGGGACGCCATGCCCGTCGTGCCCAATCGCTGGCGACCGCCGTGCAAATGCAGACGTCAATAGAAGATTATGGCTTCTTAGGCCATGTGGAGGTGAAAGTGGTTGATTAATTGGTATGGGAACGAAGCAAAGGAGGGAGAACAGAGGTGTGTATGCCTCTGCAATCTCCACCTCGAAGAGGATGTTTGTTTGGGGGAATAAGGGGCCAAGGGAGCTTGACCAATGTGTTGTGGCCGTTGAAGACGGGCGCATGGGAGCATTTGGCGGGAACAGCTGCTGTGCGTATCATTTATTTTGGTACCTGTCATTCCATTCGATTGTGTGGACCAGCACACAGGTAGAAACTGACTAAGAAAAGCTCATACTCATGTTGGCTAATTTTAGTATAAAATGGCTGTCACTTTTTTGCAACCTCTTTCATCTATATGACCTGGTCCGAAAAGTAAACATCAAGACAACAAATTTAAAACATCATTTACACTTCTACATAATCGATTTGTCTGGACGAGACCCCTCTAAATTACAGGCGGACCATAATTACCTCCATATGCAAAAATTTCTGCCCCGAGGGTGGTTCAAGTACCCCACGAGAAAATCAATTTTCGTAGGCGAGCCTGTTAAGATGCTCGCCAGCCACCAGCCCACCATCCTTATCCTCTTCTCTACTCTCTCCACTCCTGTCCACTCCACTCCTCTCTTATCCTCTTCCCTCCACAATGCCCAATCTCCTTTTCTCAATCCCTATCCTCTCCTCACCAGGAGCGGCGGCATGCGGCTATAGACATATAGTGGTAGGGCTTACTTCTAACAATTTCCACGAGTATTGGTAAATAATTGTACACAGGTAATAAACCACCAAAGTTGAGATGAAATACAATAAAAATGGAGGAGAATACCATCCATAGAAGATTTAGGCTTATAAACTCATCGAAACATCAGAAAATGGACCCAATCAACACACCATTGGGCTAGCGAGGCAAATATCAAGGCCCTGGAGGAAGCACACAGGTTGAGGGGTAGGCCAAGGTTCAGCCGAACCACCATTAAGTTCCCTCGCCATCTGCTTCCACGTGGACGTCGAGGATTACTGTTGATGCGAAAAACACGAGGCCTGGAAGATCTGCTTAACTTCAGTGCAGGTCCAAAAATCTTGCCTTTAAGTTCGTGAGCGTGCCAGTTGATTTGATCCTGCAATCAACAAGAAACAAAGACAAAAAGATAGCGGTTAAATCTATAAACGATAGCCGATCGGCCAGTCACTGATGACATATCATTTATCTTTGAGCCGATGTCATATTTGAGTCGATCGGCAGTCATAAATAAGCAAGAAAGAACTAAATCTATTCGATCGACTGTAGATATTAACAGTATATAATCCTTATGTCGATATATACTTAAATCAAATGATTGGAATAGATCGGTCGTCATGCCGAGACAGTATAAACCACTTAGATCGAAATATATATTAACAAGAACATTATAAGCGTTCATAATATAGCCGATCAGATAGATCTAGCATGTATCGGCTATACTCCGATACCACTCAATATTAAGATATTAAAGCAATCAAAATATATCAAACAGGAAGTGTAATATACCTAGATGCAACAAGATCTTAATATAAATGGCAGATCTAGCATGTCAATTAAGCACATAAGATATAAGGCTAAATCAGGTAAGATCGGCTGAAACCCCGATGCTACCCTAATCGGCAACCAAAGACAGGCTAGAGATTAAGATTCTAATCACAACTTATAAGGTCAAACTCAACTGATGCAGCTATAAGTATGAAAAGAAGGACAATATCTAGACAATCAAGCCATTGAATGTTTCATAGGGTGGTAGATATCCTATATAATTTAAGTCAGCATTGATATTTAACCTAATCGGCTGCCTTCCAATGATAGAAGTTAGCCGATTGAAAGTTAAGTAGCAGTATTGTCGAAGATTATATAAGATATATGATAACTCGACGAATTACATAAACAAAATTAGAGTATCATAAAGATGGAAGCACTAATCCCGAGAACGCAAGCCGCCATATCAAGTTTTACCTCTAGTTGAAGATCGAAACCGATGCAACTCAACTCGAAAGCAAGAACTCGTCAAAAGTAAACGAAAGTAAAAGGGTGGCGATGCGCTGAGATTTTATTGAATGTGTTGTTAATGACCAAATTTGGTAATATCAGCATCGGAAAAGAAGATTAGATCGAAGCGGAACCGAAGATGAGGATTGTCACGGAAATAGAGTAAGAATCGGCTGTAGTCCGAATCGGCTACAATTGGGATTGGCTAAGTCCGAGTCAGACTGGGATAAGTGATACAGCTGATTCCGACAATACGACTTGGTGTACGACATCGGGTCGAGTTGATATGCTTCAAGATGATTGCCACGCATGGATAGAGTCCTGAGTAGGCAATTGTATCCATTAATTAGGATATTTTATGTAATTTCTTTAGATATATGTTTGGCAAAAGTCTGCTGCAAAGACTTATGGTATCTTAGAGTTTGTTAGAGATAAGAGTCGTGTCCGATATGGACATAGTTTCTAATTCTCGGGTATAAATAGACCCCGAACCCCGTGTAATTAATTAACACACGTTCAATACAATCTCGGCGCATCGCTACCCTTTTTGCTTTAGTTTATTTCGACGAGTTCTTGCTTTCGGGTTGAGCTGCATCGGTTTCGATCTTCAACAAGAGGTAAAACTTGTTATGACGACTTGCGTTCTCGGGATTAGTGCTTCCATCTTTATGATACTCTAATCTTGTTTATGTAATTCGTCGAGTTATCATATATTTTATATAATCTTTGCAATATTGCTATCTAACCTACAATCGGCTAACATCTATCAATAGAGGGCAGCCGATTAGGTTAAATATCAACGTTGGCTTAGTTTATATACGATATCCACCACTCTATGAAACTTCCAATGGCTTGATTGTCTAGATATTGTCCTTCTTTTCATACTTATAGTTGCATCAGTTGTTTGATCTTATGAGTCGTGATTAGAATCTCAATCTCTAGCCTGCTTCTTGGTTGCCGATTAGGGTAGTATCGAGGTTTCAGCCGATCTGACCTGATTTAACTATATTTGCTTTATATGCTTTACTGACATGTTAAATCTGCCCTTTATGTCAATATCTTATTGCATTTAAGTATATTAGGCTTTTGTTTAGTATATTCTGCTTGCTCTAATATCTTAACATAGAGTGGTATCGGAGTATTAGCCGATACATGCTAGATCTATCTGATCGGCTATGCTATGAACATATATAGTCTTGTTGTTAGTATATATTTCAATCTAAGTGATTTATACTGTCTCCGCATGGCGACCGATCTATCCCAATCACTTGATTTAAGTATATATCGACATAAGGATTATATATTGTTAATATCTACAGCCGATCGAGTAGATTTAGTTCTTTATTATCTATTTATAACTGTCGATCGGTGTATATATGACATCGGCTCAAAGATAAATGATATGTCATCGGCACTTAGCCGATCGGCTATCGTTTATGTATTTAACCACGGTTTCTTTGTCTTTATTTCTTGTTGATTGCAGTATCAAATCAATTGGCACGCTAGCACACCCGAAGGCGAGTTTTGGACCTGCACTGGAGTTAAGCAGATCTCCCAGGCCTCATGTTTTTCATCAACACGCTTTTGGCACGCCCGGTGGGACAGATTAGAAGTCAACAGTTTTCCTCATAGATGAGAAAGCACCACCATCGCCGTCTTCGGCTGGTGAACTTGGCTCTGTTAAAGCTAAGATGCAGAAGTTGGGTCTATCTGAAGTTGATGAAGACAATATCGTGAATATCACTCCGGACAAGTTGACACCTGATCAGCAGAAGGATCTTGAAGCAATGATGAAGTAAGCACGGAACCTATTCTTGAACTCATTCATGCAAACCCGCAAGGGAACAGTTGTGCAGAAGTATAAAGTAAATGTAGATGTTGATGTTCCTGGGACCGGTTCTTCTAAGGATGGAGGAGTGAAACAAGCTCCAGATGGTGCGGCTCAACCGAGTGATAAAGGTGCTGGAGATGGCTTTCAAGGAAATTGAGGTGATGGTTCTCAAGGAGTGCAGGGTGTTGGCTCTCAAGGAACTCAAGGTGATGGTGTTCAGAGAGTTCAAGGTGAAGGCCCTAATCAAGATGGCAATGCAGTACGGTTACAGTTTAATAACTTCCAAGATCAGGTTGACTATGTTGTGTACCATGCTTTGATCAATCAATCTAGAATATTAGTCAACACTTTGTCAGACATGGTGAAAACAATGGTTGATGGTTCAATGGCTGAGTATCAAGCTACAGGACCGGTTTATCTACCAGGAGGAGTGTTCCCGAATTATCGGCCATTAGTCACTGATAATCAGCCAGTTGTTCAATCAATTCCTCTTAATGCACCATCAGTTCAGCCGACGGCACCAGTATCGGCTCCTGCACCTGCTACACCACCATCGGCACCAAGTCAATTAGTTAATCCCCAATTGCTGGTGAGAGAACAACCACAGCATAGTGGACAGAATGTGAATCAGCTAACGCAAGATCAGGTTGCAGGTATGTTCTCACCTCCTCAACCTACTGTTGGTCCAACCTAGCAGCAGCCGATTTAGCAAACACCACCAAGACAGCAGGTGGTATAGCCGATTCAACAAACACTCCCAGTCCAATAGGTTGTGCAGCCAATTCAGCAGATGCCACCAAGACGGCAGATTTTGCAACCAGTTCAGCAAACGCCATCAAGGCAACAGGTCATTCAGCCGATTCAACAGCAAGGCTTGATGAATGCATCGGCTGGGTTTGCAACACCTGGCAGTCAGCTAGGGCAGCATGCTGCGAATCAAGTTGTCCCAGAGCACTTGGTTCATCATGTACAGCCAGATCAAACGGTGATCCCTCAAGTTGTTCCTGAACATTTGGTGCGTAATATTCAACCAGATTTTCAAAATTACCAAGGGGGCAATTTGAATTATCAGTATCAGCCTCCATCACCGCAAGTTCAATATCAGCAGGGAGGATCGGCTCAACCCCAGTTTGTTCCTCAATACAATCAATTCGAGCCCATACCACAACAACCTCAAAGAGCACCTCAGCAACTACCATGGGCCGATATGATTGCGGATATGATGAAGGAGTAGTTTGGGCTTAGGCCGAAAGATGCTGGAAATTTGTGCCGACAGCCTCACCCTAAATGGTTTGAGAGAGTTCCTCTACCTAATCGGTTTAAAGATCCAGACTTTTTAAAATTCTCGGGGCAGGATAGTACGTCAACTTATGAACACATTAGCCGGTTTTTGGCCCAGTGTGGTGAAGCATCGGCTGTGGATGCCTTAAGGGTTAGGTTGTTCTGATTGTCTTTATCTGGATCGGCTTTTACTTGGTTTTCTTCTTTACCATATGGATCAATTAACAGTTGGGCCGATTTGGAGAAACATTTTCACAGCTATTTCTACAGTGGGGTACATGAGATGAAACTGTCCGATTTAACAGCAATCAAGCAAAGACATGATGAGCCTGTGCATGAGTATATTCAGAGATTCAGAGAGATGAGGAATAAGTGCTACAGCTTGAGTTTGACTGATGCCCAGTTAGCCGATTTGGCTTTTCAGGGTATGATTGCTCCGATTAGGGAAAAGTTCTCATCTGAAGACTTTGATAGCTTGTCGCATCTTACGCAGAAGGTAACCTTACATGAACAGAGGTTTGCATAGGCCAGGAAAAACTCTAGAAAGGTTAATCATGTCTGTCCTTATATATATGGATCGGATGATGAGGATGAAGATGACTCCGAAATAGCAGCAGCCGAATGGGTTAGAAGCAAGAAAGTTATACCATGCCAATGGGTTAAGGGTTCTGGAAAGGAGATATATGACTTTGATGTTACTAAGGCTGATAAGATTTTTGATTTGCTACTTTGGGAGAAACAGATTCAACTTCCTGCTGGTCATACAATTCCATCGGCAGAAGAATTGGGCAAGAAAAGTATTGCAAGTGGCATAATTCTGGGTCTCATACTACTAATGATTGCAAAGTCTTCAGGCAGCAGATCCAAGCAGCTATTGAGGGAGGCAAAATCAAGTTTGATGATTCTAAAAGGCCGATGAAGGTTGATGGTAATCCTTTTCCTGTTAATATGGTGCATATAGCTGGCCGAACAGCCGATGGAGGACGTGGAAGAGGTTTTCAGGTGAATTCGGCTAAGATTATCAATAAGTATCAGAAGAAATATGACAGGCAGCAGGAGAAGCATTATGAAGAAGATGATGATGGCTTTGATCCTCATTGGGGTTGTGAGTTCTTTAGATTTTGTTGGAATGAGGGTATGAGGCTGCCGTCTATTGAAGACTGTCCTGGGTGCAGTGATGTCGCAGAAAGTTCAAACCGATCGTATAATAGAAGCAATCGGCTAAGGAAAACAAGAGTTCCCGTTCATCAAAGATTGGGCCCAGTGAACCAAGATTATAACCGAGGGGACAATGAAGACAGGAAGACTCAATGGTGTCCTTCAAGTATCTTTACAAAGAATCAGAAGAAAAGGGTTCAAATATTGAGAAATCAGGAACGTTTTCAGGAGGTCGAACAGAAAATCAATCATCGGTTAAAAAAAACAAAGCAGAAACAGGAGTGGCGTGTTAAGAATCAGGTTCCTGCAGCCGATGAAGCAAAAAGATTGGCCAAAGGAAAAAGTTTGTAACTGCATCGGTTAACATGGTTTTCACGTTGCCTGCCGAGTTTGCGGTCAAGCAAGCCGATGTTGATGAAGTTGAAGAAGAATTTGCTAAATTGATTTTTGTCACCAGAACAAGCAGTCTTCGAGAAGCCAGAGGGTACAGAGAATCGGTATCTCAAGCCATTGTATATAAATGGTTATGTCAATGGGAAGCCGATGTCCAAAATGATGGTCGATGGTGGGGCTGCAGTGAATTTGATGCCTTATGCTACATTCAGAAAGTTGGGCAGAAACGCTGACGATCGCATCAAGACAAATATGGTGCTTAAGGATTTTGGTGGCAATCCATCAGAGACCAAAGGAGTTTTGAATGTGGAGCTGACAGTCGGCAACAAAACCATCCCTACAACGTTCTTTGTCATCGATGGGAAGGGTTCCTACAGCTTGTTGCTTGGAAGGGATTGGATTCATGCCAATTGTTGTATTCCTTCAACCATGCATCAATGCTTGATTCAGTGGCAAGGCGACAAGATTGAAATTGTGCCAGCCGACAGGTCAGTCAATGTTGCCAGTGCCGATTTAGCTCTTTGGGAGATGGATGGTCTTGATTGTTTATCTGGAAAAGTTTGGGATGGCGATTTTCTAAAAGTGTCCGATTCTGATATACAGGCAATTGAACATGGAGAACCCAAGCTATTATTTTGAGGGCGTCGTGGAGTGTTCAAACGTCTACACCAAGGACACGGTAGATGATCTCGATGACAAGCAAGGACAGGGTTTCATGTCGGCCGATGATTTGGAAGAAATTGACATAGGTCCAGGTGATCAGCCAAGGCCGACATTTATTAGTAAGAATTTATCTTCGGAATTCAGAACCAAGCTGATAGAGCTATTAAGAGAATTCAGAGATTGCTTCGCTTGGGAGTATTATGAGATGTCAGGACTCAGCCGATCGATTGTTGAACATCGACTACCTATCAAACCAGGGGTTAGACCGCATCAACAACCTCCAAGAAGATGCAAAGCCGATATGCTTGAACCTGTCAAGGCTGAGATTAAACGGTTGTATGATGCTTGTTTTATTCGTCCTTGCCGATATGCCAAGTGGGTTTCTAGTATAGTCCCTGTTATCAAAAAGAACGGTAAGGTCAGGGTGTGCATTGATTTCCGAAACTTGAATAAAGCTACCCCGAAAGATAAATATCCAATGCCAGTAGCCGATCAACTGGTTGATGCTGCCTCGGGACACAAGATTTTGAGTTTTATGGATGGTAATGCAGGATACAATCAGATCTTTATGACCGAAGAAGATATCCATAAGACAGCTTTTAGGTATCCTAGTGCATTCGGCTTGTTTGAGTGGGTTGTAATGACTTTCGGCTTAAAGAGCGCTGGGGCTACATATCAAAGTGCCATGAATTATATATATCATGATCTGATCGGCTGGTTGGTTGAGGTCTACATTGATGATGTGGTTGTTAAGTCTAAAGAGATAGAAGACCACATAGCCGATTTGAGGAAGGTTTTTGAGAGGACCAGGAAATATGGCCTGAAGATGAACCCGACAAAGTGCGCTTTTGGTGTATCGGCTGGCCAGTTCTTGGGATTTCTTGTTCATGAGAGGGGGATGGAGGTAACTCAAAGGAGTGTTAATGCAATCAAGAAGATTCAGCCTCCGGTGAACAAGACAGAGTTGCAAGAGATGATCGGCAAGATAAATTTTGTTAGAAGGTTTATTTTTAATTTGTCTGGCAGGTTAGAGCCTTTTACACCATTGTTAAGATTGAAGGCCGATCAACAGTTTACTTGGGGGGCAGAGCAACAGAAGGCTTTGGATAGTATTAAGGAATATCTTAGCTCTCCTCCAGTTTTGATTCCTCCACAGAAAGGAATACCTTTTAGATTATATCTGTCGGCCGATGAGAAGTCAATCGGCTCAGTCTTGATTCAGGAGCTTGAAGGGAAAGAGAGAGTTGTATTCTACTTGAGTCGTCGGCTCTTGGATGCAGAAACTAGATATTCTCCTGTGGAGAAGTTGTGCTTGTGCTTATATTTTTCATGTACGAGGTTAAGGCATTATCTATTGTCCAATAAGTGCATTGTCATATACAAGGCCGATGTGGTCAAGTACATGCTATCGGCTCCAATTTTGAAAGGAAGGGTTCGAAAGTGGATATTTTCCTTAACTGAGTTTGATCTTCGGTATGAATCACCGAAGGTGGTTAAAGGGCAAGCTATAGCCGATTTTATTGTAAAACATCGTGATGATTCGATCGGTTCAGTTGAGATAGTGCCATGGACTTTATTCTTTGATGGATCAGTATATACCCATGGTAGTGGCATCGGCTTGGTTATAATTTTCCCTCGGGGGGCATGTTTTGAGTTTTCTTATACTATTAAACCTTATGCAACCAACAATCAAGCTGAATACGAGGCAGTTCTCAAAGGATTGCAGTTACTCAAGGAAGTTGAAGCCGATGCTATTGAAATTATGGGGGATTCTTTGCTAGTAATCAGTCAATTGGTAGGTGGGTATGAGTGCAAGAATGATGCATTAATGGTTTATAATGAGAAGTGTCAAGAACTAATGAAGGAATTTCGACTGGTTACTTTGAAGCATGTATCTCGAGAACAAAACATTGAAGCTAATGATTTGGCCCAAAGGGCATCGGGGTACAAGCCGATGATCAAAGATGTTACGGTTGAAGTCGCTGCAATAACAGCCGATGATTGGAGATATGATGTGCATCAATATTTACAAAATCCATCTCAATCGGCTTCTTGGAAATTAAGATATAAAGCGTTGAAGTATACTTTATTGGATGATGAACTCTATTATCGGACGATTGATGGGGTGTTGCTTAAGTGTTTGAGTGTAGATCAAGCTAAGGTTGCAATCGGCGAAGTTCATGAAGGGATTTGTGGTACTCATCAATCGGCTCATAAGATGAAGTGGTTGCTTCGACGTGCAGGGTATTTTTGGCCGACAATGCTAGAGGATTGTTTCAAGTATTACAAAGGGTGTCAAGATTATCAGAAATTTGGAGCAATTCAGAGGGCACCGGCGTCGGCTATGAATCCTATCATTAAACCATGGCCATTTAGAGGTTGGGGAATTGATATGATCGGCATGATTAATCCACCATCGAGTAAAGGACATAAGTTTATATTGGTGGCGACCGATTATTTTACCAAGTGGTGTCGAAACAAATTTTCGGCAATATGAAAAGGGGGTAGCACACGAGTCCTAAAAGTGGATGGATGCGGAGACAAAGGATTTAGACAGGTTCAGGCCCTCTCGATGAGAGGTAATACCCTACTCCTGTTTGGGGATTTGAATCCGCCGGGTGTATATTGATCTGATGATCAGTTTGTGTCATGCCCCCTAGAGGGCCTCCTGCCCACCTTATATACGATGGGGGGCAGAATTACAAGATAGAAACCTTAACCAATACGGTATCGGTTTCCTAAATCTATTTTACAATATTATTAAATCAGGACTTTAGGCCGTTCCATAATATAAAAGGAAACGTAATACCCAAGTCATGATCAGTTACATATTCCACAGATATAAGCTATCCCCTATGACTAGTCGGATAACCATGCCGTGTGGGTATGGGGTACCCATAATTTTCACAGTAACCCCTGAGACCTTCACAGTCGGAAAGATAATCTTCTCTCGAACTAGATTACTCCAAAGCCGAGTGCTTCAATCATCTTCGCCATGATCTCCCGAGTACTTTTACCAAATATGAAGACTGTGGAGGGCTGAAAAATAAAGTGAAGTGCATCGAATAGATGTACCTAATAGATGCACCAACTGAGTGGATTTGATAATTGTAGTCAACCAACTGACTTAATATTAATATATAGCATATGCGGTGTGAATCCCTGAATAACATGATCCGAGTGATATACCGACTGCTTTGTAAAATATGATGCGTGCAACCTAAAGCTGACTTCATCATTGAATACACATAGCAAAACAGCTATAAAGAAGCTTGTATGTTGTGAATAAATAAATTTCCAAAGTATTGGGGATACACCATGCGCACACTGCTTTAACAGATGTGCTTAAGTCCCTAAAAGACACATGGTTTCACCACACCTGGAAATATATGGCATATGTGGTATAAAATCCGAGTAAATAAACTCATAAGGATTTATCAATCGTCTGGAAAATGACCAAAATATATAATCAGCCTGAGCCATAATATTGGTCAATAAAAATGCACACTTACGTGGCAAAAAGCAATGATGTTGTATCCAATCAATTGCTTGATAAACCCAAACAACGCCATGACTATATAAAAAAGTCAGCTGGGCAGCTATATAAAGCTTTACTGTTTGACACCTTTTAAGATGCATTGTACCAACTCCTAAAAAGGTTGAGTAACTGCGGCATAAAAGGATTTTAAGGTATTGGGCACTAGATCACGTGCACTTTTGCCTAAGCAAAAAGATGCCTAAGTCCCTAAAAGAACGTGACAGGCTACACCTGAAAATATGGGCTGCAGACATATTAGGCCTAGGCCAAAAAATATGCCTTCGACACCCTTTAAAGGATGATGCATGTAACATGCTTCCGAGTAATAAACCTTTCGAGTGATATAGACCAAGTGTAGCTCATATGAATAGCTTCTGATCTGAGTGATTATCCTTTATGGGATACTCCAAAATAGATATAACAATTGAATTCCGACTGGCGCAAGTATTCGGTTGATAACCCATACGGGGAATAATAAATAGTCCAGCCTTTGAGCATAGAAAATAAACCCATGATCATCAAATTCATGTTGCATGTATCCAGAACAAGTCCAAATTGAAGGTATGATACTGGTGTTTGAGGTAGTAAGCCCCTGAGCATATAGCTTGTCCTTTTGTCGTAATCACAATTGTCCATTGATGGTAGCTGACGCAGTTGGCATAGAGACAAGACGACCAATATAGAGATAATATTGCCCACCAGAGGTGGCAAAAATATTGGTAGTAGTGAAGATAGTGATACCAATCAAAAGTGATGAAGTTGCATAGCCGTGGAGGCAAAGAAACCAGTCGGCAACCGTCAGGTCAGCCAGCAATGAATATGAAGGTGCCCAGCAATAAAGTTGTGTAGCCATAGCAGCGAAATAATCAGTCGGTGACAGACGATGCAGCTGGTGAAGAAGATGAAGATGCCCATTAGTGGCGACATAATAAGCCATCCATGAAGGCGAGGATACCGGTCGGTGGTGACGAAAGCCAGCCGACGGTGAAGATGTAGACACGCATCAAAGGCGATGACGAAATCCACCAATCATGAAGATGAAGAAAATAGTCGGTGACGACAAACGCAACCAACAGCAATGATGATAAGCAGCAATCATAGATGATCAAATATAATGACAAAGTTGCCCATCAATAGCAGTAGAGTGAGCTATGTTGAAGAGGTTTGACAGGATGTTGATGAAGATAATGATGTCGGTGATCCAGTCGATAGCAACCGTGAAAGTAAAATAATAAGTTGGCGAAGACATAGTCATCTATTAGCAACAGAGTTGATGTCAAGGCTGATGAAGCAAAGGTGCTGGTGATGATGTCAATGACAATAATCCATCAAATTGATGTTATAGCTGTTGCAGATGCTTCACTTGGAGGAAAGTAGATGATGTTGTCCAACTCGTCGAAACTGAGCTGATTGGTTGATAACTCTGCTCTAAAGCAAAGACGAAGATAATGACTCCTGGAATTGACTCGTTGGCTGATTAATTGATTGCTTCAGCTTGTCGAATTTTGAGAGTCTTGTATTTGTGTAGCCCCCAACTCTTTGGTTAGTTGGGAAACAACTGAACATAGAGTTGTCACGACCGGAAATAACCCAACGGGCGTTCCTTACGTGCGTGCATTAATCCTTGTCCCAGGAGGCAAGGTACACCAAAAGTTGATACAATTCAGAGTATAACAAGCGGAAGCGTAAATAGTTAATTTATTACATGGGCAGCGGAGGCCCAGCACACACAGAGACAAACGAGAAACAGCGGAAGACTAGGGCGACGACCACAGGCACTTGACGGCAGGCACGAGCTAGACACCAAAGCCTTCATCCTCCTGGAACTCCTCTTCTGGGGTTGGGAAAAATTGAGCAAGACTGAGTACAACCACCGTACTCAACAAGACACACCCACAAGTGCAGAATAAATGCAAGGGAGTACAAAGGAGTTATACCATAAAGGGGTTAGGGTTGCAGTAAATAGCATTTAAAGATATTTAGTTGCTCAGGGCTATTTTGTAAACACGATTCTAGAACTAAACAATATTATTTATCAAGGCCGTGAACCCACACGAACCTGCCTTAACCCAAGGCCTACGATGATTCAGACCGAACTGGCAACCCGACCCTGGGTCCCAGCTCGTCCCAAGCCAACCCAGGCCAACCATTCCATATTTTAGTTGTTAAGCAAGTTTTAAGAATTAAAACACTAACTTGGGTACATTGCTCGGCTTGCCCATAACCGAGGGCGCGGCTATTCGAATAGGTTTTACTCTGATCAGAGGTGTACATCTTTACCCACAAGACACATCTTCCTCACGTGTAACCACGTGCCACATACCACCACGGTATACAGACGGAAGACGTGACATAGTTTCCAACCCATCCTAGCCATAGACAAGAGTACCGACCCAATCCCACCTACGGCCGGAACCCCTGGGACAGGCAGGCAGGACTGAGCCCCTAGCAGCAGGACACCGGCCCTGTGCCATGACATCTCGACTACCGGGCCGCAGCTCGTGTAGCCTTCATTTGCCCTGGAGAATGTCCATCGACCCCCGACTTCATCCATCTCCATCCGTGTACTTTTGTTTATAACCAGACTGAGCCACAAACTAAGCCTTACCCACTAGACATGTGGAAGTACGGTAGTGCTTTGCAACAGAGGCCCGAAGACCGGTCCTTATATGGCCGAGGTGCTACTATCAAAACCATGCACCCCGAGCCTAGCCTAAAACCATTTTTGGGGATTTTGAATAGAGGGGGCGGTGTGAATCCAATTCCACAATAACCAAACCATTCCATGGTGTCCAGGTGATATGAACATTCCCAAAGTCTAGAGTTGTAAAACCACCTAATGTTACCTAATTAAATTGCGAAGCATCTACCTAAAATTAAACTAGTGGTGCCATGAGTAGAGTGTCCACTAGTTGGGGTTTTGTTTACTCTAGGGTGAACAAGGAAATAATAACAATAGCAATAATAATAAGGTCATAACAAAGGTAAATAGGCATGGCTAAATAAAACAGTGATAACGCGGGAATTTAAATAAAGCGATAATGCAATAATTTAAATCAACATAATTTTACAAACGGGGATTCAATATGTTCAAAGATGATGTGACTTTCCTTGCTCGCTTTCCCAAACGCCGGCTTCAACTTCCACGAAGAGCGGATCTTCCGAAGCTGCAGCGTCTACACGACCAACGGAAAAGAAAAGGCTTTTACTCTACTAAACTCCATATAAGAAGCAGAAACAAAGCACCAAATTGGGTTCTTGACTTCTTAAGGAAAAATTAGAGACTTGAACGGTCCAATTCCGAGTTCAAATGGCCAAGATATGGCCATTTGAAGTTTATATGCTCTTTAAATGGATATTTGCGAATTTCTTCATTTAAATTTTAATTTAAAATCGGATTTATTGCGTCAGCCGAGGGGAGGGGCGCGCGGACCGGGTCCACGGGAGTGGGGCCCACGCGGCAGCCTCACGGTCCACGGTTGTCGCGTCCCAAATCGACTCTAAAATACATCCTCGAAATTGTGCATAGAATAATTAAAATTCCTGTGAAAGCCTCCAACAATTAAAATGTGCGAAGATAAAAGTCAAATAAGGCTTGGAGGATTTTTGTATATTTCCTAAAAGCCTAAAATGCGTAAATAAATTTTAGTGGAATTTTCAGAGCACAAATAATAATTGAGAAGAAATAAACAAAGTTAAAAAGGTTTATAAAAAGAAAAACCCTAAAAGAAGTCCTTTTCCCCCCCTTCCTCTCTTGGGCCGGCTCGGCCCACTTCTCTTCCCTCCCTCTCTCTCCTCCCCTCCGGCCCATCGGCTCCTCCCCGCGCGCGCGCCGCTGACAGGCGGGCCCGCCCGCCACCCTCGCTGACGGGTGGGACCCACCTGTCATCGCCTTCCTCGCGCCGCGTCCGCCGCTCGCCCGTGCCCTAGCGCCGCCGCCGCCGCGGATTCCGCCGCATCCCGCCGTCCCCGCGCGCCATAAAGAGGGGGGAAATATTCCCCACGATTCCCTCTCTCTTTCCCCCCGTTTTTCCCTCTCTCTCTCCCTCGGATTCGTCCGATTTTGTGCCCGCAAAGTTCGCCGGCGCAATCAATGGCGGCCGAGATCTCCGCGCCAGTTTCCATCTCCTCCGGCCGCTCTCTCCTCCTCTCGGCCCTATTTAATTGTTCCCCGTGCCTCTCTCCTCCGTTTCCGCCGTTCGCCGCTCGCTCTCACCGTCGCATTCGTGCTCGCGCCGTCGCACCTTCTCTCCGCCGTCGCCGCCGAGCTCCGGTTCGCCGCCGCCGTCGCTCCGGACTTCCTCCCGACTCGGCGTCACCTCCATCGGCTTCGCCGCGTCGTCGTCGACCCCGTCCGCTCCTCCGTTTCGCTCGCCGACCGTCGGAGCGCCGTCGTCCTCGTCGTCCCGAACCGCGCCGCCGCCTTCCTCCGTTTCGGCCGCCGTTCCCGTCGTCGCCGTCGACCGGGGTGAGCCGAGGACCGCCCTTTCGCTTCCCTCTCCTCTCCGCTCTCTCGGGCGCCGCTCCGTCGCGCCGGAGGTCGCCGCCGGTGACCATCGGGGCGCGGGTGCGTGCCGCCCCCCGTCGGCCGTGCCGGCGAGGCCGCCTTCGGGCGCGCCCTCGCGGCTGCCAAGTGGGCCCGGCCGTCAGCCGCCCGCGCCCGCGGGTGCGGCTGACGCGTGGGACCCACGGCACCGGCCGCCGCCAGCCGCGTGCACCCGGTCCACCGTGGACCGAGAGGCCGACGCGTGGGCCCCACTCCCGTGGACCCGGTCCGCGCGCCCTCTCCCTCGGCTGACGCAATAAATGAGATTTTTAATTAAAATTTAAATGAAGAAATTCGCAAATATCCATTAAAGAGCATATAAACTTCAAATGGCCATATCTTGGCCATTTGAACTCGGAATTGGACCGTTCAAGTCTCTAATTTTTCCTTAAGAAGTCAAGAACCCATTTTTGTGCTTTGTTTCTGCTGTTATGTGGAGTTTATTAGAGTGAAAGCCTTTTCTTTTCCGTTGGTCGTGTAGACGCTGCAGCTTCGGAAGATCCGCTCTTCGTGGAAGTCGAAGCCGTCGGTTGGGAAAGCGAGCAAGGCAAGTCACATCATCTTTGAACATATTGAATCCCAGTTTGTAAAATTATGTTGATTTAAATTATTGCATTATCGCTTTATTTAAATTCCCGCGTTATCACTGTTTTATTTAGCCATGCCTATTTACCTTTGTTATGACCTTATTATTGCTATTGTTATTATTATTACCTTGTTCACCCTAGATTAAACAAACCTCAACTAGTGGACACTCTACTCGTGGTATCCCTAGTTTAAATTTAGGTAGATGCTTCGCAATTTAATTAGGTAACATTAGGTGGTTTTACAACTTTAGACTTGGGAAATATTCATATCACCTGGACACTATGGAATGGTTGGCTTATGTTGGAATTGGACACACACCTCCCCCTCTTTTCAAAACTCCCAAAATGGTTTAGGCTGGGCTCGAGGTGCGTGGTTGGGTTTTGTTAGTCGTACCTCGGGTACTATAAGGATTAAGCTTGGGCCTCTGTGGCAAAGCACTACCGTACTTCCACATGTCTAGTGGGTAAGGCTTAGTTTGTGGCTCAGTCTAGTCATAAACAAAAGTACACGGATTGGAGATGGATGAAGTCGGGGGTCGATGGACATTCTCCAGGGCAAATGAAGGCTACACGAGCTGCGGCCCGGTAGTCGAGATGTCATATGGCAGAGGGTTGGTGCCCTGCTGCTAGGGGCTCAGTCCTGCCTGCCTGTCCCGGGGGTTCCGGCCGTAGGTGGGATTGGGTCGGTACTCTTGTCTATGGCTAGGATGGGTTGGAAACTATGTCACGTCTTCCGTCCGTATACCGTGGTGGTATGTGGCACGTGGTTACACGTGAGGAAGATGTGTCTTGTGGGTAAAGATGTACACCTCTGATCAGAGTAAAACCTATTCGAATAGCCGCGCCCTCGGTTATGGGCAAGCCGAGCAATGTACCCAAGTCAGTGTTATAAATCTTAAAATTTGCTCAACAACTAAAATGTGGAATGGTTGGCCTGGGTTGGCTTGGGACGAGCTGGGACCCAGGGTCGGGTTGCCAGTTCGGTCTGAATCATCGTAGGCCTTGGGTTAAGGCAGGTTCGTGTGGGTTCACGGCCTTGATTAATAATATTGTTTAGTTCTAGGAACGTGCTTACAAAATAGCCCTGAGCAACTAAATGTCTTTAAATGCTGTTTACTGCAACCCTAACCCTTTATGTTATAATTCCCTTGTACTCCCTTGCATTTATTCTGCATTTGTGGGTGTGTCTTGTTGAGTACGGTGGTTGTACTCAGTCTTGCTCAATTTTTCCAAGCCCAGAAGAGGAGCTCCTTGAAGATGAAGGCTTTGGTGTCTAGCTCGTGCCTGCCGTCAAGCGCCTGTGGTCGTCGCCCTAGTCTTCCGCTGTTTCCCGTTTGTCTTTGTGTGTGCTGGGCCTTCGCTGCCCATGTAATAAATTAACTATTTACGCTTCCGCTTGTTAAACTCTGATTTGTATCAACTTTTGGTGTACCTTGCCTCCTGGGACAAGGATTAATGCACGCACGTAAGGAATGCCCGTTGGGTTATTTCCGGTCGTGACAAGTTGGTATCAGAGCCACCCTTGACCCTAGGACGAGCCGTAGATCCCAAGCCTTAGCAATATTTTCAAAAATAAAAATCCTTTGTTATTTGTGAAAACTGTCTAGTCTCTCTCTGTCTTGCTGCTTCATTTATCATCAAAATCTGACCTTTGAAATCTTGCTTTTCTTTTTGTTTTTGTTTGTAGATGGCCGGCAGCGTCACCCGTCGTGGTTTGGACATGACTGGCTTCGTCTTGGAGCTGCGAGGCATGTGCGTGGCCCTGGGGTATCCACACGGAGTGGACTACCAGGCCAGGCCGCTTCCAGAGCAGGAGGGTGATGACGCGGAGCCCCGCGCTGGTTGGGAGGTCACTGCAGTGATCCTCGCTGGCTCTTCTGAGCGGACTTCGCTGACAGTCACCGCGGGTGGCGACTCCTTCCCCGCCGCCTGCCAGAGCGCCGCTCTCCTCGCCATCGGCACTCTTCACCAGCGCTACCCGGACGAGTTGCAGCACTCGCCCTACCGCTACCACCCTCGTCGCGGAGGAGCCCGCGACTACGCCACCTTCCGGGATGCTAGCTCGGAGGATGACGCTACCATCGTGCACCTGGCGTGCATGGTGGAGGCGTACGATGCGGCTCGTATCGACTTCCACCAGATGGTACGCCGTGGGATGGTCGAGAACAACATGAAGATCCTGGAGCTGCGTCAGGAGAACCTGCAGCTCAAGAAGGACCTCGACGCAGTGGAGGCGCAGCTGCACCAGCTCAAGATCGCCCAGGGAGAGATCTGCCGCCCCAAGCGTCGCCGCGTCTGCCGCAGCCAGAAGATCACCGCCCGCAAGAGCACCTCCAGGCCCGAGCTTGTTCGTCAGTCCCTGGCGTGGACTTGCTTCGTCGAGACCCCTCGTGCCGAGCCTGCGCCCGTGGTTCCCCAGGAGGGGGAAACCTCCGGCGTTGGAAGCACGGAGGATGCGCTGTTGCTCACCTTCCGTCCTGGCCCGTCGCAGCAGTAGACGAGCAGTTAGTAGGCTTGCGCGTGTGTTTTTCTCGTTTGTCTTCTTGATGAGTCGTGTGGGGCATGGTTATGCCGGTGTGTGGTGTAACTATGTCGGAGCCTGTCTTTATTTGTTTGCCTAAGCAACTTGAACCTTAATGAACCAATTTAATAGCAGTAATAAATTCAAGAATTATGGTAGTCGTGGGTGGTTAGTTTTAATTGTTAGCTCTTTCCCTGTTTGCTGGTTCTGTGTGGGGTTTTCAGATGGTGACGACCAGGAGAAACGCTGTTACCGATGATGGCAATCAACCTGAAGGCAGCAACCACAACCACCAAGGCAACCCACCTCCACCTCCACCTCCTCCTCCGCCACCACCACCAGACACCAACGCCATTCTCACCCAAATCCTCGCCCAGCAAGCCAACATGATGACCGCTTTCCTCCACCACCTCCAAAATCCGCCACAACAGAATGCTCCACCACCACCTCCCCAACACTCTAAACTCGCCGAGTTCCTCCGCATCCGCCCACCTACCTTCTCTAGCTCCAACAACCCCGTGGATGCTTTGGATTGGTTGCATGCCGTGGGGAAAAAGCTAGACACGGTGCAGTGCAGTGATGAGGAGAAAGTCGTCTTCGCCGCCCATCAGCTGCAGGGACCCGCATCTCTTTGGTGGGACCACTTCCAGGCTACGCAGCCAGTGGGACAGCCGATCACTTGGGCCCGCTTCACCGCCGCTTTCCGGAGAACCCATGTGCCCGCTGGAGTCGTGGCTCTTAAGAAAAGGGAATTCCGAGAGTTGAAGCAAGGCAACCGCTCCGTGATGGAGTATTTGCATGAGTTCAACAACCTGGCCCGTTACGCTCCGGAGGATGTGCGGGAAGATGAGGAGAAGCAAGAGAAGTTCTTGGCAGGAATGGACCCCGAGCTGTCCGTCCGTCTAGTCTCTGGGGACTATCCGGATTTCCAACGACTGGTGGACAAGAGCATCCGCTTGGAAGCTAAACACAAGGAGCTGGAGTCGCACAAGCGCCGCTTGGCGAATTTCCGCAATCAACAGGGTGCTAACCAGAGGGTTCGCTACACCAATCCCTATCCAGGGGGATCCTCCTCGCAGCAGCAACAGCAGCAGCAGCAACCTCGCCCAGCGCCTCGACCTCAATTCGTGGTGCGCGTCCCACAGCCGCAGCAGCAGCAGAATCAACAAGGGACTCGTGCGCCCCGTCCTCCTACGCCAGCTGTGCAGCCTGGTCAAGGCCGCAGGGACGCTTCAGGTCCGCAGCGTCTGTGCTTCAACTGCTTCGAGCCCGGGCACTTTGCGGATAAATGCCCAAAGCCAAGGCGTCAGCAAGGCCAAGCGCCTCCCCGCTCCAACAACGGTGGGAAGGATGTCATTCGGAGCTGTGTGAATCACGTGACGGCCGAGGACGTGCTGACAACTCCGGACGTCATCGTTGGTACGTTCCTCGTTCATTCCATCCCTGCTACAATTTTGTTCGACTCTGGAGCTTCCCACTCGTTTATATCTGTGCCATTCGTGGGGAGAAATCAGTTGGGGGTAGAAAGGCTTAGGAACCCTCTGCTCATCACCACCCCTGGAGGGGTTATGACAGCAAAGTATTATAGCCCTGCCGTCCCTATAGAAATTCAGGGGATTCCTTTTCCCTCGGATCTGATTCTGCTGGACACCAAGAACTTGGATGTGATTCTTGGGATGAATTGGTTGGCTCAATTCCAAGGAGTAGTGGATTGCGCGAGACGCACTGTCACTCTGTACCGAGGGCCAGAACAACCGGTTGTTTTCTTTGCACCCCCAACCTCTGTCAGAAGTTCAGAACTGCATCAGATAGGATTGTCAGAGATCCCCATCGTCAGAGAGTTCGGAGATGTGTTTCCGGAAGAACTACCTGGTATGCCGCCCAAGCGAGAGATTGAGTTCCGGATAGATCTTGCTCCAGGAACCACTCCTCTGTACAAGCGACCCTACCGTATGGCAGCAAATGAACTGGCCGAAGTCAAGAAACAGTTGGAAGAGTTGAAAGAAAAGGGGTATATACGTCCGAGTACTTCCCCATGGGGTGCTCCTGTGATTTTTGTAGAGAAGAAAGACAAGACGAAGAGGATGTGCGTCGACTACAGAGCTCTCAATGAAGTCACCATCAAAAACAAGTACCCTCTTCCCCGGATCGATGATCTGTTCGATCAGCTTAAAGGTGCCACTGTATTCTCCAAGATTGATCTTCGTTCCGGATATCACCAATTACGTATTCGTGAAGAAGATATTCCGAAGACCGCATTCACCACGCGATACGGGCTGTATGAATTCACGGTGATGTCGTTCGGTTTGACCAATGCACCTGCCTTCTTCATGAACTTGATGAACAAAGTGTTCATGGAATACTTGATAAGTTTGTTGTGGTTTTCATTGATGACATTCTGATATACTCACAATCAGAGGAAGACCATCAGCACCATCTCCGTCTGGTGTTGGGAAAGTTGCGGGAACATCAATTGTATGCCAAGCTTAGCAAGTGTGAGTTCTGGTTGTCCGAAGTCAAATTCTTAGGGCACGTGATATCTGCTAAAGGAGTTGCTGTGGATCCCGAAACAGTGACCGCCGTCACCGATTGGAAGCAACCCAAGACAGTCACTCAAGTTCGCAGTTTCTTAGGTTTGGCAGGATACTACCGGAGATTCATCGAGAACTTCTCCAGAATCGCTCGACCCATGACACAGTTGTTGAAGAAAGAAGAGAAATTTGTGTGGAGCCCGCAATGCGAGAAGGCGTTTCAAACTCTCAAGGAAAAGCTGGTTTCCTCGCCAGTGTTAATCTTGCCGGATACTCGCAAGGACTTCATGGTGTATTGTGATGCTTCGCGCCAAGGATTGGGGTGCGTGCTCATGCAGGACGGTCATGTGGTAGCCTATGCCTCACGTCAGCTATGACCTCATGAAGTGTCGCGACCGGAAAAATTGCCTTTTCCCGAACGCTAGTGTATTAATCCCCGTCCCAGGAAAAGCCGGGGTACACCACACAAACATGATATAAAAGACACATCTTTATTATATCGATAATATTTACATTATTACAAAGGCACTTAAGGCCTGACAATCAAAAATAAACGGCAGCGGACTAGCGGGCCTACGGCTCCATCTTCACAGGCGCTCAACTGGGGTATAAGCCAGGACTCCACCTAAGACATCTTCTCCAAAGCTTCTCTTACTGAAGGGGGGAAAGATTGAGCAAGAATGAGTACAACCACCGTACTCAGCAAGCCACACCGGCGGATGCATGATTAATGCAAGGGGTGTACAAGGGGTAATAATATAGGGGTTAAGTTTTGCAGTAAACAGCATTTAAAAGTCACTTAGTTGCCCAAAGCCATTTTGTAAAGACGATCCTAGAGCTACACAGTATTATTAATCGAGGCCGTGAACCTTCACGAACCTGCCTTAACCCAAGGCCTACGATGATTTGGACCGAACTGGCAACCCGACCTGGGTCCCAGCTCGTCCCAAGCCAACCCAGGCCAACCATTCCAAATTTTAGTTGTTGAGCAAATTTTAAGAATTAAAACACTGACTTGGGTACATTGCTAGGCTTGCCCATATCCGAGGGCTCGGCTATTCGAATAGATTTACTCTGATCAGAGGTGTACATCTTTACCCACAAGACACATCTTCCTCACGTGTTGCCACGTGCCACATACCACCACGGTATACGGACAGAAGACGTGACATAGTTTCCAACCCATCCTAGCCTTAGACAAGAGTACCGACCCAATCCTACCTACGGCCGGGATACCCGGGACAGGCAGGCAGAACTGAGCCCCTAGCATTGGGCACCAACCCTCCGCCGTATGACATCTCGACTACCGGGCCGCAGCTCGTGTAGCCTTCATTTGCCCTGGAGAATGTCCATCGACGCCCGACTTCATCCATCTCCAATCCGTGTACTTTTGTTTATGACTAGGCTGAGCCACAAACTAAGCCTTACCCATTAGACATGTGGAAGTACGGTAGTGCTTTGCAACAGAGGCCCAAGCTTAATCCTTATAGTACCCGAGGTACGACTAACAAAACCCAACCACGCACCTCGAGCCCAGCCTAAACCATTTTGGGGGTTTTGAAAAGAGGGGGAGGTGTGTGTCCAATTCCAACATAAGCCAACCATTCCATAGGGTCCAAATGATATGAGAATTACCAAAGTCTAAAGTTATAAAACCACCTAATGTTGCCTAATTAATCAGCGAAGCATCTACCTAAATTTATACTAGTGGAACCATGAATATAATGTCCACTAGTTAGGGTTTTGTTTATTCTAGGGTGGACAAGGTAATAATAACAATAGCAATAATAATAAGGTCATAACAAAGGTAAATAGGTATGGCTAGATAAAACAGTGATAACGCGGGAATTTAAATAAAGCGATAATGCATTAATTTAAATCAAAATAATTTTATAAACTGGGATTCAATATGCTCAAGGATGATGTGACTTGCCTTGCTCGCTTTCCCAAACGCCGGCTTCGACTTCCACGAAGAACGGATCTTCCGAAGCTGCAGCGTCTACACGACCAACGGAAAAGAAAAGGCTTTTACACTAATAAACTCCATACAACAACAGAAACAAAGCACAAAAATGGGTTCTTTACTTCTTAAGGAAAAATTAGAGACTTGAACGGTCCAATTCCGAGTTCAAATGGCCAAGATATGGCCATTTGAAGTTTATATGCTCTTTAAATGGATATTTGCGAATTTCTTCATTTAATTTTCAATTAAAAATCATGTTTATTGCGTCAGCCGAGGGGCGGGCGCGCGGACCGGGTCCACGGGAAGTGGGGCCCACGCGTCAGCCGCTCGGTCCACGGTGGACCGGGCGCACGCGGCTGGCGGCGGTCGGCGCCGTGGGTCCCGCGCGTCAGCCGCACCCGCGGGCGCGGGCGGCTGACGGCCGGGCCCACTTGGCAGCCGCGAGGGCGCGCCCGAGGGCGGCCTCGCCGGCACGGCCGACGGGAGCGGCGCGCCCGCGCCCCGATGGTCACCGCCGGCGACCACCGGCGCGGCGGAGCGGCGCCCGAGAGAGAGGAGGGAAGGGGGAAAGCGAACGGCGGTCTTCGGCTCACCCCGAGACAACGGCGACGACGAGAACGGCGGACGGAGAGGAAGAAGGCAGCGGCGCGGTTCGGGATGACGTTGGCGACGGCGCTCCGACGGTCGACGGGCGAAGCGGAGCGGCGGACGAGGTCGACGGCAACACGGCGAAGCGGACGGAGGCGACGCCGAGTCGGGAGGAAGAGCGGAGCGGCGGCGGCGGCTAACCGAAGCACGGCGGCGACGGCGGGGAGAAGGTGCTACGGCGCTAGCACGATTCCGACGGCGAGAGCGAGCGGTGAGCGGCGGAAACGGAAGGGCGGAGCTCGGGCAACGTTTTTATAGCGCCGGGAGGGAGAGAGGGCGGCCGGGGAGAGAGGAAACCGCACGCGGAGATCTCGGCCGCCATTGATTGCGCCGGCGACGATTACGGGCTTGATTCGAACGAATCCGAGGGAGAGAGAGAGGGGAAAGAGGGGGAAACGGGAGAGGGGATTGCGGGGATTAATTCCCCCCTCTTGATTGCACGCGGGGCGGACGGGAGCGGCGGGATTCGCGGCGGCGGCGGCGCTAGGGCACGGACGCGGCGGCGGCGCGGCGGGAGGAGGGAGATGACAGGTGGGACCCACCCGTCAGCGAGAGTGGCGGGCGGGCCCGCCTGTCAGCGGCGCGCGCGCGCGCGGGGAGCCGATGGGCCGCGGGAGAGGAGAGAGAGAGGGAGAGGGGAGTGGGCCGAGCCGGCCCAAGAGGGAAGGGGGGGGGGAAAGAGGACTTTTTAGGATTTTTCTTTTTATAAACCTTTTTCCACTTTGTTTATTTCTTTTCAATTATTATTTGTGCTCTGAAAATTCCACTAAAATTTGAGGGCTCCTTTTAGACCAAGGAGAATTTAACAAAAATTCTCCGGGCCACATATGAATTTTTCTTGTACGTATTTTAGGGTTTGCTAATTTCTTTTCGAATTTTAATTAATTCTATTATTCCTTTTAGAAGATGATTTTTATTTCGGGATGAATTTATCAGGACGTGACATGAAGGCAACTACCCTACACATGACTTGGAGTTAGCCGCAGTGGTTCATGCTCTAAAAATCTGGCGGCACTATCTCATTGGGAATCGCTGTGAAATATATACCGACCATAAGAGTTTGAAATACATCTTCACCCAGTCGGATCTGAATCTTCGGCAAAGGAGATGGTTAGAACTCATCAAGGACTATGATGTGGGAATTCACTATCATCCTGGTAAGGCCAACGTGGTTGCCGACGCTCTAAGTCGAAAGAGCCATTGCAACACCCTCTACGTCCGTGGCATTCCACCCGAACTTAATCAACAGATGGAAGCCCTGAACCTAAGCATAGTTGGTCGCGGATTCTTGGCTGCGTTGGAAGCCAAGCCTACCTTGCTCGATCAAATCCGCGAGGCTCAGAAGAATGATCCGGACATGCATGGACTCCTCAAGAATATGAAACAGGGTAAAGCCGCTGGTTTCACAGAGGATGAACACGGAACCCTATGGAACGGAAAGCGGGTATGCGTTCCAGATAACAGAGAACTTAAACAGCTGATACTTCAGGACGCTCACGAAAGTCCTTATTCCATTCACCCGGGCAGTACAAAGATGTACTTAGACTTGAAGGAGAAATACTGGTGGGTTAGCATGAAGCGGGAAATTGCAGAGTTTGTGGCCCTATGTGATGTGTGCCAGCGTGTCAAGGCAGAGCAGCAACGACCGGCCGGACTTCTCCAACCTCTCCAAGTACCAGAATGGAAATGGGATGAAATTGGGATGGATTTCATCACCGGACTTCCAAAAACCCAAGGTGGATATGATTCTATATGGGTAGTTGTGGATCGATTAACCAAGGTAGCTCGATTCATTCCTGTGAAGACCACCTATGGAGGGAACAAACTAGCGGAGCTCTACTTCGCTAGGATCGTGAGTCTCCATGGCGTGCCCAAGAAAATCGTATCTGATAGGGGAAGCCAATTCACCTCTCACTTTTGGAAGAAGCTCCAAGAAGAGCTGGGTACTCGATTGAATTTCAGCACCGCCTATCACCCGCAGACAGATGGACAGACCGAGCGTCTGAACCAGATCCTAGAAGACATGCTTCGTGCATGTGTACTAGATTTCGGGAAGACCTGGGATAAGAGTCTCCCCTATGCCGAGTTCTCCTACAATAACAGTTATCAAGCCAGCATACAAATGGCACCTTATGAAGCGTTGTACGGGCGCAAATGCCGGACACCACTATTGTGGGACCAAGTTGGAGAAAGCCAGGTGTTCGGGACTGATATTCTGAGAGAAGCTGAAGCTAAAGTCAGAATCATTCGGGATAATCTAAAGGTGGCACAGTCCCGGCAGAAAAGTTATGCAGATAACCGTCGCCGTGACTTGGAATTCGCAGTGGATGACTTTGTGTATCTTTGGGTCACGCCATTGCGAGGTGTACACAGGTTTCAGACGAAAGGGAAGCTCGCACCTCGGTATGTGGGTCCTTTCCGTATCGTTGCTCGACGTGGAGAAGTCGCTTACCAGTTGGAGCTGCCCGCCTCCTTGGGCAACGTGCATGATGTGTTTCATGTGTCGCAACTCAAGAAGTGTCTCCGAGTGCCATCCGAGCAGGCCGACTCAGAGCAAATTGAAGTTCGCGAAGACTTGACCTATGTGGAAAGGCCAGTGAAAATCCTGGACACCATGGAGCGCAGGACCAGGAACCGGGTAATCCGTTTTTGCAAGGTCCAGTGGAGCAACCACGCCGAAGAAGAAGCTACCTGGGAGCGTGAAGACGAGCTGAAGGCAGCCCATCCCGGTCTCTTCGCCAGTTCTTCCGAATCTCGGGGTCGAGATTCCGTTTAAGGGGGGTAGGTTTGTCGCGTCCCAAATCGACTCTAAAATACATCCTCGAAATTGTGCATAGAATAATTAAAATTCCTGTGAAAGCCTCCAACAATTAAAATGTGCGAAGATAAAAGTCAAATAAGGCTTGGAGGATTTTTGTATATTTCCTAAAAGCCTAAAATGCGTAAATAAATTTTAGTGGAATTTTCAGAGCACAAATAATAATTGAGAAGAAATAAACAAAGTTAAAAAGGTTTATAAAAAGAAAAACCCTAAAAGAAGTCCTTTTCCCCCCCTTCCTCTCTTGGGCCGGCTCGGCCCACTTCTCTTCCCTCCCTCTCTCTCCTCCCCTCCGGCCCATCGGCTCCTCCCCGCGCGCGCGCCGCTGACAGGCGGGCCCGCCCGCCACCCTCGCTGACGGGTGGGACCCACCTGTCATCGCCTTCCTCGCGCCGCGTCCGCCGCTCGCCCGTGCCCTAGCGCCGCCGCCGCCGCGGATTCCGCCGCATCCCGCCGTCCCCGCGCGCCATAAAGAGGGGGGAAATATTCCCCACGATTCCCTCTCTCTTTCCCCCCGTTTTTCCCTCTCTCTCTCCCTCGGATTCGTCCGATTTTGTGCCCGCAAAGTTCGCCGGCGCAATCAATGGCGGCCGAGATCTCCGCGCCAGTTTCCATCTCCTCCGGCCGCTCTCTCCTCCTCTCGGCCCTATTTAATTGTTCCCCGTGCCTCTCTCCTCCGTTTCCGCCGTTCGCCGCTCGCTCTCACCGTCGCATTCGTGCTCGCGCCGTCGCACCTTCTCTCCGCCGTCGCCGCCGAGCTCCGGTTCGCCGCCGCCGTCGCTCCGGACTTCCTCCCGACTCGGCGTCACCTCCATCGGCTTCGCCGCGTCGTCATCGACCCCGTCCGCTCCTCCGTTTCGCTCGCCGACCGTCGGAGCGCCGTCGTCCTCGTCGTCCCGAACCGCGCCGCCGCCTTCCTCCGTTTCGGCCGCCGTTCCCGTCGTCGCCGTCGACCGGGGTGAGCCGAGGACCGCCCTTTCGCTTCCCTCTCCTCTCCGCTCTCTCGGGCGCCGCTCCGTCGCGCCGGAGGTCGCCGCCGGTGACCATCGGGGCGCGGGTGCGTGCCGCCTCCCGTCGGCCGTGCCGGCGAGGCCGCCTTCGGGCGCGCCCTCGCGGCTGCCAAGTGGGCCCGGCCGTCAGCCGCCCGCGCCCGCGGGTGCGGCTGACGCGTGGGACCCACGGCGCCGGCCGCCGCCAGCCGCGTAAACCCGGTCCACCGTGGACCGAGAGGCTGACGCGTGGGCCCCACTCCCGTGGACCCGGTCCGCGCGCCCTCTCCCTCGGCTGACGCAATAAATGAGATTTTTAATTAAAATTTAAATGAAGAAATTCGCAAATATCCATTAAAGAGCATATAAACTTCAAATGGCCATATCTTGGCCATTTGAACTCGGAATTGGACCGTTCAAGTCTCTAATTTTTCCTTAAGAAGTCAAGAACCCATTTTTGTGCTTTGTTTCTGCTATTATGTGGAGTTTATTAGAGTGAAAGCCTTTTCTTTTCCGTTGGTCGTGTAGACGCTGCAGCTTCGGAAGATCCGCTCTTCGTGGAAGTCGAAGCCGTCGGTTGGGAAAGCGAGCAAGGCAAGTCACATCATCTTTGAACATATTGAATCCCAGTTTGTAAAATTATGTTGATTTAAATTATTGCATTATCGCTTTATTTAAATTCCCGCGTTATCACTGTTTTATTTAGCCATGCCTATTTACCTTTGTTATGACCTTATTATTGCTATTGTTATTATTATTACCTTGTTCACCCTAGATTAAACAAACCTCAACTAGTGGACACTCTACTCGTGGTATCCCTAGTTTAAATTTAGGTAGATGCTTCGCAATTTAATTAGGTAACATTAGGTGGTTTTACAACTTTAGACTTGGGAAATATTCATATCACCTGGACACTATGGAATGGTTGGCTTATGTTGGAATTGGACACACACCTCCCCCTCTTTTCAAAACTCCCAAAATGGTTTAGGCTGGGCTCGAGGTGCGTGGTTGGGTTTTGTTAGTCGTACCTCGGGTACTATAAGGATTAAGCTTGGGCCTCTGTTGCAAAGCACTACCGTACTTCCACATGTCTAGTGGGTAAGGCTTAGTTTGTGGCTCAGTCTAGTCATAAACAAAAGTACACGGATTGGAGATGGATGAAGTCGGGGGTCGATGGACATTCTCCAGGGCAAATGAAGGCTACACGAGCTGCGGCCCGGTAGTCGAGATGTCATATGGCAGAGGGTTGGTGCCCTGCTGCTAGGGGCTCAGTCCTGCCTGCCTGTCCCGGGGGTTCCGGCCGTAGGTGGGATTGGGTCGGTACTCTTGTCTATGGCTAGGATGGGTTGGAAACTATGTCACGTCTTCCGTCCGTATACCGTGGTGGTATGTGGCACGTGGTTACACGTGAGGAAGATGTGTCTTGTGGGTAAAGATGTACACCTCTGATCAGAGTAAAACCTATTCGAATAGCCGCGCCCTCGGTTATGGGCAAGCCGAGCAATGTACCCAAGTCAGTGTTATAAATCTTAAAATTTGCTCAACAACTAAAATGTGGAATGGTTGGCCTGGGTTGGCTTGGGACGAGCTGGGACCCAGGGTCGGGTTGCCAGTTCGGTCTGAATCATCGTAGGCCTTGGGTTAAGGCAGGTTCGTGTGGGTTCACGGCCTTGATTAATAATATTGTTTAGTTCTAGGAACATGCTTACAAAATAGCCCTGAGCAACTAAATGTCTTTAAATGCTGTTTACTGCAACCCTAACCCTTTATGTTATAATTCCCTTGTACTCCCTTGCATTTATTCTGCATTTGTGGGTGTGTCTTGTTGAGTACGGTGGTTGTACTCAGTCTTGCTCAATTTTTCCAAGCCCAGAAGAGGAGCTCCTTGAAGATGAAGGCTTTGGTGTCTAGCTCGTGCCTGCCGTCAAGCGCCTGTGGTCGTCGCCCTAGTCTTCCGCTGTTTCCCGTTTGTCTTTGTGTGTGCTGGGCCTTCGCTGCCCATGTAATAAATTAACTATTTACGCTTCCGCTTGTTAAACTCTGATTTGTATCAACTTTTGGTGTACCTTGCCTCCTGGGACAAGGATTAATGCACGCACGTAAGGAATGCCCGTTGGGTTATTTCCGGTCGTGACAACGGTGGACCGGGTGCACGCGGCTTGCGCCGGCCGGCGCCGTGGGTCCCCACGCGTCAGCCGCACCCGAGGGCGCGGGCGGCTGACGGCCGGGTCCCACATGGCAGCCGCGGGGCGCGCCCGAAGGCGGCCTCGCCGGCACGGCCGACGGGAGGCGGCGCGCCCGCGCCCTGATGGTCGCCGGCGGCGACCTCCGGCGCGACGGAGCGGCGCCCGAGAGAGGGGAGGGAAGGGGGAAGCGAAATGGCGGTCCTCGGCTTACCCCGGGTCGACGGCGACGACGGAAACGGCGACCGAAGCGGAGAGAGGCGGCGGCGCGGCTCGGGTCGACGAGGACGGCGGCGTTCCGGCGGTCGGCGGGCGAAACGAAGGGGTGGACGAGGTCGACGGGGACGCGGCGAAGCCGAAGGAGGCGATGCCGAAGCGGGAAGAGGTCCGGGGCGATGACGGCGGCGAACCGAAGCTCGGCGGCGACGGCGGAGAGAGAGGACGACGGCGCGAGCTCGATTCCGACGGGGAGAGAAAGCGGCATGGGTCGGAAACGGAGGAGGGAGGCACGGGGAGTGCTTAAATAGTGTTGGGAGTGAGAGAGGGCGGCCGGAGGGGAAGGAAACCGGCGCGGCGATCTCGGCTCCATCAATGACGCCGGCGAAGTTTGCGGGAGGATTTCCAAACGAATCCGAGAGAGAGAGAGAGGGAAAAGTGGGGGGAAAGAGGGAGGGAATCACGGGGAGTGATTTCCCCCTCTTTATTGCGCGCGGGGGCGGCGGGATGCGGCGGAATCCGCGGCGGCGGCGGCGCTAGGGCACGGGCGAGGCGGCGGGCGCGGCGCGAGGTAGGGGATGACGGGTGGGCCCCACCCGTCAGCGAGGGTGGCGGGCGGGCCCGCCCGTCAGCGACGCGCGCGCGGGGGAAGGCCGATGGGCCGCGGGGGAGAGGAGAGAGAGGGAGGGAGCTGGGCCGAGCCGGCCCAAGAGAGGAAGGGGGGGGAAAGGACTTTTAGGGATTTTTCTTTTTATAAAACCTTTTTAACTTTGTTTATTTCTTCTTAATTATTATTTGTGCTCTGAAAATTCCACTAAAATTTATTTACGCATTTTAGGCTTTTAGGAAATATACAAAAATCCTCCAAGCCTTATTTGACTTTTAACTTTGCACATTTTAATTGTTGGAGGCTTTCACATGGATTTTACTTATTCTATGCACAATTTCGAGGATGTATTTTAGAGTCGATTTGGGACGCGACAAACCTACCCCCCTTAAACGGAATCTCGACCCCGAGATTCGGAAGAACTGGCGAAGAGATCTGGATGGGCTGCCTTCAGCTCGTCTTCGCGCTCCCAGGTAGCTTCTTCTTCGGCGTGGTTGCTCCACTGGACCTTGCAAAAACGGATTACCCGGTTCCTGGTCCTGCGCTCCATGGTGTCCAGGATTTTCACTGGCCTCTCCACGTAGGTCAAGTCTTCGCGAACTTCAATTTGCTCTGAGTCGGCCTGCTCGGATGGCACTCGGAGACATTTCTTGAGTTGCGACACATGGAACACATCATGCACGTTGCCCAAGGAGGCGGGCAGCTCCAATTGGTAAGCGACTTCTCCGCGTCGGGCAACGATACGGAAAGGGCCCACATACCGAGGTGCGAGCTTCCCTTTTGTCCGAAACCTGTGTACACCCCGCAATGGCGTGACTCGAAGATACACAAAGTCATCCACTGCGAATTCTAGATCACGGCGACGGTTATCTGCATAACTTTTCTGCCGGGACTGTGCCACCTTTAGATTATCCCGAATGGTCCTGACTTTAGCTTCAGCTTCTCTCAGGATATCAGTCCCGAACACTTGGCTTTCCCCAACTTGATCCCACATTAGCGGTGTCCGGCATTTGCACCCATACAACGCTTCATAAGGTGCCATTTGTATGCTGGCTTGATAGCTGTTGTTGTAGGAGAACTCGGCATAGGGGAGACTCTTATCCCAGGTCTTCCCGAAATCCAGGACACATGCGCGAAGCATATCTTCTAGGATCTGATTTAGACGCTCGGTCTGCCCATCTATCTGCGGGTGATACGCGGTGCTGAAGTTTAATCGGGTACCCAGCTCTTCTTGGAGCTTCTTCCAAAAGTGAGAGGTGAATTGGCTTCCCCTATCAGATACGATTTTCTTAGGAACGCCATGGAGACTTACGATCCTAGCGTAGTAGAGTTCGGCTAGTTTGTTCCCTCCATAGGTGGTCTTCACAGGAATGAATCGAGCTACCTTGGTTAATCGATCCACAACTACCCATATAGAATCATATCCACCTTGGGTTTTTGGAAGTCCGGTGATGAAATCCATCCCAATTTCATCCCATTTCCATTCTGGTACTTGGAGAGGTTGGAGAAGTCCGGCCGGTCGTTGGTGCTCTGCCTTGACACGCTGGCACACATCACAAAGGGCCACGAACTCTGCAATTTCCCGCTTCATACTAACCCACCAGTATTTCTCCTTCAAGTCTAAGTACATCTTCGTGCTGCTAGGGTGGATGGAATAAGGACTTTCGTGAGCTTCCTGAAGTATCAACTGTTTAAGTTCTCTGTTATCTGGAACGCATACTCGATTTCCGTTCCATAGGGTTCCGTGTTCATCCTCTGTGAAACCAGCGGCTTTACCCTGTTTCATATTCTTGAGGAGTCCATGCATGTCTGGATCATTCTTCTGAGCCTCGCGGATTTGATCGAGCAAGGTGGGCTTGGCTTCCAGCGCAGCCAAGAATCCGCGACTAACCACGCTTAGGTTCAGGGCTTCCATCATTTGATTAAGTTCGGGTGGAATGCCACGGACGTTAAGAGTGTTGCAATGGCTTTTTCGACTTAGAGCGTCGGCAACCACGTTGGCCTTACCAGGATGATAGTGAATTCCCACATCATAATCCTTGATGAGTTCTAACCATCTCCTTTGCCGAAGATTCAGGTCCGACTGAGTGAAGATGTATTTCAAACTCTTATGATCAGTATATATTTCACAGCGATTCCCAATGAGATAGTGCCGCCAGATTTTTAGAGCATGAACCACCGCGGCTAACTCCAAATCATGGGTAGGGTAGTTGCCTTCATGAGGCCGTAGCTGGCGTGAGGCATAGGCCACCACATGACCATCCTGCATGAGCACGCACCCCAATCCTTGGCGCGAAGCGTCACAATACACCATGAAGTCCTTGTGAGTATCCGGCAAGATTAACACCGGCGAGGAAACCAGCTTTTCTTTGAGAGTTTGAAACGCCTTCTCGCATTGCGGGCTCCACACAAATTTCTCTTCTTTCTTCAACAACTGTGTCATGGGTCGAGCGATTTTGGAGAAGTTCTCGATGAACCTTCGGTAGTATCCTGCCAAACCTAAGAAACTGCGAACTTGAGTGACTGTCTTGGGTTGCTTCCAATCGGTGACGGCGGTCACTGTTTCGGGGTCCACAGCAACTCCTTTAGCAGATATCACGTGCCCTAAGAATTTGACTTCGGACAACCAGAACTCACACTTGCTAAGTTTGGCATACAATTGATGTTCCCGCAGCTTTCCCAATACCAGACGGAGATGGTGCTGATGGTCTTCCTCTGATTGTGAGTATATCAGAATGTCATCAATGAAAACCACCACAAACTTATCCAAGTATTCCATGAACACTTTGTTCATTAAGTTCATGAAGAAGGCAGGAGCATTGGTTAAACCGAACGACATCACCGTGAATTCATACAGTCCGTATCGCGTGGTGAATGCGGTCTTCGGAATATCTTCTTCGCGAATACGTAATTGGTGATATCCGGAACGAAGATCAATCTTGGAGAATACAGTGGCACCTTTAAGCTGATCGAACAGATCATCGATCCGGGGAAGAGGGTACTTGTTTTTGATGGTGACTTCATTGAGAGCTCTGTAGTCAACGCACATCCTCTTCGTCTTGTCTTTCTTCTCCACAAAAATCACAGGAGCACCCCAGGGGGAAGTACTCGGACGTATATACCCCTTTTCTTTCAGCTCTTCCAACTGTTTCTTAACTTCGGCCAGTTCATTTGCTGCCATACGGTAGGGTCGCTTGTACAGAGGAGTGGTTCCTGGAGCAAGATCTATCCGGAACTCAATCTCTCGCTTGGGCGGCATACCGGGTAGTTCTTCCGGAAACACGTCTCCGAACTCTCTGACGATGGGGATTTCTGACAGTCCAATCTGATGCAGTTCTGAACTCCTGACAGAGGTTGGGGGTGCAAAGAAAACAACCGGTTGTTCCGGCCCTCGGTACAGAGTGACAGTGCGTCTCGCGCAATCCACTACTCATTGGAATTGAGCCAACCAATTCATCCCAACGATCACATCCAAGCTCTTGGTGTCTAGCAGAATCAGATCCGAGGGAAAAGGAATCCCCTGAATTTCTATAGGGACGGCAGGACTATAATACTTTGCTGTCATAACCCCTCCAGGGGTGGTGATGAGCAGAGGGTTCCTAAGCCTTTCTACCCCCAACTGATTTCTCCCCACGAATGGCACAGATATAAACGAGTGGGAAGCTCCAGAGTCGAACAAAATGGTAGCAGGGATGGAATGAATGAGGAACGTACCAACGATGACGTCTGGAGTTGTCAGCACGTCCTCGGCCGTCACATGGTTCACACGACCCCGAATGACGTCCTTGCCACCGTTGTTGGGGCGGGGAGGCGCTTGGCCTTGCTGACGCCTCGGCTTTGGGCATTTATCCGCAAAGTGCCCGGGCTCGAAGCAGTTGAAGCACAGACGCTGCGGACCTTGAGCGTCCCTGCGGCCTTGACCAGGCTGCACCGTCGGTGGAGGAGGACGGGGCGCACGAGTCCCTTGTTGATTCTGCTGCTGCTGCGGCTGTGGGACGCGCACCACGAATTGAGGTCGAGGCGCGGAGCGAGGTTGCTGCTGCTGTTGCTGCTGCTGCGAGGAGGATCCCCCTGGATAGGGATTGGTGTAGCGGACCCTTTGGTTAGCACCCTGTTGGTTGCGGAAATTCGCCAAGCGGCGCTTGTGCGACTCCAGTTCCTTGTGCTTGGCTTCCAAGCGGATGCTCTTGTCCACCAGACGTTGGAAATCCGGATAATCCCCGGAGACTAGACGGACGGACAGCTCAGGGTCCATTCCTGCCAAGAACTTCTCCTGCTTTTCCTCATCTTCCCGTACATCCTCCGGAGCGTACCGGGCCAGGTTGTTGAACTCGTGCAAATACTCCATCACGGAGCGGTTGCCTTGCTTCAACTCTCGGAATTCTCTTTTCTTAAGGGCCACGACTCCAGCGGGCACATGGGTCCTCCAAAAAGCGGCGGTGAAGCGAGCCCAAGTAATAGGCTGTCCCTCTGGCTGCGTAGCCTGGAAATGGTCCCACCATAGAGACGCGGGCCCCTGCAGCTGGTGGGCGGCGAAGATGACTTTCTCCTCATCGCTGCACTGCACAGTGTCTAGCTTTTTCCCCACGGCATGCAACCAATCCAACGCATCCACGGGGTTGTTGGAGCTAGAGAAGGTAGGTGGGCGGATGCGGAGAAACTCGGCGAGTTTAGAGTGTTGTGGGGGTGGTGGTGGAGCATTCTGTTGTGGCGGATTTTGGAGGTGGTGGAGAAAAGCAGTCATCATGTTGGCCTGCTGGGCGAGGATTTGGGTGAGAATGGCGTTGGTGTCTGGTGGTGGTGGTGGAGGCGGAGGAGGAGGTGGAGGTGGGTTGCCCTGGTGGTTGTGGTTGCTGCCTTTAGGTTGGTTGCCATCACCGGTGTTAGCACTTCTCCTGGTCGTCACCATCTGAAAACCCCACACAGAACCAGCAAACAGAGCGAGCTGACAATTAAAGCTAACCACCCACGACTACCATAATTCTTAAATTTATTACTGCTATTAAATGGGTTCATTAAAGTTCAAGTTGCTTAGGCGAATAAAATAAAGACAGGCTCCGACACAGTTATGCCACACACCGGCATAACCATGCCCCACACAACCCAACAAGAAGACAAACGAGAAAGAACACACGCGCAAGCCTACTAACTGCTCGTCTACCGCTGCGACGGGCCAGGACGGAAGGTGAGCAACAGCGCATCCTCCGTGCTACCAACGCCGAAGGCTTCCCCCTCCTGGGGAACCACGGGCGCGGGCTCGGCACGAGGGGTCTCGACGAAGCAGGTCCACGCCAGGGACTGACGAACCAGCTCGGGCCTGGAGGTGCTCTTGCGGGCGGTGATCTTCTGGCTGCGGCAGACGCGGCGACGCTTGGAGCGGCAGATCTCTCCCTGGGCGATCTTGAGCTGATGCAGCTGCGCCTCCACTGCGTCCAGGTCCTTCTTGAGCTGCAGGTTCTCCTGACGCAGCTCCAGGATCTTCAGGTTGTTCTCGACCATCCCACGGCGCACCATCTGATGGAAGTCGATACGAGCCGCGTCGTACGCCTCCACCATGCGCGCCAAGTGCACGATGGTAGCGTCATCCTCCGAGCTAGCATCCCGGAAGGTGGCGTGGTCGCGGGCTCCTCCGCGACGAGGGTGGTAGCGGTAGGGCGAGTGCTGCAACTCGTCCGGGTAGCGCTGGTGAAGAGTGCCGATGGCGAGGAGAGCGGCGCTCTGGCAAGCGGCGGGGAAGGAGTCTCCACCCGCGGTGACTGTCAGCGAAGTCCGCTCGGGAGAGCCAGCGAGGATCACTGCAGTGACCTCCCAAGCAGCGTGGGGCTCTGCATCGTCACCCTCCTGCTCCGGAAGCGGCCTGGTGTCGCGACCGGGAAAATTGCCTTTTCCCGAACGCTAGTGTATTAATCCCCGTCCCAGGAAAAGCCGGGGTACACCATACAAACATGATATAAAAGACACATCTTTATTACATCGATAATATTTACATTATTACAAAGGCGCTTCAGGCCTGACAAACAAAAATAAACAGCAGCGGACTAGCGGGCCTACGGCTCCATCTTCACAGGCGCTCAACTGGGGTATAAGCCAGGACTCCACCTAAGACATCTTCTCCGAAGCTTCTCTTACTGAAGGGGGGAGAAAGATAGAGCAAGAATGAGTACAACCACAGTACTCAGCAAGCCACACCGGAGATGCATAATTAATGCAAGGGGGGGTACAAGGAGATAATAATATAGGGGTTAAGTTTTGCAGTAAACGGCATTTAAAAGTCACTTAGTTGCCCAAAGCTATTTTGTAAAGACGATCCTAGCTATACAATATTATTAACCAAGGCCGTGAACCCTCACGAACCTGCCTTAACCCAAGGCCTACGATGATTCAGACCGAACTGGCAACCCGACCCTGGGTCCCAGCTCGTCCCAAGCCAACCCAGGCCAACCATTCCACATTTTAGTTGTTGAGCAAATTTTAAGAATTTGAAACACTGACTTGGGTACATTGCTCGGCTTGCCCATAACCGAGGGCGCGGCTATTCGAATAGATTATACTCTGATCAGAGGTGTACATCTTTACCCACAAGACACATCTTCCTCGCGTGCAACCACGTGCCACATACCACCACGGTATACGGACGGAAGACGTGACATAGTTCCCAACCCATCCTAGCCATAAACAAGAGTACCGACCCAATCCTCCTACGGCCGGGACACCCGGGACAGGCAGGCAGGACTGAGCCCCCTAGCAGCAGGGCACCAACCCTCTGCCATGACATCTCGACTACCGGGCCGCAGCTCGTGTAGCCTTCATTTGCCCTGGAGAATGTCCATCGACCCCCGACTTCATCCATCTCCAATCCGTGTACTTTTGTTTATGACCAGACTGAGCCACAAACTAAGCCTTACCCACTTGACATGTGGAAGTACGGTAGTGCTTTGCAACAGAGGCCCGAGCTTAATCCTTATAGTACCCGAGGTACGACTAACAAAACCCAACCACGCACCTCGAGCCCAGCCTAAACCATTTTGGGGGTTTTGAAAAGAGGGGGAGGTGTGTGTCCAATTCCAACATAAGCCAACCATTCCATAGTGTCCAAATGATATGAGAATTCCCAAAGTCTAAAGTTATAAAACCACCTAATGTTGCCTAATTAATCAGCGAAGCATCTACCTAAATTTATACTAGTGGAACCATGAATATAATGTCCACTAGTTAGGGTTTTGTTTATTCTAGGGTGAACAAGGTATTAATATCAATAACAATAATAATAAGGTCATAACAAAGGTAAATAGGCATGGCTAAATAAAACAGTGATAACGCGGGAATTTAAATAAAGCGATAATGCATTAATTTAAATCAAAATAATTTTATAAACTGGGATTCAATATGCTCAAGGATGATGTGACTTGCCTTGCTCGCTTTCCCAAACGACGGCTTCGACTTCCACGAAGAGCGGATCTTCCGAAGCTGCAGCGTCTACACGACCAACGGAAAAGAAAAGGGCTTTTACTCTACTAAACTCCACATAACAGCAGAAACAAAGCACAAAAAAGGGTTCTTGACTTCTTAAGGAAAAATTAGAGACTTGAACGGTCCAATTCCGAGTTCAAATGGCCAAGATATGGCCATTTGAAGTTTATATGCTCTTTAAATGGATATTTACGAATTTCTTCATTTAAATTTTAATTAAAAATCTCATTATTGCGTCAGCCGGGAGAGGGGCGCGCGGACCGGGTCCACGGGAAGTGGGGCCCACGCGTCAGCCTCTCGGTCCACGGTGGACCGGGAGCACGCGGCTGGCGGCGGTCGGCGCCGTGGGTCCCGCGCGTCAGCCGCACCCGCGGGCGCGGGCGGCTGACGGCCGGGCCCACTTGGCAGCCGCGAGGGCGCGCCCGAGGGCGGCCTCGCCGGCGCGGCCGACGGGAGCGGCGCGCCCGCGCCCCGATGGTCACCGCCGGCGACCACCGGCGCGGCGGAGCGGCGCCCGAGAGAGAGGAGGGAAGGGGGAAGGCGAACGGCAGTCCTCGGCTCACCCCGGGACAACGACGACGACGAGAACGGCGGCCGGAGCGGAGGAAGACGGCGGCGCGGGTCGGGATGACGATGACGACGGTGCTCCGGCGGTCGGCGGGCGAAACGGAGATGCGGACGGGGTCGACGGGAACGCGGCGAAGCCGATGGAAGTGACGCCGAGTCGGGAGGAGGACCGGAGCGACGACGGCGGCGAAACGGAGCTCGGCGGCGACGGCGGAGAGAGAGGAGCACGGCGCGAGCACGAATCCGACGGCGAGAGCGAGCGGCGAGCGGCGGAAACGGAAGAGCGGAGCTCGGGGATTGATTTTATAGCGCCGAGAGGGGGAGAGCGCGGCCGGAGAGGGAGGAAACGGCCGCGGAGATCTCGGCTCCATTGAAGACGCCGGCGACGATTGCGGGATTCAAATCGGACGAATCCGAGGGAGAGAGAGAGGGAAAAGAGGGGGAAACGGGAGAGGGAATCGCGGGGAGTAATTCCCCCCACTTTAATGCGCGCGGGGACGGCGGGAGGCGGCGAGATTCGCGGCGGCGGCGGCGCTAGGGCACGGGCGGCGGCGGGCGCGGCGGGAGGAAGGCGATGACAGGTGGGCCCCACCCGTCAGCGAGAGCGGCGGGCGGGCCCGCCTGTCAGCGGCGCGCGCGCGCGGGGAGGCCGATGGGCCGCGGGGGAGGAGAGAGAGAGAGGGAGGGAGAAGTGGGCCGAGCCGGCCCAAGAGGGAAGGGGGGGGGAGAAAAAGAACTTCTTTTAGGATTTTCTTTTTATAAACCTTTTTAACTTTGTTTATTTCTTCTCAATTATTATTTGTGCTCTGAAAATTCCACTAAAATTTGAGGGCTCCTTTTAGACCAAGGAGAATTTAACAAAAATTCTCCGGGCCACATTTGAATTTTTCTTGTACGTATTTTAGTGTTTGCCAATTTCTTTTCGAATTTTAATTAATTCTATTATTCCTTTTAGAGAATGATTTTTAATTCGGGATGAATTTATCAGGACGTGACAAATCCACCCCCCTTACAAGAATCTCGTCCCCGAGATTCGAGGAGGCTAGCAAGAAGATAGGTTGGGCGGTCTTCTCTTCTTGTCTGACTTCTTCCGCTCCGCTTTCTATAACAACTTGCCTAGCACAACTTCTCCACTCTGGACTGCTTGGCTCGATCTCCTGTTGCAGATGGAATCTTCTTTTCACCTGACTCGAACCAGGGTTGAACCTTTTGCTGACTTCGACCGGGTTGCGACACTTGAAGATGGGGCTTCAGTTCCAGAACTTCGCATAGTTCATATCTTTGGAGTCAACCTCATACAATTTATCAACTTCATGTCATGCGTCGAGATCAGCTCGTCATTACTAAGATACCATGCTTGTCATTCACTTCTAACTTGCCATCAACTGTCTCATATTAGCTTTCCTGGTCTCCGGTGCTAGGTACTTCGGCTATTCGATGCAAGGGTCAACCACTCTAACTATAAGTTATGCTTCCCAAGAGAACCAATTTATCCCACTTGACATACTTTGACGTCTTCTCCAATGGCTTTATTGCTGGATTTGTTATTGTCTAATCATTACCCTGTCGAATCTGAGGCTTCGTTGTTAGATGTGCTTTTAATCTGACCTCTGTAGATTATCTTCGAACATATCACTTGATTCATAACTGGGAATAGCCCTCACGAACAAGCAACTCGGATTCACTTTCTTTACATTCAGTTTACTTCCCCTTATTATCTTCAGGTTGTCCTCAGTTAGCATTCAACGTATTCCTTTACACCTTTAACCTTGATGTGTTCTTTCCCATTGGATCATCTCCCAAGTCATGGCATTGCCTGGTAACCGGTGCTTGCACTTTTCACTCCGTGTAGCATCTGATACCGAGTTGAAGATTTCACTCTTTGCCTTCATAAAAACACTTTTACCTAGGTCATCTTGCTTACTTAATGACAAGGTGACTGTTGCGGGGCAATTACAATTAGGGGTCTTCCTTGAGCGATGTAGAACATGTTTCTGTTTATTAATCACCTTTCGGCCTACTTCTTTCATGCTAGAGAACATCTTTGCCAATCTCTTTTATCAATCATCTTTCGGCCTATCTCTAACAGGTGGTATTCTTTAATGTGGATTGCGGACGCTTCTGGGGACGATGAGGTCCTTTGGCTGGCTGCCTTTCGGTGAAACCTTGATGTGGTTCGTCAAAAAGCTGTACTGACTACCTTCAGGGAAATACATTGCCTGCTATTTGTATCTATACCACTAGGGTTTAATTGCCGATGGTCATCTTTAGTGCTCCCTCGAGATGGGGAGCATCCATATTGTTCTTCTGCCACATCACCTTTGACCCTCTTCTGATACTTGATAGACTAATTACCAACCATCGACTACTATGTTCTCAAACATTGATGTCTCCTGGATCTTCTTAACTGTTTGCGGGTATATCCGAACTTATCAATGTAGAGGCATGGCAGGTACCCTTATGGGTTTCATCCAACAATCCTTATCTTGATCTGTAAAAGGCGTATCCAAACTCCTATCCTCAACTACTGTCTCGTTGGCTTTTTAACCCAACACAGTTTAATTGTTTTTCTTTTCCATCCACAGGTTGGTTATTAACTCGAGGTTAGAATATAGTTCCTCTGACACGAGACCCTAGGTCTCCTTTGTCAGTAAACAATTATACACATGATCACATATCCGCATCTTTCAAAAGAATCCTCTTAGAACTTGTCTGTATTACACATTTCTCCCTTATTGCACGAATACAAGGCACTGCCTTAAACAAAAAGGGACGGTGCTTAACATCGGTACATTGTATCCTCAACATGAATCATCCATAAGCATAGCAAGCTCACTGTTTATAGACATGAATATATTTCTGTATTACGTGATTGCTGCAAACTTTCGATTACACCATGATAAGTAGCGAACTGGAAATCACAAACATGGATACTCATTCTGATTCTGGAGAGATTCTTTGCTGAGGCGGTCGGTGTAGAGAATGGTTGGTGCTAAAGGTATTATTGCTATGATTGATTGCAGAGTCAGGTGCGGCAGGAGGAGCATTGGTGCTGTGGATGATATCGTCGATGTTGCTGTTGGAGCTGACTAGCTGACGAGACAATCGTAGGGTTGTTCGTTGGATTTCTGCGGTCTTGGTCAACAACACACTGAGTTGGCAATCCTTGGGCACATGGTTTGTACCTTCGCACAGAAAACATGTGACCTTGCGGGTGGGACACTCCCCTGGTGGATGGTCTTCTTCACAATGAGTGCAAAGTGTGAGACACATGCTAGCAATGTGTCCAATTTCTCCACAACGGGGGCATGCTTTTGATTCCATCTCTTCCTCGCCGAGACGTCGGAGAGACTCATCTTCATAATCCGAGGAGACTTGATCTGACCCTTCACTATCAGATACTCTGCCGCCATGGCTTAGGAGGTGCTGGGTCAACTGTCGTGCACCTCGGAAAGTATTTCCTCTCTAACGTCTAGGAATAGTTATCCCTGCTGGAGGCCATTCGGTGCTGGTAATAGTCATCTTACGTACTTCTTCTTCAGTTCGCATCGGTGCTTTTCTCTTCTGATTCTTACTCTTCTTGCCTTTGGCTTGCTTAGTATGCGACCCCACGTGGTACGAGAGGCTAGGGGGAAAGCATTTCCCGGGATTCAATGGATTCTCTCCGTTGAGCTCTCTACTTTGCACACTAGGCTGCAAGCTTGACTTGGTGTGAGGAGGCTGGTTTAGCGATGCCTGCCCTGCTAAACCAAGGGAAGGGGCTTCTTTGGCATATACCCATGGACAATTCAGGGCATAGTGTCCTTGCTCTCTACAATCATGACAAAAGGGGACATCCTCTCCTGGCATTGGAAGCTCATTGACCTGGGTGGCAAATGCTCGATCAAACACATACTGATTTTGGTCTTGACTTCCAACTAATGGTAGCTGGGAACTAAGCAGCATGCTTGGAATGGACCAAGGGTGTGCCCTGGTTAACTCTCTTGAGGCCAGTGGTGGATTGAGTTGAAAACTTGAGTTACTTGAGGCATACCCGCTGACATTCTTTCCTTTTTCTCTGTTAAACATCTGTTACAGGGATTGAGGTGAGAGAGGAAACAAGCCAGGAAAGAATAGACCAGAACTAGAGACAGGACCTTAAAGGAACTAACTCTTTTTGTTGATGTGTTGTTTGTTTTGATTATTCTGCAAGTTGATTAAGCAAACAACCTAGCATGGTTACATCACAACCCACTGATGCAAACCACGCGCTACACACACAAGCAAGGAAACACACGACAAACGAAACACTAGAGGGTGGCTTAGGTTCTGCGACGGGTTCTCCAAGATCTTCACTCCTTCACAGCTGGCTTCACTGCTTCCTTCGCTTCACTAGCGGATCCTGCAGCCTTCTGGAGCTTCGGCGGACAATTGACGACATCTTCTTCTTTGCAAAACTAACCATCTAGTACTAGTGGAAAATCCGAAGGAGGAAGAAAAGAGAATAAACATTTTGCAAACAGCACAGGGAAAAGGAGGAAAAAGGGACTTTCGGAAATAGTTTCATTTATAAAATATGTCCTTAGGTTTTATCCACTTGGCTTATCCTACAGTCGAGATGGCTCTGATACCAGCTTGTCGCGACCGGGAAAATTGCCTTTTCCCGAACGCTAGTGTATTAATCCCCGTCCCAGGAAAAGCCGGGGTACACCATACAAACATGATATAAAAGACACATCTTTATTACATCGATAATATTTACATTATTACAAAGGCGCTTCAGGCCTGACAAACAAAAATAAACAGCAGCGGACTAGCGGGCCTACGGCTCCATCTTCACAGGCGCTCAACTGGGGTATAAGCCAGGACTCCACCTAAGACATCTTCTCCGAAGCTTCTCTTACTGAAGGGGGGAGAAAGATAGAGCAAGAATGAGTACAACCACAGTACTCAGCAAGCCACACCGGAGATGCATAATTAATGCAAGGGGGGGTACAAGGAGATAATAATATAGGGGTTAAGTTTTGCAGTAAACGGCATTTAAAAGTCACTTAGTTGCCCAAAGCTATTTTGTAAAGACGATCCTAGCTATACAATATTATTAACCAAGGCCGTGAACCCTCACGAACCTGCCTTAACCCAAGGCCTACGATGATTCAGACCGAACTGGCAACCCGACCCTGGGTCCCAGCTCGTCCCAAGCCAACCCAGGCCAACCATTCCACATTTTAGTTGTTGAGCAAATTTTAAGAATTTGAAACACTGACTTGGGTACATTGCTCGGCTTACCCATAACCGAGGGCGCGGCTATTCGAATAGATTATACTCTGATCAGAGGTGTACATCTTTACCCACAAGACACATCTTCCTCGCGTGCAACCACGTGCCACATACCACCACGGTATACGGACGGAAGACGTGACATAGTTCCCAACCCATCCTAGCCATAAACAAGAGTACCGACCCAATCCTCCTACGGCCGGGACACCCGGGACAGGCAGGCAGGACTGAGCCCCCTAGCAGCAGGGCACCAACCCTCTGCCATGACATCTCGACTACCGGGCCGCAGCTCGTGTAGCCTTCATTTGCCCTGGAGAATGTCCATCGACCCCCGACTTCATCCATCTCCAATCCGTGTACTTTTGTTTATGACCAGACTGAGCCACAAACTAAGCCTTACCCACTAGACATGTGGAAGTACGGTAGTGCTTTGCAACAGAGGCCCGAGCTTAATCCTTATAGTACCCGAGGTACGACTAACAAAACCCAACCACGCACCTCGAGCCCAGCCTAAACCATTTTGGGGGTTTTGAAAAGAGGGGGAGGTGTGTGTCCAATTCCAACATAAGCCAACCATTCCATAGTGTCCAAATGATATGAGAATTCCCAAAGTCTAAAGTTATAAAACCACCTAATGTTGCCTAATTAATCAGCGAAGCATCTACCTAAATTTATACTAGTGGAACCATGAATATAATGTCCACTAGTTAGGGTTTTGTTTATTCTAGGGTGAACAAGGTATTAATATCAATAACAATAATAATAAGGTCATAACAAAGGTAAATAGGCATGGCTAAATAAAACAGTGATAACGCGGGAATTTAAATAAAGCGATAATGCATTAATTTAAATCAAAATAATTTTATAAACTGGGATTCAATATGCTCAAGGATGATGTGACTTGCCTTGCTCGCTTTCCCAAACGACGGCTTCGACTTCCACGAAGAGCGGATCTTCCGAAGCTGCAGCGTCTACACGACCAACGGAAAAGAAAAGGGCTTTTACTCTACTAAACTCCACATAACAGCAGAAACAAAGCACAAAAAAGGGTTCTTGACTTCTTAAGGAAAAATTAGAGACTTGAACGGTCCAATTCCGAGTTCAAATGGCCAAGATATGGCCATTTGAAGTTTATATGCTCTTTAAATGGATATTTACGAATTTCTTCATTTAAATTTTAATTAAAAATCTCATTATTGCGTCAGCCGGGAGAGGGGCGCGCGGACCGGGTCCACGGGAAGTGGGGCCCACGCGTCAGCCTCTCGGTCCACGGTGGACCGGGAGCACGCGGCTGGCGGCGGTCGGCGCCGTGGGTCCCGCGCGTCAGCCGCACCCGCGGGCGCGGGCGGCTGACGGCCGGGCCCACTTGGCAGCCGCGAGGGCGCGCCCGAGGGCGGCCTCGCCGGCGCGGCCGACGGGAGCGGCGCGCCCGCGCCCCGATGGTCACCGCCGGCGACCACCGGCGCGGCGGAGCGGCGCCCGAGAGAGAGGAGGGAAGGGGGAAGGCGAACGGCGGTCCTCGGCTCACCCCGGGACAACGACGACGACGAGAACGGCGGCCGGAGCGGAGGAAGACGGCGGCGCGGGTCGGGATGACGATGACGACGGTGCTCCGGCGGTCGGCGGGCGAAACGGAGATGCGGACGGGGTCGACGGGAACGCGGCGAAGCCGATGGAAGTGACGCCGAGTCGGGAGGAGGACCGGAGCGACGACGGCGGCGAAACGGAGCTCGGCGGCGACGGCGGAGAGAGAGGAGCACGGCGCGAGCACGAATCCGACGGCGAGAGCGAGCGGCGAGCGGCGGAAACGGAAGAGCGGAGCTCGGGGATTGATTTTATAGCGCCGAGAGGGGGAGAGCGCGGCCGGAGAGGGAGGAAACGGCCGCGGAGATCTCGGCTCCATTGAAGACGCCGGCGACGATTGCGGGATTCAAATCGGACGAATCCGAGGGAGAGAGAGAGGGAAAAGAGGGGGAAACGGGAGAGGGAATCGCGGGGAGTAATTCCCCCCACTTTAATGCGCGCGGGGACGGCGGGAGGCGGCGAGATTCGCGGCGGCGGCGGCGCTAGGGCACGGGCGGCGGCGGGCGCGGCGGGAGGAAGGCGATGACAGGTGGGCCCCACCCGTCAGCGAGAGCGGCGGGCGGGCCCGCCTGTCAGCGGCGCGCGCGCGCGGGGAGGCCGATGGGCCGCGGGGGAGGAGAGAGAGGGAGGGAGGGAGAAGTGGGCCGAGCCGGCCCAAGAGGGAAGGGGGGGGAGAAAAAGAACTTCTTTTAGGATTTTCTTTTTATAAACCTTTTTAACTTTGTTTATTTCTTCTCAATTATTATTTGTGCTCTGAAAATTCCACTAAAATTTGAGGGCTCCTTTTAGACCAAGGAGAATTTAACAAAAATTCTCCGGGCCACATTTGAATTTTTCTTGTACGTATTTTAGTGTTTGCCAATTTCTTTTCGAATTTTAATTAATTCTATTATTCCTTTTAGAGAATGATTTTTAATTCGGGATGAATTTATCAGGACGTGACACCTGGCCTGGTAGTCCACTCCATGTGGATACCCCAGGGCAACGCACATGCCCCGCAGCACCAAGATGAAACCAGTCATGTCCAAACCACGACGGGTGACGCTGCCGGCCATCTACAAACACAAACAAAAAGAAAAGCAACATTTTAAAGGTCAGATTTTGGCGATAAATGAAGCAGCAAGACAGAGAGAGACTAGAGGATTTTCACAAATACAAAGGATTTTTATTTCGAAAATATTGCTAAGGCTTGGGATCTACGGCTCGTCCTAGGGTCAAGGGCGCTCTGATACCAACTTGTCACGACCGGAAATAACCCAACGGGCGTTCCTTACGTGCGTGCATTAATCCTTGTCCCAGGAGGCAAGGTACACCAAAAGTTGATACAATTCAGAGTATAACAAGCGGAAGCGTAAATAGTTAATTTATTACATGGGCAGCGGAGGCCCAGCACACACAGAGACAAACGAGAAACAGCGGAAGACTAGGGCGACGACCACAGGCACTTGACGGCAGGCACGAGCTAGACACCAAAGCCTTCATCCTCCTAGAACTCCTCTTCTGGGGTTGGGAAAAATTGAGCAAGACTGAGTACAACCACCGTACTCAACAAGACACACCCACAAGTGCAGAATAAATGCAAGGGAGTACAAAGGAGTTATACCATAAAAGGGTTAGGGTTGCAGTAAACAGCATTTAAAGATATTTAGTTGCTCAGGGCTATTTTGTAAACACGATTCTAGAACTAAACAATATTATTTATCAAGGCCGTGAACCCACACGAACCTGCCTTAACCCAAGGCCTACGATGATTCAGACCGAACTGGCAACCCGACCCTGGGTCCCAGCTCGTCCCAAGCCAACCCAGGCCAACCATTCCATATTTTAGTTGTTAAGCAAGTTTTAAGAATTAAAACACTAACTTGGGTACATTGCTCGGCTTGCCCATAACCGAGGGCGCGGCTATTCGAATAGGTTTTACTCTGATCAGAGGTGTACATCTTTACCCACAAGACACATCTTCCTCACGTGTAACCACGTGCCACATACCACCACGGTATACAGACGGAAGACGTGACATAGTTTCCAACCCATCCTAGCCATAGACAAGAGTACCGACCCAATCCCACCTACGGCCGGAACCCCCGGGACAGGCAGGCAGGACTGAGCCCCTAGCAGCAGGACACCGGCCCTGTGCCATGACATCTCGACTACCGGGCCGCAGCTCGTGTAGCCTTCATTTGCCCTGGAGAATGTCCATCGACCCCCGACTTCATCCATCTCCATCCGTGTACTTTTGTTTATAACCAGACTGAGCCACAAACTAAGCCTTACCCACTAGACATGTGGAAGTACGGTAGTGCTTTGCAACAGAGGCCCGAAGACCGGTCCTTATATGGCCGAGGTGCTACTATCAACACCATGCACCCCGAGCCCAGCCTAAAACCATTTTTGGGGATTTTGAATAGAGGGGGCGGTGTGAATCCAATTCCACAATAACCAAACCATTCTATGGTGTCCAGGTGATATGAACATTCCCAAAGTCTAGAGTTGTAAAACCACCTAATGTTACCTAATTAAATTGTGAAGCATCTACCTAAAATTAAACTAGTGGTGCCATGAGTAGAGTGTCCACTAGTTGGGGTTTTGTTTACTCTAGGGTGAACAAGGAAATAATAACAATAGCAATAATAATAAGGTCATAACAAAGGTAAATAGGCATGGCTAAATAAAACAGTGATAACGCGGGAATTTAAATAAAGCGATAATGCAATAATTTAAATCAACATAATTTTACAAACGGGGATTCAATATGTTCAAAGATGATGTGACTTGCCTTGCTCGCTTTCCCAAACGCCGGCTTCAACTTCCACGAAGAGCGGATCTTCCGAAGCTGCAGCGTCTACACGACCAACGGAAAAGAAAAGGCTTTTACTCTACTAAACTCTATATAACAAGCAGAAACAAAGCACCAAATTGGGTTCTTGACTTCTTAAGGAAAAATTAGAGACTTGAACGGTCCAATTCCGAGTTCAAATGGCCAAGATATGGCCATTTGAAGTTTATATGCTCTTTAAATGGATATTTGCGAATTTCTTCATTTAAATTTTAATTTAAAATCGGATTTATTGCGTCAGCCGAGGGGAGGGGCGCGCGGACCGGGTCCATGGGAGTGGGGCCCACGCGGCAGCCTCACGGTCCACAGTGGACCGGGTGCACGCGGCTTGCGCCGGCCGGCGCCGTGGGTCCCCACGCGTCAGCCGCACCCGAGGGCGCGGGCGGCTGACGGCCGGGTCCCATATGGCAGCCGCTGGGCGCGCCCGAAGGCGGCCTCGCCGGCACGGCCGACGGGAGGCGGCGCGCCCGCGCCCCGATGGTCGCTGGCAGCGACCTCCGGCGCGACGGAGCGGCGCCCGAGAGAGGGGAGGGAAGGGGGAAGCGAAATGGCGGTCCTCGGCTCACCCCGGGTCGACGGCGACGACGGAAACGGCGACCGAAGCGGAGAGAGGCGGCGGCGCGGCTCGGGTCGACGAGGACGGCGGCGTTTCGGCGGTCGGCGGGCGAAACGAAGGGGTGGACGAGGTCGACGGGGACGCGGCGAAGCCGAAGGAGGCGATGCCGAAGCGGGAAGAGGTCCGGGGCGATGACGGCGGCGAACCGAAGCTCGGCGGCGACGGCGGAGAGAGAGGACGACGGCGCGAGCTCGATTCCGACGGGGAGAGAAAGCGGCAAGGGTCGGAAACGGAGGAGGGAGGCACGGGGAGTGCTTAAATAGTGTTGGGAGTGAGAGAGGGCGGCCGGAGGGGAAGGAAACCGGCGCGGCGATCTCGGCTCCATCAATGACGCCGGCGAAGTTTGCGGGAGGATTTCTAAACGAATCCGAGAGAGAGAGAGAGGGAAAAGTGGGGGGAAAGAGGGAGGGAATCACGGGGAGTGATTTCCCCCTCTTTATTGCGCGCGGGGGCGGCGGGATGCGGCGGAATCCGCGGCGGCGGCGGCGCTAGGGCACGGGCGAGGCGGCGGGCGCGGCGCGAGGTAGGGGATGACGGGTGGGCCCCACCCGTCAGCGAGGGTGGTGGGCGGGCCCGCCCGTCAGCGACGCGCGCGCGTGGGAAGGCCGATGGGCCGCGGGGGAGAGGAGAGAGAGGGAGGGAGCTGGGCCGAGCCGGCCCAAGAGAGGAAGGGGGGGGGGAAAAGGACTTTTAGGGAGTTTTCTTTTTATAAAACCTTTTTAACTTTGTTTATTTCTTCTTAATTATTATTTGTGCTCTGAAAATTCCACTAAAATTTATTTACGCATTTTAGGCTTTTAGGAAATATACAAAAATCCTCCAAGCCTTATTTGACTTTTAACTTTGCACATTTTAATTGTTGGAGGCTTTCACATGGATTTTACTTATTCTATGCACAATTTCGAGGATGTATTTTAGAGTCGATTTGGGACGCGACAAGAGTCGAGAACTGTAATTTCTTGTCGTCGAGTAGTCATTGCGAGATGCCGAAGCTCTTGTAGACATCGTGGCTGGTGAAGTAGCAAAGCTTGCGAAGTAGAGGCAATAGAGTTTGCCAATGCCAAAGATAATAAAAATGAAGTTGCTCCACCATGGTGACAAAGTTGCATAGCCGTGACGAAGTGAACACGAGTCGGCGGAAACAGAAGCAAACCGGTAGTGAAGACGCGCAATTGTGAAGATAAAAGCACCAGTCGGCGGCGGCATAACCAGTCGGTGCAGGAAGACAATGATGTCCATCAGTAGTGGTAGCAGTCGGCAGCAGACGTAGGCAACTTGTGTTGAAGATGCTGACGCCTATTAGCAGTGACGGCGATGTAGCCAGCCGTGAAGAAGATAGCATCAGTTGGCGTCATAACAGGCCAGCCGTGCAGGCGGTGATACCAGTCTGCGGCGGATGAGGCGGCCGGTCGGTGAAGCGGCCGGTCGATGAAAACGCAGACGCCCAACAACGGCGGCATAATAGGCCAGCCGTGCAGGCGGAAACACCAGTCAGCGGCAGACGAGGTGTCACGACCGGAAATAACCCAACGGGCTTTCCTGACGTGCGTGCATTAATCCTTGTCCCAGGAGGCAAGGTACACCAAAAGTTGATACAACTCAGAGTTTAACAAGCGGAAGCGTATATAAAATTATTACATGGGCAACGAAGGCCCAGCACACTCAAAGACAACGAAAAACAGCGGAAGACTAGGGCGACGGCCACAGGCGCTTGACGGCAGGCACGAGCTAGACACCAAAGCCTTCATCTTCCAGGAACTCCTCATCTGGGCTTGGGAAAATTAAGCAAGACTGAGTACAACCACCGTACTCAACAAGACACACCCACAAATGCAGAATAAATGCAAGGGAGTACAAGGAAAGTATAATATAGAGGGTTAGGGTTGCAGTAAACAGCATTTAAAGACATTTAGTTGCTCAAGGCCATTTTGTAAACACGATCCTAGAACTATCCAATATTATTAATCAAGGCCGTGAACCCACACGAACCTGCCTTAACCCAAGGCCTACGATGATTCGGACCGAACTGGCAACCCGACCCTGGGTCCCAGCTCGTCCCAAGCCAACCCAGGCCAACCATTCCATATTTTAGTTGTTGAGCAAATTTTAAGAATTAGAACACTGACTTGGGTACATTGCTCGGCTTGCCCATATCCGAGGGCTCGGCTATTCGAATAGATTATACTCTGATCAGAGGTGTACATCTTTACCCACAAGACACATCTTCCTCACGTGTAACCACGTGCCACATACCACCACGGTATACGGACGGAAGACGTGACATAGTTTCCAACCCATCCTAGCCTTAGACAAGAGTACCGACCCAATCCCGCCTACGGCCGGAACCCCCGGGACAGGCAGACGGAACTGAGCCCCTCGCAGCAGGGCACCAACCCTGTGCTTTTTGACATCTCGACTACCGGGCCGCAGCTCGTGTAGCCTTCATTTGCCCTGGAGAATGTCCATCGACCCCCGACTTCATCCATCTCCAATCCGTGTACTTTTGTTTATGACTAGACTGAGCCACAAACTAAGCCTTACCCACTAGACATGTGGAAGTACGGTAGTGCTTTGCAACAGAGGCCCGAGCTTAATCCTTATAGTGGCCGGGGTGCTACTTCCCACAACTGGCATGCACCCAAACCCCACCGAAAACAGGTTTTAGGGGTTTTGAAAGAGGAAGAGAGGTGTATGACCAATTCCACCATAAACCAACAATTCCATAGTATCCAGGTGAAATGAATATTTCCCCAAAGTCTATAGTTGTAAAACCACCTAAGGTTACCTAATTAGATTGCGAAGCATCTACCTAAAATTACACTAGGGATACCATGAGTAGAGTGTCCACTAGTTGGGGTTTTGTTTACCTAGGGTGAACAAGGTAATAATAATAACAATAACAATAATAATATGGTCATAACAAAGGTAAATAGGCATGGCTAAGTAAAACAGTGATGACGCGGGAATTTAAATAAAGCGATAATGCAATAATTTAAATCAACATAATTTTATAAAATGGGATTCAATATGATCAAGATGATGTGTCTTGCCTTGCTCGTTTTCCCAATCGACGGCTTCGACTTCCACGAAGAGCGGATCTTCCGAAGCTGCAGCGTCTACACGACCAACGGAAAAGAAAAAGGCTTTAACACTAAATAACTCCACATAACAGCAGAAACAAAGCACAAAAATGGGTTCTTTACATCTTAAGGAAAAATTAGAGACTTGAACGGTCCAATTCCGAGTTCAAATGGCCAAGATATGGCCATTTGAAGTTTATATGCTCTTTAAATGGATATTTGCGAATTTCTTCATTTAATTTTCAATTAAAAATCCTATTTATTGCGTCAGCCGAGGGAGCGGGCGCGCGGACCGGGTCCACGGGAAGTGGGGCCCACGCGTCAGCCGCTCGGTCCACGGTGGACCGGGCGCACGCGGCTGGCGGCGGTCGGCGCCGTGGGTCCCGCGCGTCAGCCGCACCCGCGGGCGCGGGCGGCTGACGGCCGGGCCCACTTGGCAGCCGCGAGGGCGCGCCCGAGGGCGGCCTCGCCGGCACGGCCGACGGGAGGAGGACGCGCACCCGCGCCCCGATGGTCGCCGCCGGCGACCAACGGCGCGGCGGAGCGGCACCCGAGAGAGAGGAGGGAAGGGGGAAACGAACGGAGTGGTCCACGGCTCACCCCAAGACGGCGAAGGCGGTGGAAACGGCGGACGGAGCGGAGGAAGACGGCGGCGCGGCTCGGGATGACGATGACGACGATGCTCCGGCGGTCGGCGGGCGAAGCGGAGCGGCGGACGGGGTCGGCGACAACACGGCGGAGCGGACGGAGGGGTCGCCGAGTAAGGAGGAAGTCCGGAGCGGCGGCGGCGGCGGAACGGAGCTCGGCGGCGACGGCGGAGAGAGAGGAGCACGGCGCGGGCACGAAATCGACGGCGAGAGCGAGCGGCGAGCGGCGGAAACGGAAGAGCGGAGCTCGGGGAGCAATTATATAGCACCGAGAGGGGGAGAACGCGGCCGGAGAGGAAGGAAACGGGCGCGGGGATCTCGGGCTCCATAGATGTCGCCGGCGAGGATTACGGGATGAATCCGGACGGATCCGAGGGAGAGAGAGAGGGGAAATGAGGGGGAAACGGGAGAGGGGATCGCGGGGAGTGATTCCCCCCTCATTAAGGCGCGCGGGGAAGGCGGGATGCGGCGGAATCCGCGGCGGCGGCGGCGCTAGGGCACGGGCGCGGCGGCGGACGCGGCGGGAGGAAGGCGATGACAGGTGGGCCCCACCTGTCAGCGAGAGCAGCGGGCGGGCCCGCCTGTCAGCGGCGCGCGCGCGCGCGGGGAGCCGATGGGCCGCGGGGGAAGAGAGAGAGAGAGGGAGGGACTGGGCCGAGCCGGCCCAAGAAGGAAGGGGGGGGGAAAGAGGACTTCTTTTAGGGTTTTCTTTTTATAAAACCTTTTTAACTTTGTTTATTTCTTTTCAATTATTATTTGTGCTCTGAAAATTCCACTAAAATTTATTTAAGCATTTTAGGCTTTTAGGAAATATACAAAAATCCTCCAAGCCTCATTTGACTTTTATCTTTGCACATTTTAATTGTTGGAGGCTTTCACATGAATTTTAATTATTCTTTGCACAATTTCGAGGATAGATTTTAGAGTCGATTTGGGACGCGACAAACCTACCCCCCTTAAACGGAATCTCGACCCCGAGATTCGGAAGAACTGGCGAAGAGATCGGGATGGGCTGCCTTCAGCTCGTCTTCGCGCTCCCAAGTAGCTTCTTCTTCGGCGTGATTGCTCCACTGGACCTTGCAAAAACGGATTACCCGGTTCCTGGTCCTGCGCTCCATGGTGTCCAGGATTTTCACTGGCTTCTCCACATACGTCAGGTCTTCGCGAACTTCAATTTGCTCTGAGTTGGCCTGCTCGGATGGCACTCGGAGACATTTCTTGAGTTGCGACACATGGAACACATCATGCACATTGCCCAAGGAGGCGGGCAACTCCAGCTGGTAAGCAACTTCTCCACGTCGAGCGACGATACGGAAAGGTCCCACATACCGAGGTGCGAGCTTCCCTTTTGTCCGAAACCTGTGCACCCCTCGCAATGGCGTGACCCGAAGGTACACAAAATCATCCACTGCGAATTCCAGATCACGGCGTCGGTTATCGGCATAACTTTTCTGCCGGGACTGTGCCACCTTTAGATTATCCCGAATGATTCTGACTTTAGCTTCAGCTTCTCTCAGGATATCAGTCCCGAACACTTGGCTTTCTCCAACTTGGTCCCACAATAGCGGTGTCCGGCATTTGCGCCCGTACAACGCTTCATAGGGTGCCATTTGTATGCTGGCTTGATAGCTGTTGTTGTAGGAGAACTCGGCATAGGGGAGACTCTTATCCCAAGTCTTCCCGAAGTCTAGGACACATGCGCGGAGCATATCTTCTAGGATCTGATTTAGACGCTCGGTCTGTCCATCTGTCTGCGGGTGATAGGCGGTGCTGAAATTCAATCGAGTACCCAGCTCTTCTTGGAGCTTCTTCCAAAAGTGAGAGGTGAATTGGCTTCCCCTATCAGATACGATTTTCTTGGGAATACCATGGAGACTCACGATCCTAGCGAAGTAGAGCTCCGCTAGTTTGTTCCCTCCATAAGTGGTCTTCACAGGAATAAATCGAGCTACCTTTGTTAGTCGATCCACAATTACCCATATAGAATCATATCCACCTTGGGTTTTTGGAAGGCCGGTGATGAAATCCATCCCAATTTCATCCCATTTCCATTCCGGCACTTGGAGAGGCTGGAGAAGTCCGGCCGGTCGCTGGTGCTCTGCCTTGACACGCTGGCACACATCACATAGTGCCACAAACTCTGCAATTTCCCGCTTCATGCTGACCCACCAGTATTTCTCCTTCAAGTCTAAGTACATCTTGGTACTGCCCGGGTGAATGGAATAAGGACTTTCGTGAGCTTCCTGAAGTATCAGCTGTTTAAGTTCTCTGCTATCTGGAACGCATACCCGCTTTCCGTTCCATAAGGTTCCGTGTTCATCCTCTGTGAAACCAGCGGCTTTGCCCTGTTTCATATTCTTGAGGAGTCCATGCATGTCCGGATCATTCTTCTGAGCCTCGCGGATTTGATCGAGCAAGGTGGGCTTAGCTTCCAACGCAGCCAAGAATCCGCGACCAACCATGCTTAGGTTCAGTGCTTCCATCTGTTGATTAAGCTCGGGTGGAATGCCTCGGACGTTGAGAGTGTTGCCAGTGGCTCTTTCGACTTAGAGCGTCGGCAACCACGTTGGCCTTACCAGGATGATAGTGTATTCCCACATCATAATCCTTGATGAGTTCTAACCATCTCCTTTGCCGAAGATTCAGATCCGACTGGGTGAAGATGTATTTCAAACTCTTATGATCAGTATATATTTCACAGCGGTTCCCAATGAGATAGTGCCGCCAGATTTTTAGAGCATGAACCACCGCTGCTAACTCCAAGTCATGTGTAGGGTAGTTGCCTTCATGAGGTCGTAGCTGGCGTGAAGCATAGGCTACCACATGACCGTCCTGCATGAGCACGCACCCCAATCCTTGGCGCGAAGCATCACAGTACACCATGAAATCCTTGCGAGTATCCGGCAAGATTAACACTGGCGAGGAAACCAGCTTTTCTTTGAGAGTTTGGAACGCCTTCTCGCATTGCGGGCTCCACACAAACTTCTCTTCTTTCTTCAACAACTGTGTCATGGGTCGAGCGATTTTGGAGAAGTTCTCGATGAACCTCCGGTAGTATCCTGCCAAACCCAAGAAACTGCGAATCTGAGTGACTGTCTTGGGTTGCTTCCAATCGGTGACGGCGGTCACTGTTTCGGGGTCCACAGCAACTCCTTTAGCAGATATCACGTGCCCCAAGAATTTGACTTCGGACAACCAGAACTCACACTTGCTAAGCTTGGCATACAATTGATGTTCCCGCAACTTTCCCAATACCAGACGGAGATGGTGCTGATGGTCTTCCTCTGATTGTGAGTATATCAGAATGTCATCGATGAAAACCACAACGAACTTATCCAAGTATTCCATGAACACTTTGTTCATCAAGTTCATGAAGAAGGCAGGAGCATTGGTTAAGCCGAACGACATCACCGTGAATTCATACAGTCCATATCGCGTAGTGAATGCGGTCTTCGGAATATCTTCTTCCCGAATACGTAATTGGTGATATCCGGAACGAAGATCAATCTTGGAGAATACAGTGGCACCTTTAAGCTGATCGAACAGATCATCGATCCGGGGAAGAGGGTACTTGTTTTTGATGGTGACTTCATTGAGAGCTCTGTAGTCAACGCACATCCTCTTCGTTTTGTCTTTCTTCTCCACAAAAATCACAGGAGCACCCCAAGGGGAAGTACTCGGACGTATATACCCCTTTTCTTTCAACTCTTCCAACTGTTTCTTAACTTCGGCCAGTTCATTTGCTGCCATACGGTAGGGTCGCTTGTGCAGAGGAGTGGTTCCTGGAGCAAGATCTATCCGGAACTCAATCTCTCGCTTGGGCGGCATACCAGGTAGTTCTTCCGGAAACACGTCTCCGAACTCTCTGACTATGGGGATTTCCGACAGTTCTATCTGATGAAGTTCTGAGCTTCTGACAGAGGTTGGAGGTGCAAAGAAAACAACCGGTTGTTCTGGTCCTCGGTACAGAGTGACAGTGCGCCTCGCGCAATCCACTACTCCTTGGAATTGTGCCAGCCAATTCATCCCAAGGATCACATCCAAGTTCTTAGTGTCTAGAAGAATCAGGTCCGAGGGAAAAGGAATCCCCTGAATTTCTATAGGGACGGCAGGGCTATAATACTTTGCTGTCATAACCCCTCCAGGGGTGGTGATGAGCAGAGGGTTTCTAAGCCTTTCTACCCCCAACTGATTTTTCCCCACGAATGGCACAGATATAAACGAGTGGGAAGCTCCAGAGTCGAACAAAATTGTAGCAGGGATGGAATGAACGAGGAACGTACCAACGATGACGTCGGGAGTTGTCAGCACGTCCTCGGCCGTCACGTGATTCACACGGCCACGGATGACGTCCTTCCCACCGTTGTTGGGGCGGGGAGGCGCTTGGCCTTGCTGACGCCTTGGCTTCGGGCATTTATCCGCAAAGTGCCCGGGCTCGAAGCAGTTGAAGCACAGCCGCTGCGGACCTGAAGCGTCCCTGCGGCCTTGAACGGGCTGCCCAGCTGGCGTAGGAGGACGGGGCGCACGAGTCCCTTGCTGATTCTGCTGCTGTTGCTGCTGTGGGACGCGCACCACGAATTGAGGTCGAGGCGCTGGGCGAGGTTGCTGCTGCTGTTGTTGCTGCTGCGAGGAGGATCCCCCTGGGTAGGGATTGGTGTAGCGGACCCTCTGGTTAGCACCCTGTTGATTGCGGAAGTTCGCCAAGCGGCGCTTGTGCGACTCCAGCTCCTTGTGCTTGGCTTCCAAGCGGATGCTCTTGTCCACCAATCGTTGAAAATCCGGATAGTCCCCAGAGACTAGACGAACAGACAGCTCAGGGTCCATTCCTGCCAAGAACTTCTCTTGCTTCTCCTCATCTTCCCGCACATCCTCCGGAGCGTAACGGGCCAGATTGTTGAACTCGTGCAAATACTCCATCACGGAGCGGTTGCCTTGCTTCAACTCTCGGAATTCCCTCTTCTTGAGAGCCACGACTCCGGCGGGCACATGGGTTCTCCGGAAAGCGGCGGTGAAGCGAGCCCAAGTAATCGGTTGCCCCTCGGGCTGCGTAGCCTGGAAGTGGTCCCACCATAGAGATGCGGGCCCCTACAGCTGATGGGCGGCGAAGACGACTTTCTCCTCATCGCTGCACTGCACCGTGTCTAGCTTCTTCCCCACGGCATGCAACCAATCCAACGCATCCACGGGATTGTTGGAGCTGGAGAAGGTGGGTGGGCGGATGCGGAGGAATTCGGCGAGTTTGGAGTGTTGGGGAGGTGGTGGTGGAGCATTCTGTTGTGGCGGGTTTTGGAGGTGGTGGAGGAAAGCATTCATCATGTTGGCTTGTTGGGCGAGGATCTGGGTGAGAATGGCGTTGGTGTCTGGTGGTGGTGGTGGAGGTGGATTGCCTTGGGGGTTGGGGTTGCTGCCCTCGGGTTGGTTGCCTTCACCGGTGTTAACATTTCTCCTGGTCGTCACCATCTGAAAACCCCACACAGAACCAGCAAACCGAGAAGGAGCTAACAATTAAAACTAACCACCCACGACTACTATTATTCTTAAATTTATCACTGCTGTTAAATTGGTTCATTAATGTTCAAGTTGCTTAGGCAAATAAAATAAGACAGGCTCCGACACAGTTATGCCACACACCGGCGTAACCATGCCCCACACAACTCAAGAAGACAAACGAGGAAAAACACATGCGCAAGCCTACTAACTGCTCGTCTACCGCTGCGACGGGCCAGGGCGGAAGGTGAGCAACAGCGCGCCCTCCGAGCTACCAACGCCGGAGGCTTCCCCCTCCTGGGGAACCACGGGCGCAGGCTCGGCACGAGGGGTCTCGACGAAGCAAGTCCACGCCAGGGACTGACGAACAAGCTCGGGCCTGGAGGTGCTCTTGCGGGCGGTGATCTTCTGGCTGCGGCAGACGCGGCGACGCTTGGGACGGCTGTCCTCTCCCTGGGCGATCTTGAGCTGATGCAGCTGCGCCTCCAACGCGTCGAGGTCCTTCTTGAGCTGCAGGTTCTCCTGACGCAGCTCCAGGATCTTCATGTTGTTCTCCACCATGCCGCGACGCACCATCTGGTGGAAGTCAATACGAGCTGCGTCGTATGCCTCCACCATGCGTGCCAGATGCACGACGGTAGCGTCATCCTCCGAGCTGGCGTCTCGGAAGGTGGCGTGGTCGCGGGCTCCTCCGCGACGAGGGTGGTAGCGGTAGGGCGAGTGCTGCAACTCGTCCGGGTAGCGCTGGTGAAGAGTGCCGATGGCGAGGAGAGCGGCGTTCTGGCAAGCGGCGGGGAAGGAATCTCCGCCCGCGGTGACTGCCAGCGAAGTCCGCTCGGGAGAGCCGGAGAGGATCACTGCAGTGACCTCCCAACCAGCGTGAGGCTCTGCATCCTCACCCTCCTGCTCCGGGAGCGGCCTGGCCTGGTAATCCACTCCATGTGGATACCCCAAGACCACGCACATGCCTCGCAGCTCCAAGACGAAGCCAGACATGTCCAAACCACGACGGGTAACGCTGCCGGCCATCTACAAACAAAAACAAAAGAAAAGCAACATTTTAAAGGACAGATTTTGACGATAAATGAAGCAGCAAGACAAAGAGAGAATAGCGGTTTTCACAAATAACAAAGGATTTTTATTTTTGAAAATATTGCTAAGGCTTGGGATCTACGGCTCGTCCTAGGGTCAAGGGAGGCTCTGATACCAACTTGTCACGACCGGAAATAACCCAACGGGCTTTCCTGACGTGCGTGCATTAATCCTTGTCCCAGGAGGCAAGGTACACCAAAAGTTGATACAACTCAGAGTTTAACAAGCGGAAGCGTATATAAAATTATTACATGGGCAACGAAGGCCCAGCACACTCAAAGACAACGAAAAACAGCGGAAGACTAGGGCGACGGCCACAGGCGCTTGACGGCAGGCACGAGCTAGACACCAAAGCCTTCATCTTCCAGGAACTCCTCATCTGGGCTTGGGAAAATTAAGCAAGACTGAGTACAACCACCGTACTCAACAAGACACACCCACAAATGCAGAATAAATGCAAGGGAGTACAAGGAAAGTATAATATAGAGGGTTAGGGTTGCAGTAAACAGCATTTAAAGACATTTAGTTGCTCAAGGCCATTTTGTAAACACGATCCTAGAACTATCCAATATTATTAATCAAGGCCGTGAACACACACGAACCTGCCTTAACCCAAGGCCTACGATGATTCGGACCGAACTGGCAACCCGACCCTGGGTCCCAGCTCGTCCCAAGCCAACCCAGGCCAACCATTCCATATTTTAGTTGTTGAGCAAATTTTAAGAATTAGAACACTGACTTAGGTACATTGCTCGGCTTGCCCATATCCGAGGGCTCGGCTATTCGAATAGATTATACTCTGATCAGAGGTGTACATCTTTACCCACAAGACACATCTTCCTCACGTGTAACCACGTGCCACATACCACCACGGTATACGGACGGAAGACGTGACATAGTTTCCAACCCATCCTAGCCTTAGACAAGAGTACCGACCCAATCCCGCCTACGGCCGGAACCCCCGGGACAGGCAGACGGAACTGAGCCCCTCGCAGCAAGGCACCAACCCTGTGCTTTTTGACATCTCGACTACCGGGCCGCAGCTCGTGTAGCCTTCATTTGCCCTGGAGAATGTCCATCGACCCCCGACTTCATCCATCTCCAATCCGTGTACTTTTGTTTATGACTAGACTGAGCCACAAACTAAGCCTTACCCACTAGACATGTGGAAGTACGGTAGTGCTTTGCAACAGAGGCCCGAGCTTAATCCTTATAGTGGCCGGGGTGTTACTTCCCACAACTGGCATGCACCCAAACCCCACCGAAAACAGGTTTTAGGGGTTTTGAAAGAGGAAGAGAGGTGTATGACCAATTCCACCATAAACCAACAATTCCATAGTATCCAGGTGAAATGAATATTTCCCCAAAGTCTATAGTTGTAAAACCACCTAAGGTTACCTAATTAGATTACGAAGCATCTACCTAAAATTACACTAGGGATACCATGAGTAGAGTGTCCACTAGTTGGGGTTTTGTTTACCTAGGGTGAACAAGGTAATAATAATAACAATAACAATAATAATATGGTCATAACAAAGGTAAATAGGCATGGCTAAGTAAAACAGTGATGACGCGGGAATTTAAATAAAGCGATAATGCAATAATTTAAATCAACATAATTTTATAAAATGGGATTCAATATGATCAAGATGATGTGTCTTGCCTTGCTCGTTTTCCCAATCGACGGCTTCGACTTCCACGAAGAGCGGATCTTCCGAAGCTGCAGCGTCTACACGACCAACGGAAAAGAAAAAGGCTTTAACACTAAATAACTCCACATAACAGCAGAAACAAAGCACAAAAATGGGTTCTTTACATCTTAAGGAAAAATTAGAGACTTGAACGGTCCAATTCCGAGTTCAAATGGCCAAGATATGGCCATTTGAAGTTTATATGCTCTTTAAATGGATATTTGCGAATTTCTTCATTTAATTTTCAATTAAAAATCCTATTTATTGCGTCAGCCGAGGGAGCGGGCGCGCGGACCGGGTCCACGGGAAGTGGGGCCCACGCGTCAGCCGCTCGGTCCACGGTGGACCGGGCGCACGCGGCTGGCGGCGGTCGGCGCCGTGGGTCCCGCGCGTCAGCCGCACCCGCGGGCGCGGGCGGCTGACGGCCGGGCCCACTTGGCAGCCGCGAGGGCGCGCCCGAGGGCGGCCTCGCCGGCACGGCCGACGGGAGGAGGACGCGCACCCGCGCCCCGATGGTCGCCGCCGGCGACCAACGGCGCGGCGGAGCGGCACCCGAGAGAGAGGAGGGAAGGGGGAAACGAACGGAGTGGTCCACGGCTCACCCCAAGACGGCGAAGGCGGTGGAAACGGCGGACGGAGCGGAGGAAGACGGCGGCGCGGCTCGGGATGACGATGACGACGATGCTCCGGCGGTCGGCGGGCGAAGCGGAGCGGCGGACGGGGTCGGCGACAACACGGCGGAGCGGACGGAGGGGTCGCCGAGTAAGGAGGAAGTCCGGAGCGGCGGCGGCGGCGGAACGGAGCTCGGCGGCGACGGCGGAGAGAGAGGAGCACGGCGCGGGCACGAAATCGACGGCGAGAGCGAGCGGCGAGCGGCGGAAACGGAAGAGCGGAGCTCGGGGAGCAATTATATAGCACCGAGAGGGGGAGAACGCGGCCGGAGAGGAAGGAAACGGGCGCGGGGATCTCGGGCTCCATAGATGTCGCCGGCGAGGATTACGGGATGAATCCGGACGGATCCGAGGGAGAGAGAGAGGGGAAATGAGGGGGAAACGGGAGAGGGGATCGCGGGGAGTGATTCCCCCCTCATTAAGGCGCGCGGGGAAGGCGGGATGCGGCGGAATCCGCGGCGGCGGCGGCGCTAGGGCACGGGCGCGGCGGCAGACGCGGCGGGAGGAAGGCGATGACAGGTGGGCCCCACCTGTCAGCGAGAGCAGCGGGCGGGCCCGCCTGTCAGCGGCGCGCGCGCGCGCGGGGAGCCGATGGGCCGCGGGGGAAGAGAGAGAGAGAGGGAGGGACTGGGCCGAGCCGGCCCAAGAAGGAAGGGGGGGGGGGGAAAGAGGACTTCTTTTAGGGTTTTCTTTTTATAAAACCTTTTTAACTTTGTTTATTTCTTTTCAATTATTATTTGTGCTCTGAAAATTCCACTAAAATTTATTTAAGCATTTTAGGCTTTTAGGAAATATACAAAAATCCTCCAAGCCTCATTTGACTTTTATCTTTGCACATTTTAATTGTTGGAGGCTTTCACATGAATTTTAATTATTCTTTGCACAATTTCGAGGATAGATTTTAGAGTCGATTTGGGACGCGACACGAGGCGGCCGGTCGGTGAAGACGTAGACGCCCAACAGACGGCGGCATAATAGGCCAACCGTGTAGGCGGAGACACCAGTCGGCGGCGGCGAAGGCAAGCCGGTCGGTGAAGACGCAGACGCCCAATAACAGCGGCAAAATAGGCCAGCCGTGCAGGCGGAAACACCAGTCGGCGACAGACGAGGCGGCCGGTCGGTGAAGACGCAGATGCCCAACAACGGCTGCATAATAGGCTAGCCGTGCAGGCGGAAACACCAGTCGGCGGCAGACGAGGTGGCCGGTCGGTGAAGACGTAGACGCCCAACAGGCGGCGGCATAATAGGCCGGCCGTGCAGGCGGAGACACCAGTCGGCGGCAGACGAGGCGGTCGGTCGGTGAAGACGTAGACGCCCAACAACGGCGGCATAATAGGCCAGCCGTGTAGGCGGAGACACCAGTCGGCGGCGGGGAAGGCAAGCCGGTCGGTGAAGACGTAGAGGCCCAACAACGGCGGCATAATAGGCCAGCCGTGTAGACGAAGACACCAGTCGGCAGCAGACGAGGCGGCCGGTCGGTGAAGACGTAGACGTCCAACAACGCATAATAGGCCAGCCGTGTAGGCGAAGACACCAGTCGGCGGCGGCGAAGGCAAGCCGGTCGGTGAAGACGTAGACACCAAATAGACGGCGGCATAATAGGCCAGCCGTGCAGGCGGAGACACTAGTCGGCGGCGGCGAAGGCAAGCCAATGGTGATGTTCTGACTGATCCATTCCTGAAGCGTAGGAGATAAGCTTAAAGCCATGAATCCCTTTTATACATATCTGGATCTGGATCCTACAGAACAAATAGATAGGATGAGTAGTATCTGATGTAAATATAATACTCGAGAAAAATTCAAGTATTTTAAAATATTTATAAATATGTATTTCTTCTCTTGTCAATTTTGATTTCCCCGAGCAGATGACTCATTACGTTTAAACACTCTGTCCGACTAGTCATAGCCACCAAGCACCGGGAGTCGGCCTAAGCACTTCCCAAACATGCATATGAGTGACATGAGTTCGTCATTAATTGTCACGACCGGAAATAACCCAACGGGCGTTCCTTATGTGCGTGCATTAATCCTTGTCCCAGGAGGCAAGGTACACCAACAGTTGATACAATTCAGAGTTTAACAAGCGGAAGCGTAAATAGTTAATTTATTACATGGGCAGCGAAGGCCCAGCACACACAGAGACAAACGAGAAACAACGGAAGACTAGGGCGACGACCACAGGCACTTGACGGCAGGCACGAGCTAGGCACCAAAGCCTTCATCTTCCAGAGAATCCTCTTCTGGGTTTGGGAAAAAATTGAGCAAGACTGAGTACAACCACCGTACTCAACAAGACACACCCACAAGTGCATAATAAATGCAAGGGAGTACAAGGGAGTTGTAATATAAAGGGTTAGGGTTGCAGTAAACAGCATTTAAAGACATTAGTTGCTCAAAGCTATTTTGTAAACGCGATTCTAGAACTAAACAATATTATTTATCAAGGCCGTGAACCCACACGAACCTGCCTTAACCCAAGGCCTACGATGATTCAGACCGAACTGGGAACCCGACCCTGGGTCCCAGCTCGTCCCAAGCCAACCCAGGCCAACCATTCCACATTTTAGTTGTTAAGCAGGTTTTAAGAATTAAAACACTAACTTGGGTACATTGCTCGGCTTGCCCATAACCGAGGGCGCGGCTATTCGAATAGATTATACTCTGATCAGAGGTGTACATCTTTACCCACAAGACACATCTTCCTGACGTGTAACCACGTGCCACATACCACCACGGTATACAGACAGAAGACGTGACATAGTTTCCAACCCATCCTAGCCATAGACAAGAGTACCGACCCAATCCCACCTACGGCCGGAACACCCGGGACAGGCAGGCAGGACTGAGCCCCTAGCAGCAGGACACCGGCCCTGTGCCATGACATCTCGACTACCGGGCCGCAGCTCGTGTAGCCTTCATTTGCCCTGGAGATGTCCATCGACCCCCGACTTCGTCCATCTCCATCCGTGTACTTTTGTTTATAACCAGACTGAGCCACAAACTAAGCCTTACCCACTAGACATGTGGAAGTACGGTAGTGCTTTGCAACAGAGGCCCGAAGACCGGTCCTTATATGGCCGAGGTGCTACTATCAAAACCATGCACCCCGAGCCCAGCCTAAAACCATTTTTGGGGATTTTGAATAGAGGGGGCGGTGTGAATCCAATTCCACAATACTCCAACAATTCCAAAGTGTCCAGGTGATATGAATATCCCAAAGTCTAGAGTTGTAAAACCGCCTAATGTTACCTAATTAAATAGCGAAGCATCTACCTAAAATTATGTCACGTCCTGATAAATTCATCCCGAAATAAAAATCATCTTCTAAAAGGAATAATAGAATTAATTAAAATTCGAAAAGAAATTGGCAAACACTAAAATACGTACAAGAAAAATTCAAATGTGGCCCGGAGAATTTTTGTTAAATTCGCCTTGGTCCAAAAGGAGCCCTAAAATTTTAGTGGAATTTTCAGAGCACAAATAATAATTATTAAGAAGTAAACAAAGTTGAAAAGGTTTTATAAAAAGAAAACCCTAAAAGAAGTCCTTTCCCCCCCCCCCTTCCTTCTTGGGCCGGCTCGGCCCAGTCCCTCCCTCTCTCTCTCTTCCCCCGCGGCCCATCGGCCTCCCCCGCGCGCGCGCCGCTGACAGGCGGGCCCGCCCGCCACCCTCGCTGACGGGTGGGGCCCACCTGTCATCTTCCTCCTCGCGCCGCGCCCGTCGCCGCCCGTGCCCTAGCGCCGCCGCCGCCGCGGATTGCGCCGCATCCCGCCGTCCCCGCGCGCATTAAAGAGAGGGGAATCACTCCCCGTGATTCCCTCTCCCGTTTCCCCCTCTTTCCCCTCTCTCTCTCCCTCGGATCCGTTTGAATCGTGCCCGCAATCGTCGCCGGCGCATCAATGGCGGCCGAGATCTCCGCGGCCGGTTTCCTTCCTCCTCGGCCGCCCTCTCTCCCTCCCGACGCTATAAAAACGTTGCCCGTGCTCCGCTCTTCCGTTTCCGCCGCTCACCGCTCGCTCTCGCCGTCGGATTCGTGCTCGCGCCGTGCTCCTCTCTCTCCGCCGTCGCCGCCGAACTCCGTTCCGCCGCCGCCGCCGCTCCGGACCTCCTCCCGACTCGGCGCCACCTCCATCGGCTTCGCCGAGTGGTTGCCGACTCCGTCCGCCGCTCCGCTTCGCCCGCCGACTGCCGGAGCACCGTCGCCCTCGGCATCCCGAGCCGCGCCGCCATCTCCCTCCGCTCCGGCCGCCGTTCTCGTCGTCGTCGTTGTCCCGGGGTGAGCCGAGGACCGCCGTTCGCCTTCCCCCTTCCCTCCTCTCTCTCGGGCGCCGCTCCGCCGCGCCGATGGTCGCCGGCGGTGACCATCGGGGCGCGGGCGCGCCGCTCCCGTCGGCCGTGCCGGCGAGGCCGCCTTCGGGCGCGCCCTCGTGGCTGCCAGGTGGGCCCGGTCGTCAGCCGCCCGCGCCCGCGGGTGCGGCTGACGCGTGGGACCCACGGCGCCGACCGCCGCCAGCCGCGTGCGCCCGGTCCACCGTGGACCGTGGGGCTGACGCGTGGGCCCCACTTCCCGTGGACCCGGTCCGCGCGCCCTCTCCCTCGGCTGGCGCAATAAATGAGATTTTTAATTAAAATTTAAATGAAGAAATTCGTAAATATCCATTTAAAGAGCATATAAACTTCAAATGGCCATATCTTGGCCATTTGAACTCGGAATTGGACCGTTCAAGTCTCTAATTTTTCCTTAAGAAGTAAAGAACCAATTTTTGTGCTTTGTTCCTGCTTGTTGTTTGGAGTTTAGTAGTGTAAAAGCCTTTTCTTTTCCGTTGGTCGTGTAGACGCTGCAGCTTCGGAAGACCCGCTCTTCGTGGAAGTCGAAGCCGTCGTTTGGGAAAGCGAGCAAGGCAAGTCACATCATCCTTGATCATATTGAATCCCAGTTTGTAAAATTATGTCGATTTAAATTATTGCATTACCGCTTTATTTAAATTCCCGCGTTATCACTGTTTTATCTAGCCATACCTATTTACCTTTGTTATGACCTTATTATTATTGTTATTGTTATTATTACTTTGTTCACCCTAGGTTAAACAAAACCCCAACTAGTGAGTACTCTATTTATGGTTCCACTAGTATGAATTTAGGTAGATGCTTCGCTGATTAATTAGGCAACATTAGGTGATTTTATAACTTTAGACTTTGGGAATTCTCATCTCATTTGGACACTATGGAATTGTTGGATTATGGTGGAATTGGACATACACCTCTCTTCCTCTTTCAAAACCCCTAAAACCTGTTTTCGGTGGGGTTTGGGTGCATGCCAGTTATGGGAAGTAGCACCCCGGCCACTATAAGGATTAAGCTCGGGCCTCTGTTGCAAAGCACTACCGTACTAACCACATGTCTAATGGGTAAGGCTTAACTCGGTGCTCAGTCTAGTCCTGAACAAAAGGACACGGATAGAGATGGATGAAGTCGTTGCGACGATGGATATCTCTGAGGCAAATGAAGGCTACGCGAGCTGCGGCTCGGTAATCGAGATGTCTAGGCAAATGAAGACTACACGGGTCGGTGCCCGTTAGTCGAGATGCCATGGCACTGGACTAGTACGCGGGTGGTCTCACCCCTATGTGTGTGGCGCACCCGGTCTAGATCTTGTTGCTAGGGGCTCAACCCTGGCCTGCCTGTCCCGGGATACCGGCCGTAGGCAGGGTTGGGTCGGTACTTTTGTTCACGGCTAGGATGGGTGAAGGGTTATGTCACATCTTTACGACGGGTTCCAAGGCCATGGAATGCGGAGTAAAGATGTGTCTTGTGGGTAAAGATGTACACCTCTGATCAGAGTAAATCTATTCGAATAGCCGAGCCCTCGGATATGGGCAAGCCTAGCAATGTACCCAAGTCAGTGTTTTAATTCTTAAAATTTGCTCAACAACTAAAATATGGAATGGTTGGCCTGGGTTGGCTTGGGACGAGCTGGAACCCAGGTCGGGTTGCCAGTTCGGTCCAAATCATCGTAGGCCTTGGGTTAAGGCAGGTTCGTGAGGGTTCACGGCCTTGTTTAATAATACTGTGTAGCTCTAGGATCGTCTTTACAAAATGGCTTTGGGCGACTAAGTGACTTTTAAATGCCGTTTACTGCAAAACCTAACTCCTATTATTATCTCCTTGTACCCCCTTGCATTAATCATGCATCTGCCGGTGTGGCTTGCTGAGTACTGTGGTTGTACTCATTCTTGCTCAATCCCTCCCCTCTTCAGTAAGAGAAGCTTTGGAGAAGATGTCTTAGGTGGAGTCCTGGCTTATACCCCAGTTGAGCGCCTGTGAAGATGGAGCCGTAGGCCGCTAGTCCGCTGCTGTTTATTTTTGATTGTCAGGCCTTAAGTGCCTTTGTAATAATGTAAATATTATCGATATAATAAAGATGTGTCTTTTATATCATGTTTGTGTGGTGTACCCCGGCTTTTCCTGGGACGGGGATTAATACACTAGCGTTCGGGAAAAGGCAATTTTCCCGGTCGCGACAAGCTGGTATCAGAGCCATCTCGACTATAGGATAAGCCAAGTGGATAAAACCTAAGGGCATATTTTATAAATAAAAATTATTTGCGAAAGTTCCTTTTTCTCCTTCCCCTAATGCTATTTGCAAAAGGTTTACTCCCTTCTTCCTTCTTCGGATTTCAACTAGTACTAGATGGTCAGGTCAGTGAAAAAGAAGACATCGTCAGTTGTTTGCCGAAGCTCTAGAAGACTGCAGGATCTGCTAGTGAAGTGGAGGAAGCAGTGAAGCCAGCTGTGAAGCAGGAGTGAAGATCTTGGAGAACCCGTCGCAGAACCTAAGCCACCCTCTAGGGTAGAGTCGTTAGTCGTGTGTTTCCTTGCTTGTGTGTGTAGCGCGTGGTTTGCATCGGTGGGGTGTGATGTAACCATGCTAGGTTGTTTGCTTAATCAACTTGCAGAATAAGCCTAACATACATCATAACAGCAAAAGACTTAGATCTGTTAAGGTCCTATCCTTAGTTTCTAATCTGTCTCTCCCCTTTGTTTTCCCTCTCTCCCTCTCCAAACCTTTGCAACAGATGGCTGACAATGAGAAAGGCAATAAGGTCAGAAGTCAGGACATTGGTACCTCAAGCTCCCGAGTGAATGAAGCACCAGACACCAGTTGTGTGGCAGTGGTCCAACACCTGATTAACCAGAACAAATTGCTTATAGAGATACTACAGCAGCATTGGATGCCAATTTTGAACCCGAGTCAGATGCAACCTCAAGTACAGTTGGAGGCAGTCCAAGCACTCACACCACAAGTCAGCGCACCGCCAACATCCCAGAAGGCCCCTCATGCTATGCCACATGTTGACCCAAAAGAAGCAAGTATCATCTGTTTTATGTGTGATGAGCAAGGGCACTACGCAAGGAACTGTCCTCAGCAGAAAAGAAAAGCACCAATGCGAACCGAAGATGAAGTCCGTAAGATGATCATTACCAGCACAGAATGGCCTCCACCAGGAATGACAAAACATCAGAGAAGAAATTCCTTCCGAGGTGCACAACAGTTGACAGAGCATCTTTTAGCTAATGGAGGTAGAGTGTCTGATAGTGAAGATTCAGATCAAGTCTCCTCAGATGATGAAGATGCGAAGTCTCCCCAAGGTTTTAACCAGAATAAAATAGAACTTAAGGCATGCTCTCGTTGTGGAGAAATCGGTCATGTTGCCAGCTCGTGTGCCTTTACATGCGTTCGTTGTGAGGAAGACCATCCACCCGATAGGTGCCCTATGAGCAGGATCACTTGTTTCTTGTGTGAAGGAACTGATCATGTACCAAAAGATTGTCAACTCAGTTTTCTGCTGACGAAGAAGATGGCCAACCAACACGCCCGTTCTAATGGAGAGAAGCATCAAGGCAACACAAATCCTCGCCAAGATTACAGTTTCAGCCTAACTCCAGTGCCAGGACAGAGGAAACAAAATGAGAAAAGAAAATGCCGAGTCCGGGAAGATATCCGTTGCTTCAATTGTCAAGGAATGGGTCATTTCGCCGACAAGTGCCCAAAACCGAGAAACATAGCTGCCGGCACGTCAGTCCACGCAACTCCCTGCAATCAGAAGCTTGCTCCTCAACGAATTGTCATCCATGCATCCCGAAGCAGTCCTATAGCCCGCGCTGCAACAGCTCCAATTCCAATGAGTGCACTACCACAAGGTGTCAATGCTCAATTTCAGCCCCAGCCACCAGCTGACAAGACAGAGGCCAGTATCTGCGTTGTACCTTTGGAAGTTCCAATACAGCAGCTGAGAAATCAAGTACAAGATGAAGAACCCGAGTGTAAGAAAGTTATTGTTTGTTACAACTGCAGTGAAGAAGGGCATTACTCCAAAAACTGTCCCCAACCAAGGCAAAATCGACCTCCACATTACCGCCAATTTACACGAAGCAGACATTCCAATCGTATTGTGGTCACTGGAGCAAACGCCGTACCCGTAAGGCCTCGTGTTAATCAGAACCCATAGCAGAAACAATGCACCAATGCTCCTCCTGCTGCACCTGACTCGGCAATAAATCATCGCAACCACTCTCTGCATCGACAGCCTCAGCAAAGAATTGTCGCAGATGGAAGAAGTTGTGTCTCTCCCCGACCTACTCCAGGCCGAGCCAAGGGCAATCAACCTCCGGAGGGCGATACCAAGCAGAAGACCGTCATCCGCTTCAACCAGCAATCAGAAGGAAGCTTCTCCTGTGAATGATAGCATTATGCAGTCCTATCACATCATCACAGAACCAATCGAGGATGCAGTCACTGGAATAATGCCAGCTATATCTCTCCAGAATCAAAATGAGCAGCCATGTTTGTGGTTTTCAGTTCGCTACTTATCATGGTGTAATCGAAAGTTTGCAGCAATCATGTAATACCTAAATATATTCATGTCTATAAACAGTGAGCTTGCTATGCTTATGGATGATTCATGTTGAGGATACAATGTACCGATGTTAAGCACCGTCCCTTTTTGTTTAAGGCAGTGCCTCATATTCATGTAATGAGGGAGAAATGTGTAATACAGACAAGTTCCATGAGGATTCGTTTGAAAGATGCGGATATGTGATCATGGGTATAATTGTTTACTGACAAAGGAGACCTAGGGTCTCGTGTCAGAGGAAACTATATTCTAACCTCGAGTTAATAACCAACCTGTGGATGGAAAAGAAAAACAATTAAACTGTGTTGGGTTAAAAAGCCAACGAGACAGTAGTTGAGGATAGGAGTTTGGATACGCCTTTTACAGATCAAGATAAGGATTGTTGGATGAAACCCATAAGGGTACCTGCCATGCCCCTACATTGATAAGTTCGGAGATACCTGCAAACGGTTAAGAAGATCCAGGAGACATCAATGTTTGAGAACATAGTAGTCGATGGTTGGTAATTAGTCTATCAAGTATTAGAAGAGGGTCAAAGGTGATATGGCAGAAGAACAATTTGGATGCTCCCCATCTCGAGGAAGCACTAAAGATGACCATCGGCAATTAAACCCTAGTGGTATAGATACAGATAGCAGGCAATGTATTTCCCTGAAGGTAGTCAGTGCAGCTTTTTGACGAACCACATCAAGGTTTCACCGAAAGGCAGCAAGCCAAAGGACCTCATCGTCCCCAGAAGCGTCCGCAATCCACATTAAAGAATGCCACCTGTTAGAGATAAGCCGAAAGATGATTGATAAAAGAGATTTGCAAAGATGTTCTCTAGCATGAAAGAAGTAGGCCGAAAGGTGATTGATAAACAGAAACATGTTCTGCATCGCTCAAGGAAGACCCCTAATTGTAATTGCCCCGCAACAGTCACCTTGTCATTAAGTAAGCAAGATGACCTAGGTAAAAGTGTTTTTATGAAAGCAAAGAGTGAAATCTTCAACTCGGTATCAGATGCTACACGGAGTGAAAAGTGCAAGCACCGGTTACCAGGCAATGCCATGACTTGGGAGATGATCCAATGGGAAAGAACACATCAAGGTTAAAGGTGTAAAGGAATACGTTGAGTGCTAACTGATGACAACATGAAGAGAATAACGGAAAGTAAACTGAACATAAAGAAAGTGAATCTGAGTTGCTTGTTCGTGGGAGCTATTCCCAGTTATGAACCGAGTGATATGTTCGAAGATAGTTTACAGAGGTCAGTTTAAAATCACATGTAACAACGAAACTTCAGATCTGGCAGGATCACGATCAGACAATAACAAGTCCAGCAGCAAAGTCATTCGGGAAGACGTCAAAGCATGTCAAGTGGGATAAGTTGGCTCTGTTGAGAAACATAATTCAAAGGCAAAATTATCGACCCTCGCATCGAATAGCAGAAGTAGCTAGCACCCGGAGACCAGGAAAGCTAATATGAGGCAGTTTGTGGCAAGTTAGAAGTAAATGACAAGCCTGATATCCTTATGATGACAAGCATGGTATCTTAGTAATGACGAGCTGATCTCGACGCATGACATAAAGTGGTGACTTGTATGAGGTTGACTCCGAAGATATGAATCATGAGAAGTTCGGGAACGGAAGCATCATCGAACTACCGCAACCTAGTCTGAGTCAGCCAAAAGGTGCACCCTGGTCCAAGTCAGGAGAAGAGAAGATTCCATCCGCAACAGGAGGTCAAGCCAAGCAGTTCCGAGTGGTGAAGTTTTGCTGGAAGTTTGTCAAGACGCAACGGAAGAAGTCAGACAAGAAGAGAAGACCGCCCAACCTATCTTCTTGCTAGCCTCCTCGAATCTCGGGGACGAGATTCTTGTAAGGGGGGTGGATTTGTCACGTCCTGATAAATTCATCCCGAAATAAAAATCATCTTCTAAAAGGAATAATAGAATTAATTAAAATTCGAAAAGAAATTGGCAAACACTAAAATACGTACAAGAAAAATTCAAATGTGGCCCGGAGAATTTTTGTTAAATTCGCCTTGGTCCAAAAGGAGCCCTAAAATTTTAGTGGAATTTTCAGAGCACAAATAATAATTATTAAGAAGTAAACAAAGTTGAAAAGGTTTTATAAAAAGAAAACCCTAAAAGAAGTCCTTTCCCCCCCCCCTTCCTTCTTGGGCCGGCTCGGCCCAGTCCCTCCCTCTCTCTCTCTTCCCCCGCGGCCCATCGGCCTCCCCCGCGCGCGCGCCGCTGACAGGCGGGCCCGCCCGCCACCCTCGCTGACGGGTGGGGCCCACCTGTCATCTTCCTCCTCGCGCCGCGCCCGTCGCCGCCCGTGCCCTAGCGCCGCCGCCGCCGCGGATTGCGCCGCATCCCGCCGTCCCCGCGCGCATTAAAGAGAGGGGAATCACTCCCCGTGATTCCCTCTCCCGTTTCCCCCTCTTTCCCCTCTCTCTCTCCCTCGGATCCGTTTGAATCGTGCCCGCAATCGTCGCCGGCGCATCAATGGCGGCCGAGATCTCCGCGGCCGGTTTCCTTCCTCCTCGGCCGCCCTCTCTCCCTCCCGACGCTATAAAAACGTTGCCCGTGCTCCGCTCTTCCGTTTCCGCCGCTCACCGCTCGCTCTCGCCGTCGGATTCGTGCTCGCGCCGTGCTCCTCTCTCTCCGCCGTCGCCGCCGAACTCCGTTCCGCCGCCGCCGCCGCTCCGGACCTCCTTCCGACTCGGCGCCACCTCCATCGGCTTCGCCGAGTGGTTGCCGACTCCGTCCGCCGCTCCGCTTCGCCCGCCGACTGCCGGAGCACCGTCGCCCTCGGCATCCCGAGCCGCGCCGCCATCTCCCTCCGCTCCGGCCGCCGTTCTCGTCGTCGTCGTTGTCCCGGGGTGAGCCGAGGACCGCCGTTCGCCTTCCCCCTTCCCTCCTCTCTCTCGGGCGCCGCTCCGCCGCGCCGATGGTCGCCGGCGGTGACCATCGGGGCGCGGGCGCGCCGCTCCCGTCGGCCGTGCCGGCGAGGCCGCCTTCGGGCGCGCCCTCGCGGCTGCCAGGTGGGCCCGGTCGTCAGCCGCCCGCGCCCGCGGGTGCGGCTGACGCGTGGGACCCACGGCGCCGACCGCCGCCAGCCGCGTGCGCCCGGTCCACCGTGGACCGTGGGGCTGACGCGTGGGCCCCACTTCCCGTGGACCCGGTCCGCGCGCCCTCTCCCTCGGCTGGCGCAATAAATGAGATTTTTAATTAAAATTTAAATGAAGAAATTCGTAAATATCCATTTAAAGAGCATATAAACTTCAAATGGCCATATCTTGGCCATTTGAACTCGGAATTGGACCGTTCAAGTCTCTAATTTTTCCTTAAGAAGTAAAGAACCCATTTTTGTGCTTTGTTCCTGCTTGTTGTTTGGAGTTTAGTAGTGTAAAAGCCTTTTCTTTTCCGTTGGTCGTGTAGACGCTGCAGCTTCGGAAGACCCGCTCTTCGTGGAAGTCGAAGCCGTCGTTTGGGAAAGCGAGCAAGGCAAGTCACATCATCCTTGATCATATTGAATCCCAGTTTGTAAAATTATGTCGATTTAAATTATTGCATTACCGCTTTATTTAAATTCCCGCGTTATCACTGTTTTATCTAGCCATACCTATTTACCTTTGTTATGACCTTATTATTATTGTTATTGTTATTATTACTTTGTTCACCCTAGGTTAAACAAAACCCCAACTAGTGAGTACTCTATTTATGGTTCCACTAGTATGAATTTAGGTAGATGCTTCGCTGATTAATTAGGCAACATTAGGTGATTTTATAACTTTAGACTTTGGGAATTCTCATCTCATTTGGACACTATGGAATTGTTGGATTATGGTGGAATTGGACATACACCTCTCTTCCTCTTTCAAAACCCCTAAAACCTGTTTTCGGTGGGGTTTGGGTGCATGCCAGTTATGGGAAGTAGCACCCCGGCCACTATAAGGATTAAGCTCGGGCCTCTGTTGCAAAGCACTACCGTACTAACCACATGTCTAATGGGTAAGGCTTAACTCGGTGCTCAGTCTAGTCCTGAACAAAAGGACACGGATAGAGATGGATGAAGTCGTTGCGACGATGGATATCTCTGAGGCAAATGAAGGCTACGCGAGCTGCGGCTCGGTAATCGAGATGTCTAGGCAAATGAAGACTACACGGGTCGGTGCCCGTTAGTCGAGATGCCATGGCACTGGACTAGTACGCGGGTGGTCTCACCCCTATGTGTGTGGCGCACCCGGTCTAGATCTTGTTGCTAGGGGCTCAACCCTGGCCTGCCTGTCCCGGGATACCGGCCGTAGGCAGGGTTGGGTCGGTACTTTTGTTCACGGCTAGGATGGGTGAAGGGTTATGTCACATCTTTACGACGGGTTCCAAGGCCATGGAATGCGGAGTAAAGATGTGTCTTGTGGGTAAAGATGTACACCTCTGATCAGAGTAAATCTATTCGAATAGCCGAGCCCTCGGATATGGGCAAGCCTAGCAATGTACCCAAGTCAGTGTTTTAATTCTTAAAATTTGCTCAACAACTAAAATATGGAATGGTTGGCCTGGGTTGGCTTGGGACGAGCTGGAACCCAGGTCGGGTTGCCAGTTCGGTCCAAATCATCGTAGGCCTTGGGTTAAGGCAGGTTCGTGAGGGTTCACGGCCTTGTTTAATAATACTGTGTAGCTCTAGGATCGTCTTTACAAAATGGCTTTGGGCGACTAAGTGACTTTTAAATGCCGTTTACTGCAAAACCTAACTCCTATTATTATCTCCTTGTACCCCCTTGCATTAATCATGCATCTGCCGGTGTGGCTTGCTGAGTACTGTGGTTGTACTCATTCTTGCTCAATCCCTCCCCTCTTCAGTAAGAGAAGCTTTGGAGAAGATGTCTTAGGTGGAGTCCTGGCTTATACCCCAGTTGAGCGCCTGTGAAGATGGAGCCGTAGGCCGCTAGTCCGCTGCTGTTTATTTTTGATTGTCAGGCCTTAAGTGCCTTTGTAATAATGTAAATATTATCGATATAATAAAGATGTGTCTTTTATATCATGTTTGTGTGGTGTACCCCGGCTTTTCCTGGGACGGGGATTAATACACTAGCGTTCGGGAAAAGGCAATTTTCCCGGTCGCGACAAATTATACTAGTGGTACCATGAGTAGAGTGTCCACTAGTTGGGGTTTTGTTCAATCTAGGGTGAACAAGGTAATAATAACAATAACAATAATAATAAGGTCATAACAAAGGTAAATAGGCATGGCTAAATAAATAGTGATAACGCGGGAATTTAAATAAAGCGATAATGCAATAATTTAAATCAACATAATTTTATAAACTGGGATTCAATATGTTCAAGGATGATGTGACTTGCCTTGCTCTCTTTCCCAAACGTCGGCTTCAACTTCTACGAAGAGCGGAACTTCAACTTCCACGAAAAGAAAAGGCTTTTACTCTAATAAACTCCATATAACAAGCAGAAACAAAGCACAAAAATGGGTTCTTGACTTCTTAAGGAAAAATTAGAGACTTGAACGGTCCAATTCTGAGTTCAAATGGCCAAGTTATGGCCATTTGAAGTTTATATGCTCTTTAAATGGATATTTGCGAATTTCTTCATTTAAATTTTAATTTAAAACCGGATTTATTGCGTCAGCCGAGGGGAGGGGCGCGCGGACCGGGTCCACGGGAGTGGGGCCCACGCGGCAGCCTCACGGTCCACGGTGGACCGGGTGCACGCGGCTTACGCCGGCCGGCGCCGTGGGTCCCACGCGTCAGCCGCACCCGAGGGCACGGGCGGCTGACGGCCGGGCCCCACATGGCAGCCGCGGGGCGCGCCCGAAGGCGGCCTCGCCGGCACAGCCGACGGGAGGCGGCGCGCCCGCGCCCCGATGGTCGCCGCCGGCGACCACCGGCGCGGCGGAGCGGCGCCCGAGAGAGGGGAGGGAAGGGGGAAGCGAAACGGCGGTCCACGGCTCACCCCGGGTCGACGGCGACGACGGGAACGGCTACCGGAGCAGAGGAAGGCGGCGGCGCGGCTCGGGTCGATGGGGACGGCGGCGTTCCGGCGGTCGGCGGGCGATACGGAGGGGTGGACGAGGTCGGCGAGGTCGCGGCGAACCCGAAGAAGGCGACGCCGAAGCGGGAGAAGGTCCGGGGCGACGACGGCGGCGAACCGGAGCTCGGCGGCGACGGCGGAGAGAGAGGACGACGGCGCGAGCTCGATTCCGACGGGGAGAGAGAGCGACGAGTGGCGGAAACGGAGGAGGGAGGCACGGGGAGTGTTTATATAGGGTTGGGAGGGGGAGAGAGCGGCCGGAGGGGAAGAAAACCGGCGCGGCGATCTCGGGCTCCATCAATGGCGCCGGCGAGGTTTGCGGGAGTGTTTCCAAACGAATCCGAGGGAGAGAGAGAGGGAAAAGTGGGGGGAAAGGGAGAGGGAATCACGGGGAGTGATTTCCCCCTCTTTATTGCGCGCGGGGGCGGCGGGATGCGGCGGAATCCGCGGCGGCGGCGGCGCTAGGGCACGGGCGAGGCGGCGGGTGCGGCGCGAGGTAGGGGATGACGGGTGGGCCCCACCCGTCAGCGAGGGTGGCGGGCGGGCCCGCCCGTCAGCGGCACGCGCGGGGAAAGGCCGGATGGGCCGCGGGGGAGAGGAGAGAGAGGGAGGGAGCTGGGCCGAGCCGGCCCAAGAGAGGGAGGGGAAAAAAAGGACTTTTTAGGGTTTTTCTTTTTATAAAACCTTTTTAACTTTGTTTATTTCTTCTTAATTATTATTTGTGCTCTGAAAATTCCACTAAAATTTATTTACACATTTTAGGCTTTTAGGAAATATACAAAAATCCTCCAAGCCTTATTCGACTTTTAACTTTGCACATTTTATTTGTTGGAGGCTTTCACATGGATTTTACTTATTCTATGCATAATTTTGAGGATGTATTTTAGAGTCGTTTTGGGACGCGACATTAATGGAACAAAGTTTCACGGGTCGGAGTTTACTACTCGGGTACTTTTGCAATTATTAAGAGCAGAAAATAAATTACCTTATCTCTATGCTTTTGATTTATTCTGAATAATACTTAGCACCTTGCGTTATTCGGTCCATCCAACAAGCCCCCGGGTGCTAGGAATCGGCCCAAAGGCAACTATCCATTGGCAAACCAAACGGAAAGCATAGGAAGATGGAACTCCATAACTCAATAGGCACTTTTGTACTCAGAATATGTCGCAAGCAATCAAGATAAATATTATGAAAATTGTTTAAAAAATATGATATAACATCTGTAGCCCCCGACTCACTAGTCAACGGCGAACCAGTTAATGTAGTGAGGCAAAGGAAAAGGCAAAATATCGTATAAAGAATAAAATAAATTATGACTTAGCTTTGTCGTATTCCCTCAGTGATAGGAAAAGTAGCCGATGTGGGAACGAAGCAGTCCATCAATGGTGACAAAAACACCAGTCGGCACCAGTGGAACCAAGCCAGTGGTGTAGATGATGAAGCCCATTAACAGCGGTGAAGTCCGCCAACCGTATAGGCGAAAACACCAGTTAGTGGTGGCAGAGGCAGGCCGGCGATGAAGTCGTAGACGCCTAACAGCGGCGGCATAATAGGCCAACCGTGCAGGCGGAACCACCAGTCGGCGGCGGCTAAGGCCAGCCGGTCGGTGAAGACGTGGACTCCCATGAACGGTGGTGTGACCAACCAACCGTATAGGCGAGGACACCAGTCAGCGGCGATGGAGGCAGGCCAGCGGTGAAGTCATAGACGCCCAACAGCGGCGGCATAATAGGCCAGCCGTGTAGGCAAAAACACCAGTCGGCGGCGGCGAAGGCTAGCCGGTCGGTGAAGACGTGGACGCCCATGAACGGTGGTATGACCAACCAACCGTGCAGGCGAGGACACCAGTCGGCGGCGACGGAGACAGGCCGGCGGTGAAGTCGTAGACGCCCAACAGCGGCGGCATAATAGGCCAGCCGTGCAGGCGAAAACACCACTCGGGAAGAGTAGTGCCGGGGGCGTTACATGCAAACAGCAGAAAATACCAAGAGATTAATCTGATATTTAGAGATCAATCTAATGAAAAAACAATAAGTTGTAAGGGAAAAAACCCAGCGAAGAAGGAGATTAAATTGTTGAACTCGCCAAGATTATTGGTCTTCCCGGATGTGTGCATGTCATTGGACCGATCCATCCTCCTGCCATGCGTGTGTACAGATCGCGGACCCGAGTCTGGATCAAATCCCAGTCGGAGGCTTCGCGCGTGGTCTTAACTCAGAAAAGTGCGATACCACAACGCAATACGACAGCTCCGATAATACATGCATGTAAACAAATCAATCTGATTAGTAGAGAAATTAATGCATCTATGTAGTTGGTTATGAGAGCAAGTAAGCAAGTTAATTTATTTGCTCCCTCCATGCATGGCATGCATGCTCCTGTGTGCACGTTGGTCGTCCATGCAAGGTTTTAGTCGGTGGTATGTCAATTGAATCAGCACATGCGTGTGTTTGCTCCTGATGGCCGGGCTTTCCTCTGCCCATCTAATGGCAGGGCCATCCGCGTGGGAGGAAGGGGAAAAGCTCTCGGCAACGGTTAGGCAGGGGTGGATGACGATGATAATGAACACGTCTTGATCTCAACCAGCATGTGAAAAACAACCGAACACCAGGAAGTCAAACAACGATTAAAAATTAATCTAATAAAAATTAGATTGGAACAATAAACCTGATTGAAGATTTGAGCCGTCGAAATCGATGAGATCTATCTTGGGGTTTCTTCTGAAGTTGATTCCATCGCACTTTTCGATAGGTAATTCGACGCAACTCCTACCTGGCGCGCCAACTGTCGAAACAAATTTTCGTCAATATGAAAAGGGGGTAGCGCACGAGTCCTAAAAGTGGATGGATGCGGAGACAAAGGATTTAGACAGGTTCAGGCCCTCTCGATGAGAGGTAATACCCTACTCCTATTTGGGGATTTGAATCCGCCGGGTGTATATTGATCTGATGATCAGTTTGTGTCATGCCCCCTAGAGGGCCTCCTGCCCACCTTATATAGGATGGGGGGCAGGATTACAAGATAGAAACCTTAACCAATACGGTATCGGTTTCCTAAATCTATTTTACAATATTATCAAATCAGGACTTTAGGCCGTTCCATAATATAAAAGGAAACGTAATACCCAAGTCATGATCAGTTACATATTCCACAGATATAAGCTATCCCCTATGACTAGTCGGATAACCATGCCGTGTGGGTATGGGGTACCTATAATCTCCACAAGTGGGTAGAGGCAATTCCTTTGAAGAAAGTTGATTCTGGGGATGCTATACTGTTTGTTCAAGAGCATATAATTTATCGATTTGATATTCCTCAAACCATTACGACTGATCAGGGTTCAATTTTCGTGTCCGATGAGTTTGTTCAGTTTTCCGATAGCATGGATATCAAATTGTTGAATTCTTCGCCATATTATGCACAAGCTAATGGGCAGGCCGAGGCATCTAACAAGAGCTTGATAAAATTGATTAAGAGAAAGATTTCTGATTATCCTCGGCAATGGCATACTCGGTTGGGCGAAGCATTGTGGTCTTATCGGATGGCTTGTCATGGATCGATTCAAGTCCCTCCTTATAAGCTTGTTTATGGGCATAAGGCTGTTTTGCCATGGGAAGTTAGGATCGGCTCAAGGAGAACGGAGTTGCAACATAATTTAACAGCCAATGAGTATTATAACCTTATGGCCGATGAAAGAGAAGATCTGGTTCAATCACGGTTGCGAGCCCTTGCAAAGGTTACCAAGGATATGGAACGAGTTGCTCGGCATTATAACAAGAAAGTAGTGCTCAAAGATTTTTCGGAAGGTGAACTTGTATGGAAGTTGATTTTGCCGATTGGGACTCGGGATAGCAAATTCGGCAAGTGTTCGCCGAATTGGGAAGGACCGTTTAAAATCTATAAAGTTGTGTCTAAGGGAGCTTACATGTTGCAAGGACTCGATGGGGAAGTTTATGGAAGAGCACTAAATGGCAAGTACTTGAAGAAATATTACCCAAGTGTTTGACTTAACGCATGATCGGCTGATGCTTGCCAATACATGATTGCCGATGTACAATGGCCGATATGGTTATATCGCCCTTAGCTATTTTTCATATTGTAAATCGGTTGTGGTTTGCCAATGTACAATGGCCGATATGGTTATATCGCCCTTAGCTGTTTTTCATATTGTAAATCGGTTTTGGTTTGCCGATGTACAATGGCCGATATTGTTATATTGCCCTTAGTTGTTTTTATAATTTTATCAATGCTTTTGACATTGTAAAATTAGGGGGCACGTATATACGAAAAATGAAATGAAAATTTTTTTGAGCAAATTTGGAAGTTATATTAATCGGCACAAAGGATTGTCAAGACAATAAAGTACCGGAGTATCTTAGCCGATTATAGAATTTTTTAAGGTCTATTACACAGAAGGTGTAACGCCCCAGGTAGCCACGTACCTGGAGTGCCGCACTAAAAATACACTCAAAACCACTAACTCCCAAAATTATTACAAATTTCAGCAGAGTCTCCCCTGTAAATGTGGACATCCACGACAAACAGTTATAAATTGAACTAATAATAATATCATTCCCACGGTGTGATCCATCCATATAGCCCATAGAAAGAAACTAAAATATATCTAAAAGATTATTACAAGACCGAACCATGATATGGTTTGAGTATTATTATGGACCTAGGCAATATAGTTTGGTAGGGTGCAGATAAATGTGTATATAAGGGTGCTACTTCCCGCCCATGCATGCCGATCTCAATGTGTACCCAAAAACCAAATAAACACAAGAGTGAGTACCGAAATACTCAGCAAGTACAGTATGGAACTAGAAAGCACATATACACATCATTAGCAATAGAGCACGAACAGAAAGCTTTCTTTCTTTGATAAGAAACACAATTTCAAACACCAAGTCAAAGAAAATAGTAGTTCCCATCCCGGGCAGGCATGAATTGAAATAGCAGTTTCCATCCCGGACAATAGTGAATACATCCTAGCATTTGCCGGCAAAGCCGAGTAAGCGTGATCAGCGCTTACCCACAGGAACATGAATAAATATCTAAATTGCACTCCCATGACTACGCATGGTCCTTGAATAATTGAAATCCAGAATCAAAGAACCAAATTGAAACCATATTGCACATCCATGGCAAGCATGGAACTTGAATTATTTACCCAGAATCAGAATCCGGAATATTGATATAAGAATAACGTCGTAAACATAGGATAAACATGAAAACCTAAATGGCGTGAACAACAATATGAATATAAGCGGTCACACGTCACATAGAAATATATCAGAATAAATAGATAGAGCAAACAATCCATGAATCACACAATTAGTTCGTCATGCACTTGGCTTTAACCTTGACATTAACCTGACAAACCACCCTCCACACAAGATCTCTCCACACCTATGGAGCAAAACTACGAATAAACCACTATATTCAACTGATGATAGATACAAGGTATATTTACTAAAATCGTAACCCAGGACTTATAATAAACTTTTACCGATTGGTATTAAACAATCTACAGTAGTTCCATTACTGTTTTATGTGTAACTCATAAACCATCTAACGGAATTCAACAAATAATAGCATTTCAGGCATCTACAGAAAATAATCTACAACTTTCATGTTTAGCGGGATAACTGATTTTGCATTTATAAATCCCCAATCAAGCAAATCGTTAAACTGTACCCGTTCAGACCTGGTCAGCAGCACTGTTTCTACTGTTTCTCCTGAACCGTTTATCGGAATTGAACAAAACCAGCGGCGTTGGAAAGATAACAACGAATACCACAAATCTTATTTAGGTCACCAATATTGAATCTCTACGAATAATTACCAGATTTGAAAATAAGGTTTCAGCCTAGCGGCCGGTAAAATAAATTCGAGCTAACGGAAACGGATCATCTTATAAATATATTAGAAACAACTAGGGATTAAAACGGATTACGTAGCAGTACTAATTTGTAAGCAAAACAAAGAATTTAGAAATATCCACCAAATTCCCCAAATTTGTCCTTTCCTCATTCCTGTTCTTCTCTTCTTCCCTGGTGCAGCAACAAGCAGCAGTAGCAGCGATGAACGCTAGCAGCAGCAGCAAGCTAGCAAACAGAGCAGCAGCCTAGTTCAGATCGGTAGCAGCAAGACCTCACCGGGAAGAAGAGAAACGGCAAGGATTCACCGGCGACGGAAGATGATGGTTGTGGTGGCCGCCACGATGTAGAGGCGGCAGCATAGAAGCGGCGCCGGCGACAAGGAGCAGCAGCGGCGACACAAGCGCAGGGACGGAGGCGGCTAGGGCTAGCGTTATTTTTTTTCTCTTTTTTTTTCTGTTGATTAAATAGAAATGCTAATAAAGATCGAACGGCCCACATTAAATCGATCCCCGGGACTTCATTCGGACTCCGATTACTATAAACTTATAGTCTATTTAGTACTACTCAGCGAGCTCTACACATCCACGGTTTCGGATCACCTATTCGAGCAACGGTTTAAAAGTTAAACTTTTGCGCATTTATTTTAATATTTTCCCAAAATACACTAATTCGAATCTCGGGGTATTACAGAAGATCACCGAGACAAATATTGCTGGATAGCCGAAATAGCCCTTTGCCCGATTTGTTCTACCTCCTCAATAGCTTGGGCATCTTGAGCATCGGTTCTAGGGATGACATTCAAGGACTTGGTCAGATCAGCAACATTCTTGATAGCCGATTTTAGTCTTGCCTTCTGCTCTTCGACAGACTTTGGGAGATCGGCTAGCTTTTTATGTTCCATATCCAGCTCGGCGTTGCATTCTTCGAGTTGTGCCAAGAGCTCAATTTTGCGAGCTTCGAGCCGATCAATATTAGATTTAATCGGGCCCTCAGATGGCTGATCAAGTGTGGCCTTCTCTTCGTGAACAAGCTGCCGATTGGCTTGGATTGTAGCTTTGATATCTTTATGCTCCCGACGTTCGGCTAATCTTAGTTTGGCTTTTTTTAGCTTGAATTGGTGCTGCTCAAGATAGACAGCTGGAGTAAGGACATCGGCTAGCTCATCTGGGATTAGAGCTTTGATCTCGTGTAACTGAGTCCTAATCGGCCCACAGTTTACCACCAAGTTGTCTAGTGATGATGCCTCTAGCCGATGAGAGATGTCTTCAAGGGTTTTCTTCACATCATCAGGCAAGGAAGCTAAAGATTTGCTGGTGGTGTCTTCTTCTATTTCTTCATCAAGATAGTCTTTAATGTCGAAAGAGAACAGATCGGCTAAGGCCTGCAAGAAGGAATTTGAAAACAGTTGAGTATCAACATGAGTTATTTGGCCGATTCAAGATTTTTATAGACAAGACTCACTGGGATAGTAGGAACAGTTGGTTGTTCTTCTTCTTCAATATGGTGGCTCTCTACAGCCGATGGAGTTTGGTCACTCCATGATTGTTGTACAGGGGAAAAAGGAGGAGGAGGAGGCTGTAAAAGAGACAAATGTTAGACGAAATCGGCCGAGATCAACTAGTGAAAGCATTGAAGACATCTTACTGGTGGAGCCGGTTTTGGAATTAGTGCTGCTGACTTCTCCTTTATAGCAATTTTCTTCTTCTTCAAACATAAAATCCGTGAGTAATCGACTATAAGTGAATGGATTACAAAAAGAAAGCTGCTTACCTTTGAAAAATGGACTGGGGCAGAAGGAGCTGGAGGAGTTGGCTTAGGTGAAGCCGATGGAGTTCTTTCAGTATCGCTTACTTCATATGCGGCTTGATCAACATCCTCGCCGATTTTTTCTTCATCCAGAGCTTGTTCAATGGATGGATATAGGGCAGGCAGGTCATCGGTTGGTTTAGGCTTCTTGAGTTTGGCCTTCTTCTTTGGGGCTGGAGCCGATGTGTCCACAGCCGATGACCCGGTTCTTCTCTTCTTGCCTGCATCAGCTGGTTCTCTGATTAGGTCTTGGAGAAGAGTTGAAGTCTTGGGGGCATGATAACCGATGACAGGAGGAGATGGTCCACCTCTATTAGGAATTAGACCTGGGGCATATTCAATGTCTTTGCCACTGTTGCTTTGATGTGGAGGGAAAGATTCAGTTTTCTGCAAAAACAGAAATAAGAGATTAGTCAAGTTACGAATCGGCTAACGATTGTTCAGATTAATAATGACAAGGTTTACCTGAGGTATAACATTAGGGAAGATATATGTCATGTACATCGAGGCCGGTTGATGGAATAGATGCAGCTTCCATTCACCCCACCATCTGTCAAAGTTTTTGCTCTTGAATCCTGCCAGCTCGATATTTTCAATGCTGCCCAGAGGAGGTCCTTGGAGATTGAGCAGCCGATCCATCATCAAGGTTGATGAGATTTCTCCTCGGTACTAGATCTTATCAGCAAAAAATAAGCCGATTGGGAGTTGGCTCATTCCAAGTTGTCTGGCTGAACTCATTGGATGATAGAATTCATAAGAGACTTGGATATTTCTTCCTTGATGAATGCCGACAGGTAGGATGCATGGGCTGATTGCAGTTGAGAAAACTTCCCTGGACTTTTGGTATCTTTCATGATTAATATCTTCAAATCTAAAGTCCGACGGGAGATCAATGTCTGCTAAATCTTCATAGGGAAACCAGACTCGGGCATCTTTCTGAAAGCCCTCATAGAAACTGCAAAACCAATCTTTGAGCAGTTCGGCTGATAGTTTTGCTCCAGCATCGGTTGGTGTGGATGCATATTCTCCGTATGACATGCATCTATGATGAGTGCGTTCTTCTCCATCATATTCTACAATCGGCTCCAGCCTTGGGAATTCGGCTTCTGTCACTGATGGCCGATTGACAACTTTCATGACCATTAAGTTGAGCCAAGATTGTACCAACCACCATGGTCCACCCGCTCCAACCACCGAGCCAACGGCTATTTTGGCCGATGCACTGTTCAGCATTTGGTATAAGTAGCCGAGGAGGATTTTGCCTAGAGGAAATTCTCTTTTTGACTCAAGAGCTTCGGCTGCAAACTGCCAGTTGGTTGTAGGGCCACAGCTGGATCCGCAGAAAAGAAACTTTTCTAGCCACATTAGTAAAAAGGCCACATGTTCTCGAGGAGTAATAGATCCTTGGCCCATATATGCCGCCACATAACCAGACCAACCACCTATGCTTTTGGTCCTGAAATCATATTGGTTCTTGGTGTTCAGGTTCATGGGATTAGCCGATGAGGATACATCTAGACCAGTGATCATGGTAATATCTATCAGAGTTGGTGTCATCAGCCCTTGGTTGAACAAAAAGGCGTTGATAGTATTGGACCAAAAGTAGGTGACGGCAGCCATTAAGGGTTCATCTTTGGCTGAATTTGCTATGGTGAGGGCAAGTGCTTGGCCAATTCCAATTTCGTCCCAATGCATTTGCTTGCTAGCCGATATACGCTTGTACTATGTGGTCCAACTCTTCTCAGGGGTGGTTTTCTCGAGAGTCGGCCAAGACTTGAAGGTATTCTTCCAGTGACCTAGATTAGGGTTGGCTAATCTGAAGGGGATTCTATTGGTTTCACTGATGATGAAGTCAGTAGAGTCTAGAATGTCGATCGGACCGAGGAAATAATGTCCCTCGTGCGATAGACTTGGAATCGCAATCAGATTGGACAGATGCTACAGATGCGAACAAGAACAGAGAAGAAGAAAACAAGATGAGGAAAGGGGAAATCAATCTGATGCGAGAAAAGGAGATCTAGCCGATGAGAACTTACCTCAGCATACTCGGCCGACGGTGCGGTAGACGGACTAGCGGAGGATGACATCGCCGCGGGCGGAGATCTGGCCGGAGATGGAATCGCCTGGGGATCGCCTCGTGTGTTGGAGGGATCGAAGGACAGAGAGAGGGTAAAGTTTACTTCGGTGGTAAAAACGGAAGAAAACGGTGTGAGTTTCTCGGGGACAACGGCTAATATTTAAAGCGCTGGAATAACGGTTAGAAAACGGCAGAGTGCGAATCTTGCTCGGATCCGATATATTGCAACTCAGAAACATTACCAAATATTCCGGACTTGAGGGGCATGTGTTAACGACCAAATTTGGTAATATCAGCATTGGACAAGAAGATTAGATCGAAGCGAAACCAAAGATGAGGATTGTCGCGGAAACAGAGTAAGAATCGGCTGGAGTCCGGATCGGCTACGATTGGGATAGGCAAAGTCCGAGTCAGACTTGGATAAGTGATACAGCCGATTCCGACAATACGACTTGGTGTACGACATCGAGTCGAGTTGATATGCTTCAAGATGATTGCCACGCATGGATAGAGTCCTGAGAAGGCAATTCTACCTATTAATTAGGATGTTTTATGTAATTTCTTTAGATATATGTTTGGCAAAAGTCTGCCGCAAAGACTTATGGTATCTTAGAGTTTGTTAGAGATAAGAGTCATGTCTGATATGGACATAGTTTGTAATTCTCGGGTATAAATAGACCTCGAACCCCATGTAATTAATTAACACACGTTCAATACAATCTCGGCGCATCGCCACCCTTTTTGCTTTAGATTATTTCGACGAGTTCTTGCTTTCGGGTTGAGCTCATCGGTTTCGATCTTCAACAAGAGGTAAAACTTGTTATGACGACTTGCGTTCTCGGGATTAGTGATTCCATCTTTATGATACTCTAATCTTGTTTATGTAATTCGTCGAGTTATCATATATTTTATATAATCTCTGCAATATTGCTATCTAATCTACAATCGGCTAACATCTGTCAATAGAGGGCAGCCGATTAGGTTAAATATCAATGTTGGCTTAGTTTATATACGATATCCACCACTCTATGAAACTTCCAATGGCTTGATTGTCTAGATATTGTCCTTCTTTTCATACTTATAGTTGCATCAGTTGTTTGATCTTATGAGTCGTGGTTAGAATCTCAATCTCTAGCCTGCTTCTTGGTTGCCGATTAGGGTAGTATCGAGGTTTCAGCCGATCTGACCTGATTTAACTATATTTGCTTTATATGCTTTACTGACATGTTAAATCTGCCCTTTATGTCAAGATCTTATTGCATTTAAGTATATTAGGCTTTTGTTTGGTATATTCTGCTTGCTCTAATATCTTAACATAGAGTGGTATCGGAGTATTAACCGATACATGCTAGATCTATCTGATCGGCTATGCTATGAACATATATAGTCTTGTTGTTAGTATATATTTCAATCTAAGTGATTTATACTGTCTCGTTATGGCGACCGATCTATCCCAATTACTTGATTTAAGTATATATCGACATAAGGATTATATATTGTTAATATCTACAGCCGATCGAGTAGATTTAGTTCTTTATTATCTATTTATAACTACCGATCAATGTATATATGACATCGGCTCAAAGATAAATGATATGTCATCGGCACTTTGCCGATCGGCTATCGTTTATGGATTTAACCACGATTTCTTTGTCTTTATTTCTTGTTGATTGCAGGATCAAATCAACTGGCACGCTAGCATACCCGAAGGCGAGTTTTGGACCTGCACTGGAGTTAAGCAGATCTCCCAGGCCTCGTGTTTTTTTCATCAACACGTGTGTTAAGCAGATCTCCATCTTGGATTCCGCTTTGGTTTTATCTTCATCTCCGATGCTTGAATTACCAAATTTGGTTGTTAACACATGCCTCCAAGTCCGGAATATTTGGTAATGTTTCGGATTTGCTATATCTGTTCCTCCAAGAATATCGCTCATTGCCGTTTTTCCGATCGTTACTGCAACGCTTTAAATACTAACCGTCACCCCCGAGAAATTTCACACCGTTACCTCCGTTTTCACCGCTTAAGCAAATTGTCTTTTCTCTCTCCGTCGATCCCCTCGGTGCGCAAGGCGATTTCAAGGCGATTTCCCTTCTAGCCAAGCTTCCGCTCACAGCGATGTCGACTTCCGCCAGCCCGTCTGCCGCGCCACAGTTGAGTACGCAGAGGTACGTGCCCATCGGCTAGATCTTCTTTCTTATGCAGTAGATCGGTTTCTCCCTGTTCTCATCTTGTTTTCTTCTTCTCTATTCTTTTTTGCACTTGTAGCATCTTTTCAATCTGGTTGCAATTCCCAACCTATCTCATGAGCACCAATACTTCCTTGGTTCAATCGGCAATTCTGACCCCACTGAGTTCATTATCGCCGAAACAAATAGGATACCCTTTAGATTGGCCAACCCAAATCTAGGTCATTGGAAAAACACTTTCAAGTCTTGGCCTTCCCTTGAGAAAACCTCTCCCAAGAAAAGTTGGTCCGTATGGTATCGGCTAGCAAGCAAGTCCACTGGGATGAACTAGGAATCGGCCAAGCCCTTGCTTTTACTTTGGCAAATTCGGCTAAGGATGAACCCCTGATGGCCTCTGCAACATATTTTTAGTCCAATGTCCTCAATGCCTTCCTATTCAACCAAGGGCCGATGACCCCCACTCTTCTTGATGTCATCATGATCACTGGTTTGGATGTAACTTCATCAGCTAACCCCATGAACTTGAACACCAAGAATCAATTCGAGTTCGGGACCAAGAGCATAGGTGGCTGTTCTGGCTATGTTGCTGTATACATGGGCAAGAGATCTATCACCCCTCGAGAGCACACAGCCTTTCTTTTAATGTGGCTCGAGAAATTCCTATTCTGTGGATCAAGCTGTGGTCCTACTACTAACTGGCAATTCTTAGCTGAAGCCCTCGAAGCAAAGAAGCAAATTCCTTTGGGTAAAATCCTCCTCGGCTATCTGTATCAGATGTTGAGCAACGCATCGGCCAAGATAGCCACAGGCTCAGTAGTAGGTGCAGGTGGACCATGGTGGTTACTGCTAACATGGCTTAACCTTGTTGTCATGAAGGCTGTGAATCGGCCATCTTTGATAGACGCTGAATTTCCAAGTCTGGAGCCGATCACAAATGATGATGGAGAAGAGCTTACTCACCGCCGATGCATGTCATATGGAGAGGCTGCATCAACACCAGCCGGTTCTGGAGCAAAGCTATCAGCTGAACTGCTTAAGGACTGGTTCTGCAGTTTCTATGATGGCTTCCAGAAAGATGCTCGAGTCTGGTTCCCATACGAAGATTCAGTGAACTTTGATCTCCCATCAGACATCAGATTTGAAGACATCAACTCTGAGAAATTTGATAAGTCCAGAGAAGTCTTCTCGGCTACTATCAATCCATGTATTCTTCCTGTTGGCATCCATCAAGGGAGAAACATACAAGTATCTTATGAGTTCTATCATCCAATGAGCTCAGCCAGGCAATTTGGGATGGGGCAACTACCAATCGGCTTGTACTTTGCCGATAAGATCCAATGCAGAGGAGAGATCTCATCAACCCCCTCTAGGCAGCATTGACAACATGGAGCTAGCAAGGTTCAGGAGCAGAAACTTTGACAGATGGTGGGGTGAATGGAAGCAACACATATTCCATCAGCTGGCTTCCATGTACATGACAGATCTATCCCGGATGTCATCCCTCAGGTACATATTTTGCTTTGTTAATTTTGTAAGAAAAACTGTTAGCTGATTTGTATCCTGACCAATCCCTTCTTTTATTGTGCAGACAACAGAATCCTCTCCTCCTCACAAAAGCAACAGTGGCAAGGACATAGAATATGCTCCGAGCCTCATCCCAAATGGAGGTGGACTAGCTCCCCCTGTCATCGGCTACCATGCCCCCAAGACCTCAAGTCTACTTCAAGGGCAGCTGAGAGATCCAGTTGATGCCGGTAGGAAGAGGAAAAATAAATTATCGGCTATTGATCCATCGGCTCTGGCTCCAAAGAAAAAGCCCAAGAAGAAGAAGACCAAGCCAACCGATGACTTGCCTACCTTAGACCCATCCATAGAACAAGCCTTGGATGAAGAAGGGATCGAGGACGATGTCGACCAAGCTGCAGCCGAACTGAGTGATGTAGGAGAAAAAACACCATCGGCTTCACCTAAACAGACTCCTCCAAACCCTGCTGCTCCAGCCCATTTCTCAGGGGTAAACAACTCACCTTGATCACCTCTTGCACCCATTTTACTCAGCCGATTGTTTATAAAACTTGTATTTGCAGAAAAAGAAAACTGCTGTGAAGAAGAAATCGGCACTAGCACCATCTAAACCAGCTCCACCGGTAAGATTCTCTCTGTAAAATCCTTTAATTCTGATCATAACCGATGTTAGTTAACACTTGTCTTTTCAGCCTCCTCCTCCTCCTTCACCTCCTGTGCAGCCGACGCCCAGTGATCGCACTCCATCAGCTGCAGGCAGCCACAATATTGAGGAGGAAGAACAACCAGCCGCTCCAACCATCCCAGTAAGTCTTTTATTGTCATAAATCTTAAATCGGCTAAATTTGTTTGATATTTAACTGTTTTCAATTTTCTCTCTTGCATGTCTTAGCCGATCTGTTCTCCTTTGACATCAAGGATTACTTTGATGAGGAAGCAGAAAAAGAAACAACAAGCAAGATTCTAGCCCCTCTAGATGAAGATGTCAAAAGAACTCTTGAAGATATATCTCATCGGCTAGAGTCATCATTAGATAACTTAGTGGCTGACTGTGGATCAATCCGAGCAAGGTTTGTAGAAATTCAAGCCCTAGTCCCGGATGATCTGGTGAACACCATCTCTCCAGCTGTGTACCTCGAGCAATATCAATTCAAGCTGGAAAAGGCTAATCAAAGGATAGCCGATCGGCGAGAGCGAAAGAATATTGAAGCCACTATCCAAGCCAATCGGCAACTTGTGCATGAAGAGAAAGCCAAGCTTGATCAACTCTCTGTTGGGCCAATCCAGTCTAACATAGATTGGCTAGAAGCCCGCAAGATTGATCTCATAGCGCAGCTTGAAGAATGTAACGCCGAGCTAGACTTGGAGAAGTAGAAATTAGCCAATCTCCCCAATGCTGTTGAAGAACAGAAATCAAGGCTAAAATCGGCTATCAAGAATTTGGCTGATATGACCAAGTCTCTCAAGGTCATTTCTGGAATCGATGCCCAAGATATGACAACGGGCTGTTTCGGCTATCCAGCGTTACTTGTCTGGATGAACATCTTTGTAATAGGACTTAGAAAGTTTTTGTAATCGGCTAAGAAACTTTGGTACTGCTCTTTGACTATCACTGAACCTTTGTGCCGATTAATATAACTTCTCAATTTGCTCAAAAAATTGCAACTTTTGTATATATGTGCCCCCCTAATTTTGCAATGACGAAGGCAATGACAAAATTATAATTTGGACTAAGGGTGATATAGCAAGTATCAACCATCATACATCGGCAAAACATAACTGATTATGATAAGAAAGAAAAAAAAACTAAGGGCGATATAACCATATCGGCCGTCATATATCGGTAGAGCACAGTCGATTATGATAAGTGCTAAGGGCGATATAACTATATCGGCCATCTGAAGGCGATGCAAACACACCGGCTAACATGCATCAGCAACACCCAGCCGATCATGCATTGACCCAAACACTTGGGTAATATTTCTTCAAGTACATGCCATTAAGTGCTCGTCCATAAACTTCTCCATCAAGTCCTTGCAACATATAAGCCCCTTTGGAGACAACTTTATAAATTTGAAACGGTCCCTTCCAATTTGGCGACCATTTGCCGAATTTGTTATCTCGAGTTCCTATCGGCAGAATTAACTTCCAAACAAGCTCTCCCTCAGAAAAAGTCTTAGGCACCACCTTCTTGTTATAATGCAGAGCAACCCTTTCTTTATCCTTAGTAACTTTTGCAAGAGCTCGCAATCTGGATTGAACCAAATCTTCCCTTTCATCGGCCATGAAATTATAATATTCATCGGCTGTCAACTCATTCTGCAAATCTGTTCTCCTTGAGCCGATTCTAGCTTCCCATGCATGGTAAAACTGCTTCATGTCCATAAACAATCTTATAAGGAGGAACTTGGATCGATCCATGGCAAGCCATCCGATAGGACCACAATGCTTCAGCCAACCTTGTATGCCATTGCCGAGGATAATCAGAGATCTTTCTCTTAATCAACTTGATCAAACTTTTGTTAGATGCCTCGGCTTGCCCATTGGCTTGTGCATAGTATAGAGAAGAATTTAATAACTTAATACCCATGCTATCAGCAAACTGAACAAACTCATCGGATACAAAGATTGAGCCTTGATCGGTTGTAATGGTCTGAGGAATACCAAAGCGATATAGTATATGCTCTTGAACAAATTGTATAGCATCTCCGGAATCAACCTTCTTCAAATGAATCGTCTCTATCCACTTGGTAAAGTAATCGGTTGCCACCAATATAAACTTGTGTCTCTTGTTCGAGGGTGGATTAATCATGCTGATCATATGAATTCCCCAACCTCTGAATGGCCATGGCTTGATGATAAGGTTCATAGCCGACGCTGGTGCCCTCTGAATTGCTCCAAACTTCTGACAATCCTGACATCCCTTGTAATATCTGAAACAATCTTCCAACATTGTCGGCCAAAAATATCCTGCACGCCGAAGCAACCACTTCATCTTTTGAGCCGATTGATGAGTACCACAAATTCCTTCATGTACCTCGCCTATCGCAACCTTAGCTTGATCGGCACTCAAACATTTAGGCAACACTCCATCAATCGTCCGATAATATAGCTTACACACAACATACCTCCAATCATCGGCTAATACCGTGGCGACTTCTACATTGATATCCTTTATCATCGGCTTATACCCCGATGCCCCTTGAGCCAAATCATTAGCTTCAACATTTTGCTCTCGAGACACATGCTTTAAAATCACCAGCCGAAATCCATCCATCAACTCCCGGCATTTCTCATTGTAGACCATCAATGTATCATTCTTGCATTCATATTCTCCTGCCAATTGACTGATCACCAACAAGGAATCACCCATAATTTCGACAGCATCGGCTTCAACCTCTTTAAGCAATTGTAACCCCTTGAGAACCGCTTCATACTCAGCCTGATTGTTAGTTGCATAGGGCTTAATAGTATAGGCAAACTCGAAACTTGCCTCCCGAGGAGAAATTATAACCAAGCCGATACCACAACCATGAGTGCACACTGATCCATCGAAAAATAAAGTCAAAGGCACAATGTCGACCGAGCCGATTGAGTCATCATGGTGATCTACAATAAAATCGGCTATAGCCTGCCCCTTAATCGCCCTTGGTGACTCGTATCGAAGATCAAATTCCGTTAAAGCAAATATCCACTTCCCAACCCTTCCTTTTAGAATCGGAGCCGATAGCATGTACTTAACCACATCGGCTTTACATATCATAGTGCATTCATTGGACAATACATAATGCCTTAACTTTGTGCAAGAGAAATATAAACACAAACACAACTTTTCCACGGGAGAATATCTTGTCTCTGCATCCAAGAGCCTGCGGCTTAAATAAAACACAGCTCTCTCTTTCCCTTCAAGCTCCTGAATCAACACCGAGCCGATTGACTTCTCACCGGCCGAGAGTTATGATCTGAAAGGAATCCCTTTCTGCGGAGGTATTAAAACTGGAGGAGAACTAAGATATTCTTTAATATTTTCCAAAGCCTTCTGCTGTTCTGTCCCCCAGGTGAATTCTTGATCGGCTTTCAATCTCAACAAAGGTGTAAAGGGCTCTAACCTGCCAGATAAATTAGAGATATACCTTGTAATAAAATTTATCTTGCCGATCAACTCCTGCAACTTCTTCTTGTCCTCCGGAGGTTGAATTTTCTTAATGGCATTAATATTCCTTTGAGTGACCTCAATCCCCCTCTCATGAACAAGAAATCCCAAAAACTGACCAGCCAATACGCCAAAAGCACACTTCATCGGATTCATCTTCAGGCCATATTTTCTAGTTCTCTCAGAAACCTTTCTCAAATCGGCTATATGGTTCTCTATTTCTTTTGATTTAATGACCACATCATCAATATAAACTTCAACCAACCAGCCGATCAGGTCAAGGAATATGTAATTCATGGCCCTCTGATATGTAGCTCCAGTACTCTTTAAACCAAAAGTCATCACAACCCACTCAAACAAGCCGATTGCACCAGGACACCTGAAAGCTATTTTATGATTGTCTTCTTCTGCCATAAAAATCTGATTGTAACCTGCATTACCATTCATAAAACTTCATGTGCATGGCAATCCCACTGGGCGTGCCAAAAGCGTATTTATGCCAAAAACACGAGGCCTGGAAGATCTGCTTAACTTCAGTGTAGGTCCAAAAATCTTGCCTTTAAGTTCATGAGCATGCCAGCTGATTTGAACCTGCAATCAACAAGAAACAAAGACAGAAAGATAGCGGTTAAATCTATAAACGATAGCCGATCGGCTAGTCGCCGATGACATATCATTTATCTTTGAGCCGATGTCATATTTGAGTCGATCGGCAGTCATAAATAAGCAAGAAAGAACTAAATCTATCCGATCGGTTGTAGATATTAACAGTATATAATCCTTATGTCGATATATACTTAAATCAAATGATTGGGATAGATCGGTCGTCATGCCGAGACAGTATAAACCACTAAGATCGAAATGTATATTAACAAGAAGATTATAAGCGTTCATAACATAGCCGATCAGATAGATCTAGCATGTATCGGCTAATACTCCGATACCACTCAATATTAAGATATTAAAGCAATCAAAATATATCAAACAGGAAGTGTAATATACCTAGATGCAACAAGATCTTAATATAAATGGCAGATCTAGCATGTCAATTAAGCACATAAGATATAAGGCTAAATCAGGTAAGATCGGCTGAAACCCCGATACTACCCTAATCGGCAACCAAAGACAGGCTAGAGATTAAGATTCTAATCACGACTTGTAAGGTCAAACTCAATTGATGCAGCTATAAGTATGAGAAGAAGGACAATATATAGACAATCAAGCCGTTGAATGTTTCATAGGGTAGTAGATATCCTATATAATCTAAGTCAACATTGATATTTAACCTGATCGGCTGCCTTCCAATGATAGAAGTTAGCCGATTGAAAGTTTAGTAGCAATATTGTCGAAGATTTTATAAGATATATGATAACTCGACGAATTACATAAACAAGATTAGAGTATCATAAAGATGGAAGCACTAATCCCGAGAACGCAAGCCGCCATAACAAGTTTTACCTCTAGTTGAAGATCGAAACCGATGCAACTCAACACGAAAGCAAGAACTTGTCGAAAGTAAACGAAAGTAAAAAGGTGGCGATGCGCCGAGATTTTATTGAACGTGTGTTCTTTGATTACATGGGTTCGGGTCATATTTATACCCGAGATACATAATATGTCCTTGTCGGACACGACTCTTATCTCTAACAAACTCTAAGATACCATAAGTCTTTGCGGCAGACTTTTGCCCAAACTTATCTCTAAGGAATTTATATAAAATATCCTAATTAATAGATATACAATTGCCATCTCAGGACTCAATCCGTGCATGGCAATCCTCATGAAGCATATTTAACTCAACCCGATAACATGTATCGAGTCACATTGTCGGAATCGGCTTAATCGGCTAACCTTGTCTGACTCGAACTCTGCCGATCCTGATCATAGCCGATTCGAACTTTAGCCGATTCTCACACTGTTTCCGAAACAATCTCTATCTTGGATTCCGCTTCGATTTTATCTTCATCTCCGATACTTGAATTACCAAATTTGGTTGTTAACAATTACCCCCCAATGACGGTTGCGGGGTATTTACTACAATTCCAACCGTTACAACTGTCATTACCAGCCTATAAAGGAGCTTTCATTCTCCATTCCAATACACACCAATTTTGAGCTGAATTACAATTTTTATGTAAACTAGATTAGGAAGAGAGTAAGGAGAAAGAGTCGGAGGAATTCCGGAGTTGTCGGTATTTTTCTTTTTACTTTTTGTACCTTGTTAATTACTCTGTTTTAATAGAAATATTATTTCTTAGTAATTGAGATTAACTTTATGAGAATTATTTCTTAGTTAGTTCCTATTAACATACTGGATTATTGTTCAATATTATTTATAGTAGTTATAAACACCAAAGTAGTAATTAATTGCATAGATGTTGGTATTTCTTAACAACATTACTAGAAATATAATTCCCAGCAATGGCGCAGAAATACTCCTGGTATATTATGGTTACAGAGTTCATCCGCAAGCGCACGGATACACCATTGTAGCATTTCACCCGAGAGTATTCCAAGGGTATCGTATTTATTTAATCTCGTGGGAAGATCATGGTAGAGAGAACCTGACTAATAATTTATATATTACTTGTAATAATCATAGTCTAAGCAGGGGTTAATATAATTCAAGGGTAGAATGACACACAAGTAGGGAGCTACTCATTGTCATACTAAAATATATGAGCTAAATGGAAAGAAAAGAGAAAAAGAATCTATTCATATACTTATAGTATACATAGTCTACATACATCGTAGTTATCTTATATACTAGCTAATACCCTCTATCCGACGCCCTCCTGGTACTTCGAGAAGCCACCCCTGACTGCCAAGTTCCTTACGACAGCCCATCATGACCATACAACCGGGGCTAAATACGGAGGAGTACCCTCCCCAGTAAATTAACTTAGGATTATATACACGCGCGGAGGAATACCCGTACTGAGCTATCACCATCAGCGGCCCACCTCTCATCCGCAGCATATAACCCCAAATAATGATATCCCGTAATATAGACACCACGCCTAAACTACCATATACTACTCTAATATCATCGTCATGACATAGAGTAATTTCATACGCAAACATTATACCCGCACCAAAGCATCTCTCAGATAAGCTAGCAGTATATTCAGTATAACATGAACATAATGTAAAGTTGGCATTCGTATACTCGGAAAGTATTTCAATACCATAAATGTATAAAAAAGAGTATTCTAAATAAAGTATAAAGCTTACAAAAGAGAAAAGGAAAGCTACCAGAGCCATACCCGAACTCTCTTCCGAAGGCTTCCGAACTCCGATTTCTACTCTATTCCTATTTCACTAGTTTGATAACACTAAACTAAACGTGGGAGAATATGAGAAAGGTTTGCTTGAGGTGTGTTAAGAGAGTGAGGAGGTGAAGTCCTTTTATAGCTGCTAATGACGGTTGTGGCAGTTGGAAATATCCTAACTGCCCTGCAACCATCATTGGGGATGAATCCTGGACGTCCATGCAAAACCCCAGGATGGACGGCGCTGATAGGGGTTTGGCCGAATCCCCTGGTTCGGCCGAACCAGGGGCTGGGCCAAACCAGCCCATCCTCGGCTGGCTGCCTCCTCCACTGCTTCTCTCTGTAGACTTGTGAATTTTGGCCCAATTCATCATGTCAATTCTGAGTTCTTGGCCCATTCATACATAAGTCTGATTCTCGACATCGTCCGACTGATTTATCGTCTGAGTTGATGTCGATTCTCCTCCACTTTATGGTTATTCTCTGTAAAAGGTTAGTAAACCAAATACTAGTGGAATATTATCATTCTAACATAGATATGCATTGCAAGCATAACTAGTTCTCCTCTATTTTGGTAATATTGATGGTCGAAACTGATCGCTAACGACCGTCAACAATAGACGCGGTGTCCAGGTGGTTAATTTCCAGTGATTGCTACGTATCCCACAAATCGTTAGAGGTTGGTGTAGTGGTAGTGACAGCCTTCAAGATCACTGCAGTCCTCCCTATCCGGGTACGAAGTAGAGCGCGTTTTGGTAGCAACGAGCAAGCCAACGCCTGAAGTATTCTGATAGGATTAAACAAGCTTTCTGTAGCACTACAAGAAATATGACCTTCTGTGACGAATTCCTTGTGACATCGGAGCTATTCGTTATTAGCACATTCCATTTTATGATGATTAGTATGAGATGGGGTGGCTTAGTGACGAAAAAAAAGGTGTTCGTCGTTAATACCAACTCGAAATCGTCATAAAGTATTTCAATGGGACATTGTAACGAATATTAATTTGTCATAAGGGGCAAAAAGCAAACGTCACAGATTTATATAATGCATTTCTAGACATACATATTAAAGGTTGAAGCAATTTAATCAAGTGAATTAATAAGGAAACTAAAATTTTCCTTTAAAAATCATGGCCGGACATATTTTTGTAATATTCTACATAGTCTAATTTATTCTCTGAAATTTTCCGTGAATTTTCAAAGCTCATTAACTAATTTTAATACCACAAAGTTCATTTAACCTATTAAAATAAATGGAAAATAAATTAAAATCCCTCTTTCTATCTTGGGCCTTTTTCAGCCCAAGTCTTACTCTCTCCCTCCCTTAGCCTGCAGCGCCTCTCTCTCTCCTTGGGCCAGCTTCCCCTTTCCCTCCCTTTTGCTCCTCCCTCCTCTCAAATCAAATATTTTTTCGGTTAGTAAATTATTTCAAATGAAGAAGTTATAAACAACAAAGTTGTATAACTTATCAAGATCTACAACTTTTGTTGTGGTCATTTTGCTATATATGACTTTGTTTCAATAATTTGAAATTGAATTTCAAATTCTGACAACTTCAAACAATATTTTTAAATACTAAGTGATTTCAACTGAAAAGGTCATCAATAACAAAGTTGTATAACTCATCAATATATAAAACTTTTGTTTTGGTCAATTTGCTATATGACTTTGTTTCAATAATTTGAATTTGAATTTCAAATTATGACAACTTCAAACAATATTTTCAAATACTAAATGATTTCAGCTGAAAAAGTCATCAACAACAAAGTTGTATAACTCATCGATATCTATAACTTTTATTTTGGTCATTTATTCATCCGACAAAATAGTAGTAATATTGTTCACAAAATTTACACATCTCTTATATGGTTTTACAAACTATAAGAGAGATGTAAATTTTGTGAACAATGTTATTACCACTTTGTCGGATGAATAAATGACCAAAATAAAAGTTATATATATTGATGATTTATACAACTTTGTTGGTGATGACTTTTTCATTTGAAGTCGTTCACTAATAAAAAATTCTATTTGAAGTTCTCAAACTTTGAATTTCAAATTTCAAATTATTTAAATATAGTCAGATGGAGAAATGACCAAAATAAAACATTTGCATCTCGATGAGTTGTACAACTTTGATTTTGGTGACTTTTTCATTTGAAATCATTTATTAACCCCAATTTTTGTTCGAAGTTGTTAAATTTTGAAAATTCAAAATTTAAATTGTTCAAATTAACTTACTTGGATAAAGGACCAATACAATAGTTGTAGATCTCGATGAGTCCTACAATTTTGTTGTTTATCATTTTTGCATTTGAAACACCCGTAGTTGAGGCCAAACCTTTTTTAACCTGAAATGACATTTTTATCCATATAATTTTGTGGGAGTACTCTGGATACACCATGGATATGTTAGTAAATTCGCGTCGGATTGCTTCTTATCAGAGCCTGTTCTCCAAACCCTAGCAGACTGCCGCCGCCGCCGCCACTCCATCCACTCTGCCACCGCCGCTGCCGCCACCATCCACTCACCACCGACACCGTTCGTGCGACGCCGCCACCGTCCACTCCGCCGCCGCCATCGTCCTCTTCCGCCACCACCGCCATCGTCCCCTTCCGCCACCACCATCCACTCCTCCAATAGCTCATCTGCCGCCGCCGCGTCGTTCAGCACCGGCGGCGGCGGCCTACCCTCCCCGTTCCCCGACCTTGGCGCCCCCCTCTCCGCCACGAACACCTCCTTCCCGTCGCTCCAGCGCTCGCTCACCTCGGCCGCGGCGAACAAGATGAAGAAGGCGCTCAGGCTGAGGTCGTTGGCGTCGTCCAAGGGTGGAAGCCCTAGGAGCGGCGGCTGCGGTGGGGCGAAGTCGGCGCCGCCGCGGTGGCCGGCGACCGTCGGGGAGTTGACGCGTGTGCAGATGCGGATTTCGGAGCCCGCCGCCACCTCAAGCCGCCGTCCCCGAGCCCGACACATTGCTCAAGGACGAGGTAGGTCGGCAGCCCTCCCTCCCTCTCTCTCGATCGGGATTTGTACTGATTTGGTTGGTTCTGATGCGTGTTGGATTTGTGGTGGCGATGCAGCGGCTCGTGCAGCACCAGCCGACGCAGTACCCGACGTCGTAGAGCTGAGCGTCGCCAAGAACAAGTTCAAGGCCTTCGACCTCGGCGGCCACCAGATCGCCCGCCTCTGTTCTAATTCTACCGCTCTTTCTTTTTTTCCCCCTCTCCTGCTGCAGCTTTTGTGCTACTTGTTGATGGATTTATGATTTTATTCCTTGAGGGACGGATGGGGTGATTTGGGTCGGAAGCAGCTCTTGTTTGATTGGAACAAACTAGGGTTTAGGCATGGGGGACGGATGGGATGATTTGGGTCAGAAGCAGCTCTTGTTTGATTGGAACAAACTAGGTTTAGGCATGGGGGACGGATGGGGTGATTTGGGTCAGAAGCAGCTCTTGTTTGATTGGAACAAACTAGGGTTTAGGCATGGGGAGTATTGGGGATTAGACATGCACCTGGGTTAATGAAGAATCGGGCATCTTACTCGAATCATGGAAATAAATAATCAGTGCTTTCATTCATTATGGATTGGTCGATTCAGATCTTGCAAAATGAATCATCCGATAGGGCAATCGGATATGTTGCTGGTGTTAGTCCTCAGTTTCAGCCATGAGCTCTAGTCTCCAGTATTCAGATCAGTTACAATAAGAGTGGTCACTTTTAGCAAAATTGGTTGGTTCTCTTGTGAACCTTATTTCATACAAGCTAGACAAAAAAGTTGCACAGAGAACTTTTCTCTGGTAAACTTGACCTGTTTGTTTCATCTTAGTCGTATATTACCTTCTGTGTTTAAGCTGGCCTTTTGGCTTTTGCAGTTTATGAAAAAAATGCAAAATTGAGGGTAGGGTCATACTCCAATCCATAAAAAACCAAAAAAGGTACTAAAAAACTAGCTTTTTTGCTTTTTAGTGGTAGTGTATCTAAAAGCAGTGTAGATACAAGCTTTTGCTCCAAATAATATATTCCTAAAATTTTAGTACTGACTACATGGTCCATGATTTATGATTTTGTTTCTAACCATGGAAATAGGGAAAAAAATAGATTAGACTTACACAGTGTGCTGTTTCAAACATGAAAAACTGGATGCATATATCACCTTTTTTTTTTTTTTGCTTACATGGTACAAAAATTGTTTATCTCACGAAATATTGCAAATGCATTTCACAGATTACTTAAGGAAGAACAATTATTCTTAATGATAGTGTCCCTTTAGTCACAATTATGAGATTTAGGCTCTGGTAACACAGAGTAAATTGCCTAACACATGTGTTGCTTCACTCTGTTTGTTTTTTTACCAAACACTTTCTTTTTAACTGAGGATAATGGATGGATTAGGGTGAGAAGGATGACAAGATAATAGCAGTTTGTGCTGATGATCCTGAATACTGCCACTACAATGACATCGGTGAGTTGTCTCCTCACTGCCTCCAAGAGTTCTAATGCTTCTTTGAAGACTTTATCCTCACCCGCATTCATACTCTTGACTAGCCCGCTGCAATTTATTTTCATATGTTTTCCTAGCAAGATCTAATTAGATACTTAGACGAGATTTTGACTTTTCGTATGGTAACTTTGTTACCATACAAAGTTATGACGACTGAAGGATCGTCACTAAATTAATTAATGACAAAACTAAATTAATGACAAAAAAATAAGGTTTCGTCATAGAACGCCATAAGAGACGCATGATAGGTGACGAATGAATTTTCGTCACGCGAGCGTCACAGATTACGAAACGTGACGAAAAATTCAATGTTTGTGATGTAAATGAAGCGTCATCTATTTGTGTCCTAGGATGAACCTGGGTAAGAGTTCAACACATATGTTCTCTATGGAAATCGATACCTTGGAATATCCGTGCGTTTACGGATTTTATTTGTGACCATAAGAAATACCAAAAAGGATTTTATTTGTGACCATAAGAAATACCAAAAGAAATACCAAAAATCATTTCTAGTGCCGTTGCCGGGAAACAGTTGTTGTTTATCTTTTTATTTTTTTCTACCTTTACCCCTTCTACCCTTAGAGAAGCCTTAATGTAAACACTTCTCTACCATGGAGCACCAATATATCTTTCAATTATTTGGTCGTAGGGGCGAATTTTATGAGCCACCTCCTTCATCGGAGCCAATTCTTACGTCTAGCTACAGTATGGTTAGGGAAAAAATCTCTCTTGTGTAGATAAGGAAAACCCCTACCATCATTTACGAGAATTTGAGCAGTTGTGTTCATGCTTCCTGATTCAAGGTATGACACAAGACAATGTTAAGTGGAAATTGTTTATGTTCTCTCTTTGAGAGGGAGCGAAGCAATGGTACATTTACACAATCGGGGGTACAAACGGTAGCTGGAATGAGTTGCTAGACAAGTTCTTCCTTGCATTCTTCCCGGTTTGTAGAGCACGCTGAATTTATATTGTCCAGTGTCAATTGTGACCACCACATAATTTTGGATGAGTGGGATCCAAACATGCATAAATTGCCACTCAAACCTCAATATATCCATGTTCACAATTGACACTATTCAATATAAATTCTGCAATGCCAAATAATTACCAAAGGAGTTATTGCTGGGACTCAGCGTGCCAGTCAACTTTAGCATAAGACATGCCCATCAAACCACATGAAGGCGCCTGAGACGTGCCCGTCAAACCATACGAAGGCGGCGACCAGATGTGTTACACATCTCAGGAGACTTGACTTGCTTGATCTCTACAACATCTCAATTGCTCAAAATTCTTACTCATGCTCAGCTAGCTTTGCACTTTCATGAAAGCTAAGTTATCAATTCACATACAAAAGGGATGACTTAGACATTAATAAATACAAGTAACTAATATATATAGGACACTCATATGGGGCACCATGGTGCCCGGGCACCATGGTATGAAATACATAAATTTGCCTAAATTTTTCAAAATTTTCAAATTATGAGTATATACCTAGTTATAAGTATTCAATCCATACCTATACCTAGCAACAAAACAGCTCAAATTTAACTTTATTTCACAATCCAATATTGCATACCTAACTAATTATATGTTTGGATGCAATATACCTAGAATCAAAATCTAACAAAAACAAGTTCAACTAGTTAGTAAAGTAGTTAGTAAAGTAGTTAATGTTAATACCTGACCATTTTGAAAAATTTCATACTCTTTTGAATTGAGTATATAATATGGAGCACCAAACAAATTTACTATATATATATATATATATATATGACACTCATACACATACATACATATATATATACATATATATATATATATATATACATATTTACGTCCACACAGCTAGTGGTAGCTGGTTTGTCAAAATCAACTACCACTCCATCTATAAGAGATCCTATCCACCTATACTTCAATTAAAATTTTCTCTTAAACTACTCATCCAATTTACGATCCGATTACACCGTTGTGTTCGTAACAATTATATTTTGATGAAAAATTATAAATTACTTTTATAATATATCTAAATTACTTTTAGATTTCACTAAATTACTTCGACATATAAAAGTAAATTCAATAAAGTTTAAAAGTAATAGTAACTTATAACAAAAAGAAAGTAACTTTAATGCATGCCTTTTTTTCATTGGACGTGACTACGCAACTAGTGGTAGCTGTTTGTACTCCATCTAGTGTTTCCTTTCAACTTGAAAAATGCAATAGTATGTTTCCGTTTTGTTTTAAGATACTTTTATAATATATGTAAATTACTTTTAGACTTTATTGAATTTACTTTTATATGTCTAAGAACTATCTTAGTCAAATCTAAAAGTAACTTATATATATATATATGATAAAAGTAACTTATGTATATAATAAAAGTAATTTACAAATATAAATATTTTTTCATCGTAATATAATCATGTAAGATCTTGATGTGAAGATTTAATTGTAACGAACACAATGGTGTAATCGGATTGTAGATCGGATAAGTAATTTGAGAAAAAAACTTTATAAGAAGGAAGAAAAAGACATGCATGTCTAGGAGGAAAAACAAGCATGCATGTTAGCACGTGTAGCAGTCCTTCTCACAAATTGGTTCGTCGCTGGTTAACGCTAAACTGAGAGGCTTCTCGGTTTATATGTGTGTGTGTGTGTCTCTGTGTCTGTGTCTGTGTCTGTGTGTCTGTGTGTATGTGTCTTTGTGTATGTATGTATATGTGTATGTGTATGTGTATGTGTATGTGTGTGTGTGTGTGTGTGTGTGTGTGTGTGTGTGTGTGTGTGTGTGTGTGTGTGTGTGTGTGTATGTGTGTGTGTATATGTATATATGTATATGTATATGTATATGTATATGTATATATATGTATATATATATGTATATGTATATGTATATATATATATATATAGGTGGCGCTACGTGAAGCGACACACAGAGGCCGCGCGCTACTAAATTTCGTAGCGCTCCTCACGAACGCTTTCCCCTTGGTTTTCCGTTTTTCTGATGGTCCACCTCTTTTCTTTGGGTTTCTGTTGTTTTGAGTGGTCTAGTTCCGGATTTTTAGTTTTCTTCTTACGTATCTTATCCTCCTACTCCGTTTTTTCGTGATCTTATTGCCCGCAAGGCCAACCCACCCGACCCCAGTTAAAATTTAACTTTTATGGCCTGAGTAAAAAAAAAAGATGATTCATGTTTTAGCCGCGGCCATATGATCCATCCTGAGTAAAAAAATAACTGAGATGTGCCAAGTAAAAAAATTACTGATTCATGTCTCAGTCCTGGCCATCCCATCCACCCCGAGTAAAAAATTAACTGAGATTTCCCGAGTAAAAAAACTACTGCTACATTCTATATAGAATTTGGCAACCTCGTCCCCTTTCCGGTGGGTAAAAATATTATCGTGTAAATACAATTTAATTCTTCCGCTGCGTTAGTAATGGTTTTACTGAAACATGTATTTATGTTTTCTGGTCCTTTGGCAATCTTTTTACTTGGCATGTATTTTGCAAAAATTTTCAATCAAATGAACTGTTAATAATTTTTTTACTAAGACATAGATGAAAGGTTAGTAATTTTTTTACTAAGACATAGCTTTTAAATGTTTTGATTTGCTGAACAACAAAATAGTCATAAACCTTTTACTCGATGGTAATTTTTTTTTACCACGGTATAGGTTTGTGTAGAATTGAACATTCAATCACGCATACAAGACTATACAGAAGCAAAATGTAAAGCAGAATAAAATTTACACAGTAATTCCATTAAAAACAACTACAAAATTCTGCAAGCAGCTCTGGCGAGCAATCCGGCCCTCTTCTAGCGACGAGCAACATACAGCCTCCTTGATCCCCTTCCCCCTTAGATGGCCAGAGAGCAAACACAGAGGAGCAATCTCGTCGGCGACGCAAGACAGGAGCCACATATGAACAATATACATTCAGAGCAGAATGTCTCTAATCCCTGAAAATTTGAAAACATGAGACATTCAGAGGTTGGAAGCCAAGAAAATTACCATACGACCAAAAAAATTGGATGAGCTTGCAAATTGAGAGCCATACAATATCACCAGGAAGATATTTCTATTGTTTAGACAAGAAAAGGCAACTTAAGTATCCACTATGTATGACATTGTATCATGGCTATCATCCCACACAATCCCGGTCACGGAAGCTCACAACTCGATGGCTATGCAAGCCAGCAAAAAGGAAATACATAAATCACAGCAAGACCACTGGGGAATAAGGGGCAAACTGCAATAGAAACAAAGGTTGGAACTTGAAACTGAGAAGCCAAAATCGTACCTGTGGATGTACAGAAGCGTGAAGTTTCAGAATCTCAGTGAGTGTACCAGAAACACAAAAACAAGGGATTGGGATCTGTAAAAAAAAATTCTTAGTCTAGAAAAGCAGTGGAGGAGAAACTCACTATCAAGTTGATACATGCAGTTCTCAAGAAAAAAAAAGTTGATGCATGCACATACACTGGAAACCAACAATTCATGTCATTGATTATCTCGTTAGCTCACTGTCACGCAGCAAGCAGGTACCGCCTGAGGGCGTAGAGCAGGATCTGGTGCAACCAGATTTTGGACGAGGCAAACAGGCAGTGAGGCGTCCATGGAGCCACCGCATCCCACACCATCTGGCCAGTGGCCACCACGACGCACCTCCTCACCATCGCAGCCTCCCGCAGGCGCCGGAACCCGGAACCCAATCTAGCAACACCATAAGACTGAAGCTCTACACTAGATTCCAGCGCCGCGACATTTTTATAGGGGAGGGATGGAGGGGGACGACATCACCATCCTCCTCGCCCAACCAACCAACACATGCAGAGATGGGTGTGCCCGCCAACGACCAGCAGCCGCCGCCAATCTCGACCGGAGACGGGAACGACCAAAGACATACTGGATCCTGCCGAGGAAACAGAGAGGCGCATCGTGGATCTCAGCCGCCGGCCTGGAGGAGCGCCGTGGACGAGGTAGCAGTCGGGAACTCACCGGCGATTTTGAGGTGTAGAGGCCGCCGCCCGATGTGGATTCGTTTCCAGCGGTGATGCTCGTGTCAGATCTGACGTATCAATCCTCCGCTTTCGCCTCCGGCCACTCTGGATAGGGGAAAGATCCCACCGTCGCCGGGGCCGTTGTCCACCGTCGCGTGGTTGATGGATCCAGCCGTCGCTGGGGCCGCCGTTCCGTTGGCTGTCAGAGGAGCCCGTCTCCCATCTCCTCTCGCTGTCAGATGCGCAGCACGTCGCCACCTCCCGCGCGCTCGGCTTGGTCGTTACCTGGCTACGATGGAATCGGTTGCTGCCATGGTCCCGCCGCCGCCTGCCAACTCCACGTCGGATCGTGCTGCCTCCTCCCGATCGGTGCTGATGCGCCCACTGCGGCCTCTCTAGATCCGAGGAAACCGATAACGTTGGATAAAATTTTGGGAATCTATCATACCGTATAAAATGGCTACATATATAGGTTGGAGGATTTGAGTAAAAAAATTACTACGTTAAAGAATATGGGATTGTGTATAAGGGGTGCTGCTAGCGTAAGATGAGAGTAAAATAATTACTAATAGGGGAGAGTGGTGGGTGCAGATAGTATGGAGTTGCTGTGAGGAGTGCCACGAAGCAACGTAGCACCTTAAGGCTACGTGTATATGTATATACATATACATATGTATATATATAATATAGGGGGTTAGAGTTTGCAGTAAACCGCATTAAAAGTCACTTAGTTGCTCAAAGCTACTTTGTAAACACAATCCTAGAGCTATACAATATTATTAATCAAGGCCGTGAACCCACACGAACTTGCCTTAACCTAAGGCCTACGATGATTCAGACCGAACTGGCAACCAGACCTAGGTCCCAGCTCGTCCCAAGCCAACCCAGGCCAACCATTCCATATTTTAGTTGTTAAGCAGGTTTTAAGAATTTAAAACACTAACTTGGGTACATTGCTAGGCTTGCGCATAACCGAGGGCGCGGCTATTCGAATAGGTTATACTCTGATCAGAGGTGTACATCTTTACCCACAAGACACGTCTTCCTCACGTGTAACCACGTGCTACGTACCACCACGGCATACGGACGGAAGACATGACATAGTTTCCAACCCATCCTAGCCATAGACAAGGGTACCGACCCAACCCTACCTACGGCCGAAACCTTCGGGACAGGTAGGCAGGACTGAGCCCCTAGCAGCAGGACACCAGCCCTGTGCCATGACATCTCGACTACCGGGCCGCAGCTCGTGTAGCCTTCATTTGTCCTAGAGATGTCCATCAACCCCCGACTTCGTCCATCTCCATCCGTGTACCTTTGTTTATAACTAGACTGAGCCACAAACTAAGCCTTACCCACTAGACATGTAGAAGTACGGTAGTGCTTTGCAACAGAGGCCCGAAGACCGGTCCTTATGTGGCTGAGGTGCTACTAAAAAAACCATGCACCCCGAGCCCAGCCTAAAATCATTTTGAGGGTTTTGAATAGAGGGGGAGGTGTGCGTCCAATTCCACAATAATCCAACCATTCCATAGTGTCCAAGTGATATGAATATTCCCAAAGTCTAGAGTTATAAAACCACCTAATGTTGCCTAATTAAACAGCGAAGCATCTACCTAAATTCATACTAGTGGTACCATGAATAGAGTACCCACTAGTTGGGGTTTTGTTTATTCTAGGGTGAACAAGGTAATAATAACAATAGCAATAATAATAAGCTCATAACAAAGGTAAATAGGCATGGCTAAATAAAACAGTGATAACGCGGGAATTTAAGTAAAGCGGTAATGCAATAATTTAAATCAAAATAATTTTATAATCTGGGATTCAATATGCTCAAGGATGATGTGACTTGCCTTGCTCGCTTTCCCAAACGTCGGCTTCAACCTCCACGTAGAGCGGATCTTCCGAAGCTGCAACGTCTACACGACCAACGGAAAGGAAAAAGGCTTTTACTCTAAAAAACTCCATATAACAAGTTGGAACAAAGCACAACAATGGGTTCTTGACTTCTTAAGGAAAAATTAGAGACTTGAACGGTCCAATTCCGAGTTCAAATGGCTAAGTTATGGCCATTTGAAGTTTATATGCTAAGTGAATATTTGCGAATTCTTCATTTAAATTTTAATTTAAAAAGATTTATTGCGTCAGCCCAGGGGAGGGAGCGCGCGGACCGGGTCCACGGGAGTGGGGCCCACGCGGCAGCCTCACGGTCCACTGTGGACCGGACGCACCTGGGCTCACACCGGCCGGCGCCGTGGGCCCCACGCGTCAGCCACACCCAGAGGGCGAGGGCGGATGACGGCTGGGCCCCACGCGGCGGCCACATGGCGCGTCCGGAGGCGGCCACGTCGGCGCGGCCGGCGGGAGGCGGCGCGCCCGCGCCCCTATGGTCGCCGGCGGCGGCCATAGACACGGCGGAGCGGCGGCCAAGAGATGGGAAGGGAAGGGGGAAAGAGGCGGCGGTTCACGGCTCACCCCGGGTCGACGGCGACGTCAAAGGAGGCGGCCGGAGCGGAGGAAGGCGGTGGCGCGGCTCGGGTGGACGGGGACGGCGGCGTTCCGGCGGTCGACGAGCTCGGCGAGGTGGTGGATGGGGTCGGCGGCGGAGCGGCGAAGCCGGAGGAGACGACGCCGAGGCGGGAGATGGTCCCGGCGAGCGGAGAGGGCCGGCCGGAGGTCGTCTGCGACGGAGGAGAGAGAGGGCGACGGCGCGAGCTCGATTCCGGCGGGGAGACGGTGCGGCAAGTGGCGGAAACGGGCGAGGGAGGTGCGGGGAGTGTTTAAATAGGGTTGGGAGGGAGAGAGGGCGGCCGGCGGGGAAGGAAACTGGCGCGGGGAATCCGGTCGCCATCAATGGCGCCGGCGAGATTTGCGAGAGCAAATCTGGCCGTTTGAATGCGTGAGAGAGGGAAAAATGGGGGGAAAGGGAGAGGGGATCACGGGGAATAATTCCCCCCACTTAATTGCACGCGGGAATGGCCGGAGGCGGCGGGATTCGCGGCGGCGGCGGCGCTAGGCGCGGGCGGGGCGGCGGGAGCGGCGGGAGGAAGGGGATGACGGGTGGGCCCCACTCGTCAGCGAGGGTGGCGGGCGGGCCCGCCCGTCAGCGGCGCGCGCGCGGGGAGAGGCCGAATGGACCGTGGGGGAGAGGAGAGAGAGGGGGAGGGAGATGGGCCGGATTCGGTCCAGAGAGAGGGAGGGAGGTTTTTAGGATTTTTCTTTTTATAAAACTTTTTCAACTTTCTTTATTTCTTAATAATTATTATTTGTGCTCTGAAAATTCCACTAAAATTTATTTACACATTTTAGGTTTTTAGGAAATAAACAAAAATCCTCCAAGCCTTATTTGACTTTTAACATTGCACATTTTAATTTTTAGAGGCTTTCACTAGGATTTTTAATTATTCTAGGCATAATTTAAAGGGTATATTTTAAGGTCGTTTTGGGTCGTGACAAACCTACCCCCTTAAACGGAATCTCGACCCCGAGATTCGGAAGAACTGGCGAAGAGATCGGGATGGGCTGCCTTCAGCTCGTCTTCACGTTCCCAAGTAGCTTCTTCCTCGGCGTGGTTGCTCCATTGGACCTTGCAAAAACGGATTACCCGATTCCTGGTCCTGTGCTCCATTGTGTCCAGAATCTTCACCGGCTTCTCTACATAGGTCAAGTCTTCGCGAACCTCAATTTGCTCTGAATCGGCCTGCTCGGATGGCACTCGAAGACATTTCTTGAGTTGCGACACATGGAAGACATCGTGCACATTGCCCAAGGATGCGGGCAGCTCCAACTGGTAAGCAACTTCTCCGCGTCGAGCAATGATGCGGAAAGGCCCCACAAACCTAGGTGCGAGCTTCCCTTTTATCTGAAACCTGTGTACGCCCCGCAACGGCGTGACCCAAAGGTATACAAAATCGTCCACTGCGAATTTTAGGTTACGGCGTCGGTTGTCTGCATAACTCTTCTACCGAGACTGTGCCACCTTTAGGTTATCCCGAATGGTTCTGACTTTAGCTTCAGCTTCTCTCAGGATATCAGTCCCGAACACTTGGCTTTCCCCAACTTGGTCCCACAACAGTGGTGTCCAGCATTTGCGACCATACAACGCTTCATAGGGTGCCATTTGTATGCTGGCTTAAGAGGGGAAGGGAGGGGAAGGGAAGGGGGAAAGAGACGGCGGTTCACGGCTCACCCCGGGTCGACGGCGACGTCAAAGGAGGCGGCCGGAGCGGAGGAAGGCGGTGGCGTGGCTCGGGTGGACGGGGACGGCGGCGTTCCGGCAGTCGGCGAGCTCGGCGAGGTGGTGGACGGGGTCGGCAGCGGTGCGGGGAAGCCGGAGGAGACGACGCCGAGGCGGGAGACGGTCCCGGCGAGCAGAGAGGGCCGGCCGGAGGTCGTCTGCGATGGAGGAGAGAGAGGCTGACGGCGCGAGCTCGATTCCGGCGGGGAGACGGTGCGGCAAGTGGCGGAAATGGGCGAGGGAGGCGCGGGGAGGGTTTAAATAGGGTTGGGAGGGAGAGAGGGCGGCCGGTGGGGAAGGAAACCGGCGTGGGGAATCCGGCCGCCATCAATGGCGCCGGCGAGATTTGCGGGAGCAAATCCGGCCGTTTGAATGCGGGAGAGAGAGGGAAAAATGGGGGGAAAGGGAGAGGGGATCACGGGGAATAATTCCCCCCACTTAATTGCACGTGGGAACGGCCGGAGGCGGCGGGGGCGGCGCTAGGTGCGGGTGGGGCGGCGGGAGCGGCGGGAGGAAGGGGATGACAGGTGGGCCCCACCCGTCAGCGAGGGTGGCGGGCGGGCCCGCCCGTCAGCGGCGCGCGCGCGGGGAGAGGCCGAATGGTCCGCGGGGGAGAGGAGAGAGAGGGGGAGGGAGATGGGCCGGATTCGGCCCAGAGAGGGAGGGAGGTTTTTAGGATTTTTCTTTTTATAAAACCTTTTCAATTTTGTTTATTTCTTAATAATTATTATTTGTGCTCTGAAAATTCCACTAAAATTTATTTACACATTTTAGGCTTTTAGGAAATATACAAAAATCCTCCAAGCCTTATTTGACTTTTAACTTTGCACATTTTAATTTTTGGAGGCTTTCACTAGGATTTTTAATTATTCAGGCATAATTTAAAGGGTATATTTTAATGTCGTTTTGGGTTGTGACATATCCCCAGCACGACGTGACTGCAACTGGTCTTGTGAAAGGCTCCGGGAGACAGGATTTCGTGAATTCTCTAATGATGTTCTACGACTTTGTGTATCCTGACGTGATTGTTTGTATGCTGTAATCAATAAACCTTACCCGCATTATTCTCTTTTGGGCAAAATTTCTTGAGACAATTTTAAAATTAAGCACATAATGATATGAACAAAGAAATATAATTTAATTTGCATGTTAATTGATTGTCACGACACTAATTATTTTAGTGTCTTGTTATTGTCTTACGACTCATAACATGTGTAGGGCAGCAAGATGGAGGCAATTGTTTTCCGTCGTCAAGGTGAGCATTTCAACATGCATATTTATAGTGCTATAAAATTACAGGACAAAACATAAAGGCTAGTGTCATAGTTTAAAACATAATATAAAGTTAAGTTAAGCACCAATCGCAAATCTGTATACGTATTAAATGTGCATGTACCTGAATTCGCAGCTAGAAAATCAGTTTCATTATTGTTCTGTGTCTCTCCTTGAACTATGTAGCTCAAAGGTTCTTTGGATCCTTCATTAAGATCATAATATGCTATATTGTTTATCACTGTAAATGGGAGATGTCTAGGTGTGATCGTGGGTTGTTGAGATACACTTCCTGTTTGAACATAGTACATTGAACTATAAACAATTGCAATTGTGAAACCATTCATTGCAAGTGCACGTAAGGATATACATTACCTGTTCCCTTTGTTGCAGGGGTGTCCAATAATTCATCATTACTAACCCATTGTTCCCTTCCTGCGGGATCTCCAGCGGTGACAATAGAAATATCTCCAAGCATAGGAGTAGGAGTAGAAAATTTTGACGTCGTAGCTTTAGGCACATTACCTGAAAGAGTTTAATTAATAAAAAAATAATAATGAGCCAAGATATTCGTAAAGCTTTAATTTGGATATAGACATATATGCGTAAATTTATATATAAACCTTGAGATTCATCCTTCCTCCGCCTCCTGGCATCGCGTGTCTTCCTGTTTCTATCTTCCTTTTGCTCTTTGGTAAATGATGCGTACCACTCTCACGCTTCTTTTTTAGTTCAGACGCGCTGAGATTAGTGACATCTCCATGAGCATCTGCACAAAAAATCTGAGGTTCACACATACGCATATATAAATATAAATTGTCATTTTATACTTGAGTTATTTGAATTGACCTTCTGCCTGGAGAGGCATGGTATACTCGCTGGGTGTACTGTAGGACATATCAGCACTGTTAGTAAATGGTAGACGCACAGGTGTTACAATAGAACCCACATTTTCAGTGCCTGCATCATTAACATCCAACCGGCCCCCTACTGATTGATCTTCAGTGCTTGCATTTTTAATATCACCAAACGGAGCTATTGAAATGCAAACATATTAAAAAATGTTTTTGGCACAAATTTACAAACATATTTTTAGCAGTGACCATATGACAACTCAACCTGAAACAGATGAGGCCGTAGTAGTAAATTTTTTTGATGTCGCAGCTTGAGACCCATTATCTGAAAGTTTAATTAATTTAATAATGAATTTTTCTGTTCATAGAGTTTAGATATGCTGCAGTAGAGATTTAAACCTTGTGATTCAAAGTTCTTCCACTTCCTGATATCTCGTGCCTTCTTGTTTCTATCTTCCTTTTGGCTCTTTGGTCAATGATGCATACCACTCCCTAGCACGCTTCCTTTTTAGTTCAGTCGCACTTAGTTTTGTAACATCTTCAAGAGTGCATGCACACAAAAACTGTGCTTAATACAAAAGCCTTAAAAAGAAACAAAATATATAATATGGTGCTACGCCCAACCTGTACAGTCCAAGTTGTTGTGCTGGCAATTCTCACGATCTTTTGGCACATTAGTTCCATTTTTATTAGCAGCGGGATGGTTGTTCGTCAAATTGGCATCAATTACATTAGTTATATCAGCAAAAGGACCTGAGGGAGGAGTGATCCTCATATTAGCAAGCAACAATATATCAATTGAGCAATGAATATAACATTAGCTAGATGGATGAAGATGTCACCTGATCTTGTTGACGATGTTGGCACAGAACTCCCACCATTGTTATCCATTGCAGAACAAACAATCTTAAATGATATCAACTTCAAACAACATTAAATGATATCAACTGAAAAAGTCATCAACAACAAAGTTGAATAACTTATCAAGATCTAAAACTTTTATTTTAGTCATTTCTTCATACGACAAAGTGATAGTTACATTGTTCACAAAATTGACATATCTCTTAGACATATCTCTTATCTATATGTAAAATTTGTGAATAATATTACTAATATTTCATCGGATGAAGAAATAACAAAAATAAAAGTTTTAGATCTTGATGAGTTATTCAACTTTGTTGTTGATGACTTTTTCAATTAAAATCATTTAGTATTTGAAAATATTGTTTGAAGTTGTCATATTTTCAAATTCAAATTCAAACTGTTCAAACAAATGTTATATAGAAAAATGACCAAACTAAAAGTTGTAAATCTTGATAAGTTATACAATTTTGTTGTTGACATTTTTTCCATTTGAAATCATTTACTACCCGTAAAATTGTTTTGACTCATAAAATGAATTATTATACTGCACTTAATTATTTTGCTATAGTCAACTTACAAATATAAACATTTCATATGTAAAATGGAAAAATAGTCATCGGTGACGGGCTTTAGTTAATACCCGATAGAGATTAAGTATATAGCCCGTCACTGATGAGTCATCTGTGACGGGACTAGTTGTTATCTCAAACGGGCCTCAAGTTGTGGCCCATCACGGATGATGGTCATCTGTGACGTGCTACAACTTGAGGCCCGTTTGAGATATGGAATGTTATCTCAATCGGGCCTAAAGTTGGTGTCCGTCACAGATGATGGTCATCTGTGACGGACCGCAACTTTAGACTCGTTTGAGATATGGAATGTTATCTCAATCGGGCCTAAACTACGGCCCGTCACTAATAGGTGTCATCCGTGACAGGCTTAAGTTTTATGCCCATCTAACATGTCTGTGAGACCATATCTCAATCGGGCACTTTTCGGCCCGATTGAGATGACTTCATTGTGACGGCCTGCTATTTCTAAGTATATTAGAGCCCGTCACAGATAGAAGGATCTGTACTAGTGCGCCTGGCAATTCTCCACGCCTGCGCCCGCCTGTGCCTCTCCCGGTGGCGTCGCGTCGCCCACCAGCGCCTCGCCCGCCGGCGCCTGTACCTGCAGCCCCTCGCCCGGCGGCGTCACGGCCGGCGGCATCAAGGCCGGCGGCGTCGCGGCCGGTGGCATCACGATTGGCGGCGTCGTGCCCGCCGGCGGCTCATCCGGCGGCAGCTGTTTCCTCCTCTTCCCTGATTCTGCCGCCACCACGTTTTTATCTGCCGCCGTACGGGATGAACTGGCCGGCCTCTCCTCTGTGCCCCCCGGTGATGGCTCCCTCTAGTGTAGTTGTGTCCGTTAATGGTGTAATTAACTTTAGGAGCCTGTTCTTCAGCTAGCTTTGCAAACAATGGAGATCGTTGGAGCACATTAATATCATTATGAGTTCCAGGTAACCCAAAGAACGCATGCCAAATCCATCGATCATGCGAGGCAACAGCTTCTAAAACGAAGGTAGGAACTCCCTCTTTCCCTTTATACTGACCATGCCAGGCAGTCGGACAGTTCTTCCACTCCCAGTGCATACAATCTAAAGAACCCAGCATACCTGGAAATCCTCTACGTTCTCCAACTGCAAGTAACCTAGCTATATTGTTCTCATTTGGTGTCCTCATGTACTCCTCCCCAAAAACTTCATCAACAACTACGATAAACCTTCTAAAACTCTCAATAACGGTACTACCTCCAATACGAACATACTCATCAACTGCATCTGCAGCTATTCCATAACACAACATACGTGACACTGCTGTTACCTTTTGCAAACATGATAGCCCAATGATACCAGTAGCATTTCTCTTCTGAACAAAATAATCATCATGCGCTTCAACAGCATTCATTATGCATAAAAAGAGCAGCCTTTTCATTCTAAACCTGAAAAATAATTAGCAATTAAAATTAATACGTGCATCACTAATTCAAATCAAGATTGAAAAAAAAATACAATTCACTATTACCCACCTGCGTCTAAATTGAACAGGAAGGTATGTAGGCTCTTCTGAGAAATAGTCATTGTATAGTCTCCAATGACCAGCCAATCTCTCCCGATTAATCACTGCATGTCCAAAGACAGACCCTCCTCGCTTTGGTTCTTCGTTGTTATCATCGAAAATTGTTTTGACCGCCTCAAAAATAAATTCATCATCGTCATCCGACGAAGACTCATCATCCAATAGCATCTTAACGAGGCTGCCTGGACGACTCATCTCTTTCTTTAACACGACGAGGGCGTGTAGGGAGAGGCGGCCAAGCGAGTAGATCAAGGGAGAGGTGGGCAGCACTAGTGGGGGAAAGAGAGGAGGGGGAGATGGCAGGGATGGTGTAGGGATCGGCGATGAGCAGGGCGCGTGTGGAGAGATCGGCCGGCAGCGTAGCGGCAGGGAGCGTGCAGTGGAGAATCGGCCGGCTATTGCGCGTGGAAGATACTGAGATAGCGATCTCTTTCTGTGCACGCGTGGGAGGGGAAAAACTAAAATTTCTGTTGGTAGTTTAATAGAAGGACCCACTTTTAGTTTTTGGGATTAAATTTAGGCTATCTGTTGGAGGGAGGAGTTTTTTTACTTCCTATTTTCAGTTTAGGAAACCCAAAAACAAATTTTTGGGGAGAGATTATAGGAGGACTGTTGGTGATGCTCTAACCATCCTCTAAAGACATGGATCTTCTACCATGCAAACTGATTAGAAAAATCCGATTATAAACATTTTAGTATATGCTTGTTTCCTACTTAGTAGTAGTGTAAACTTTACTCATTTTACTTAATTAGAGCAGCATATACTACTTTTTTCTTGTTCAGTATATACTGATTTATTCTCCGAATGAGTATGTACCGATTTCTTAATTTCACAAAGAATATATATATGAATGTACATATGTACTGCTTTCTGCATACTAGAAACGTACTACGTAGTATATAGTATGTTTGCATACTCTTATAAGTATATACTGTTTATTGGAACAGTATATACTTTTTTTTATAAGTATATGCGCTACTTATACCTTGGAACAGTATATACTGTTTTCTTGAAATTTATAGCCAGTATATACTACATTAGTATTTAAGGAGCATATACTTTTTTTTTTAATTTGGTCAGTATATGCTGCTATAGTACTACTTTTTTGTTTGGTCACTATCTACTGCATCTCCTCGCTAAAGGAGTTTATGCTTTCTTGTTTGCTCAGTATCTGAATATACTACTCTTTTTATTTCTTCAGTATATGATGCATATACTGCTTAAATAAGTATAAATACTATTTCTTAGATTTAGTACTATATACCACTATTACTTTGATAAGCCATATATAGCTAGTATAATATGCTTTTTCACGAGCAAAATTCAGAAGTATGGTACAAAATTCTTTGTAAATACAAAAAAAAAGAGGTATATATATGATCTCATGCTCACAAGCGATCGAAAAATATAGAAAAAGAAACAAGAGGTAGATATATATTCTGCTGAAAAAATCTATTCAGTTCTATGGAGGTTCGAACAAATGCATTAGGTGTCGCCTCTGATTTTTGCAGCCTCCTATGCACCATGTGCTGCAACTGTAATGACAGGATCTTCAAGACTAGTATATACCGCTACTCCTGGGCTACTAGCTAGTATATACCATTTTTTTCAGACCAGTAGTAAATATATACTGCATATACTCCCTCCGTCCCATAATATAAGGGATTTTGAGTTTTTGTTTGCACTGTTTGACCACTCGTCTTATTCAAAAAATTTTGGAATTATTATTTATTTTTTTTGTGACTTACTTTATTATCCAAAGTACTTTAAGCACAACTTGTCGTTTTTTATATTTGTACAATTTTTTTGAATAAGACGAGTGGTCAAATAGTGCAAACAAAAACTCAAAATCCCTTATATTATGGGACGGAGGGAGTACTACTTAATTTTCTGTCAGTATATACTGCATATACTAATTTCCTCACTCCAAATGGTGGCCGTTCTAAAAAAAATATTAAAATATTACTATATTAGATCAACATCAGTAAGAAAACATTAATTGGACGCATCAAAGTATCGATTAATTAATTGCTAGCCAAATACATGTAATACCGGATAGAAAGCCTTAATCTCTACATCGCCGCTGACATATCTCGGTTAGCAGGATCAAGAGGGTAGTTTATGCAGTTCTATCTAGAGTACTAGTATATACCACTTGTTCTAGATCTATAGTATATACCACTTTTCTAAATTTGTATACTGAATTTTTTGTTGAAGTATATGTTTTTCTCTGGAATACATACTGTTCTTTTTTTCAGTATGTACTACCTTTCAGTGTAAAAAGGCCAGTATGTACCGTTCTATTGAAAAAATCCAGCATATCTATGGAAAATGCAGTATATACTTTTGTCTAACAAAGTTCAGTATATACTTCTATAAAAAAAAATCAGCATATACCCCTCTATGGAAAAAATCAGCATATTTATGGAAAATGCACTATATACTAGTATTGTCTAACAAACTTCAGTATATACCCCTCCATAGAAAAATTCAATATTATCACTCCATATAAATGCAGTATATATATACAAAGTTAAGTAAATACTTCTGTTATAAAAAAAAATCAGTACATATCCCTGTATGGAAAGCATATTCTTCTGGAGAAAAAAAATCATTACATACCCCTACTGGAAATAAAGCAGCATACGAACATGTAGTGTATATGGCTCTTGGTAAAAATTAAATAAATTAGCACACATACACCTCCGGGAACAGTGCAGTTATACAGAGACTAGCTAGCATAGCAATCAAAGTAAGCACATAAACATTCATGTGTAAATTAAAGCAGGCAAACAGCATATAATTTACCAAAAAAAAAACAGCATATGCATCTACAGGAAAAAAATAGCATCTGAAAACTGAAATATGCATGGACCGAACTACATAAACATATAATCCTTCTCTATAGACATCAAGATATTCAATCAAGATATTCAATCACAGGCATCAAAATTTCTGGAATATATCTTTGGCAATTTCGATAAACTGGTTCTCTTCTCTTGTGCCCCTGCAAACAAGAAAAATTTAGACGTCGTGCGTCGATCTGGCCGTAGAAATACACCGATGGCTGTAGAAATACACCGATACTAACCTGCTGTTTTGGATGATCTCCGCTACTATGACGCGTCGATTTTGCCACGGATGCCCTGCTCATGCACTCCGCCGACCCAGATCGCTGACCTCTCCTCCGGTGACACCAATGGGTGGCAGCATCTCCAGGTCGATCACCCTCATGCATCAGCATCTATGACCGGTGAGGAAGGAGCCATCATTGGAGGAAGGAACGAGCAGCATTTAGGAAGATTAGAGATATCGCTTATCTGTACCGCCGTCAGCCACCGCCGCACGGTTGTATATCCTCCGCCGACGTCGCCAACTTGGGAATGCGGAACGCCGATGAGATCGAGTACGGCGTCGCCACCTGGGAACGCCAACGAGATCGAGTTGTTTGATCGAAACAGGATCGATGTGGACGTCTGTTCCGATTATGGGGGGATAATTAACAACTACGAGAATTATTTCCTTTTCATATAAATGGAAACGGGTTCATTGTGTACGCACCCGTTAGGAGAGCCGAATAGAGGACCTAGAACAGGTTGCGGATGAACGTTCGGTGGATGGAGAGGGAGTACGTACTCCTGGGAGTATAGAATCATTTTCCTATATATATATATGTATATATATATATGTATATGTATATGTATATGTGTATGTGTATGTGTATGTGTGTGTGTGTGTGTGTGTATATATATATATATATATATATATATATATATATATATATATATATATATATATATATATATATGTAGGGACGCGCTAAATCGCGTATGGGGTGCGTAATAACTAAACTACTCTCCTCACAGCACCCCCTCCCCCAACCCCACCTCCACCCCATCGCCCATCCCCCCTCCCCCCACCCACCCACCAATCCCCCTGCACCATTTCAAAATAATGTGTAGTAAAGTTATTACTAAAGCTTAGAAAATGGCACGTTACACTATAAGTAAATTAGTTACTATACGTAGAAATTTGATGGTGCAACCATCCGCACTCCCCACCCGCCACCCACCACCCCCGCACCCCACCCCCTCCCAGTCGTCGCACACAGGCCGCACAAAGTCAAGATTGGATTGTTAGTAACAATATTACTAGCAATATCTTTAGTTTCTATAGTTACTTGATTATTTTGTTCTGATCTGTCAGTAAATGAGTTACTGATGATTCTTTGGTTTGATTCCGCACTAACCAACCGAGAAAGATTTTTAGTTTGTGTGAGTAAAATAGTTACTGGTGGTATTGTCTGTCATTAAAGGAGTTACTGAAGATTATTTGGTTTGCTTCCGCACTAACCTACCGAGTAATATTTTTTAGTTTGTGTGAGTAAAGTATTTACCTAATTACGATGTTTGGTCTAGCAGTAATGGAGTTACTGAGGATTATTTGGTTTGCTTCCGCAATAACGAGCCGAGTAACGCGTGTGTCACACCTGTAACCTCTGAAGGTTTGACTTAGTAACTCATTTACTATGACTATATGAATATATCGTTAGCAAAAAATGTACTATTGTTGATAGATGCTTGCAGAATCTCATCCTCGATCGGACTGTCATCACGGAGGGAAAAGTTACGTGCGATTTAGTAATTATCTTACGATAAGAACCTCATTTTTTCAGTTAGCAAACAATTTACTATTGATTTAATTAGTGCACAGCGATGATTTTTGCCCTTATTTACTTATGGTTTTTTTAATATATTAATTGAGTCGGTAGTAAAATTTTTAGTCGACGTTAAAATTACTGTTTCTGGAAGCTTTGACAGTGAATTGTGCGCTGTAATTTCGAAGGTTTTTTTTAAATGTTATTTTTATAAAAAAAAAATGGGAATGTAGGGAGGTAATTATGGATCAGTGGACTCCCGATCCGGAAAAAACGCATTCCATACAATTCCGAGGAGGTAGTGTGTTTATTCCTCACAGAGGGCTTTCAAAGTCGAGAAAAAAAGCTTCGCTGGAGACCTGCGTAATGGAATCTCCAGTGCATACTTCCACTACCTCGCCGTCGTCCCATTTAGGTGTTGGCGGTGATCATTGGGGGGATCATCATGTGAATGCCGGGCATCCAGGCAGTCCGTCAACACCGTCAGGATCCAAAGAAGGTGTGGATCGACCTCCTTGTGTTCAGGCATGTGAGATGAATACGCCTGAGAAGGATCGTGTGTACAGTCATGTAAGTTTCCCTGAACGACCTTTGCAATATTTAGAACTTCTGTTTCTTCCTTAATTGCTGGGTGATGATGACTGTAGCGTGCAAAGTGGTGGCGACACCGAGGATCTTTCAGAATGAATGTACTGAGGGGTTTGTTTCGATTGGGTTTTCTCGAGTTTCATTTTGTGCTTTGTAGACGTCCTTATCATAGAAACATTACGTTAATAAAGGTTTTGGTATATTTGTTTCTATGTTGTTAGATATGGCACAGCCCGGATTGCTGCGTTTTTGTAATTTCTTTACTGGTACTGAATGGGATTGTTTTATCGCTTAGTAAAAAAATTACTCATATATTACGAGAGAGTTGTGTTTTTTTCTGGCAATGATCATTACGAAATTGAAATTCCGATCATGTAGTGTGGAACTTAAAAATAACAGACAAGAGGGTAGTAAATTGATTACTATTTAGTTGTTCTGCCTGTTAGTAATAAATATACTTATAAGCTGGGGAGATTATTATTTAATTAGGTTAATGACCTTGGACTCCCATTGAGTATGCATTTTTAATTCATGGCATTGTTTGAACGCACTCTTTGAATAATTACTTTGCGGTCTAAAATTAGTCGATTAGTTATTAGATTAGCAGTTTGAAATTTTATTACAGAATGTTGCCATATAAGAAATAACATTGGTAAAGAATTTGCCTATCGGCTAACATTGCATTGAATTAATGAAGGTGGCTGCAATAAGACTATTTAGCATTTTTTATACTGACTGCCTTCATTACTACAATGGATCACATTTAAGCAGTTTTTTCAAAGATTATGGAGACAAAATATTAATAAGCATAGTATTATGTTCTGGAAAAACATGGACAATAGCCCTTTACTTAACTAACAGCACAACCAGGCGGTGCAAAATACTAAAGTTCCGGAGGAGTGGACTGTATAAAATAAGAAATACAATCCAGGGGCAAAAGTGAAGCTAACAGCTAATGAAACGTTTCTTCATATTAAACATAATTATTGGGCATTGTCGGGTACACGAAATGTCTCAATGTCCTGATGGAGCTCTTGTACAGAGTTGAACCTGTTGAAGATTAGGTGGTGTAGTATTTGCGCCCGTAGCTTGTCCGAAGGAACCTTGCAATGTTTAACATTTGTCAAACTGTGTGGCACAAGAATAATATATCGAAAATATTTTTGCTACCTTCGTTGGCTCACTAAATATGAAATGAGAAATGAATTACCTTGGGAAAGCTTTGCAACAGCTTGTCGGCGTCACCATTGTATTTCTCCATGAATCTCATGACATAGAAAGCACAATCGTTAGAACCCGTTGCCATCTTTGGACATTTGATGTAACATTTTCGATAATTTCCAAACTTTGGAAACTTCCCACCCATGAACACCTGGAATCCATCACTCAATCGCTTCAATATCTTCTGTGCCATTGGGAAGTGATGTTGGGTTTCTGTGCCACCTATCATGTCATATCTCTTGGAATCCAGAATGTCGAAACTTTTTTGGTTATGGTTGATAATGTACAGCGACCAGTGGTCGTTGTGGATGACTGGCAAAAACATCTAGAGAAAATAAAAAAGGAAATCATGGTCATATATGTGCTCCGGTATGAAGTGTATTAGAAGTAAGTGATTAAGCAGTGCTTGATTGCCTGTTTTTCGCGTGTTACTTCAATGTTCCCTAAAGCGAAATGGAGCTGTTCGACCAGGGCATCTGGTTTGTAGTTATCCTTGGTGTCATTACGAGTCACGTTCTCAATGTTGATTAGTGCCTGCAGGAGCAAAATTATATAGTTTTACATTCGGAAAAGGTGCACACAGTCGTTCGAAGCCAAAAACAGAAACTGCAGCAAAAAGGAAAAGAAATAAGAGTTGCCATGTACCGAAATGGTGGTCGGAATGAAGATTCGGTTGTTGGCTGAGAGAGGCCTATTCTCCATATCTTCTCTGGACAAGAAATCAGCAAATGCATCTATGAACATTCCTTGAGCCATTTGACGAGCAGAAAACGACTTGACAATATCAGTGCAAGTAGCAAAGCAAAGATCCGCTTGTATTAGTATGGCACTGCAGATATTGTATTGTAACAAACCGTTAATCACTCTGAACTGTATGTAATAAACATTATTAAATGTTTTGGATGAATTTGGAGGGCATGCAACCAACCTCCCGAAGCTGTCAGGGTGTGATAGTACAAATTCCAACAAATTAAGCGCTGAATTATCATCGGGAAGTGTGCCTCGGCCAGCGCTCGGCGTAGTCAAAAACCTGGCTGGCATTTTGGTACGTCTTTGGGGCCGCCTGAAAGGTGTGGGTTTTTTGGTACAAACATTATTGGCCACTTCATTTCCCTGAAAGGCGGTGGAAAATAACATTCAAATGTAGTGACCTAAAATGATAATTATGTTCTGTGATGAAAATTTTGTCATTTTGTGATGTATTATAACCAGCGAAAAGAGACCAGGATCACACTCCCTTAAACAAATCTGGTCAATTTTTGATGCCATCTGTGATTCAGACAAATTGTCATCTGATGGCAAAGATAATGAAGCTAAGTCGTCACCCCCGTCTTTTGATAGGTGCGAAGTTGTGCCTTGGAAAAAAACATTATTTAATTCGGAAGGTGGGGAAAAGAGAAAAAATAAAATGTACATATGTATTGCATGTGGTGTGTAGAGGGGGTTTTGATAATGTCATCCATACCTTGTGAGCAATGCTGTAACGTGACTTTACCCGTCACCTCTTCCGGATTCTTGATACCCCCAAACGTCACAGTTTATTTAATTCTGCATAACATTAGAAGTTTTTTTTTGTACAATATCGTGAAATCCTAACGGTACATACATAAGACAGGGATATGAAATCATGAGATATGTACCTTTCATACTGATATTGGTAGTAAAACGATCACTATTTGATTTTAAAAGAAATTTTAGAAATTCAATTACTACATGAATACACTATAATCTGATAGTAATCTACTTACTTTAAGGGGATGCCCATTTGGTTTATTAATTTAAATTTTCAACCAGTCAGTGTCTGTACCAAAATCAATTTAATTGGTACCTTAAGCGTGAGGTGGAGTCAAGAATGTCGCCCGTACCTTCTGAACATTTTTGAGATGTGGTGTCCTCTTGTATACCAATTTCTGCAGGACATATGACTGGGGTTGTATCTTCCGCGTGTTCTTTGGATAGCATGCTGACCTTAGCAGTACACTCAACTGGTAACTTGATGGCACCAACAAAGTCTGTTTCATTAAAAGCTGCTTAAATTTAATATTCTTTAGTCAAAATATGTATAGTCAAAAACATAAAGCATGATTCATAATGCATGAATAAAAGAAGTAATGCGGTCTGTGCCTTGGCTGATGTGATCAGTATGTATGTCATCATGAGTAATATCACATGGGGGAATAAATGGATGGGGCGTTGCAGGTCCGATACGCCTAGCATCGTCGATACGTCCACTGGAGCTGATAGCTTCAATGACTGGTAAGGTTGTTTTGCCGACACGTTGCAACACTGTGTGATAAGAGACAGGTGGCGGCATATGAGATGTATCAGTTTGCTGAACCCCATGGTGGCAAGCGTGAATATCATCTGTGCTAGTGTAATTGGGATGACAAACTAAATTGGCATCAGGATCTGCTTGTTGTTGTCCTTCCGGTATCACCAAATCACCGGGATTCTGAAGTGATGGCATTAAAGGCCCTCCGGTCCGTGGCACAATACGTACCGTTGAATCCGGGATTACAGTATGTCGGTGACATGGGACCGGGGATATCTTGACTAGAGGTTTGGGGCAGCCGCGGTCACCCGCGTGGCCTGACCCCCTCGGGGGGGGGGGGGGGGTCGGGCCCGAGGGTGATGAGGCCGCCCCTCCCTCTATCTCCCCGAGGGGTCGGGCCGCTCCCGTTTCGACCCCCCGAGGGCTGGGGCGCCCCGACCCCCTGGGGGTTTGGCGCCACGTGTGTGGGTTAGGTGAGCACAGCGGCGCTCACCTAACCGCGTTTATTGCGGGTTGGACGAGCGCCTCACGCCGCATTTAATGCAGCATAGCGCATGCTTATCCGGTCCGTGATCGGTCGCAGTGTGTGACCGGTCACAGACCGGTCAGATCGCGGGTTAGAGTGCAACAGGCGGCCTGACACACGCCTCGCCCCGTCCCGTCGGAATGATGAGAGCCTCCAGGCACTCGTCCCTAGCCGGAGCCGGCGTGGGAACTCCTGGAGTTGGCACGTCAGCCCCGGCCAGATACATTCCAGGCTTCATCGCAACCATTGCAAGGAAGTCATTGTATGAAGAAGGGCATACGTGTAGCATGCTAAACTGACACGTGGAGGACAAGAATGACCGGTCTGTGACTGGTCTGACGCCGGTCGCGTCATCAGCAAACAACCGTGCTTCCACGTTGCACCTGCTTCCGGCGGAGTGGAGGTTGGTATGACCCATCCCATCGGAGGGTCATTCGGACAGCAGCCATTGCAAATCTCCGCCCATTAATGAGGGAGGACAGGGTTATCCCGGTGTCAGACGAAGGTACAAGCCAAGTTTTGGTCAAAGTAGGATGGGTCCCCACCCAAAAGAAGGGTAGGTAGAAATGGTGTATGTGGTATCCCCTTGAGATATAAAAGGAGGACCATGCCTACCAAGAGAAGGGACGGACAAAAAGAAGGGAGGGGACCTGAGCTGGTAGACTGGAGAAAAGAGGAGTGAGAGGGGCTCTAGAGTTTGAACTCTCTTGCTCTCCAGCTCTTTGTAACTCCTTCATACACAGATCCACCAGAACACAGGAGTAGGGTATTACGCTTCTCAGCGGCCCGAACCTGTCTACATCGCCCGTGTCTTGCGCATTTACTCTCTCGCGAACCATTCCACAGATCAAGGGCTTAGAACCTCACTTAGCGCCCCCGGCCGAACCGGCAAAGGGGGGCCCGCGCGGTCTCCCGGTGAGGAGCCCCACGCTCCGTCATCTGGCGCGCCAGGTAGGGGGCGCGTGTGTTTTTCTAAGCCCTCGTCCTCTTTCGTGTGCGCCAAGCTTCTCCCGCTTAGCCCAATGGCCGAATGGGCAGTGGCGCACAACCTCTCTCCGAGCGCTAGCGGTGACGACAGCGAGCAGAACCCGCGTCGTCGAGCTCGTACTCCACCGCCCCCCTCTCGCCGAAGTCTTAGGCGGGAGGAGGCGCTCGAGGGGGTCGAAAGATCCGCGACTTCGCCGCCCACGAGCGATGGAGAAGGACGGCGAGACGGGGAGCGTCGTCTCCTCGTCTACGGTGATGGCAGCACGCCCCAGGGCGCGCTCCAGGCTGCGGGCGCGCTCCTGCGTCACCCGCCCGTCGTCCCTGATCCAGAGACTCCAACCCGACGTTGGCTAGATGACGTGGCCAACTTGGTCATGACGGCGCAGTAGCGCCTAGGCGCCGGCGGGCGGTCCTCCGCCACCAAGGCCACTGGCGCTGCTACTGCCGGCTCCGTGTCGTCGAGGCGGAGGGCGCGGCGAGCGGCGGCCGTTACCCGCCGTTCGTCCGCCATTCCCTCGTCAATGCCTCCGACCCAAGAAGATGTGCGTGAGGGGCCGGATGCCCGCCTCAATATCGAGCGCCGGCGCAATGATCGCCGTGCTGCCCACGCATCGGAGGGCGCTTCCTCGTCCGGAGCGCCACTTCGGTCCCGGCACGGGGGCCAGCCCCCCGTGTCCCCGGTTGGCGGTGCCGGCTGTCGAGCCTTTGTGGCGAGCCTTCGGAACGTCCGTTGGCCCCCAAGGTTCCAGCCCACCATCACCGAAAAATACGACGGAAGCGTCAACCCCGCCGAGTTTCTCCAGATCTACACGACTGGGATCGAGGTCGCCGGGGGTGACGACAGGGTCATGGCGAATTTCTTCCCCATGGCCCTGAAAGGACAGGCGCGGGGTTGGCTAATGAACTTGCCACCCGCGTCGGTCTACTCTTGGGAGGATTTGTGCCAGCAGTTCACCATGAACTTCCAGGGCACATATCCACGCCCAGGTGAAGAAGCGGACTTGCACGCGGTACAGCGAGGGGACGATGAGTCTCTTCGCTCGTACATTCAGCGGTTTTGTCAAGTCCGCAACACCATACCGTGCATCCCTGCACACGCGGTGATCTACGCGTTCAGGGGGGGCGTGCGGCACAACCGCATGCTCGAGAAGATCGCCTCCAAGGAGCCCCAGACCACTGCGGAGCTTTTTCAGCTCGCGGACCGTGTGGCTCGCAAGGAGGAGGCATGGACCTGGAACTCCACCGGTTCCGGTGTGGCAGCTTCGGCCGCCCCCGGATCCGCCGCTCGGTCAGGGCGGCGGGACAGGAGGAGGAAGAAGAGGTCGGCCCATTCCGACGACGAGGGTCACGTCCTCGCCGTCGAGGGCGCTTCGCGGGCCACCCGAAAGGGGAGGCCTGCGAGCGACAAAAAGAAGGAGGCCGGCGCTCCTAGTAGGGAGCGCCCGATCGGCAAGTGGTGCACCGTGCACAACACCTCCCTCCATGACCTCGTGGACTGCCGCGCGGTCAAAAGTTTGGCTGAGCGGACGAGGAAGTGGGAGGAGGAGAGGAGGCAGGAGCGCCGTGAGGGCAAGGCCCCGGCGGCTCCCTCCGGCAACCGGCGAAGTGAGGCCAAGCAGAAGGCCCCCGCCGAGGACATCGACGATGGCGACGATGACCTAGGGTTCCAGGAGCCTGGGGCCACCATCGCCACCGTCGATGGGGGAGCATGCGCTCACGCTTCTCGTCGGAGCCTCAAGGCCATGAAGCGAGAGCTTCTGGCCGCGACCCCTACCCATGAGGCGACGCGGCGGGCGCGGTGGTCGGAGGTTGCCCTCACCTTCGACCAGACCGACCACCCGCCGTGCGTTGCCCGGGGAGGACAGATCGCGATGGTGGTTTCCCCCACCATTTGCAATGTGAAGTTGGGGCGTGTCCTCATTGACGGGGGTGCAGCCCTCAACATCCTTTCCCCCGCTGCCTTTGACGCCATCAAGGCCCCGGGGATGGTGCTCCGGCCGTCCCAGCCGATCATCGGTGTGACGCCGGGGCACACTTGGCCTCTAGGTCATATCGACCTCCCGGTCACCTTCGGTGGTTCCGCCAACTTCCGCACGGAGCGGGTGAACTTCGATGTGGCGGACCTCAGTCTGCCCTACAACGCGGTCCTGGGGAGGCCCGCGTTGGTGAAGTTCATGGTGGCGGTCCACTACGCCTATCTCCAGATGAAGATGCCGGGCCCCGGTGGCCCCATCACCGTCCATGGCGACCTCAAAGTCGCGCTTGCTTGCATGGAGCAGCGCGCGGACCACCTCGCCGCGGCATCCAAGCCCGCGGGTGGTGACGAGAGGCTCAGCACCTCCGTCCCAGCCGCCCCGAGGCAGCGGATGATCACGTGCGACGAGGTCCCGATCAAGCAGGTTGCCCTGGGCGACGGCCCGTCCAAGACCACACGAATCGGTGGTCTTTTGGACGACAAATAGGAAGACGCGCTCGTCTCCTTCCTGCGGGCAAACGCCGACGTCTTCGCCTGGAGACCGGCGGACATGCCCGGGGTCCCCAGGGAGGTGATTGAGCACCGTCTCGCCGTACGGCCGGGCGCAAGGCCGGTCCGGCAGAAAGTGCGGCGGCAGGCCCCGGAACGTCAAGCCTTCATCCGCGAGGAGGTGGCGCGACTTCTGGAGGCCGGATTCATCCGAGAGGTCATCCATCCGGAGTGGCTGGCGAACCCGGTCGTCGTTCCCAAGGCGAACGGCAAGCTTCGGATGTGCATCGACTACACCGACCTTAACAAGGCATGTCCTAAGGACCCTTACCCCCTGCCACGCATAGATTAGATTGTCGACTCCACCGCGGGGTGCGACCTTTTGTGTTTTCTAGATGCATACTCTGGTTATCATCAGATTCGAATGGCTAGGGAGGATGAGAAAAAATCTGCATTCATTACCCCCATAGGAACTTATTGTTATACGACAATGCCTTTCGGGTTAAAGAATGCAGGTCCTACTTTTCAACGTACTACTCGAATTTCTTTGGGTAGCCAAATAGGACGTAATGTTGAGGCCTATGTTGATGACTTGGTTGTGAAAACACGCAACCAGGAGACCTTACTCTCGGATCTAGCGGAAACTTTCGAAAGTCTCCGCACCGCCCGCATAAAGCTGAACCCCGACAAGTGCGTGTTCGGCGTGCCTGCGGGCAAGCTTCTCGGGTTCTTGGTCTCTGCCCGAGGCATTGAGGCCAACCCCGAGAAGATACGAGCTATAGAGCGGATGCGCCCCCCCAACAAGCTTAGGGATGTGCAATGCGTCACTGGCTGTATGGCCGCCCTAAGTCGGTTCATATCGAGGCTGGGAGAGAAGGCGCTACCCCTATTTAAGCTCCTCAAACGCTCCGGGCCGTTTATCTGGACGGAGGAGGCTGAACGGGCCCTCACTCAGTTGAAGGCGTACCTCAGTTCTCCCCCAGTCCTGGTCGCCCCGGAGCCAGATGAGCCGTTGCTACTCTACCTGGCGGCAACCCCGCAGGTGGTCAGCGCGGCGTTGGTCGTCGAGCACGACGAGGACGACCCTCGCTCCGCGCATCCCCACCCTGTGTCGACTCGACCCGGGAGAGAGCAGGGAGGAGAGGCCCCCGAGCCGAACGGTGGCCCAAGGTCCCTGACGGCCGGAGTTGGCCCTCCGCCCGCTTGTCCAAAGGTGCCAGGCGCCCCCGACCCCCAGGATGGCCACGGGGCCACTACGGGAAGGCCGCGCCTGTCGCCCTCTGACCCCGAGGTCGTCGGCACAGAAGCCGAGTGCGCCCCGCGCGGCCTCTCGGAGCGTGACGAGGACGATCCTCGCTCCGCGCGTCCCCACCCTGTGTCGATTCGACCCGGGAGAGAGCAGGGAGGAGAGGCCCCCGAGCCGAACGGTGGCCTAAGGCCCCCGACGGCCGGAGCTGGCCCTCCGCCCGCTTGTCCGACGGTGCCAGGCGCCCCCGACCCCCAGGATGACCCCGGGGCCACTGCGGGAAGGCCGCGCCTGTCGCCCTCCGACCCCGAGGTCGTCGGCACAGAAGCCGAGTGCGCCCCGCGCGGCCTCTCGGACGAAGAGCGCCCTGGAGATGCGGCCCCTAGTGAAGAAGATCGGCCCCGCCGAAAGGTGCAGCGGCCCGTCTACTTCGTTAGCGAGGCCTTCCGGGACGCTAAGACCCGATACCCTCAGGCCCAGAAGATGCTTTACGCTATTCTGATGGCTTCGAGGAAGTTGCGCCATTATTTTTAGGCGCATCGGGTCACAGTGGTTACGTCTTACCCCCTCGGCCAAATCTTGCATAACCGAGAGGGTACTGGACGGGTGGTGAAATGGGCAATCGAACTCTCTGAGTTCGATTTGCACTTTGAACCACGCCACGCGGTCAAGAGCCAGGCCCTCGCCGACTTTGTGGCAGAGTGGACCCCGGCCCCTGAGCCCATCTCCGTCCCCGAGGCCAGCTCAGGCCCCTCGCAGCTGCCTCACACCGCCTATTGGGTGATGCAGTTCGACGGCTCCCTGTCTCTTCAGGGCGCCGGTGTGGGGGTCACGTTGACCTCGCCGAGCGAAGATGTCCTCAAATACCTGGTCCGCCTCGACTTTTGGGCAACCAACAATATGGCAGAGTATGAGGGACTCCTTGCGGGACTCAGAGTGGCGGCTGGACTGGGGATCCGCCGCCTCCTGGTGTTAGGCGACTCTCAGTTGGTCGTTAACCAGGTCTCCAAGGAGTACCAGTGCTCTGACCCGCAGATGGATGCTTACGTGCGCCAGGTGCGGCGTATGGAGCGCCATTTTGACGGGATAGAGCTTCGGCACGTGCCCAGACGGGATAACGCGGTCGCCGACGAACTCTCAAGGCTCGCTTCCTCGCGAGCCCAGACCCCACCGGGCGCCTTTGAAGAAAGGCTTGCCCAGCCGTCGGCGCGACCCGACCCCCTAGGGGAGACGGACGCGCCTGAACGGCCCCCGAGGCCCGTCGGAGTCCAGGCCTCGGGACCCGAGGGGAGCGCTTCCAGCTCCCTTAGATTGATTGCTTGGATCGCTGAGATCCAGGCGTACCTCGCAGATAAGACTCTACCCGAGGACCGCGAAGGGAGTGAACGCGTCCAGCGCATCTCCAAGCGCTACGTGCTGGTGGAAGGGACCCTCTATCGGCGCGCGGCTAACGGAGTCCTCCTGAAGTGCATTCCTCGGGAACAAGGCGTCGAGCTTCTTGCCGATATCCATGAAGGCGAATGCGGAGCCCACTCTGCCTCACGTACCTTGGCTGGCAAGGCCTTTCGCCAGGTTTTCTATTGGCCGACGGCTCTCAACGATGCGGTCGACCTGGTCCGGCGGTGCAGGGCGTGCCAGTTCCACGCCAAGCAAACCCATCAGCCGGCCCAGGCCTTGCAGACCATACCTCTTTCATGGCCGTTTGCTGTCTGGGGGCTCGATATCCTGGGTCCGTTTAGACGGGCCCTGGGCGGGTTCGAGTATCTGTATGTCGCTATCGACAAGTTCACTAAGTGGCCCGAGGCTTATCCGGTCATCAAGATCGATAAGCACTCCGCACTTAAATTCATCAGGGGCATCACTGCTCGGTTTGGGGTGCCTAACCGTATCATTACGGATAACGGCACCCAGTTCACTAGTGAACTCTTCGGTGACTACTGCGAAGACATGGGCATCAAGCTCTGCTTCGCCTCCCCCGCCCACCCCAGAAGCAATGGCCAAGTGGAGCGCGCCAACGCGGGAATCCTCAAGGGCCTCAAAACCAAAACCTTCAATATCCTCAAGAAGCACGGCGACTCGTGGATCGAGGAGTTGCCAGCGGTGCTCTGGGCGAACCGAACCACGCCAAGCCGAGCAACCGGGGAAACGCCTTTCTTCCTCGTCTACGGCGCGGAGGCGGTTCTCCCATCCGAGCTCACCCTGAGGTCCCCTCGGGCCACCATGTACTGCGAGGCTGATCAAGATCAGCTTCGCAGAGATGACCTCGACTACTTGGAAGAGCGAAGGCGGCGCGCGGCCCTCCGAGCCGCGCGCTACCAGCAGAGCCTGCGGCGCTACCATCAGCGCCACGTCCGGGCCCGATCACTCTGCGTCGACGACCTCGTCCTACGCCGCGTCCAAACGCGTGCTGGACTGAGCAAGCTCTCACCAATGTGGGAGGGTCCGTATCGAGTGATCGGCGTCCCCCGGCCGGGCTCCGTTCGGCTGGCCACGGGCGACGGCACAGAGCTGCCTAACCCGTGGAACATCGAACACCTTCGTCGCTTCTACCTCTAGTGGGTGTCGGGTGTCAGGTCTCGGGCTCAGGCCAACCCCGCACCCCCCCGGGCGTGCAGGGTTGGCCGGGGGCTACCACATACAGATAATTGTCTTTTTTCTCTTCCGTATTTCAATAAAAGCATTTTCGATTTCCTAAGGACTGTGTTTGTGCCATTGTTTCCTTTTGTAGAATCTTGACTTGAATTAGCACGCTCGTGCTCGATCCTGCCCTCGGTGGCCCGGGCCGGCTAAAATCGCCAAAAGGGGCCCAGAACCGAGCGGTGCCCCGGGGCATGGTGAACTCCGGGGGGGAATCGACAAAGGCCCACAATCGGGTCATCCATAACCCTCGGTCACCACGATTCCCGGCCTGGCCAGTCTCGACACGCGGATCTCCCTAGGCACTAGCCCCGACCCGCGCCATTTGAGGCTGGGACCTGGGCACGAGCCCTCGTTCAAGCCAAGACACAGAAGGACCGCGGCACAGACCATCCTCGTCTCATACACACAACGAACAGAGCTGACACAAAAATTTCTTCTTTATTTGATTGCAGATTAAATTAGTTTGTACAAGAAGGAGGCCCGAAGGCCTCGGAAGAAGAAAGGAAAAACTATATAAGATTGGCATGGGCCTGGGGGCTCATTCCGACACGCCCGGGTCGCCGGCCTCATCGCCGCTGTCGCCCGCACCGCCGTCACCGCCCTCTTCGTCGGAGTCGAGGGCGAACGCGAGCCGGGGGGCCGTACCCTCGAAGCTGTGGACGATGTGGTCGGCAGCGTCCCAGACCTGCGCGCGCGCGTCGTCCTCGGTCCCGGGAGGAAACTCGTCCAGCGCTGCCCACGGGGAGAAGTCCGGGTCCCTGGCCTGGTAGCTTGCCAGTACGAGCTCCACCGCCCCCCGGGCGAGGTCCCTCGAGGATGACTTGATCGTCTCCTCGAGCTCCTCGGGGAGCCGCTGGAGGGTCCCGGCCATCTCTGAGAGGCGTTGGGCGAGGCCCCCCTGGTTGGCGGCATACTTCGCAGTCCGCCCGCCCCAGAGGCCCGCCTGCCGCCCGGCGCGGTCTAGACGGGAGACGGTGTCCCGAAGCATGCCGGGCCCTACCTCGCCTGCCAAGCGGAGGGCCTCGACCTCCCCGGCGGACGAGTCCAATGCGCCCTACAGCTCGGCGATGGTGTGTTCGGCAGCTGCGAGGCGGGCGGCTAGATCGCCGTCGCCCGCGGCCGCCCCGCCGCTGCGCGCCCTCGCGTCCAGCTCCTTCGCCCGCGCCTCGAGCTCAGCGGCCCGCTGATCCAGTGCGGCCCTCTCGGCGCGGGCGCCTTCCAGATTACGGCGCGCCTGCTCCTCCCGCGCTGCCTCGCGGAGGGACAGGCTGTCCGCCAGCCGCTGCGCCGCGGCCTCGGCCTCCTCGAGAGCTCGCTCCCGCTCGGTGAGCGCGTCCTCGTGGAGGCGGAGTGTGGACTCCTCTTCGGCGCAGGCGGCCTCGTGCGCCGCCAGCGTTGCCTCCCGGATGGCGACGACGGCCTCGCGGTCCGCCAGGTCTCTCTCCCTCGCGCGGGCGCACTCTTCCAGCGCCTTGGAGCGAGCCTCAAGGGCCTCTTCGCGCCGCCGGGACGCCGCCTCGTTCTCCGCCGCCCGCCGTTCCCGTGCAGCGTCGGCGTCAAGGACTCCCCGGGCGGCGTCGAGTTTCTTCTCTAGCTCCGCCGCCCGGCTCCCGTATTGGAGGCGGAGATCGTCCCGCGCCTCGTTGAGCACGGCGGTGGCGATGAGGGCAGTCTCCCGCTCCTCCTCCACCTCCCTGGCGATCTCCGCCAGCTCCCTCCGACGGGCCTCGAGCTCTGAGGCGTGCCGGCGGTGTGCCTTGCGGCCCGCCTCCACCATGGCTTCCACCGAGCGCCGCCCCTCCTCGACGCGCGCCCACGCCGCGTCGAGTTCCGTCCGCTCTGCCTGCAGGACCTCCATCTGGGCACCTAGCCCGTCCAGCACCGTGGTGTTCGCGGCGGCTAAGGCCTGCAGGAGGGGCTCCGCGTTCAGTGGGGCAGCGGAAGGCAGAGGGGAGATCCGCCTCGGTATGGGCGCCGCGCGGCTCGGCCCGCCGATCGACGTGCCGGACCCAGGGGCGTCCCCCGAAGCTGGCTTGTCCCAAACGTCGCCCGAGGGGTCGGGCCCGAGCGGTGCGCCCGCGACCTCGTCGTGGGTGGCCTCGGAAGTCGTCGTCGCCTCGGGCGGAGTCGGGTCGGGGGCTTGGCAGGCCGCTTGACGTGCGCGCGCCACCTCCGCCTCCCGGACGGACTCCTCGGCCCGGCGGAGTTTGGCCTCCTCCCGAGCGGCTTCCTCAGCCTGGCGAACCCGGACGGCCTCCTGGGCAGCTTCCTCGGCTTCCCGGAGGCGGTCTGCGGCTTCTCGCCGGTCAGCTTCCTGCCTCCGGGCCTCCGCGGTCGCCGTCTCCTCGGCCTCAGACCGGCCGGACTTGGAATGGCGGGAAGGGCGCGACGGGATCTCGCTGAGGCAGAAGAAAAACCAGAAGACAAAAAACGGGTGAGTGAAAACTTGCCTGGGGAGATGGGAGAATGAATACGGCCGCAGTGGGCGCAGGGACGAACCTGCGAGGAGGTCGGCTAAACGACCACCTCGGTGGGGAGATGAGGTTTCCCCGGTATGGTTCGGTTCCCCCCATCTTGCGGGGCCGCTTCTTTTTTCGCTCCCCCTCGGGCTGCGACGTCGGCACAGCACCCTCCGGGCGCCTGCTGCTGGCACGCACCGCCCCGCCCCCTCGGGGAGGAGATGGGGAGGGGGTATCCTCCTGTTTCCTCTTCCCCCGGGCGTCGGTAGGGCGGCTGCCCCCCGGGCCCCCGTCACGGGGCCCAGAAGCACGACCCCCTCCCGGGGTAGATTGTTCCCCCCTGCGGCTCCCGCCCGCGCCATCGTGGCCTCGGGGGGCCCGCTCCCCCGACGCCCCGACCTCCTGCATGATGGTCAGGATGTTGGCGCGCTCTGGATCGCAGCAGAGGGGAAGGACCCCTTGAGGGATGAGGGATGCCTCCACGGAGCTGAGATTCAGCACCCGTTGGACCACTATCCTGAAGTCCTCAGGGTCCCAGTCCCATTTGCGCCCCTGGTGGGTCCTCATGATGTCCTCGGGCCCGGTGTACTCCCAGGCGCCCCGGGCGTGCCGCTGGAGCGGCGCGATCCGACGATGAAAGTAGTCGCCGAACACCATGGCCCCCGTGAGCCCCTGGGATCGCAAACCAGCCAGGCGGTCAAGAACGGCGTCGTAGCCGTCTCCCAGATCTACCGGCGCCCGCCAGCTGGAGGCCTGCACCGGGGGCTGGCTCGGAAGTCGGAGGCGCGCTTCGTCGGCGAGAGGGGTGTAGAACCAGTCGCTCTTCCAGTCATCCCACTTCTTGAGAAGGACGCAGGGAATGTAGCGGTTCAGCACCGGCCCCCGCGGCTGGAAGTAGCAGCCACCGACTACCGACGGTGGCGACACCGGCTGTACGGTGAAGAACCACTGGAACAACCGGAGAGATGGGCGCACCCCAATGAACATCTCGCACAGGTGCGCGAAGATGGCCAACGTCATTACTGCGTTGGGGGTGAGGTGCGCAATCTGGAGATCATAAAGCTCTAGAACATCCATGAAGAAAGAAGAGAATGGCGGGACCAGCCCTGCCATTGCGAAGGGAAGGAAGAATACGGACCGCCCCGGATAGTGTGGCGCCGGGCGTCCCTCACCCAGCGCAACCACCTCCCGGCCGGTGGCAGATTCCGGCATGAATCGGCGCGGCAGCCCGGCCTGCCTCTCGCTCACGATGCGAGAAGGCGGCAGCACGCTACCGTCGAGCGGTGCGGAGCCCCGTGCCATAACGCCGGCGGAGGAGGGGTTTGAGAGCGAGTGAGTGCGGCGAGGGTAGGGCACAGGAAACGAGAAGTTAGAGCGCAAGCGGCAAAGGCAAGGGGAATAATGGCGAGAGGAAGGAAACGAATCTCTTCCTAGGCGTCTTTATACCCTTGCCAAACGCTATGCCCGGCTCCTCGCTTCCCACGCCCACTATCTCGCCCCCTCGTTTCTCGCGCCCACTCCTCCATTAATCCCGCTCGCCCGTTTGCGGCGCACGAGGCGGATGTGCGGCCGTGGCAGTCGAGATGGGACATATCGTGCACGCGTTAACTACGCTCGCCGACCGATGCACCATCATCACATCTCCAGGCGAAACGAACCGGCTCGTCCCAATTCGCGCGCTACTCAAGTAATGTAGCGGTCTTGAAGAAAGCCGCTCATTATTGTCGGTCGGTTTTTCCCTTGCCGATGCGCGCGATTTGCGACCACTGGATTCCTGTCCGCCTGTAGAGACCGGCCCCACCTGTCACCAGGCCTGAGGAGTGGCGTCACGCCCGAGCGTTTTCCTCGAGGAGGGCGATCGTCCTGGCATAACGCCGGGGGCTACTGTCGGTGACATGGGACCGGGGATATCTTGACTAGAGGTTTGGGGCAGCCGCGGTCACCCGCGTGGCCTGACCCCCTCGGGGGGGGGGGGGGGGGGGGGGGGCCCGAGGGTGATGAGGCCGCCCCTCCCTCTATCTCCCCGAGGGGTCGGGCCGCTCCCGTTTCGACCCCCCGAGGGCTGGGGCGCCCCGACCCCCTAGGGGTTTGGCGCCACGTGTGTGGGTTAGGTGAGCACAGCGGCGCTCACCTAACCGCGTTTATTGCGGGTTGGACGAGCGCCTCACGCCGCATTTAATGCAGCATAGCGCATGCTTATCCGGTCCGTGATCGGTCGCAGTGTGTGACCGGTCACAGACCGGTCAGATCGCGGGTTAGGGGGCAACAGGCGGCCTGACACACGCCTCGCCCCGTCCCGTCGGAATGATGAGAGCCTCCAGGCACTCGTCCCTAGCCGGAGCCGGCGTGGGAACTCCTGGAGTTGGCACGTCAGCCCCGGCCAGATACATTCCAGGCTTCATCGCAAGCATTGCAAGGAAGTCATTGTATGAAGAAGGGCAGACGTGTAGCATGCTAAACTGACACGTGGAGGACAAGAATGACCGGTCTGTGACTGGTCTGACGCCGGTCGCGTCATCAGCAAACAACCGTGCTTCCACGTTGCACCTGCTTCCGGCGGAGTGGAGGTTGGTATGACCCATCCCATCGGAGGGTCATTCGGACAGCAGCCATTGCAAATCTCCGCCCATTAATGAGGGAGGACAGGGTTATCCCGGTGTCAGACGAAGGTACAAGCCATGTTTTGGTCAAAGTAGGATGGGTCCCCACCCAAAAGAAGGGTAGGTAGAAATGGTGTATGTGGTATCCCCTTGAGATATAAAAGGAGGACCATGCCTACCAAGAGAAGGGACGGACAAAAAGAGGGGAGGGGACCTGAGCTGGTAGACTGGAGAAAAGAGGAGTGAGAGGGGCTCTAGAGTTTGAACTCTCTTGCTCTCCAGCTCTTTGTAACTCCTTCATACACAGATCCACCAGAACACAGGAGTAGGGTATTACGCTTCTCAGCGGCCCGAACCTGTCTATATCGCCCGTGTCTTGCGCATTTACTCTCTCGCGAACCATTCCACAGATCAAGGGCTTAGAACCTCACTTAGCGCCCCCGGCCGAACCGGCAAAGGGAGGCCCGCGCGGTCTCCCGGTGAGGAGCCCCACGCTCCGTCACAGTAGTATTCACAAGGCACTCCATGACAGCGGTGCTTGGCGGGGTGCGAGATTGTGGAGCTGTATCATCCAACTTGGGAACATCTTCCTGATTTGATGGCATTGCAGCTGGCTCACCCTGGAAGGTTGGTTGCTTTTCTGTGTAGGTGCCAGCACGCTGAGCTGTTTCCTGGGTTTGCATAGCGCCCCTGATAATGCTGACAATATGGTCACTGACTCGTGCATAGCATGTTTGCACCCTCCTAATATTCTTCGCAATATTGTCAGCACAAATTTTTGCCTGACGATCATATTCTCCAAGTGCGTCAAGGACACGCTTATTCTGTTCAGCTTGAAGGCCGTATATATGGGGTCCAATGGTGTCAAACATGCTTGGGAAATTAATGTGCACCGCTGTGACTAACTCATCTGCAAAAGGGGTGCCAGCATTGTCACCACGTGGCTCTTTGTCCTTATCGTAGTCTGGGTGACTGTAGCATGAAGCAAGAATGCCATTGAACTTGAAAAGTATAGATGACATGATGTTAATGCACCTGTCCTTGAAAAAGGATAGAAAAAGGAAATGGCATAAATTCTTCCATTGAGCTGTCCAAAGACAATTTTATCTTCTTCATCCTTCACACGGTCTCCCTGAGATATAGCCTCCACCAGATCCTTTGTGTACAACTGAATACGTGGTGTATGCAGACGATCGATGGTCAATCCTAGTTTGATGACATCAAGGTTGTCAATGTACAACAGCTGTCCATTACAAAAGATTAATGAAAAACAGTTATAATACTGTCATGATGAGAGAATTCATATTTTGGCACCCAATATGGCATGATCAGTGAAGTGGTTGCTGAAAAATAATGAACTATGGAAAAATAAATGCATACAACAAGAGACGCCACGGATGAGCATATGTAAGTTTGCGAAGATTGGTGTCTATCAGTCTTGTGCCATAAGACCAGACTATCACGTAATAAATCAAAAACAGCCTTTGACTAATCGATCCTCGCCACCCTAGATAGATCCATGCCAAGCCATGCGTCCTTCTTTGTGATGTAGAAACTAGTTGATGGGAGCAGCAACTTGTTGGTCAAGATCATGATGAAGAACCGAACAGCTGTGGGATCATCTTTCCGATGTTCTAGCTTACTTTTTAACATTGGTACAGAAATATTAGAGCTTGGAGGCACCCCAAGCTCATTGGCCAACTGTGCAAATGCAGCTGCCATGCATTTTTTATCAGGATATTGTAACGGTTCACCACCAAAAGGGGTGCCCAAGACAATACTGATCTTCCATGGTGTTATGGCAATCTTCTTGTTTTCAGAAATTTGTATGGTCATTGTTTTCGGGTCAGTCCGATCCATGAGCCAACGGATCAGGTCAGGCTGCTCAAAACCATCAAGCGTCATATCTGCTAGTTGACCCAGTCCGAGCCCTGACAATGCTTGGCGATGTGAAGGTGACAACGTGGCACAAGCATCGAACACAAACTTCGGGCTGCACCGGGTGTAAATCGTCTGTTTGTTCACGTGGGACTGCAATTTTATATATGACAAACATATCAAAATAACATGCAAAATGATGATAACGGTAATGAAAAAAACACTATTATTTATGTCTAGAACATCATTATGCATTATATAATATGAAAACATTAAAAATATGAAACTTCCGAGGAAAAAAGCGGAAATGCATCTGAAATATAATTGAATCAGACATTGTTGGGGGGAAATTCAAAATTTGATGGTACAACAGCTGTACGACAGATAATTACATACTAATGATATACCCTCATAAACCAAACTACATAATGGGAAAAAATTTGGGGACCATCTTTGGACACTCACAGGAGATCCATCATCAACCACGTGTGGAATGTTCAATATGACAATGTTATAAAGGTAAAATCTCCGTACATCAGTATGTACCATTGAAAATGACAACTCCCGATGCAGACAAATAAGGAATAGTACACACAAAAAGAGAGTAGAATTTTGGGTTGGGGGATGGGGGGGGGGGAGGGGGAGGGGGAGGGGGTATCTCACCTCTACCAACTCAGCATCCATTTGTGATGCATCCGCTTGCTTCTTGCGTCTAATATTTTTGGCGCCGTCATCTTTGGTTGGTTCTGCAGGTCGGGCTCGCTTGGTGCCGGCAGGGGGTTGTCGAGCCGATGGCTAGGAGTCGGAAAGCAGTATCTCACACTCGGATTGTGATCCAGTGAATTTGATACTCCTGACTTTTTCTGGCATCTTGCCCTTCCGCTTCATCTACAGAAGGATGGGTGAAATTAAAAGAACCATGAGCAACTTGAATCTATCCAAAAAGAAATGCACGGATTGATGAAGCTATGCTTGATGATAGTTAAATAGATAGATGAGATGAGTATGTAGGGCTGGGGGATGCAGATCTCACGTTTTCAGGATTCTTTGAAACAATGGTGGCTGGCCGTGGATTCTGAAGCCACCGTCACCGGCGGTAGGCTGATCAGTCCGGCGTCGTCGGAGCAAGCCCTTCAGGGGACGCAGAATCAGGTCGTCGGCTCACCCCTTCGGTGTCCTCCGTCACAAGCCAACGGTCACCGGGAACCGCCGCCGCCGCCTGCAGAGCGATAAAAACAGAAAGGATATGGAAGATGGGGAATCAATCTGATTGACTGGTTAGTCCAAGAAAAAAAAAAGCGTGCCTTTAGGAAACGTTCGTTGCTATCCATCCAGGATCGAAAGAATATTGTTAAAAAAAATAGCAATTTAAATATTTACTACAAATTAAAATAATTCTCATGGATTCGACATTGGCCTTTATTGAATATAAATAATAATTAAATAGGGTGGCAAATATTATGATTATGGATAGACTTTTATAAAACTCAGTACTATTATTTGTAATATATATAAAATATAAAAGGACTTTAGATTAAAAAAGCAACATATGTACATGCATACGGAAATTTTGTAGCGGCTGATTCATAGTAATTAAATTACTATCAGTACAGATATGGAGGGGTTTGGGCAGATAATTAAACAATCAATCAAGGCATCTCCTATAATAAGTAATTAAATAAGGTGGCAATGATTATGATTATGAATGGATTTTATAAAACTCAAAACAATTATTTCTAACATATTTAGCGGCTAATTCATAGTAATAAACTTACTATTGGTATAGATACTGAGTGGTTTGGAGGATAATTAGAAATAAGAACCAACGTTTCCCTTATAGTAAATACATTAATACAATAAAAATAGTTCTTCATGTAGTAAACCGGTTACTAACCGAATTAAAGGTTTGGACAGACTGAAAAACATGCGCCAGACTGGGGGAGGTGGAGGGGTCCATCATAGTAAATACTTTACTACGATGACAATACGTGTAGGGAGAGGGAGGGGGACGCGGGGGAGGGGGGGCACCAGGTTAGTTGGGGGGTGGGGGTGGGGGCAACGCACCCCATAGTATAGTGTGTATATATATATATATATATATGTATATATATATATATGTATATGTATATGTATATGTATATGTATATATATATGTATATGTATATATATTGTGGAGATTATGGATACCCCATATCTACACGGCAGTTATAGTCTAGTTGGATACAGGGTACCAAACTTAGATAGAATATCTTTGTGAGGACTCGGGTTAGTTTCTAAACTTGTATGTCAAGGAAATACCCGGGATCCTAGTCGGTTACGATTGTATTTTATTTATAATCTCATATTCCGTTAGGGATATGGACTGTATTTTGTAATACAGACCCCTTCCCCTATATAAGGAGAGGTCCGGGTCCCTTTTGGGACACGATTTTTCTCCTAGATCATACGATCAATAACACACTCGGCGGATCAATCCCCGGACAGGAGTAGGGTATTACTTCTTGAATAAGAAGGCCTGAACCTGTATAAAATTCCTTGTCTCCAAACCCATCTACTTTTCCAGCTTGATAGCCACCCTCTTTTAGTATTGCCGAAATCTTGTTTCGACAGTTGGCGCGCCAGGTAGGAGTAGCGTCAAGTTCTTCGCCGACTAGTACGATGGGTTCTGTCTCCGGCATCGACGACTTCGTCTTCCCTCCTGGGCAGGCGTTCCGATTCGGCAGCCTCGACTTCATCACCAAAGACTTCGGCAAGATTTCTCTCCTCGACTCGGATTCAAACTAGTCGGGAAGAGGTCGGATCTCCGCTCCGTTCGGTATCCCGAACTCAGCCGAGGTCTACCTCAAGATCATCTCTCCCAAGTTGGCTCCAAACCATTCGGACGAGATCCAATCTACTCCAACACGACCAGATCAAGATGATGGGTCCTATCCCCCAATCCTGATGAGACTCCCCGATAATCTAGCTGTTGTCTTCACAACCAAGGCGTCTCCCACCCGAAGACCTAGACGGGGTCCGGCTTCGGCACAGATCCGATCTAGGTCTAGGGAGGTCGGCGTCATACTCCAACCTCTCGGGACAGTCTCGATGGAAGAATTGGATGGCTACCTCAGCTCCCCCGGTGTCAGTTCCCAACCAACGGAGATCCTCGAGTACGACGACTTCGGCTATCACTACGACTACGGCAACTTCGACGACTTCGACGATAGCTACGAGGATGACTACACACCCCTCTTCTTTGGCGTATTCATGGCTGACAATGAGACGGCAGAACAGCGCCGAGCCCGAGAAGCGGAAGAAGAACGCACCCGACAAGAAGCTGAACGTCGCCGACTGGAGGAAGAACGACAACGACAAGAGCAAGAACGACTACAGCGTGAACAATAAGATCGCGAACGGGCTGCAAAGGAGGCTGAGGATCGACGACAGCACGCCTTGGAATCTGGACGACGAGCACGTGATCTCATCGGACAACAAGACGTCGACGGGACAGCGGTTTTCCGCACGTCCCAGCAAAACTCGGTTGCAGCGATCACCCTCCTCGACACCCTCCTCAAGGAAGATGCACTCAATCAGGCCGATCACGTCGTCAACATCTTGAATCAGACGAAGACCATGATCGCCGCCTCGGTCCCGGCTAACTCCGCAAGCACTCGCACGCCGACTGGCAGCCGAGTTCCCGCTCTCCGATCTCAAGATTATCACCAACCAAGCCTCAGCATTGCCGGCGCAGGATCCAGTCGCAGGGGCAGGGGTCGCGATGAGCGATCCATCCACTCACCTCCCGAACGACATAGGGAGCGCCGAGGTGAACGACCTCACAGGCACCCCATCGATCTTCGCGAAACTATCAACCAGCACCGTGCGGCAAGAGGCTATGCTACGCACCGTTCACCAGACCGCTACGACAACGACGTGAATGGAGTTGCTGCCTTCACAGCCGACCTGCGTCGAGTGGATTGGCCAGCCGGCTTCAAACCGACTGGAATCAAGAAGTATGATGGCACCACTAACCCGGAGTCTTGGCTCACCGTCTACGGGCTCGCAATCCGCGCAGTAGGAGGAGATAGCAAGGCCATGGCGAATTATCTGCCTGTGGCCCTAGCGGATTCCGCCCGGTCCTGGCTCCACGGGTTACCGCGTGGCACAATTGGATCTTGGGCGGAACTTCGCGAACACTTCATCGCCAATTTCCAGGGCACCTTCGAACGCCTTGGTACCCAGTTTGATCTCTACAACGTTGTCCAGAAGTCTGGAGAATCCCTGCGAGATTACATCCAACGTTTCTCTGAACAGCACAATAAGATCTCCGACATCACCGATGACGTCATCATCGCCGCCTTCACCAAGGGCATTCGCCACGAAGACCTAGTCGGCAAGTTCGGGCGTAAGCCTCCTAGGACAGTCAAGCAGATGTTTGAAAAAGCTAATGAGTACGCCAAAGCCGAAGATGCTATTTCTGCGTCCAAACAGTCGGGCACCACCTAGAAGCCGAAGAAAGATATGCCGACTACTGGAGGGAGTGGAAGTACCAGTCACAAGGATCGCAAGCGTAAGCCCAAGGAGCTTGTGGCAACTACTGCACCATCCTCCCGACAACGTTCGCGTATCAACACCTTCGATAAAATCATGAACTCTCAATGTCCGCAGCATCCAAATTCTAACCACGCAGCCAAAGATTGCTTCGTCTACAAACAATTTGCAGAGCAGTATGCCAAGAATACACGCAAAAGTACTGACGGAGATAAAAGTACGTCAAAGAAGAAGGATGACGAAGACGATGCCCCGACTGGTTTTCAAGACCATCGCAAGGAACTCAACCACATCTTTGGCGGACCCCTGGCCTATGAATCCAAGAGAAAACAAAAGTTGACTGAAAGAGAGATCAATGCTGTCCAGCCCAACACGCCCCAATATCTTCGGTGGTCAGAAACGACAATCAAGTTTGACTGCTCGGATCATCCCGACCGAGTGGTCCACCCGGGGCGGTACCCCCTAGTACTAGACCTAGTGGTTCGCAACGTCAAGCTCCGCAGATCCCTCATCGACGGTGGCAGTGCACTCAACATTCTTTTCGCCAAGACCCTGGACGACATGCAGATCCCTCGTGAAGAACTAAAGCCAAGTAACGCGCCCTTTCACGGAGTCATCCCAGGGCTATCTGCTATACCACTCGGCCAGATCACTCTTCCGGTTACTTTTGGCACTCGGGAGAACTACCGCACGGAAAACATTTGTTTCGAGGTTGCTGATTTCGAGACGGCGTATTATGCCATACTCGGTCGACCGGCGCTAGCCAAGTTCATGGCCGTTCCGCATTATACCTACATGATGATGAAGATGCTGGGTCCTCAAGGAGTCATATCCCTTCGGAGCGACATCAAGCAAGCCATCACGTGTGATAAGGAAAGTTGCGAGATGGCCCAGACCCGTGAGATCGCGCTCTCCCGAGAAGAAATCCGACTGGCCGCGTCCGCAGCGGGCGAAGGAGAAGTGCCTGCAACCATGGTGCCCAAGAGCGGAGAAAGCAATGCCAAGACCAAAAAGATTCCTTTAGATCCCTCTGATCCTACTAAGACCGCTGTAATAGGCGCTGAGTTAGATTGTAAATAGGAAAGCGCGCTCATCACCTTTCTTCAAAATAATAAAGATATCTTTGCGTGGAAATCATCTGATATGCCTGGTATTCCTAGAGAGGTGATTGAGCACTCTTTACATGTTAAGGAAGACGCTAAACCCATCAAGCAACGACTCCGCCGTTTTCCACAGGACAGGAAGGACGCAATCAAGGAGGAATTGACCAAGCTGTTAGCAGCGGGCTTCATTAAAGAAGTCCTTCATCCCGACTGGCTGGCTAACCCAGTCCTGGTTCGGAAAAAGACGAGGCAATGGCGCATGTGTGTCGATTACACCGACCTCAACAAATCTTGTCCCAAAGATCCTTTTGGGTTACCTCGCATTGACCAGGTAGTTGACTCAACGGCCGGCTACGAGCTACTCAGTTTTTTGGATTGCTACTCAGGATATCATCAGATCCGACTAAAAGAATCCGATTGCTTGAAGACCTCATTTATTACGCCTTTTGGGGCCTACTACTACATCACCATGCCCTTTGGATTGAAAAATACGGGAGCGACCTATCAACGCATGATTCAGAGATGTTTTTCAATCCAGATCGACCGCAATGTTGAAGCTTATGTTGATGATGTAGTCGTCAAGACCAAGCAGAAGGATGACCTGATTGCGGATTTAGAAGAAACCTTTGCAAGCATCCGCGCTTTCAGGATGAAACTAAACCCTGAAAAGTGCATCTTCGAAGTACCGTCAGGGAAGCTGCTTGGATTCATGGTGTCTCATAGAGGCATACAGGCCAACCCGGAGAAAATCAACGCCATTCTCAACATGAAACCACCGAGCTCCCAGAAAGATGTCCAAAAGCTGACTGGTTGCATGGCGGTGCTCAGTCGGTTCATTTCATGACTCGGAGAGCGGGGGATGCCCTTTTTTAAGCTGTTAAAAAAAGCCGACAATTTCTAGTGGGGACCCGAAGCACAAAAAGCCTTTGAAGACTTCAAGAAACTTCTCACTACTCTATCAGTTTTGGCCTCACCGCATCCACAAGAGCCGATGTTGTTGTACGTGTCGGTGACTTCCCAGGTTGTGAGCACGGTCCTGGTTGTTGAGCGTGAAGAAGAAGGCCATGTTCAAAAAATCCAACGACCAATCTACTTCGTTAGTGAGGTTTTGGCCGACTCCAAGACAAGATATTCTCATGTTCAAAAGCTATTATATGGTGTCTTAATTACCGTCAGGAAATTATCTCACTACTTCCAAGGTCACTCGGTCACGGTGGTTACATCATTCCCACTTGGGGATATACTTCATAATCGCGAAGCAAATGGACAAATCGCAAAGTGGGCCTTGGAATTGATGTCCCTGGATATATCCTTCAAGCCACGAACTTCGATCAAATCCCAAGCTTTAGTCGACTTTGTCGCCGAGTGGACCGAGTGCCAAGAAGACATGCCCGAGGAGAAGGTGGAGTATTGGACTATGCATTTTGACGGGTCGAAGAGGATTTTAGGCACTGGAGCGGGGGTCGTTTTGATCTCCCCGACTGGAGAAAGATTAAACTATGTATTGTGGATACATTTTGCTGCATCCCATAACGTGCCAGAGTATAAGGCGCTGCTCCATGGATTAAGGATTGCGATCTCTTTGGGCATTCGGCGTCTGATCGTCCGTGGAGACTCTCAGTTGGTTGTCAATCAAGTCATGAAGGAATGGTCCTGCCTTGATGATAATATGGCTGCTTATCGGTAGGAAGTACGCAAGTTGGAAGACAAATTCGATGGACTTGAGCTCACCCATGTTCTTCGACACAACAATGAGGCAGCCGATAGATTGGCTAATTTCGGTTCAAAGCGAGAGGCAGCTCCTTCTGACGTATTCGTCGAACATCTTTATGAGCCGACTGTACCAAGGAAAGAAATAATCGAGGCTACGGACACCCAAGATGTAAGCATGATTGAAGCCGACTGGAGAGAGCCCCTCATAAGATTTTTGACCACGCAAGAACTCCCTTCAGATAAAGACGAAGCCGAGCGGATCTCCAGGCGCAGCAGACTTTATGTCATACATGAGACTGAGTTACACAAGAAAAGTCCATTAGGAATCCTGCAACGCTGCGTGTCTTTGGAAGAAGGAAGACAATTGTTAAAGGATATACGTTCAGGCATTTGCGGCAATCACGCTGCCGCGTGAACCATCGTTGGCAAGGCTTATCGGCAGGGCTTTTTCTGGCCTACAGCTGTATCCGACGCTGACAAAATTGTGCGAACATGCGAGGGTTGTCAATTTTTCGCCCGACAAACTCATTTACCAGCCCAAGAGTTGCAAACCATCCCATTGTCTTGGCCGTTTGCGGTTTGGGGGCTTGACATGGTTGGCCCGTTAAAAAAGGCAGTCGGCGGTTATACTCATCTCTTTGTGGCTGTTGACAAATTTTCCAAGTGGATCGAAGCTAAACCGGTCATTACAATTACGGCAGACAAATCTAGAGATTTCTTCATTAACATTGTACACCGGTTCGGGGTACCTAATCGGATCATCACTGATAACGGCACCCAATTTACAGGCGGAGTATTCAAAGATTTTTGTGAGGACTTCGGCATCAAAGTTTGTTATGCCTCTGTAGCGCATCCCATGAGCAATGGACAGGTTGAACGTGCTAATGGCATGGTACTTCAAGGAATAAAAGCGCGAGTTTTCGACCGGCTGCATCCTTACGCCGGCAAGTGGGTAGAACAGCTGCCATCCGTACTTTGGTCCTTGCGCACCACCCCTAGTCGAGCTACGGGCCAGTCGCCTTTTTTCCTAGTTTATGGAGTAGAAGCAATGTTGCCGAGTGAAGTGGAATTTGAATCGCTACGATTTCGGAACTTCAACGAGGAGCGCTATGAAGAGGACCCAGTAGATGATATCAACCGACTGGAAGAAGCCCGTGAGGCAGCTTTAATTCAGTCGGCTCGGTATTTGCAAGGGTTGTGCCGTTATCATAATCGCAATGTTCGCTCACGAGCTTTTTTAGTCGGTGACGTGGTTCTGAGGAAAATTCAGACTACACGGGATCGGCACAAGTTATCTCCCTTGTGGGAAGGACCATTTATCATGTCTGAAGTTACTCAGCCAGGTTCTTATCGACTCAAATGTGAGGATGGTACCCATATCGACAACTCTTGGAATATTGAACATCTTCGTCGTTTTTATGCTTAGGCATCACTTTTGTATTTTCCTCTTTGACTGCTAACATCAAGCCTTTTGTTGAGTTATCAGTCGGGGGCTACTATAATAATGGAGTGTGATTCTTATCAAGTTCAATTTGCTTACTTGATTTATCATTGCTCTGTTTGATTTTTGGCTTAGTCAATGAGGACTGAAAGTTTTTAACAACTTTTGCGGGTTTTAGGCTCAACAAGGTTTGACAAAAACTTTTAAGAAATCTGGAGCTAAGTTTGAAATATCATGCACAGCATAAATTCATCAGTATTGTACAAATTGTACCTCCATCATCATCATCAGAATCACTATTACAACATAATATCAATCAGTATCAGTTTTTTCATCATCAGAATTGTTAGATCCAGCCGGCCGGAGGTCGTTGTCCTGGAATCTCTCAACTATGTCACCAGCTATCTTGTCGGCGGCTTTCTGCGCGTCATTGATGAGGTCGAGAGCAGTTCTTCGCTTGTCCCGTCTGCAAAGCCGTCAACGGCGTCAATATCAATCTTCGGGTACAAGGACTTGGTCATCGCCAACGCCAGGCTTGCCCCCATACTTCCAGCCTCTTTCATATTCTTAAAATAAGTATCCAGAGCAATTCTCAGCTTGTCGAAGATTTCAGCAGCATCGAATGAACTCGGACCATTGTTATTGTAGAACATGGCTTGGACGAGTGGTGCAGTGGCGTTGGCAACCTCATCTCTAGCTCCCTCAAGCCTCTCGATTTTGTTAACCAGGACGTCAAATTGGGCTTGGGACTTGATTTTGCGGTCTGCACAGATAAATTCACATCAACAAGTAGTCATGAAGATATGAGGTATTAGTCATCAGTACCTTCAACATCTTTCAGAGCCGAGTCTCTCTGCTTTGCCAATTCGGCTTTGTCCTTCTCCAGAGTCTGGACCCGCTTCTCTAATTCAGAAATCCTGGCAGCTTGCACTGCATTGTTTTTTGATCAATCAATATGACATGGATGGCAGCACAAGCAAGTCAGATGGAGATTGTGTTTACCTTTTGATGAACCGATTAGTTCGAAGTTAGACTCTTGGAGCTCAGCAACTCGATCTCTCAGATCATGCTCAGTTTTCCTGGCGAGTTCCTTAACTTCGTGCAGATGGTTTCTGGTGGCCTCGAGAGTTCCAAGATGAGGAACCAACTTTTTAAGAGTTGCGGTCTTCGCCTCATTCCTGAGATGGATTCTCTGCAATACGAATTTATCGGCATTAAAGCAAAATAGAAAACAGGATAGTTGGAGCTGAGCATAGGGAAACTTACGTTTACAATGCGAGTAGCTTGGCTGAGTGCCTTTTTCAGCAAGCACACTTCCTCATTTTCTTTTTGCCTGTTTATTATGATTCCCTGAGGTTGCTTATCATCGTCCCACCACTTGATTAAAGTGGGTGGGTGTGAATCCTCAGCTGACTGGATCCTCAGGATTTCTTCTTCATCGCCGATCATCGGGCCTTAGGCATTTATAAATAAAGATGAAGCAATTGAAGAAAAGTCTGTCGGATCAAATTGAGTTCGGAGGAGGTATTTACCTGTGATTATTTCCGGTCGGGGACGAGTAGGCCCTTGTACTTTAGCAGGAGAGCTGGACCCTGGGTCGACGTTGGCATCTTTTTTAGGAGGGCTGTCAGCTTGAGTTTCTACTTCAGGGATGTCCTTGTTTTGCTCCGTATTCGACTGGTTTCCAGTCGGGGGTTCCCGATTAGCACCGACCCCAGCTTCAGCCGACTAGCTCCCAGTCGGGGTCTCGTTGCCGGGATCTATATTGTCGGTCACCGGCTGTTCGTCACTCGGGCGACCCCCTACAGTTGGCCCGGTTTCTTTTGAAGAACCTGTCTCCATGCCAGTCGGCTTGGAGACTTTTCTAGAAGGGTCTATGTCAGATGGCTTCCTACAAGTTTGAATTATGTTATCAGTATGATTTTAATGAATGAGCGTCAATACAAGGAAGACCGTCAAAGGATTTGTACCTGGAAGACTTTCTGATTTTTGGCATGGGACGACTGGATGTTTTCTTCTTTGGGTTAGCTTGCCTTGGTTGTTTTTCAGCCGTTTCCTCGCCACCAGCTTTTTTAGCGTCATCATCTTCATCATCACTCAAGGCTAGTTTCCTCTTGCGAAAGTCCGACTGGTTGGTAGGTTTTGAAGTGTCCGATTGATCGACAGACCGAATTTTTGGCCCTCCACTGACTTGGCTAGTTTTCCCACGAGGTGAGTGGCGTTGAGCAATCGGGGGGTCAGACTTCATCAAAGCAAATTCCTATATTTCAAGTTTTCCGTCAATTGGGCAGAAGATAAAGGCATGCTTTATAGAAAGGTTGAGATGATCGATACTTACCGGTGGAGGAGGGTTGAAGGCGTTGTACGGCACCACTGGCAGCAAGTGCGAATAGCTGACTACAATTGCATTCGAGAAAAATTTATACATTCTTTCTTTCATGATCTTGAAATCAAGAGATTCAGGATCTTCACGGTTGGGGTCATGCTTGCCGTCGAATTCAAAGGCCGTGCGAGATTTTTCTTTGATTGGGGCCAGCCGGCTCTTGATGAAATGCCGGGTGATCTGTTCTCCTTGCAGACCTTGTTCTTTCAGCCTTATCACGCGGTCTATCAGTTCTACTGCCTGAGCGGCTTCATTCCCCATAGGCAGCGAGTTCCAGGTGTCCTGATAGACTGGTGGGAGGCAGCAGTACTCGGGGAGTGCGGGCTCAGGATTTTGAACATAAAACCAGTTTGCGTGCCAGCCTTTGTTTGAGGTTTTAAAGGGCATGGAGAAATATTTTTGGCTCAAGGTTCCCCTGAGTTGGAAACCAGCCCCTCCAACAACACATGGTTTGTTCTTGTTCGGTTGGGGTTTGAAGAAAAAGATGCGGCGGAATAAGGCAAAGTGAGACTTAATGCCCAGAAAAGCTTCGCAAGCATGAATAAAATTGGCGATGTGAACTATGGAGTTTGGATTCAAATGATGCAAGCTAATCCCATAGAAGCTCAGAATTCCCCGGAAGAATCTTGAGGTTGGAAGAGAAAATCCGCCATAGAAGAAGTGAGAAAATACCACGATCTCGTGTGTATCGGGGGTCGGGAACGCTTCGCCGAACGCTGGTCGCCACCCGATGATTTCCTTTACCGGAAGAACGCCGTGCACCATCATTTCTTTCAGATTTTCTTCTGTCACATCGGAGGGCGCCCACTGACTCTCGAAACTTTCTCTCTCTTCCACCATGGATGCAGGTTGAATGGTTTGATTTGGTTCGAGATATAGCTGGAGGGGAATGAGGAATCGGTGCGGTGGACACGCGGAGAAGTTTCGTGGGATTTTTGAGAATGGATTGGGGCGGATTGATGAACCCTAGCTTCATCGGCGCAGTTTGTACTGTAGCAAGGAGTGGGGAAATGGCGAGAGTCTCGGCGGGGAAGACGAAGCGTCGCTTGGACTTAGGTGTTTTGTTAGGGTATCGGGAGTACTAGCGGGCCTGGGCCTGTACAGTACTTCAGCCCAATATTATTACCAGCGTAGCCCGTTGTGATCCCTAGGGACTTAGGCGCGTTTTGCTTTGGCAATTTGTGCTCACAATGATGTGACCCGATGCTGCTAAAATCCTTTTTAACGCGGTTAGATAATTCTTTGAAATTATTATGATGCAAATAAAAAGGTGCCCGACAAAAAGGTGTTATACTATTTTTGTAAGCTTTTTTAGGCTGCAAAAGATGTTTGGATTAATTTGAGATGACTGGTTTACTAATAGTCATTCTCTTAGCATGTTATATGCTTATTTTGGTTATGGTGAGGGTCATAGCCTAGGCTATTAGACTCGTTGATTACCATGATTTTTATCATATTTGGTGGATTGTCTTCAGAGTTTTTACTCGGATTCCTATCAAATATGTCTATTTGTGGACCTTTTGAGTGTTTATCACTCGGGCCTTTTCATATTTTTCTTGATATATTAAAGCTAAGAAGTAGTCGGCTAGGTGTTTTACTGAATACCACGCGTGCTTTGCTATATGATGTTTGGTTGTAAAACCACTCAGTTCTTAACTATATGTTTAGTTTTTTAACTAACCACATAGTCGGGGACTACGCCTAATTAGGTGCATCTACTCGATGCACCATGTTTCATTTTTCGCCCTTCACAGTCTTTGATTTTAGTACTCGGCAGGCTAAAGCAAGAGGAATTGAAGCACTCGGATTATTGGTTTTTGTTCTGAGAAGGCTATTTCGTCGACTGCAAAGGTCTCGGGGGCTACTGTGGAGATTATGGATACCCCATATCTACACGGCAGTTATAGTCTAGTTGGGTACAGGGTACAAAACTTAGATAGAATATCATTATGAAGACTCAGGTTAGTTTCTAAACTTGTATGTCAAGGAAATACCCGGGATCCTAGTCGGTTACGATTGTATTTTATTTGTAATCTCATATTCCGTTAGGGATATGGACTGTATTTTGTAATACGGACCCCTTCCCCTATATAAGGAGGGGTCCGGGTCCCTTTTGGGACACGATTTTTCTCCTAGATCATACAATCAATAACACACTCGGCGGGTCAATCCCCGGACAGGAGTAGGGTATTACTTCTTGAATAAGAAGGCCTGAACCTGTATAAAATTCCTTGTCTCCAAACCCATCTACTTTTCCAGCTTGGTAGCTACCCCCTTTTAGTATTGCCGAAATCTTGTTTCGACATGTATATATGTATATATATATATGTATATGTATATGTATATATATACATATATATGTATATACATATATACATATATACATATATATGTATATATATATATATGTATACATATATACATATATATGTATATATGTATATATATATATACATATATATATATATATATATATATATGTGGTATTATGGTCTTGCTAGCCATCCTTATGTGGAATTGGACACACACCTTCTCCTCTATTCAAAACCCCCAAAATGGTTTTAGGCTGGGCTCGAGGTGCATGGTTTTGATAGTAGCACCTCGGGCACTATAAGGACCGGTCTTCGGGCCTCTATCGCAAAGCACTACCGTACTTCCACATGTCTAGTGGGTAAGGCGTAGTTTGTGGCTCAGTCTGGTCATGGGCAAAAGTACGCGGTTTGGGATGAACGAAGTCGGGGCTCGATGGACATCTCTAGGAAAAATGAAGGCTACACGAGCTGTGGCCCGGTAGTCGAGATGTCATGGCACAGGGCAGGTGTCCTGCTGCTAGGGGCTCAACCTTGGTTACCTGTCTCGGGGTTCCGGCCGTAGCCAGGGTTGGGTCGGTACTCTTGTTTATGGCTAGGATGGGTTGGGAACTATGTCACGTCTTCCGTCCGTATGCCCTGGTGGTATGTGGCGCGTGGTTACACGTGAGGAAGACGTGTCTTGTGGGTAAAGATGTACACCTCTGATCAGAGTATAATCTATTCGAATAGCCGCGCCCTCAGTTATGGGCAAGCCTAGCAATGTACCCAAGTTAGTGGTTTATTTATTAAAACTTGCTTAACAACTAAAATATGAAATGGTTGGCTTGGGTTCGCTTGGGACGAGCTGGGACCTGGGTCTAGTTGCCACTTCGGTCTGAATCATCATAGGCCTTGGGTTAAGGCAAGCTCGTGGGGTTCACGGCCTTGATTAATAACACTGTGTAGTTCTAGGATCGTCTTTACAAAATGGCCCTGAGCAACTAAATGTCTTCTAAATGCTGTTTACCGTAAATCCTAACCCCTATATTATAACCCCTTGTACTCCTTCACATTTATTCTGCATTTTTGGGTGTGTCTTGCTGAGTATGGTGGTTGTACTCAATCATGGTCAATTTTTCCCCAACCCAGAAGAGGAGTTCCTGGAGGATGATGGCTTTGGTGTCTAGCTCGTGCCTGCCGTCAAGTGCCTGTGGTCGTCGCCCTAGTCTTCCGTTGTTTTTCGTTTATCTTCGTGTGTGCTGGGCCTTCGTTGCCCATGTAATAAATTAACTATTTACGCTTCCACTTGTTAAACTCTGAATTGTATCAACCTTTAGTGTACCTTGCCTCCTGGGACAAGGAATAATACATGCACGTACGGAATGCCTGTTGGGTTAATTTCGGTCATGACAGAGGGCAAACTTGCCTTGATAAATGTCATCACTGTGGTCAGCAATAAGTCCACTTTCCTCACCGATATTGATTTCGTCCTCTAAAAAAGAATAACGGTAACTAAATAAATGCCAAAACATGCGGAAATTCAAAATGCTCTAAAGTGCTTGAATTCACTACTGTGGATAGGTTTTGCGTAAACATGATTTGTGGTGAAGGAATTTTCATTTTATCACATTGCATTTGTGATTTATTAATTTTTAAAGTTAAATACTAGTTATCGGTTAATTAAGTTCTATTATGCTTTGGATGCATTTAAGTCCAATTTTTAGGAAGTATTGGGTTACTGAGTGAAGTTGAGGTTTTCATGGGTTCAAAAAAATTAGTTTCACCATTTTTTTAGTTAGTATGTTTTTCTTATGAATTTTACAAGTTACGTGGTATACTATAGTCTTTATTAAAAAACCAAATTTTAGATAAGTTTTGAGTTCTGTTTCTTCCATATGTCAGTTTACAGTACTAAATCCCATACTTTTGTGAAAATAACAAGATTTAGTTTGACTTATTTGGAGTTAAAATGAGTTACTTATTGATTTTGAAGTGTGTAGTTTGCATTATAGTAATTATTTTACTACACAATTATTTGGTGATGATTTTGTTACGAAAGTGTCATGTTTTGGTTTATGATCTTTAAGGAAATGATTCTGTGACTGCTCTGAAATTTATTTCATCTCAAAAATAGTTAATATGATTTTCCTATGGATTTTACAAGTTAGTGTATGCTTTATGTAAACAATTTCATATACAAAATTTTACAGACAATTCTTCTACTGTAAGTGTCAAATTGTATTTTACAGTATTAAAGTTCATAGTTTTGTGAATCTACAGAAATTTGGTTCATCTAAATTGGAAATAAAATGGATTTTGTATGTATTTTACAAGTTTGTGTATATTTTCAGTTGTATAACAAATGTATTGGTTATTTTTCTTTACATTTTCCCAATTTCAATAACTGGGGTCCACTGGTCAGTCTCTGGAAAATATGCAAAAGGGCCCCTAAGGTTATCATAAATCGACCCGCAGGTTTGGTCCCTGGATTTTCAATGCTATTACATATAGGTTTGGTCCCTGGATTTTCAAAGTTATTACATCTAGGTTTGGTCCCACAGGTAAGTGACTTCCATTATTTCTAATTAAATCCCTGGAGTTAGTTGAATTTACAGACGAAGTTCCTGGTTCACATGAAAAAGCAGAGAAGCTAGGTAACAGCACGAGAGAGCTCGCCGGCGGCGAACGGCAGGGTTTTTGCGAGGCGCGGCCAAAATAAAAAAGGTAGAATGCCTCATTGCGAAGCTATTGGTGTTAGCGACGGCATGGGCCGCGGTGTCCCTCGGCATGCAAGACCGTGCCGAGCTTTAGCTCATTTTTTAGTGCGATCTAGTGCATGCATGAGCTTCTACGGCGTTCCTAGGTGCTTACTCGAGATAGCTCGTTGCTTGGTGAAGCTTGGACGACGACGGCGACTTCGGGATCGGCTCGGCGACAGCGGAAAAGGCAGGACGTTGGCTACGGCGAGCAACGACCAACGAAATACCAAGGAGGTGCAAGCACAGGGTTAGTGAGGCTACCAAGAAGATTCACTCTCATGGAATCGGACGGCGCCTTAACGAGGTGGACGGAATCGAAAAGGGGGTCGGCGGCCAGACAGGAGGAAGATGGCGTCGATCTCATGACTGGAGGCTCCTCAACTTCACGTGCTAGGGCCGCTAGATTGTGGTGATGTGGCGACGACACTGTTCAAGTGGCTTGGTTGGATTCGCAGCGTGCGTCGAGAATGTGGCTTGTGCAGCGACAACGCCGTCGGACGCCGGGAGCATGACCACGACGGTGCAGCGATCTTGACATGCACGACAACGGGAAAGGAGGGTATGGTTGTGTTAGGCATCGAGTGACTGTAGATCACGTTCGCGTGGTTGACTTGCGGCGAAGCTCACCCGATAGCACCGGTGATGGTGGTGAATCTTGATGGTGCCGGAGAAGATGATGCTGCACCCGGAGCTCTCGAGGCGGTCTCCCTAGGTTTCTCAGTGGAACGCGACGAGGAGGATGAAGTGAATCCAGGGGTGAAGTGGCACGTGGGATGATGGAGGTCAGGACAGCGGTGGACGGCGAGGTGGCGAGATGGGGAGCTGGCATGTGTCCGCGACGTGGCAGCCGTTCCTGGAGTTGGAGGAGGAGGTGGCAATGCTGTGCGGGCTGGGCCCCACATGGCAGAGAGAGAAATAGAGTGGGATGCCTAGAAGCTTCAATTTTTCCAAGTGTTGGTATTATTTCAATGTGTTGTTATATTCTCTTCCTCTCCTCTATTTATGCTAAGAATTAGTGGAAGACGGAATTTACAGTTGGTTGTCAACGAGTGATACTCGTAGACCGGATGAGTTGGGCATTGGAGTACGTTGGTACGAGGATCTACGTGATACGACATCAAGCAAACAGAAGACAAGGATTATACTGGTTCAGGCCCCTTATCAGGTAATAGCCCTAGTCCAGTTTATATGGAATTAATATGGAAAAAAACCATAGAATACAATAGGAGTAGATGAATCCGACGATACCGACGAGATCATAGTCGATGAACTCGACGAGATCCCCCGGTGACTTGGCTCCGTGTGCTCCGGCTTCGTAAACTATGGTGGGTATGTTGGTAATGAGATTCGATGCCTTTGTACCCCTCCGAGGGGTCCCTTTTATACCATGAACACCTTGGTCTCCAAGTAAGACTCAGAGACATCGGACCCAATACGGTACAATAGAAACTCTATCCTCTCCGAGTAGGACTTTGTAAATCACCTGACCCGTAGAGATATTTTCCACAATTCGTGACTGATTCCTACAACGCATACGGAAACAACCCGCGTACGTGAAGGTATACCATACTCATATATTCCATAAATCATAGGATAGGAGGTATGCCTTATCCGTAACCATGACAGTAGCCCCTAACTTCAACTTAAATGAATTCACGTCGTCGTCCGCGACTTCTGCTGCTAACACCTTGTCGTGCTCTCTTGGTCGATCCCGGTGTAAAACCGTAGAGACATGGAGTCCTCGACAATGCTAAAGGGAGTTCAACGGTCGAAACATGAATTTAAATTGAAGTCTAAACGGCTACCCGCAACGGGCCTTAGAAATTCTCGGCGGCAATCTCTCTCCTTTCCTTGAAATGCAAACCATCAAGTAGTGCACCTATATAAGGGGATTTTGGGATTCATTTCAAGTCCGTTTGCCAAAAAAAGCTTTCCTGCTCTCCAGCTCCCTCGAACCTTCTGTCTCCTAAAAACCCTAGCTTCCTTCATCTTCCTCCGACGATCCCTCATCAATGGCGGATCTTGGCAAGTCCTCCTCCGACACGGCTGCCCTGAAGAAGCTTCATACGGACGGAGCCCTCCCCAACAGCGAGGCTATGGAGCGGGAGGAAGGAGGTACTGATCCTGCCCCCACTTTAGGCCGTATGGTTATCGTAGAGGATTTCGTCCGTTGCGGATTCTTGCCTCCCCCTTCCGAATCTCTTATGCTGATCTTAAATTTTTATGGTCACTCCCTCTTGCACCTCAACCCCAATTCTATCGCCTTCCTAAGCATCTTCGCTCATCTTTGCGAGGCCTACATTGGGGTAGTGCCCTTTCTTGACCTCTTCCGTTACTTCTATGAACTCCGGTGGATGGAATCCGACAGAATCTCTGGATGTTGTGGGTTTCATCTCTGAGATGGCATCAAAGCTAAATACATTCCTTTCCAGTGCCACTCTTCTCGAGGTCATTGGAGGTCGAAGTGTTTCTACCTTCAATTGGAGGAGCTCGACCCTGTTCTCGTCGTTCCCGAGGACCAGCTGGGTCGTTCCGAGAACTGGACCTCCAAACCTTCTTTGACTCCTTCCCTAAAGGCCTTCGTTGATATCGTTAGCGATCTGCGAGTGTGGGGATTGACTGGTTATGAAGTCGTTGAGGATTTCATTGACTGGTGCATCTAGCCGCTACAAGCTCACGTATATCCCACGTTCGGTTATACGGGTAAATACGATGTGACGCGAATCTCGTCGTGGGGTACTCGTTCTCGCGTATATCTTGTTCTCCTTGTTTTTCGTTTTTTGTCTGGTCGGTCCTAACTCAACTCGATCTCTTTTCCGTAGGACTCAAAAGCAGCACCGTGGCCCAACGGGTGAGCCAAGTGCTCATAAGCCCAGCTTCCGAGTCGAACAAGCTCCCTGCGCCGGTCTGCGACACGGACGCCGTAGACAAGGACGCCGCCATCAACGTAAGTGTTCTCTCTGCTCTTCATTATCTTGTCTAGGAGAAAACGAAGTGAACTCAACTCGTATAGGCTCTGCCTCTAACGGACGCTGTCGGCCCTCTTGTGGACCACCAGGGCTCTGCCTCCTTGAAGGAGAAGGTCTCTAAGGAGACCTCCGAGGCCGCCGCTACCACAGTTGCTGGGGGCAGCGGGATGATCAAGCGGAGGAAGTGGGCGACCACAATCAGTGGCGTATGTTGGTATTTCTTAACGACGTTACTAGAAATATTCATTCCCAACAATGGTGCTAGAAATAATCCTGGTATATTTATTGTTATAGAAGTAATACGCAAGCGCACAGATATACCATTGTAGCATTTGACCCGGAAGTATTTCAAGGTAACGTATTTTTAATCCCAAGGGAAGATAATAAGAGTGAACCTTGCTAATACACTTTATTCAGATGTTACTTGTAATTGTCAAAATTTAAGCTGGGGTTAATTTTAATATAAGGGTAGAGTGACACCAAGCAAAGCTGATCAAATCCTTGTAATGAAGTAATTCTAACTAAGTAGAAGAAGAATTAGAAAGCACTCAATTCCTATACTTATAGTATACACTCAATTCCTAATCTACATCTGCTAGTATATAATCGTGCGGCCAATACCCCCTAACAGTGCCCTTCTTGTACTTCGATAGACCACCCTGGGTTGCTGAGTTCATTACGATAACTTGTCATGGCCTTCCAACCGGGGCTAAATACGGAGGATTACCCTCCCCAGGAATTTGTCTTAGGAATATATACTAATGTGGCGGAATGCCCGTACTGAGCTATCACCATCAGCGGCCCACCTCTACTGTCCCGTAGCATATATGCCCAATTAATGGTATTTAATAATCTAAGCACCGCGCTTACATTATTAAATACTACTCTACACCCATGCACATGACATAGAGCAACTGATAAATCAGACATTAAACCCGCACCATTGCACTTCTCTAGTAGGCTACCCACACAATCACTACAACACAGATATAAAGTAAGAATAGTACTCAGACTAAACAAAGTACCGAATATATATAAAGAAGAGTATTTCATTAATATCGAAAGTATTACAAAAGAGAATACAAGAGCTGTTAGAGCCATACCAAAACTCTTCCGAATACTCCGAGGACTCCGAATACTATTCTATTCTACTCCACTTAATACTAAGATACTAATACTAATACTAAAGTATGAAGAGGAATTTGAGCTTGCTTGAGTGTGTATAGAGAATTGAAGTGAGCTCCTCCTTAAATAGGGTCGGTATGACGGTTATCCTAATGCGTAATGTCGATTGTGCCCTTGTAATCATCATTGAGAAGCAATCCTAGACATCCACGTGGAGGGCCGAGCTGAGCCATAGCAGCCAGGGTTCGGCCGAACACTAGGTTTGGCAGAACCTGGGCCAGCCTAGCAGGCCTCCAGCCTCGGCAGGGTCACTGACAGGTGGGTCCTTTAGGCGGTTGTGGCAGTTAAGGTGGTTTCCGGACAGTTACACCTGACTTGTGGGTCCTTTTATCCATAAGCTTTCTTGGGAGTGAGGTTTTCTTACGATCACAGAAGGAATCCGCAAGTGCACGGATATACCGATGTAGCACTTCCCCTACAGAGTATTCTAAGGGTATCGAATCCAAGGGAACGTGTGTGATTAATTCTTCCGCCGGTTCATCCAAGGAAACCAAGCGAAAATAGGTAGAGGATAGAGAGGATTTCCTAGTGAGAAACAGTGTCTAGGGAAAGCTTAAGTTTAAACCTAATGCAATACTTCAGGCACTAGCAACCTGTTGTTCCCAGATGTCGCTCTACTATGTACCTGGACAAGGAGGACTTAAGTGTTTTTGAGAGCTGTCACCACCTCTACACACACCTCAATCGTACTATGGGATACGCAACAATTACTGGATAATAATTACCAAAACACCACTTCTAAGCAATTAATATCAACTTTAGTGTTTATAACTCACCAAAGCAATCACTATATTTTAGTTGATTATAGTGAACAATAATCCCGTATGCTGATTAGGATCTAACAAAGAAATAATTCTCACAATATAAATCTAAATTACTCAAGAAGATAATTCTATTAATATCAGAGTAATAAACAGAATAAAAGAAACAGGAGAAGATTACTGATAGCTCCGGAATTCCTCCGTCTTCTTCTACTCTATTCTCTTCGTAATTCTAGTATACAAATAGTACAATAGAGTCTCTTATAATTTAGCTCAAGCTTGGAAGTGTGTGTGAGAGTGAAGGAGTGAAGCTTCTTAAATAGGACAGGTATGACGGTTATTGGAAGGGGAATTGTCCGAAGTGCCCCGCAACCGCCATCAGGAGTGCATCTAGACCGTCCCTGCCAAACCCCAGGATCAACGGCGCTGATCAGGGTTCGGCCGAACCACGGGTTTGCCCAAACCTGGGCTGGCCCATCTGGCCCTCAGTTTTGGCCTGTCGACTTCTGCTGTTCCGCCTTACCAATTTCTGCGAGTTTTGGGCAGATCTTCTGATATTTTGATGAAGTCTAAAGCCCACCTCTTGTATGGATATACTCTTTCTTCACGTTAGTCTGATTTTCCTCCCAACTTCTGGGATTATCACCTGCACATAAATATACACCAACACTTGTGGAATATATGATATCTATTATCTAGACTTTATGCAGATTTTGGCGGTATAAATTTAGCACTTAACAGTCGCCAACAGGTACTCTCTCTCATATTAAGCAAATATGCATGGTGGCTTACCCTTACGCCTAAAATTTGTGGAACACATGCCACTCACCACCTTAGGAGATTGAGAGGCAGGACATATCATAGAGTACCATTTTCTATCTCCTTGCTAATTAGTTTTCATTCCAGATTGTTTTCAAAAATTTTGTGAATAATAACTAAGTTCCTTAAGTGATTCTCTCGATCACTCCAAAGCGTATGAATATTTATTCCTCACCAAAGATATTGCCTTTTTGACTAAAGCAGATAATAAATCATACTTAGATCAAGATCGTGAAAAGTGTGTGGTGGAAAATGGAATGTGGATAAAGAAAATGGTTCTCCTTTGTGCTTATGTTTTTCCTCCAAAACATCCTTTAATTTTCATAGAGAGGGTATGGCTTTTTTTTTCTTTTCATCATGCTTCAATTTTTGGAACAGCAAGAATTCATTATTAAATATTTTTTCTCATAGCCATACCTTTCCCTCCTTTTTCTTTTGTTTTTGCAAGGGACATTTCTTTGGAAAGGAAGCATGAATGGAGAGCTTATTTGTGGATAATAATGACATCTATATGGTGGATGACATGGATGCTATCTTCCAGTGTAGAAGCGTAGCATGTGTGTGCATATGTGGGTGTATGATCTTGATCATAAAGTATGAAAAGCATCTACACAAGTCACAAAATTTGACAAAGTTCAATGGAAATACAAGAAACCAAATATTGTATAAGGTTTCAAATAATAAGAACTATATTTGGCTCTGGTAGGAATTTATATCAAATAAGGAACTTCCAAATTTATCATTTTGAAGAAACAAATTATCCGGAATTTAAATCAAGCTTGGGTTAAGATTACAACAACTCTATTTCACTATCTCATATCTCACAATGACATAGACTTAGATCACGCAATGTGCAACTCACATCTCTCAGGTTCCCGGATAATGGTTGGCTAATTTCACTTAAAACTTGAGAGAGTACTTAACTATGAACATATACATTAGAGATATAAAAGAGAGCAACTATTCATCATTTCAACATGGAGATCTAGGTTGTCTTACCTAGCATAATAAAATCTAACCTATATTTTTGGTATTTTCTAATTTGCATATTTTTTATGTGGTTTTCAAGTTTATAAATGCAATGCAAGAAGGGAAATATGCAAGGAAAGAAAATATGCAGACACAAGTTACCTTCGCAGGGGAGAGACATCTCCCCCCAAGCTTGCTTCTTGCTCATGATCCAGGGTAAGGATTGAATGCTTGATGGCGGAAGTAGGCTTGCAGATCAGTTTATCTTTGCTACATCATGGTGTTGAGGTTGGAGAACCGTGCATAAACATTCTGCTGCCACTCATGCTCCTGGATCACGTGTCCTTCAAGGGTCTGTTGGATTTCTCCAGCCTGCATCTCATGTGAGCCTACCCTCCGTGTGATTTCACTCAAGTCCCAACGAGAGGAACTCAAGCGCCATCCGCTAGAGGTTGGAGGCATGCCACTTGATCCTGCGGACTGACTATGCCCCAGCGCACTTCATGAGGGGTCTGCCACTGAGAACTGCTAGCACTTTGCCAAGCAGAACCTCCCGTGCTATGACGTGGAGGTTGAGCCCAGCCGGAGGTATCTCCAACTGGATCTCAACCACCCTCACAGACGTGTGCTGGTGGTGAATATGTTGAGTCTCCCTATTCTTCTAATGTCGTTCTGCATGTACTCCTATGCGTTGTACCTGCACGAGATTCCTCTATCGTCTATGGGGGAATGGTTAGCGAATAGCAGTTGTACAAATCATACCTCGGGTTAGGTAACGGGAGTTCACTTGTACAACCGGGATAGAAAAATATTAAAGATCCATCCGCTCCATGCTTAAGAGTATGTCCTTGCACTAGATATGATTCATCGATATAAACACGAGGGGTTGAAATGTAAGCAATTTGTTCATTTGAAATAACCCCAAACCCTCTTGCTATACGAGTGATCAAAGAAGTGCATTCAATAGGAGCGTAGAACTTTATACTTTATAGCCATTGCTTAATCATAGGTGTCACATACCACAAGTTTGGATGTATGGAAAGCATGGAAATGGTGGATGAAGTAAAATAAATAAAACTCTTGCCTAGAAATTTCATGTTTAATTGCTTGTGCATTTTGTGGTGTTTGCATATGCATTATAGGAGCATATTCTTTCTTAAGCAAAACTAATGGACTTAAGAAAAATACTCGGAACAACTCAAAAATCTGGGAAAAATTTGTATTAACTCCTTGCTGACCTTAGAAACCAAATGTGAATTTTAGTTTAATTTATCAACTCATTAGATGGACCAAACAATTCTCTAAGCACTCTAAAGTCAGGATTTTGACAGATTCTCTGGAGCACTTTGAAACCTTGCCAAAATTCGACCTTGGACTTCTAGGCTGTAGGACTTGATCCAAACTATAGTATAAATATTACTTTACAACTTTGCCATTGGTCTCTAGCTCTAAATCTGCCTGGAAATAATTTTAAACCGAGCACAAAGTTGGAATTCCACCTCTATTCCAGACTTAGCCAAAACTCCAGATCTCCTCTCCCTCTCTCACACAAGTCACTGCCAGGTGGACCATAGGTCGTGTGGGGGCCCTCTTTTCAGCCTCACATTGTTCTCCAAACGGGCCACGGCTCAGAACATGCGCGCCACGCGCGGGAGCACGCGTCGGCAGCGGTGAAGAGCCGCTCCTCCTCCATTCCTTCGCCGACGACGACCGTAGCAGCCGCGTCGCCGAACCAGCTCTCCGTTGCCAAGACTTCGCCGAGCCGCGTTCGCTACTTGGTGAGCTTCCTAGTAAATACATGCATGTATAGATCAAGCCTCAAAACCCATATGCATGTGCAAGCCGAGCTTAATCGCCGCTTCCAACACCCTAACGGCCGCTATAGAGCCCTAAAGCTTGCAAGAAAGCCACCAATGGGTTCGCATGGTTTTTCTCTACACTTTTCGTTTCGGGAGCTTGAGCTGAATCGCCGCTGTTCGGCGCTGGTGATGTCGGGAAGCTCGCGGGAGAGCTGCTCCTCTGCTCTGTCCAGAGCAAGGGCATGACTTGTGAAATTTAAATACTTCCAGGGGTGTTTAAGAAAAACTATCAGATACTTACATGTGGGGTCGTGTACTAAGCCGTAAATAACTTAAAAATCAAGTTCCTTTTTGAATAAAATCCTGGAACACGTGCTAGCGGCTGCGTGATCTATTTCCCGAGAACCCAGGGGCTTATGCGCAAAAGTGTAGTCGCTGACTGGTGGACCCGAGAGAGGAAAATGATTTGAGAAAATTAGAGAAAATGCAAAACTAGTTTCTAATCAACTGAAAAATGGTAAAACTTTAGAAATTCATAGAAAATTCATCCTAACTCTAAAGTTGGCAAACTAAATTTTTTTGGAATCATATTTTTATGCTCTGCATTATGAAAATGTTTAACTTAACAGAATCATGAAGATTTATGTCTCAAAAATAAAAAATGCATGTAGGTCTATATTTAACGAGAAGACACTTTAAAAATTTGTAACTTTTACGTGAAAATTGTTAAAATAAAAATTCTTTCACTAAAAATCAAATTAACACAGAGCATACCAACTCCATAAAAAGCATTCATTTTAGAGCATGTTGGATTTTTATGTGTGTCTATAATTTTGATTTTTGCATTATGTATGTTTAGATGATTCGCAGCCAAATCACGAGGAGACCAACTTCGTAGCTGAGCAAGGAGAGGAAGAGCAAGGCAAGCCACCTCTCCTCTTTGATCACATTGAACCTATGATTTGGAGGTTTTTGAAAAGAATTGCAAATAGTGTATGTCAATTGTACACTAATCCGTTAAAACTTTGTAAAATTTATTAGAACAACTCCTTAACTTGCATTATTACCTAAACTCCACCAAAGACCTTAACCACTATTCCAAGCCTTAGGAACAATTAAAATTGTCACATTAAGTTTGATACTTAAGGACACAAGTCTATAAAAATGCTTAGCCATGCTTAGAAATGTGTTTACTTACCATTTGGGCTCAATTATGTATATAAAATGAACTACTTTACGATCTGGATTAAAATGATAAAATGTGATATTTGTTAAATAAAATGTTGGAAAATGAGGACTTTAGGTTTGGGCCTCATGTGGTACACATATGATATTTAGTTGTGTGCCGATAGGGGGAGAGTGTTCCCTGACCAACCTAAGGACTTCACTCAATGTCAGTTCGTTTCGTATACAGTGCAGCCACATTTGCTAGTATGGGATAGCCCAAGCTTAGTAAATTATTTATGGTTAGCATTACATTTTGGTAGGCCGGTGTGTATGAGTTTGTATAACTCAGAGGAACTTTCTATTTACCCCGATGTGATAGTTTAGGTGACTAAGTCTGTCCAATACAACGGTATTGTGCCACGTGGTGGGTTCCCATTGTGTCAGCCACCTCGGCGTTAAGTTTAAGGTGTGGGCCCGCCACTTAACGATTCTACGTCATATATCGAGTATGGCTTAGGATGGAGAAACACGTATCGTGCTGGTGTAAGGCTAAATCATGAATTTTGGAAGGGCTTTGTTGTGAGTAATAAATCGGGTATTTATGTATCGCGTGCCATGCTTTGCATGATTATTATTTCGCATCATGTGGGTAAAGTGTACATACTCTGCAGAGTTAAAACTAATCGATTAGAAGTGCTCGCGGTTATGAGCGGCGTGTGAATATGTCATGAGTATAGACTTTGTGTTTTATTCTTCCTAAAGCTGAATTTAAACTTCAAATGTGATGAGATAAGTGGATTATATCCTTGCTGCCATGGAAGGCAATAAGGAGCTATGTTATGTGTTTAACATCTACTTTGATGCCCATTTGATAAGTGTATGCTTGCTGAAATTTAAATGAAAATAAATCTGAATTTGAAATGATGTTTGCAAAGAACGTATGCTTTATGCTGAAAATTGCCAATGTAAGCTTTACTTTGAATATGCCATGCTTGTAGACTGTTAGGCTTGCTTGGTGCTTGCCAGTACAATTTATTTGTACTGACTATTGCTTGTATTATTGTATTGTTGTATGTTTAGACTTGGTTGCAGGTGAGATCACTCCTAAGGAGGATGATTTCGCAGGGGATGTTTCGTTCTTCTAGGATGGTTCTTACTAGGGTCTACCATAGTCGGTTGCATGAAAGATCTTTTGGGTAGAAGATGCTTCCACGAACCTAACTATTTGGCCGGTCGGCCATGTGTATCTAAGCACTATGTTGTATGATTCTAAGACTTAGAACAAAGAACTCCCTAAGTTTGAGATATCATGTGCTTGGATGAAAGTGTTTAGTGTGATCCTTTTGTTAGGAACATATTAAACATTAGTATGAGTTAAAGATATTTGAGATGTTGCAGATCTTTAGCCATTTTTGTCAAGTCTCCTGAATGTGTAACACATCTAGTCGCCACCTTCGTGTGGTTTAACAGGCACATCTCAGGCTGAAGTTATCTGGCAGGCTAAAGGCCTAACAAGGTCTCATATATCTTTCTCTCGGTGCGTCGAATTTCTTAATATGTTTGATGGAAGAATTGAGTTTAGCTATTCATCCTTCAAATATAATAAGAGGTTCGGAGTGCTTCCGACAGCATTGGTATCAGAGCCAAGACTGACCGCAGGAACCCTTTTAAGACTGAATGGTAGTAAGGCTTCAAAAGAAAATATTTTGAGGGTAATGTCCTCACTAATAATATTTTTTTGCAAAATTTAATCTATTCTTACTTCTTAGCCCTTTTGGATAAATTCCTTTCCTATGAATCTTGTTTTGATTTTAAAACTCCACCTTATTCTATAGAATCGGATGATATATGAATAAGAAAAAGTAGTAACTCATAGAGAAGACTAAGGAATGAATGAAACAAATTCGATTCAAGTTTGTACTTGAATGATTTGAAAACTTCTCAGTAATAAATAGCTAATTTCTCCTTTCCAAAGCTGAATTCAAAAAATTATTTTTTTATCGATGGCCTAGAAGGTGGTAGTATGGGGCAGGATGGAATTGATTTGTTTTTAACCATAGATTTCTTGTCATATAAAGGCCACTAGATTTTTGTGAAGCCTCTACATTAAGTTCTTAGCATGTCCTAATTTTGGTGCGAATTTTACAACCTTGCATCTTATTTTAAAAATTGCAAAAGTCCAGGCTGCGCAGATTCTAGAGGATGTAGCAGTCGTCCCTCACATTTTTTCACAGACCAGTATGCAGTAGCTAAATTTTCGCCAATTTCCAGTAGCTACCCAACTTAATTATGAATCCCTAGAATTTTTGCATGTCTGGACATTGGGTTAAAAATTCGAACAGCACAGATCAACCTATAGTTTCAGTACTGCATCATCTAGTTTAGAAATTCATTATAGATAAATATATGTGTGTAAAAATTGTAAATCTTATACCATAATGTGGATATAACCAGGGAATCCTTAGGCATGTATTTAACCAAGAAATTTATGCATTCACATGTTGAAATAAGGTCAACCTATTGCATAATAGTATGCTGGACAGAACATGATAAAATAACCATAACACCATTTCCGAGATCCTAATGATTTTCAATTGAAATTCTAATTGGTCTATATTTCCAAATCTTGTAGGTGTCTTCTGTGTGGCGACCACTAGACTATTCCGGAGGTTATGAGGAAGGATCATTGCCTCACATCTTGTGGCTCATGCTGCAACATCTTGGCCATAACCACCCAACAGAGTATCATTTCTTTTCTCTTGAACGGAGTTCATCTCTCCGAGCTTATATGGCTGAGCTGTGTATATAGGGAATTTGGATCCATGAACCATCCCTTTACTTTCAAGCTTGTGGTTGGGATGCACCCTGTGTATACAGGCTGACGGAGCTCGTGGCTCCTCACCGGGAGACCGCGCAGGCCCCCCTTTGCCGGTTCGGCCGGGGGCTTAGGGTGAGATCTCAAGCTCTCTCTGTGTGTGGAAAGATCGCGTGCTAGGAAGAAACGCGAGACACAAGCGATGTATACAGGTTCGGGCCGCTGAGAAGCGTAATACCCTACTCCTGTGTTTTGGTGGATCTGTGTATGAAGGGGCTACAAAGTGTGAGCCAACCTCTCCCTCGTTCTAGGCTCTGAATCTGGCAAGAATCAATCCCCCCCTCTATGGGCAAGGTCCTCCTTTTATACTTCAAGGGGATACCACATGCACCCTTCTCTTTCCAAACTGGACTGTTCTTTTTCTCTTGAATGGGCGGAGATCAGCACGGTTGCTGTCCGAACGACGCTCCGATGGGACAGCCCACACCTACCTCCACTTCCGCCGGGGGTGAGCGCGTCGTGGGAACATGGCTGTGCGCTGACGATATGATCAGTGTCAGACCGATCACAAATCGGTCATTCTTGTCCACCGCGTGTAATCTTGGCAACGTGCATGTTTGCCCTTCTTCACACAACATCTTGCCTGTAATGGTTAGGATGAAGCCTGGCATATATCGACCGGGTCTAACGTGTCATCTCTAAGAGATAACACGCTTAACGCCGGCTTGAGACGAGTGCCTAGAGGCTTTCGTCTTGACGGGATGGGGCATGGCGTGCGTCAGACCGCCAGTCGCCACCTAACCCGTGATCTGACCGGTCTGTGACTGGTCACAGACCGGATAAAGGGACGCGCCGTGCTGCACTGCATGCAGCGTGACACGCTTGACCAGACTGCAATAAATGCTGTTAGGTGAGCACAGCTGTGCTCACTTATCCCATATACGTGGCGCAGACTTCCTAAAGGGGGTCGGGGTGCCTCGGCCCTCGGGGCCGGGGCAAGCGCAACCCGACCCCCCCTCGGGGGAAATCAGGAGGAGGGCGGACACCTCACCCTCGGGCCCGACGTCCCCGAAGGTGCCAGGCCACGTGGGCGATTGTGTCTGCCTCAAGCCTCTGGTCATGATACTCCCGGTCCCATATCACCGACAGTAGCCCCCGGCGTTATGCCAGAGCAATTTCCCTTCCCAAGGGAAGCGGTCAGGTGTGACGCCACTCCTAAAGCCTGGTGACAGGTGGGACCGGTCTCCGTAATTGGGCAAAATACCCAACGGTCTCAATCCATGCACATCGGTATTGATAACTTTGGCTGTCCATAATGGGCGGTCTATTCAGACTGCCACACCACTTGAGCAGCGCGCGAATCTGGGTGAGCAGATTTGTCTCGCTCGGAGATACGGTAACGCCGCTTCGGTCGGCGAGCGTAATTAACGCGCGCACGATACAATCCGTTTCGATTACCACAACCGCATATCCACTTCATGCGCCGTAAGCGGGCGAATGGGATTAGTGGAAGCGTGGGCACGGGAAACGAGGGAGCGAGATAGCGAGATACGAGGGAGCGAGGTAGTGGGCGCGAGAAACGAGGAGCCAGGCCCAGCGATGGCAAGGGTATAAAAGCATCGAGAAAAGGATTTACTCCCTTCCTTTCGCCATTGTTCCTCTTGCCTTCGCCGCCTGAGCTCTAACTCTTTCTCTGCTACGCCCTACCTTCGCCACACGCGCTCGTTCCCAATCATCTCTTCCTCCACCGCCATGGCACGGGGCTCTGCTCTGCTCGACGGCAGTGTGCTGCCGCCTTCCCGCATCGTGAATGAGAGGCACGCCGGACTGCCGCGCCGCTTCATGCCGGAGTCCGCCACCGGTCGGGAGATTGTGATGCTGGGCGAGGGGCGCCCGGCACCAGACTACCCGGGGCGGTCCATCTTCTTCCTCCCCTTCGCAATGGCTGGGCTGGTCCCGCCATTTTCTCATTTCTTCATGGATGTCCTGGAGTTCTACGATCTCCAGATGGCGCACCTCACCCCCAATGCGGTGATGACATTGGCCATCTTCGCACACCTGTGCGAGATGTTCATTGGGGTGCGCCCCTCTCTTCAGCTGTTCCGGTGGTTCTTCACCGTGCAGTCGGTGTCACCGCCATCGGTGGTTGGCGGCTGCTACTTCCAGCCGCGGGGGCCGGTGTTGAACCGCTACATCCCCTGCGTCCTCCGCAAGAAGTGGGACGACTGGAAGAGCGACTGGTTCTACACCCCCCTCGCCGACGAAGCGCGCCTCCGACTTCCGAGCCAGCCCCCGGCGCAGGACTCCAGCTGGCGGGCGCCGGTAGATCTGGGGGAGGAGTACGACGCCGTCCTCGACCGCCTGGCGGGCCTGCGATCCCAGGGGCTCACCGGGGCCATGGTATTCGGCGATTACCTCCGTCGCCGGATTGCGCCGCTCCAACGGCGCGCCCGGAGCGCCTGGGAGTACACTGGGCCTGAAGACTACATGCGGACCCATCAGGGAACCAGATGGGATTGGGCTCCTGAGGACTTCAAGATCGTAGTCCAAAGGGTGCTTAATCTTAGCTCCGCGGAGGCGTCTCGCCTTCCTCAGGAGATCCTCCCCCTCTGCATCGATCCCGACCGCGTCTCCATTCTATCCATTATGCTGGGGGTCGGGGCCTCAGAGGAGAGAGCCCCTAAGGGCAACGACGGCGCGGGCGAGCGCCGCCGGGGGAAACAATCTGCCCCGGGAGGGGGTCGTGCTTCTGGGCCCCGCGTCGGGGGCTCGGGGAGCAGCCGCCCTGCCGACGCCCCGGGGAAGAGGAAGCTGGGAGGAACACCTCCCCCATCTCCCCCCCGAGGGGGCGGGGCGGTGCGTACCAGCGGCCGGCGCCCGGAGGGGGCTGCGCCGACATCTCAGCCCGAGGGGGAGCGCAAGAAGAAGCGGCTCCGCAAGATGGGGGAGACGGAACCAGCCCGGGGAAACCTAATTTCCCCCCCAAGGTGGTCATTCAACCGACCCCCTCGCAGGTTCGTCTTACTCTCATTGCAACCATCTTTCTCCAAAAAGAAGTTTTTTCTTGCTCACTTTGTTCGTCTTCTGGCTTTTTCTTCTGCTTCAGAGATGTCCCGTCGCATTCCTCCCGCCACCCCAAGTCCGGCCAGCCCGAGGCCGAAGATCCAGCGGCCGCAGAGGAGCGGAGGCGAGAGTCTGACCGGCGTGAAGCCGCAGCCCGCCTTCAGGAAGCTGAAGAGGCCGCCCGGGAGGCCGCCCGGGTTCGCCAAGCGGAGGAAACTGCTCGGGAGGAGGCCGCCCGGGCTCGCCAAGCCGAAGAAGCTGCCCGGGAGGAGGCCGCCCGGGCTCGCCAGGCTGAGGCGGCAGCTGCTGCTGGCGCGTCACTCGGGCCCACTCCCTCGGGCGGCCCTCAGGCGACATCCTCCGAGGCGGCTCGCGACGAGGCCGCGGGCGCGTCGCCTGGGCCTACCTCACCGGGCGACGCCCAGGACCAAACGGGCCCGGGGGACATCCCCGAGCTCAGCGTATCCTCCGGGGGGCCAAGCCGCGTCGCTTTTTCTCCAAGGCGGCTTTTCTCCTCCTCTTCCATCGCCCCGGTGAGCGCCGAGCCCATTATGCAGGCCTTGGCCGCCGCAAACACCGCGGTGCTAGACGGATTTAGCGCCCAGGTGGAGGCCTTGCGAGCGGAACGAGCGGAGCTCGAGGCCGCATGGGCGCGCGTCGAGGAGGGGCGGCGCTCGGTGGACGCCATGGTGGAGGTGGGCCGTAAGGCTCACCGCCGCCACATCTCGGAGCTCGAAGCCCGCAAGGCGGCGCTGGCGGAGATCGCCCGAGAGGTGGAGGAGGAGCGAGAGGCCGCCCTTATCGCCACCACCACGATGGTCGAGGCGCAAGACACCCTCCGTCTTCAGCACGCAAGCTGGGAGGCGGAGCTGAAGAGCAAGCTCGACGCCGCCCAAGGGGTTCTCGACTCCGCCGCTGCCCGAGAGCGGCGGGCAACGGAAGCCGAAGCGGCGTCCCGGCGGCGCGAGGAGGCCCTTGAGGCCCGTGCCATGGCGCTGGAAGAACATGCCGGCGCCGTGGAGAGGGGCTTGATGGACCGCGAGGCCGCCACTGCTCTCCGGGAGGCGACGCTGGCGGCGCACGAGGCCGCCTGCGCCGAGGAGGAGTCCGCGCTCCGCCTTCGCGAGGATGCACTCGCCGAGCGGGAGCGGGCTCTCGAGGAGGCCGAGGCCACGACGCAACGGCTGGCGGACAGCCTCTCCCTCCGCGAGGCGGCGCAGGAGGAGCAGGCGCGCCGCAACCTTGAAAGCGTCCGCGCCGAGAGAGCCGCGCTGGAGCAGCGGGCTGCTGGCCTCGAGGCGCGGGAGAAGGAGCTAGACGCGAGGGCGCCTATCGGCGGGGCGGCCGCGGGCGAAAGCGACTTAGCCGCTCGCCTCGCGGCTGCCGAACACACCGTCGCTGACATGCAGCGCGCGCTGGACTCCTCCACCGGGGAGGCCGAGGCCCTTCGCTTGGCGGGCGAGATCGGGCCCGACATGCTTTGGGATGCGGTCTCCCGCATGAAGCGCGCCGGTCGGCAAGCGGGCCTCTGGGGAGGCCAGACGTCGGTGCCCCCCACCAATCTGGAAGGCCTCGCTCCGCACCTCAACAGGATGGCTTGGGTTCTCGAGCGACTCCCCGAGGAGCTTGAGAAGACCATCAAGGCATCCTCGAGGGACCTCGCCCGGGGGGCGGTTGAACTCGTGCTGGCGAGCTACCAGGCCCGGGATCCCAACTTCTCCCCCTGGATGGCGCTGGAGGAGTTCCCTCCCGGGACCGAGGACGAGGCGCGCGCGCGGGTCGGGGATGCTGCTGACCACATCGTCAACGGCTTCGAGGGCTCGGCCCCTCGGCTCGCGTTCGCCCCCAGCTCCGACGAGGAAGGCGACACCAGCAGCGAGGACGGCGGTGGCGACGAGGCCGGCGACCCGGGCGCATATGAATGAGCCCCCAGGCCCCCGCCACTCTTATCTTTTTTCTTGTTCTTTCTTCTAAGGCCTTCATGCCTCTTTTTTGTACAATTTTAACTTAATCTGCAATGAGAAATGATGAAAAATTTTTGTGTTAGTTTTATTTTGCTATATATATGAGTTGAGGATGATCTGTGCCATGGTCCTTTTGCGACTTAGCTTGGAATAAGGGCTCGCGCCCAAGTCCCGGTCCTCGAATGGCTCGGGTCGGGGCTAGTGCCTGGGGAGATCCGCATGTCGAGACTGGCCAGGCCGGGAACGTGGTGACCGAGGGGTATGGGTGACCCGATTGTGGGTTTTTGCCGATTCCCCCCCGGAGTTCACCACGCCCCGGGGCACGGCTCGGTTCTGGGCCCCGTTTGGCGATTTTAGCTGACCGAACCGAGCCCCCGAGGGCAAGGTTGAGCACGAGTGACATTATTTCAAGTCAAGATTCTTCAAAAGGAAAAAACGGCACAGACACAACCTTTAGGAAATTGAAACTGCTTCTATTGAAATGCTGAAAGGAATATATGTGCATGTGTGGTAGCCCCCGGCTAACCCTGCACACCCGAGGGGGGGGTGCGGGGTTAGCCCGAGCCAAAACCTGACACCCGACCCCCCCTTCAGGGGTAGAAGCGACGAAGGTGTTCAATGTTCCACGGGTTTGGCAGCTCCGTGCCGTCGCCCGTGGCCAGCCGTACCGAGCCCGGCCGGGGGACACCGATCACTCGATACGGACCCTCCCACATTGGTGAGAGTTTGCTCAATCCAGCACGCGTTTGGACGCGGCGTAGGACGAGGTCGTCGACGCAGAGTGATCGGGCCCGGACGTGGCGCTGATGGTAGCGCCGCAGGCTCTGCTGGTAGCGCGCAGCTCGGAGGGCCGCGCGCCGCCTTCGCTCTTCCAAGTAGTCGAGGTCATCTCTACGAAGCTGATCTTGATCAGCCTCGCAGTACATGGTGGCCCGAGGAGACCTCAGGGTGAGCTCAGATGGGAGAACCGCTTCTGCGCCGTAGACGAGGAAGAAAGGCGTTTCCCCGGTCGCTCGGCTTGGTGTGGTTCGGTTCGCCCAGAGCACCGCTGGCAACTCCTCGATCCATGAATCGCCGTGCTTCTTGAGAATATTGAAGGTCTTGGTTTTAAGGCCTTTGAGGATTTCTGCATTGGCGCGCTCCACTTGGCCATTGCTTCTGGGGTGGGCAGGTGAGGCGAAGCAGAGCTTGATGCCCATGTCTTCGCAGTAGTCGCCGAAGAGCTCACTAGTGAATTGGGTGCCATTATCCGTAATAATACGGTTAGGCACTCCAAAACGGGCCGTGATGCCCTTAATAAATTTAAGAGCAGAGTGCTTATCGATCTTGACAACCGGATAAGCCTCGGGCCACTTAGTGAACTTGTCGATCGCAACATACAGGTACTCAAACCCGCCCGGGGCCCGTTTGAACGGTCCCAGGATATCAAGCCCCCAGACAGCAAATGGCCATGACAGTGGTATGATCTGCAGGGCCTGGGCCGGCTGATGAATTTGCTTGGCGTGGAACTGACACGCTCTGCATCGCCGGACCAGATCAACTGCGTCATTGAGAGCTGTCGGCCAATAAAATCCTTGACGAAAGGCCTTGCCAACCAGGGTGCGCGAGGCGGAATGGGCTCCGCACTCGCCCTCATGGATGTCAGCAAGAAGCTCAACGCCTTGTTCCTGAGGAATGCACTTCAGGAGGATTCCGTTAGCCGCGCGCCGATAGAGGGTCCCTTCTACCAGCACATAGCGTTTGGAAATGCGTTGTACGCGTTCACTCCCTTCGCGGTCCTCAGGTAGAGTCTTATCTGTGAGGTATGTTTGGATCTCAGAGATCCAAGCAATCAATCTAAGGGAGCTTGGAACACTCTCTTCGGGTCCCGAGGCCTGGACTCCGACGGGCCTCGGGGGCCGGTCAGGCGCATCCGTCTCCCCTAAGGGGTCGGGTCGCGCCGACGGCTGGGTAAGCCTTTCTTCAAAGGCGCCCGGTGGGGTCTGGGCTCGCGAGGACGCGAGCCTTGAGAGTTCATCGGCAATCATATTATCCCGTCTGGGCACATGCCGAAGCTCTATCCCGTCAAAATGGCGCTCCATACGCCGCACTTGGCGTACGTAGGCGTCCATCTGTGGGTCAGAGCACCGGTACTCCTTACAGACCTGGTTAACGACTAGCTGGGAGTCGCCTAATACCAAGAGGCGGCGGATCCCTAGTCCAGCCGCCACTCTGAGTCCGGCAAGGAGTCCCTCGTACTCTGCCATATTGTTAGTCGCTCGAAAGTCGAGACGGACCAAATATCTGAGGACGTCTCCGTTCGGAGAGGTCAACGTGACCCCTGCACCGGCGCCCTGAAGAGACAGAGAACCGTCGAATTGCATCACCCAGTAGGCGGTTTGAGGCAGCTGTGAGGGGTCCGTGCTGGCCTCGGGTATTGAGACGGTCTCTGGAGCCGGGGTCCACTCCGCCACAAAATCGGCGAGGGCCTGGCTCTTGATAGCGTGGCGTGGTTCAAAGTGCAGATCGAACTCAGAAAGCTCGATTGCCCATTTTACCACTCGTCCTGTACCCTCTCGATTATGCAGGATCTGACCGAGGGGGTAAGACGTAACCACAGTGACCCGATGCGCCTGGAAATAATGGCGCAGTTTCCTCGAGGCCATCAGAATAGCGTAAAGCATCTTCTGGGCCTGTGGGTATCGGGTCTTGGCGTCCCGGAGGGCCTCACTAACAAAGTAGACAGGCCGCTGCACCTTTCGGCGGGGCCGATCTTCTTCGCTAGGGGCCGCACCCCTGGGGCGTTCTTCGTCCGAGTGGCCCCTCGGGGCGCACTCGTCTTCTGTGCCGTTGACCTCGGGGTCGGAGGACGACAGGAGCGGCCTTCCCACAGTGGCCTCGGGGCCGCCCTGGGGGTCGGGGGCTCCTGGCGTCATCGGACAAGCGGGCAAAGGGCCAACTCCGGTCGTCAGGGGCCTTAGGCCACCGTTCGGCTCGGGGGCCTCTTCTCCCTGCTCTCTCCCGGGTCGAATCGGTACAGGGTTAGCCTCAGGGTCAGAGGGTGATAGGTGCGGCCTCCCCGCAGTGGCCTCGGGGCCTTCCTGTGGGTCGGGGGCACCCGGCACCGTCTGACAAGCGGGCAGAGGGCCGACTCCGGTCGTCAGGGGCCTTAGGCCACCGTTCGGCTCGGGGGCCTCTCCTCCCTGCCTGCTCTCGGGCCTAGTCGGCACAGAGTGGGGGTGCGCAGAATGAGGATTGTCCTCATCGCGCTCCACAACCAACGCTGCACTAACTACTTGGGGGGTCGCTGCTAAATAAAGTAGCAGGGGCTCATTTGGCTCCGGGGCGACTAGAACCGGGGGAGAGCCGAGATATGCCTTTAACTGAGTAAGGGCATGTTCAGCTTCCTCCGTCCAAGTGAACGGCCCCGAGCGCTTGAGGAGCTTAAACAAGGGAAGCGCCTTCTCTCCCAGCCTTGATATGAAACGACTTAGGGCGGCCATGCAACCAGTGACGCACTGCACGTCCCTAAGTTTGCTGGGGGGGCGGATCCGCTCTATAGCTCGTATCTTCTCGGGGTTGGCCTCAATGCCTCGGGCAGAGACCAAAAACCCGAGAAGCTTGCCCGCAGGTACACCAAACACGCACTTATCGGGGTTTAGTTTTATGCGGGCGGAGCGGAGGTTCTCAAAAGTTTCCGCTAGATCTGAGAGTAAGGTCTCTTGGTTGCGCGTTTTTACAACCAAGTCATCGACATACGCCTCAACATTACGTCCTATTTGACTACCCAAAGAAATTCGAGTAGTACGCTGAAAAGTAGGACCTGCATTCTTTAACCCGAAAGGCATTGATGTATAACAATAGGTTCCTACGGGGGTAATGAACGCAGTTTTTTCCTCATCCTCCCTAGCCATGCGAATCTGATGGTAACCAGAATATGCATCTAGAAAACACAAAAGGTCGCACCCCGCAGTGGAGTCGACGATCTGATCTATGCGAGGCAGGGGGTAAGGATCCTTAGGACATGCCTTGTTAAGGTCGGTGTAGTCGATGCACATCCGAAGCTTGCCGTTCGCCTTGGGAACGACCACCGGGTTCGCCAGCCATTCCGGATGGATGACTTCACGGATAAATCCGGCCTCCAGAAGTCTCGCCACCTCCTCGCGGATGAAGGCTTGACGTTCCGGGGCCTGCCGCCGCACTTTCTGCCGGACCGGCCTTGCGCCCGGCCGCACGGCGAGACGGTGCTCAATCACCTCCCTGGAGACCCCGGGCATGTCCGCTGGTCTCCATGCGAAGACGTCAGCGTTTGCCCGCAGGAAGGAGACGAGCGCGTCTTCCTATTTGCCACCCAGAAGACCACCGATCCGCGTGGTCTTGGATGGGCCGTCGCCCAAGGCAACCTCCTTGACCGGGACCTCGTCGCATGTGGCCATCCGCTGCCTCGGGGTGGTGGGGGCAGAGGGGCCAAGCCTCTCGTCACCACCCTCGGGCTTGGACGCAGCAGCGAGGCGGTCCGCGCGCTGCTCTATGCAAGCAAGCGCGACTTTAAGGTCGCCACGGACAGAGATGGGGCCACCGGGGCCCGGCATCTTCATCTGGAGGTAGGCGTAGTGGACCGCCGCCATGAACTTCACCAACGCGGGTCTCCCCAGGACCGCGTTGTAGGGCAGACTGAGGTCCGCCACATCGAAGCTCACCCGCTCCGTGCGGAAGTTGGCGGATCCACCGAAGGTGACCGGTAGGTCGATGTGACCTAATGGCCACGTGTGCCCCGGCGTCACACCGATGATCGGTTGAGACGGCTGGAGCACCATCCCCGGGGCCTTGATAGCATCAAAGGCCGCGGGGGAAAGGATGTTGAGAGCCGCTCCTCCATCTATGAGGACACGTCCCAACTTCACGTTGCAGATGGTGGGGGAAACCACCATCGCAACCTGCCCTCCCCGGGCAATGCACGGTGGGTGGTCGGTCTGGTCGAAAGTGAGAGCAACCTCCGACCATCGCGCCCGACGCATCGCCTCATGGGTAGGGGCCATGGTCAGAAGCTCTCGCTTCATAGCCTTGAAGCTCCGGCGAGAGACGTGAGCACATGCTCCTCCATCGACGGTGGCAATGGTGGCTCCAGGTTCTTGGAAACCTAGATCATCATCACCATCATCAATGTCAACAGCGGGGGCCTTCTTCTTGGCCTCACTTCGCCGTTTGTCGGAAGGAACCGCCGGGGACTTGCCCTCACGGCGTTCCTGCCTCCTGTCCTCCTCCCACTTCCTCGTTCGCTCAGCCAAGTTTTTGACTGCACGACAGTCCGCGAGATCGTGGAGGGAGGTGTTGTGGACGGAGCACCACCTGCCGGCGGGGCGCTCCCTGCCGGGAGTACCAGCCTCTTTCTTTTTGTCGCTCGCAGGCCTCCCCTTTCGGGTGGCCCGCGGAGCGCCCTCGACGGCGAGGACATGACCCTCGTCGCCGGAACGGTCCGACCTCTTCTTCCTCCTCCTGTCACGCCGCCCTGTCTGAGCGGCGGATCCGGGGGCGGCCGAAGCTGCCACTCCGGAACCGGAGGAGTTCCATGTCCACGCTTCCTCCTTACGAGCCACTCGGTCTGCGAGCTGAAAAAGCTCTGCGGTAGTCTGGGGCTCTTTGGAAGCGATCTTTTCGAGCATGCGGTTGTGCCGCACGCCCCCCCTGAACGCGTAAATCACCGCGTGTGCAGGGATGCATGGTATAGTATTGCGGACTTGGCAAAACCGCTGAATGTACGAGCGAAGCGACTCATCATCGCCTCGCTGTACTGCATGCAAGTCCGCTTCTTCGCCTGGGCGCGGATATGTGCCTTGGAAGTTCATGGTGAACTGTTGGCACAAATCTTCCCAGGAGTGGACCGACGCGGGTGGCAGGTTCATTAGCCAACCCCGCGCCTGTCCTTTTAGGGCCATGGGAAAGAAGTTCGCCATGACCCTGTCGTCACCCCCAGCGGCCTCAATCCCGGTCGTATAGACCTGGAGAAACTCGGTGGGGTTGACGCTCCCATCGTACTTCTCGGTGATGGTGGGCCGGAACCTTGGGGGCCAACGGACGTTCCGAAGACTCGCCACAAAGGCTCTACAGCCAACACCACCGGCCGGGGGCACGGAGGGCTGATCTTCACGTCCGTGTCGAGGTGACACTCTAGACGAGGAGGCGCCCTCCGTTGCACGGGGAGTACGCCGGCTATTACGCCGGCGCCCGATGTTGAGGCGGGCATCCGGCTCCCCATGCTGATCCTGATCCCGAGTCGACGGTGTAGACGAGGGAGTGGCAGCCGAATGACGTGCAGCCGCCGCCGCTCGCCGCGCCCTCCGCCTTGATGACACGGAGCCGGTGGTAGCGGCGCCGGAGGTCTTGGTGGTGGTGGCGGACCGTCCACCAGCACCCAGGCGCTGCTGTGCCGTCATGACCAAGTTGGCCACATCTTCCAGCCATCGTTGGGCTGGAGACTCCGGGTCATGGACGACAGGCGGGTGTCGTAGGAGCGCGCCAGCAGCTTGAAGCGCACCTTGAGGTGTGCTGCCGTCGCCGTAGACGAGGAGGCGACGCTCCCCATCTCGCCGTTCTCCTGCATCACCTGCGGCTGGTGACGCCGCGGATTTGTCGACCCTCTCAAGCGCCTCCCCCTGCTTAGGGCTTTGGCGCGGAGGAGGTGGAGGAGTACGAGCTCGACGGCGTGGATTTGGCTCCCCGTCGTCGCCGCTCACACTCGGAGAGAGGTCGTGCGCTTTTCCTTGCTCGGCCATTAGGCTGAACAAGAAAAACTTGGGGCACACGGAAGAGTCTGAGAGCTCAGGAAGCACACGCTGAGCCCCCTACCTGGCGCGCCAGATGACGGAGCTCGTGGCTCCTCACCGGGAGACCGCGCAGGCCCCCCTTTGCCGGTTCGGCCGGGGGCTTAGGGTGAGATCTCAAGCTCTCTCTGTGTGTGGAAAGATCGCGTGCTAGGAAGAAACGCGAGACACAAGCGATGTATACAGGTTCGGGCCGCTGAGAAGCGTAATACCCTACTCCTGTGTTTTGGTGGATCTGTGTATGAAGGGGCTACAAAGTGTGAGCCAACCTCTCCCTCGTTCTAGGCTCTGAATCTGGCAAGAATCAATCCCCCCCTCTATGGGCAAGGTCCTCCTTTTATACTTCAAGGGGATACCACATGCACCCTTCTCTTTCCAAACTGGACTGTTCTTTTTCTCTTGAATGGGCGGAGATCAGCACGGTTGCTGTCCGAACGACGCTCCGATGGGACAGCCCACACCTACCTCCACTTCCGCCGGGGGTGAGCGCGTCGTGGGAACATGGCTGTGCGCTGACGATATGATCAGTGTCAGACCGATCACAAATCGGTCATTCTTGTCCACCGCGTGTAATCTTGGCAACGTGCATGTTTGCCCTTCTTCACACAACATCTTGCCTGTAATGGTTAGGATGAAGCCTGGCATATATCGACCGGGTCTAACGTGTCATCTCTAAGAGATAACACGCTTAACGCCGGCTTGAGACGAGTGCCTAGAGGCTTTCGTCTTGACGGGATGGGGCATGGCGTGCGTCAGACCGCCAGTCGCCACCTAACCCGTGATCTGACCGGTCTGTGACTGGTCACAGACCGGATAAAGGGACGCGCCGTGCTGCACTGCATGCAGCGTGACACGCTTGACCAGACTGCAATAAATGCTGTTAGGTGAGCACAGCTGTGCTCACTTATCCCATATACGTGGCGCAGACTTCCTAAAGGGGGTCGGGGTGCCTCGGCCCTCGGGGCCGGGGCAAGCGCAACCCGACCCCCCCTCGGGGGAAATCAGGAGGAGGGCGGACACCTCACCCTCGGGCCCGACGTCCCCGAAGGTGCCAGGCCACGTGGGCGATTGTGTCTGCCTCAAGCCTCTGGTCATGATACTCCCGGTCCCATATCACCGACACAGGCTGCATTTCAAGCGATTGTGTATTACCGACACTATAGGCCACGGATGGATGGGTTCTTGCACTACTTTCCAGCTTGCACAAACCAAACAACTGCCAATTACTATCCAGGTCTTGAGGGAAACATGAGAGAGATTGACACTCCACAGCTATTCTTAGCCGGCCTAGTTCGTGCTATGGATAGATATCTCGCAAAAACTATGGCCGAGTTGCGTAGATTGCAAGCTAGGGTGATCATGCTTGATACACGAATAGAACCACTCGGGCACCAAGGGCACTTTGATAATGCCATTATTTATGGGAATCATGAACTTCAACCTCTTACTGAGACTTTGCCTCCTCCCATAGGTATTTATCAGAATATAAACACTAGAGCCCGCATGAGAGTTGGTTTCCACTACAATCGTCTAACCATGCCAGACCCTGCACTTGTTGGAGATCCGATGTAGCTAGGACCATTCTACGTGTTTGAGCGGAATGGGAGACAATACCGTTTAACCATGGCCACTCCGTCAACTACGGTGCCTCAACCTCCTATCGGATTCTCCCAAGTTCCATAGAATGGTGTACTAAAGGAAAAATGTATGGGGTGTAACTTTCATTTCTTTTACCAAAAGATGTATGAGATGACACCCTATTATGTATTCCTCGTAATGGTCGAATTTTGTAACACCGAGGCAAGAACTTGGTTTCTTATGATCATTATCCAATTCTATCTATCTGTGATCACTTAGATCCTTTGAAACTGATGTACTGGAATGAAACTTATGCTCCTTTTTGGAATGAATTGCTTGCTCTCCAGAAATTTGTTTTATGCAAATATGAGATGGATGACTTGTAAATTCAGCTATTAGAAAATCATTCCTGTATTATATTTATTTAGGGTGATGTATATATCAAGTCTTTGCACAAACAGCTCATGTACTTTTGTACCTTAAGTGCAGGATGACACATACTCGCTCTATGGCTGCTCACACGGATGACACCGGTGGTGAGGAAGCTAGTCAACCTCGTGCTGGCACTCATTCCGCTGGACATGCCGGGGGTAGTCGGCGTGCCGCCACCACTGAGCGGCATGATGATGAACCATCCCTTGCTCAACTCTTAGCGAACCAGAACCGGCTCTTTGAAAGGATGGTGGCAAACTCTGAGAACATAGGGGCTGCTATGGCACAGCAGGCTAACCAAGCACCTTCCAAGTTGGTAAATGTTCAGCAAACTCATCCGCCACAGTTCTCTTCTGCGGCTGATCCACTTGCAGCAAATGATTGGCTTCGTGATATTGAAATCAAGCTAAATCTTAGCCAGTGTGATTCTATAGAGAAGGCTACCTTTGCTGCTTACTACCTGCAAGGTGCAGCAGCTGCTTATTGGGAGACATACAAGACTCTCATTCCTCCTGATGAGCCTATCACATGGACTGTTTTCAGAGAGGGATTCAGATCTGCTCACATCCCTGCTGGTCTCATGGAGATCAAAAAGAAAGAGTTTCTTAACCTGAAGCAAGGAAACATGCCCTTCATGGAGTTCATGGAACGCTTCAACTATCTGGGTAGATATGTCGCTGCAGACATGAACACCGAAGCAAAGAAGGTTGAGCTATGTAGAGATCGTCTTGCACCTGAACCACTACTAGGAAATCGGGCTTATGCAACGGCTTGAATTCATTGCAATATGCCCAAAACCGTTGCAATAGGTGCACTACAAGATAATTGAGCTATCGCCACCAATTTATTACAACAAAAGATAATTCGTGGCAATATTTTATACTATCGCAATGATATTTTTTCTGTGGCAAATAACTATACTTTGTTGCAACGATTTACAATCGTTGTTTTATTCAGTATTTTTGTTGCAATAGGAAATGAGCTATCGCCACAAAAAACATTACTATTGCAAAAAACATGTTCTATCGCCACACATTTAATTTTTGTGGCAATTTGCATAGTACATGGCACTTTTCACTATTTTCTATTGCCATGATCAACAAATTCGTTGCAATAAAAAATTATCATCTCATAATTTAACTTATTCTTTTCATATGGACACGGATTAGGACAAATTTTATATAAAATTTATAGCTCTCGATGAGATCTACAACTTAAAATTTTCATTTGAAATCTTTTAAATACTCAAATTCATGATTCAAATCTCAGTTAAGCAGTCTCAAATGGAATTGTATGCATTTTTAAACAAAATTGATGCGTAGGTGAGTTGGTCGTAGAGAGTGCACGTGAGGGAGAGATTTTGGGTTCGAATCCTGGCTTTGACAAGATATCAAAAGAAAATAGTTAGGATGATAAATTAATATTGAAACATTTAATTTGGTACGTAGAACTAATGCCACACATGGAGTGGTGGCAATAGTTATTTATTGCAACGATGTGAAGTGTTGCAATATATATTTTTGCCACATCCATTTTATGGCAATATCAAAATTTATTACAACTAAATAAAAATCGTTGCAAAAACCTATTTGTAACATACCAGGAATTCTTTGAAGCTAAAAAAAAACAAAATGAAGAAAACTTAGCAAAAATTTGATTTTGATCTTGTCCTTGTCATTTGAAGTTAATTTTGGTGTTCTTGGATTTTCCATGCATCTCATAACTCATTTGCATGCAATAAATATAAACAAAAAGGAACTAATTAAAATAAGTGGTAGACACTTGAAATAACCTTTCACAAATCTCACAAGTTTTGCATCTCAATTAAAAAGATGAAAGCATACAAAATTTGATTCAAATTAAAATAAAAACAGTGAACTTGTTTGAATTTTCAAAACAATAAACTGCACGTGAGAAAAATCCCAAAAATTTACCAAGTGGAGGTCTTGACCAGACTAACCTCCAGAAATTTTTGCACAAGCTTTTGAGCACAGTAGCATATCCAAAAAAATTAATCAAACTCTCGGCCTTCTTGAAAATTCCCAGAGAAAAATCCTCTCACCTCATCCCTTCTCCCGTTATCTCTCTGACCAGTGGGCCTAAGGACCATTGGCCCCACCTGCCAGCCACCATCTCCTTATCCCTGCTCTCTGTCTTTCTCCCTTCTCTCCATCTATTCCTTTCAGGCAATTCATCGAGCACCTAGCGTGCGAGATCGAGGTCATCGTTTCCAAGCCGACCAAGCAACCTCTGCCCGCGATTCCCGCTGGCAAAGCTGAAGCAAGGCTGGTGCGCCCCTGCCCGAGGCCCTGCCGCTGCCTTCGCCGCGTCCCTCGCCGGCTCGCCCAACCCGGAGCTGCCGCTCTCTTGCTCTCCCTCTCTCTCTCTGCCCGAGCAACGACGCGACGCGACACTGCGCCACCCTCAGCCCACGAATCCCGCTGTGCCAAGGCTGCACAAAGCCGACGCCATCCCTGCCGATTCCCTGCCGCGCCCAGGCGCCGACCACCGCAGCCGCCGTGGCCAATCCAACGCCGCCGCCCCCTGCCAAAGCCGACGCCCGAAGCGACAAGGCGAGATCGACCGCCTTGGCTCCCTCTGAATACCCCTGCACCCCCTCTGCAATCCCTGCGCAAAGCCGACGCCTGCTGCAAGCCGTGTTCCCCGCCGACCACCGCCTGCGCGCGCGAGAGACGCCGAGCAGTTCGTGACAAATCCCCGCGCTTGCCTCTCGCTCCTACCTCGCCTATAAATCGAACCCTCGCGCCAGCTAACTCTCCACACCACTCTCAACCTCCACACCCAAAGCCGAAGACCGAAACTCTCTGATTCGCCGGGAACGCCCGCGCCACCGTCGCGCCCCGCGCCGGCCGAACAGAGCGCCGCCGCCGAACCCACACCATCGAGCCGTCGCCTCGGTGAGTTCCCTCTCGATTCCTCGCGCCACCAGGATCATAGGACCTCCCTAAATCCATTTCAGCAATCTATTTTAGGACCCCTCGACCGGAGATCCGCCGCCACCATTGTCGCCGCCGACCGCCTCGGGAGCTCGTCGCCACGCTGCCTCGGACCATCTCCACTCCAACCACGCACGGGGTAAGGATTCTCGTAGTCCCTAGACCCTCCCCTAGAAAGGAATCGAATCGCTGTCGATCGTAGCACGCCGGCCGCCGACGTCCAGAACCGCCGCCAACGCCGGCCATGGCGCTCGCTGCCTTTAGACACCCCCGGCCGCGCCACCGCCTCCAGGAGATGCACGTTAACCTCCTCTAGCCACCCCTGCCTCCGCTCTAGCCAGCCCCACCGCCGCTCGCCGCCGGCAAGGCCGTCCCGAGCCGCCCCCATGCCGCTCCCCTCGTTCCTTCCTGTTGGGGAAGAAGACCGGTCCTATTCATAAATAAGCAAAACTCTAGGGCTCCCAATACAAAGCGCCAATACACTTACAAGTGGGACCTTGGACTTATATGTAAATAATAAAAAGAGTAGGGTTGAAATGATAAATACACGAGACACGTACATGTGGACCCCACTGTTTTAAGTGTATGCGGACTACTGTAATACGTTTTCCATGTAGGAAAGAGAGTACGCTTCAGGCTTTTGTAAAGAGAAATTAATAAAATGGTTTCGGTTAATTATTTATGCACTATAAAATGCTTAAACTTTGGAAAATCATAGAGAATTTATTTTAACTCCGTTTGAGGTGAACCAAATTTTGTTAGATTCATAATAATGCTCCCTTTAATACTGTACACTCAAAATTATCACCACTGTTGTGAAAATTTTCACTAATTTAAATTTAAATAGTAAACTTCGTATTTACCGTACTTTAAATATTAGAAACGCGATAACTTGCACGTACAACATCGGATTTAGGCGATTCTTTCCCCTAAATTTATATTAAATCACCCTCTATACACTGAACATGTTCATGCACCATGCATCATATTTTATCTTAGAGTTTTATTGGATGTTCATTTGAATGTACGTTTAAATTTAAATAGAGGACGAATCAATTGTAGCTGTTGACGAGAGTGTGTAGGACCAAGAGTTATTTGAGTAACCAACTGAGCAAGGCAAGTCCTATTCAATTCCTCCTTCGATCATGTTGAATCCTATATCTTCGCAAATGCTTGATTATTTTATAAATTGCATGCGATGTTTTATAAAGAAAATGGGGTATTGGTAGAAATGATCTATTTGCTGCATTACCTACCTTGATATATTGATTATCCTTACTGTTGAACCACTAGGATGGGTATTTATGTGGTACTATCCAAGCACCACCGTGGGTATATTCGAGCTACTAATATAGCTATTGCTTAGCCATGCTTAGAAATTCCCGATGGTTACTTATGACATGATATTCACTATTTATAAATGGGATAATTGAAAAAAGAAAATGACATGGAGGGGTTGCCTCTGTTATTTTTGTGAAAATTGAAAATTGAAAAAAACGATGATTTTAGGCTTGGGCGGCAAGTGGTGTGCATATGGTGGTAGTTGCACACCGATAGGGGGAGTGTACGCCCGAGTCGATTAAGGACTGAACTATGTGTCACCAACTAAGATTACCGTGCAACCACATGTGTCGGTTATGGGGCGACCTTGGCTTATTAAGTTGTTTACTGTTTAGCCTTGCATTGGGAGGCCGTTGTAGTAGGGACTAGTCTGAGCGATGGTTCATAGGAGCTACCCATGTGACCCTCTATGGGAACGGTTGTGTTCGCCATATGGCATGGGCGTCTAAGCATATCCAATATAACGGATAGTGCCTCGTTGAGGGAACGGATGTGTTCGCCTCACAGCGTTAGGATTAGGATGGGGCCCACCTTTCCTAGCGGCATTGGTTCATTGCCAATGTGGAGAAACACTCTCCGTGCTCATGCAAGGCTAGACTTTAAGCAATGTAACGGCTTCGTTGTGACCTCTAGTCCACATTCAATGTGTAGAGTGTGGGGTACCGACGGGTACCAAAACAACTAGAGTGTAGCCTTTTGGCTTCTATCACATCATGTGGGTAAAGTTGTACAAACTCTGCAGAGTATAAACTAATCGATTAGCCGTGCTCACGGTCATGAGCGACTTGGTGAAATGATACAAGTATAGTGTTGGTGATTTTTGTTAAATAAATTATGAAATGGGTATGGTGAATAATGGTGATGGTTTTTGTCCAGCGTGGGTTAAGAATAAAATTGTTACTTGTTGCCATGGAGGGCGCAAGGATGGTACTATGAAAATATTAATGTTACTATTACTGTTGTTTATCCTTTGATTTACAAAGTTTCGTTGCAATCTACTATTATTTGCTATTGTGAAATAAAATTTGCTTTGTGCTGAAAATGAGCCACAAATATAGCCATCCTTGAACTTAGCTTGCAATATTCCTAGGTTTCCCAAGGTTTGGGTAGGACTTGCCATTACCTCGTGTATTGACCCACCTCTTGTTGTTGTTTTTAGTCTTGTTTGCAGGAAGCGGGTGTTACCGGAGTTTCTAAGGATGGTTCTTTCTAGGGTGGTTCCTAGTCAGTTGCCTGTGTGGTTTGGTAGATGGGCATACTGAAGAACTTATGTATCTTTATCTTTTCCGCTGCGTTTAAACTCTTTTATTTGGCCGGTCAGCCTAACTACTATGTAAGACCTTTGCACCGCTAAGTTATAAGAGCCACTTGCCTATTTATATGCCAAGTATGTTGTATGGATGTGATAGCAATGTTGTGGATGCGTGTGCTAGCCACTGATCATGGGACTAGTACAGTGTACGCTCCATGTATTCGGGAATTCCATCCCCAGGTGCCAACACTATTACCACGCTATTTATTACCACGGCTAGCAACAATTTTAAGATTGTGGCAACATGTATCTATTGCCACAATTTTAGCATTGATGTTATGATTTTTTTCGTAGCGATAAATTATTTTTCTAGTAGTGGTGCAATTGCAATGGAATTTTGTCGTTAGGGCTCGTGGCGCAAAAGTCCGTAGCAATAGGGTTTTTACCACTGGATCTGTTTGCCTTTGCAAATAAAAACTCATGTTGCAACTGAATGAACCATGGCAATTAATAGATAAGGCAACGGTTGGTTGGTGGTAATACAATGTACTGCAACGCCATATGTCGTTGCCATAGGAACTAGTCGCATTGCACCAAAGCGTGGTAATAAGTGCTTTTGCAACGCCAAAATGGTGTTGCAAAACATGCATTGCCACGGACCTCAAATGTGGTAATAGGTCGACCTCTATTACCATGCTCATAGTTTGGTTGCTATAGATAGGTCCCACTATTGCCATGCTACATATGTATCGTTGCTATAGTTGGACTCTCTATTGCCACTCTATATATTTGGTTGCTATAAGTGGGTACCTCTATTTAACATGCACAATTTGGTGGCCAACCAGATAAATCAAAACAATATATGATAAAAATATAGCATTTTATACCCATAACACAATATCTATTGATGAAACTATCAAATATTAAAATCGAGAATACACTCAGTACTCAAAGACAAAATATTTGTAACACAATTGTGCGAGGACATCCAAAGCTAAATAGCTAAAATTCCATGGAATTCTTTCATCTGGCTTGGAGTTCAGCAAAGCCATCACGTTGCCTTCACGTCGACATTCCTATCAATTATCCATCCACTTAGGTAGCTTTTTTATGAAAAGAAAGAATGACATTGGTATTTGCTTCAGCAGCAGGGTTGATCAAACTGAGAGCGTATAACAAAACCTTACACTTTGATAGGTGAAACAGAAGTGTAACACCCCAGGTATCAACTTACCTAGAATGCTACACACTACGGAACAAAAACCACTAAGTCCTAAATTCATTAAGAATTTCGACAGAGTCCCCCTTGTAAATATGGACATCCACGACAAGCAGTTATAAATTAAACTAATAATAACATCATTTCCATAGTGTAATCCATCCATATAACCCATGGAAAGAGACTAATAGATATCTAAAGGATTATTACAAGACCAAACCAGGATATAGTTTAAGTGTCAATATGGACCTAAGCAATATAATTTGATAGTGTGCAGATAGGTGTGTATACAAGGGTGCTACTTCCCGCCCATGCATGCCGATCTCAATGTGTACCTAAAACCGAATAAACACTAGAGTGAGTACGGAAATACTCCGCAAGTACAATATGGAACTAGAAAACACATATACACATCATTGGCAATGAAGCATAAATAGAAAGCTTTCTTTCTTTCATAAGAAACACATTTTCAAACACCAAGTCAAAGAAAATAGTAGTTCCCATCCCGGGCAGGCATGAATTGAAATAGTAGTTTCCATCCCGGACAATTGTGAATACATCCTAACATTTGCCGGCAAAGCCGAGTAAGTTTGATCAGCGCTTACTCACAGGAACATTAATAGAAAACCAGATAGCACATCCATGATTCGCATGGAACATGAATAATTGAAACCGGAAACAAAGAACCAAATTGAAATCATATCACACATCCATGGCAAGGATGGAACATGAATTATTTACCCAGAACCAGAATCTGGAATATTGAAACATGAATAACGTCGTAAACATGTAATCAATTAACACACACGTTCAATACAATCTCGGCGCATCGCCACCCTTTTGCTTTAGTTTTATTTCGATGAGTTTTTGCTTTCGGGTTGAGCTGCATCGGTTTCAATCTTCAACAAGAGTTAAAACTTGTTATGACGGCTTGCGTTCTCGAGATTAGTGCTTCCATCTTTATGATACTCTAATCTTGTTTATGTAATTTCATCGAGTTATCATATATCTTACATAATCTCCGGCAATATCGCTATCTAACCTATTATTGGCTAACATCTGTCAGTAGAGGGCAGCCGATTAGGTTAAACATCGATGTTGACTTAGATTATATAGGATGTCCATCACTCTATGAAACTTCCAGCGGCTTGATTGTCTAGATATTGTTCTTCTTTTCATACTTAATGCTGCATCAGTTGAGTTTGATCTATTAAGTCATGCTTAGAATATCAATCTCTAGCCTGCCTTCTGGTTGCCGATTAGGGTAGTATCGGGGTTTCAGCCGATCTTATCTGATTTAACTATATTTACTCTATATGCTTCATTGATATGTTAAATCTGCCCTTTATGTTAAGATCTTGTTGCATTCAAGTATATTAGACTTTTGTTTTAATATATTCTACTTGTTTTAATATCTTAGAATAGAGTGGTATCGGAGTATTAGCCGGTACATGCTAGATCCATTTGATCGGCTATGCTATGAACACATATAATCCCACTATTAATATATATTTCGATCTGAGTGATTTATACTGTCTCGGCATGGCGACCGATCTATCCCAATCACTTGATTTAAGTATATATCAATATAATGAGTATATATTGTTAATATCTACAGCCGATCGAGTAGATCTAATGCTTTCTTATTTACTCATGACTGCCGATCGATACATATATGACATCGGCTCAAAGATAAATGATATGTCATCGGCATTTAGCCGATCGGCTATCGTTTATAGGTTTAACCGCGGTTACTTTGTCTTTGTTTCTTGTTGATTGTAGGATCAAATCAACTGGCACGCTAGCATACCCAAAGGCGAGTTTTGGACCTGCACTATAGTTAAGCAGATCTCCTAGGCCTCGTGTTTTCCATCAACAGAACCATACTGATAAAAGCCAAAAATTTTATTTTTCTCAGAAATTCATTATGCAAATTTGTCTCAAAATTTAAAAACCTTGCTGCAAAGTTTTGGAAAATTCAAATATGCTGTGAATGCAAAAATCAAATTGATGAAAATAAGCATGAGATACATACCAACTTTACCTATTGGCGAGGGTGACGTCAATTATAGGTCCAACGAGCAGGATCGTTCCTTCGTCAGTTCAGCTCGAAAGTTCTTTTTCCGTCCCTGGAGGTAATGGAGCGGACGTCGTCTGTTTCACCCGTCACACCTTTTTTGGTCCTTGGTGTGGGCGATGGCTTCTAGGTGCCGGAGCCACAAGATTCTTGGCTCGTGCATTAGTTTTTACCAGTGTCTTCTTTGCACGAGGCCTCTTTCTGGTTGTTTCAATCTCCAGGAATTTCTTCATAAAGGCTATGATGCTATCCATCTCTGGTGGGTGCACTTCGACTTCTTGGATCTGCGGTGAGTTCGGCCAGTACTTGATCTTGACCATTGAGCAATGTTCTGCTCTTGGTCTGAAGTCGAATTTCTCCTCCCTTCCATTGATGTGGAACCGGATGTTCCTAGCTCCCACGTCTATGCTGGCTTCCGCAGTAATAAAAAATGGACGGCCAACGATCAAAGGCGTCTCCATCTCCGAGTCCATGACAAGAACCACGAAATCCACCAGGATGAAGAAATCCTGAATCTTTACTGGCACATCCTCGATGATGCCCACTGGGTAGCAGATGGAGGAATCGGCCAGTTGGAGCCTCATCGGTGTTGGGATCAACACCATGTAGTTTAGCTTGTTGAAGACGTCCTTCGGCGTCACGCTGACACTGGCCCCAAGATCGCATAAGGCCTGATCGAAGTGTCGTGTCCCAATTGAACATCAGATTGTGGGACACCCTAGATCTTTCTTCTTTTCTGGGAGTCGGTGGAGTATAGCGTTGCTACACTCCTCCGTAAGCTTGACCATCTCCGTTGTAGGCAGTGGCCTTTTGTTGTTCAGGATGTCCTTGAGGTAGCGGGCGTACGTCGGTACCCTTATTGCATCCACCAATAGGATGTTGATGTGGATTTTTGGATGACATCCATGAACCGAGCGAATTGCTCGTCCACGGAAGGCTTCTTCTGGCATTGAGGAAACGACAGCAGCGTTGTGTCGCAGTATTCCTATGGCGGGATTTTGTCGGGCTGCGCCTCCTCGTCTTCCTCGTGTTAAGTTGTGCTAGCTGTTGGTATTTCTTACGACCATAGATAAATCCGCAAGCGCACGGAATACCGTTGTAGCACTTCACCCTCGGGTGACCCCAAAAGGATATCGAACTCAGGGAACGTGTATAATCTACCTAAGGCTAAGACGATCCAAGGACAACAACTATAGGTAGGCAGGCTAGAGAGGACTTTCTATGAGTTTTAATTATCTAAGCTAAGCAAAGGTAATTTCCGGCTATAGCTCTATGATGTATCCGAACGTGGAGGATTACTGGGACGGGATTCAGGGCTGTCACCACCTGCCGCCTACCTCTGACAAATCCGTAGGATACACAACAAACAAAAGTAATCTCTAACCTAGACACCACGTCTAAGTTATTAATTACTACTCTAATACTTGCGCATGAACTTCCTTCTTTATCCAGAGTCCTAGTACTAGAGCACTTAGTATGAATACTAAACAATGAACCCGCAAAGATGGAAATATATCTTACTCAGACAAAGTAATTAAATAACATAAGAAAGGAACACGAATGCTTACTTTATAGAAGAAGTTTTTCGAACCCGGAGCAGAGTGTACCGACAACTCCGGTACTCCTGCAGAATTCCTCCTACGAAGCTACACTCGTCGAGGAAGAAGTTAGATGAGCGCCAAACTTCCGGGCACTCCTCCAGAGCTTCCCCTCACTCTCTACCTTATTCTAATGTACAAAAGATACAATAGAGCCTCTTGTAATTTAGCTCAAAGTTGTGTGCGTTGGAATGAGATGAAGACCTCTTTATATAGGCTCCAAATGACAGTTAGGGGCATGGGAAATGACCAAAACACCCTGCAACCGCCATAGGGGAGGAATCCAAGCCGTCCATTCCCTCTTCTTTTGCCTCGAAGGATTTGTCAACATGACCTGCTACCAACTTGGAGTCAGTTCGAATTAGCAGGCGCCGGACTCCCAGTGCTTTCGCCTTTCTTAGGCCCAGGAGAACGGCTTCGTATTCTGTTGCATTGTTGGTTGTGTCGAACTGTCATCTTGCTGCGTACCGAATCGGCACACCATTCGGCGAAAAGAGGACTGCCGCAACGCCTGCCCCCTTGTGCGACCGCGAACCATCAAAGCACATCACCCAGAACTGTTCGGCCGGCTCGGGGTCGGGGGCAAGTACTGGTGTCCATTCAGCTACGAAGTCAGCTAGCACTTGAGACTTGATAGCAGAGCGTGCAACAAAATGCAAGTCGAACGGGGATAGCTCTGCCGCCCACTTGCTGAGCCGGCCAGTGACTTCCATGCCTCGGAGTATTTCGCCCAAGGGGTACTGTGATGGCACTATGACTTTATTGGCCTGGAAGTAGTGCTTAAGCTTGCGCGAAGCCATCACTAGAGCGTAAGCGAGCTTTTCCATTTCAATGTACCTTGTCTTCGCTCCTTGCAGTGCTTCGGAGACGAAGTAGACCGGTTTCTGTCCGGACTCTGTTTCTTGGACGAGTGCTGCACTGACTGCCACCGGCGAAGCTGCCAAGTATAATAGCAGTTCGCTTCCTGGGGGTGGGCTTATCAGAGCTGGCGAGCTTTGCAAGTATTGCTTTAGCTCGTCGAATGCTGCTTGGCACTCTGGTGTCCAATTAAACTTTCCCGCGCCCCGGAGGGTCTTGAAGAAGGGCAAACCTCTTTCGGCCGCCTTTGAGAGGAATCGACCGAGTGCTGTAATTCGGCCTGCAAGCTTTTGTACTTCATGTACGCTTGACGGAGGCTTCATTTGCTGGATGGCATCGATTTTCTCGGGATTCGCCTCGATGCCCCTTTAGAAAACAAGGAAACCCAACAACTTGCCTGCGCGGACGCCGAAAACGCACTTCTCCGGATTCAGCTTTATGCCTGCCGCGCGCAAGCTGTCGAACATCTCTTGCAGGTCGATCGCATGGTCAAAAGCCTTGCGGCTTTTTACGACGATGTCGTCGACGTAAGCTTCCACGTTTCACCCCAACTGCTTGCCAAGGACCTTGTACACCAGCCTGGCGAAGGTTGCTCCTGCGTTCCTTAAGCCGAAAGGCATCCTGAGGTGACAAAATGTACCGAATGGAGTGATGAAGGATGTTTTGGGGATGTCGAGCGGGTTCATGTGGATCTGGTGGTAACCGGAATATGCATCCAGGAAACTCATGAGCTCGCATCCAGCTGTTGAATCCACGAGCTGGTCGATTCGCGGCAAGGGGAAATCGTCTTTCGGACATGCCTTGTTCAGGTCTGTGAAATCGACACACATGCACCATTTGCCATTTGACTTCCGCACCAGCACTGGATTCGCCAACCACTCCGGATGGTCAATCTCTTGAATAACGCCCGCCCGGAGTAATTTTTGTACTTCGGTCTTCGCCGCTTCTTGGCGATCGGCAGACATCTTGTGCAACTTTTGTTTTCTTGGCTTAATATTCGGCTTGACTGCTAAGTGATGCATGATGAGATCTGCCGGGATGCCCCCCACCTCGTCAGGGCTCTAGGCGAAGATATCGATGTTCTTTTTGAGCACCTCTAGTATGCTCTCAACTTCTTCTTCGCCCATGTCGCCCCCCAGTGATATGAGCTTTGTGGGGTCGGCATCATCAATCTGTACTTCTGTTACCTTGCCGTGAGGGGTAGGCTTCGGCGTGTGCTTCGGCCGCTCATGCGGTTCGGTCTCAACATTGTGCACTGCTCTGTTGATTATGGCTAGATCGCGTTTTGAAGCGGCCGAAGGCTGAAGCCCCTTGACTACTATCACCCCTGTTGGGCCAGGCATCTTGAGCTTGAGATAATTGTGGTGGGATGTTGACGACGTCGAACAGTATTTGCTCTTCGCGCCTGTTTTCTCCCGAGCCGAAAGCTATCAGCAAAAGTGCTTGGCCAAGAACTTGCACTGCCTCTCCGCCGAACCCCCGGAGCGACGTTGGTGCTGGTGTAAGAGCTTGGGTTGGCAAGCCCATCTTAGCATATGCTTCGGCGAAGATCACGTCGGCCGAACTCCCTCCATCGACCAGGATTCGTCGGACTTCAAAACCGGCTATCTCAGCTGAGATTACCAGTGGATCTTGATGCGGGAACAGGACTCCTTCGGCGTCTTCTGGCCCAAAAGAGATTAGTTGGTTCACGTGGCGCCCCCTCACCCGCTGAAGTGATGCTGTGGACCATGCGGATCTGCATCTTCCTCTGCCATTTCGACAACTGGCTTGGCGGGTCAGCTCTTGTAATCACTTGGATTACCCTTCGTTGTGTATCTTGGCGTTGTTCGGCTGGGGGTGTTTGCTCCTGAACTGCTTCACGGGGTGCTTCGACAGTTGTTCCCTGCTGCGGCCTTGGGTCTTGCGCGTTGTCACGTTGCCTAATGTTTCGGCATTGCTCCGTGGTGTGCGAAGAGCGTCCGTGAAAGGCGCAGTAGAGGTCTTTTCGGACCTTCTTGCGGGCTGGCTGCTGATGGTTGGTTGCTTGCTGGGCGTCGAACTTCTTGCGGAGGGCTTGCACTTCTTCGACAGCCATCACAGCTTTGCCCGCCCGATCTGTTCTAAACTTTCTCCAAGTCATGGGGGCTTGGCCTTGCCTTGGCGGCTGTCCCTGGATCGCCGGCTGAGACTGGCGAACAGAGAGGGGAGGTGGTTCGGCAATTTGAACTTGCGCTTGAGCTTGAGCAGCGGCGACGGAGGCTTTATCGTACTCAGCTTGTATAGCTTAGAATCCTCCTCACCCCTTGCGAACCCGTCAATGATGCGAAGTAGGTGCTCGAGCGTCTGCGGCTCCTTGTTGGCGATTTTTCTTGTTAGTTCGCCCTCAAGCAGACCGGCCGAAGTGGCGTTTATAACCGACGCCTCGGTTATGTCTTGAACTTGGCACCGGGCTTGCGAGAAGCGACGCATGTACTCCCTTATCGACTCCCCCGGCCTTTGGCGAATGCGAAGAAGGTGTTGCTGCGTCTTCGGCTCCTCATAGGTGCCTCGAAAGTTAAGGACAAAAACATCGCGCAATTGCTCCCATGAGTAAATGCTATTGGCTGGTAAATTGAAATACCAAGAACGGGCGATGCCGTCTAGAGCGAGATGTATTACCTTCGCCTTGGTATTTTCGTCACCATGAGCCGCTTCAATCGCTGACTCATAGATGGAGAGGAACTCCTTCGGGTCAGTTTCGCCCGAATAACGCGGGACAGGTGGGAACTTGAACTGGGGCGGGATTGGACGAGTCTTGATTCCCCCACTCAGCGGTAGCCCCTTTTCGCCTCCCGCCCTTTTTACCGCACCTTGCTGCGGGTACGGTGTGGTGAAGGGCGAAATCGCAGCTTGTGCGTGGAGTTGGGCCGTGGCATTCGACTGCCCGGCTCCAACTGGTGGTACTTGCTGGGCCGCCATGGATGGGTCAAAGATTGGCTGCGACCACATCATGGCAGCTTGGATTGGTGCTTGGTTTGTTCCGAAGCCTGGGGTTGGAACTTGCTGCCGAACGGTTGGCACCTGAGCAGTGTTGACGAAGAAGAACTGCGGTCCTTGACTCCACGGCGAAGGTCCCGAGCCTGGCTGAATTGGTGGCAACCAATTGGGCGCACCTTGACTTGTATTCCCCACCGGGTGAGCCGATGGGGTTGTGCTTGAAATGTAGTGGGGTTGGTTGAGTTGCTGAAGGAAAGCTTAGAGTTGCGCCTGCAGAGCCGAAGCCCCTTCCGCCACTGATTGTGGCGCTTCGCCAGGTGGTTGATGCTGCCCGGCAAAGTACACCGGCGGCTGTGCGGCTAGTGGCGGAGAGGGCTGGGTCACCACTTGCGGCCGGACTTGAGGTGGGGCATAGCCTGCCGAATACTGAAGGATTGGAGCTGACGTGGCCTTGGTCCGCCTTGTCGCCTCGTATGCTTGTTGTTGTTCTTGCATTTGGCGAAGCATGTCTTGTAGCCGTGTCATGTTCTGCCGCATGGCTTCCATGTCGGCTTCGGCTTGCGCTTCGGGGTCTAGACTGATTTGGGCCTGTACAACGGTGAGCGCAGTTGGCGCCGCCGGCTGCGACGGGGCGGCTTGAGGCACCACCAGTTGGTTAGTCGAAAGGATCTCCGCCCTGGTCTGGAGTGCCCTTGCCGCCGCAGCCGCCTTCGCCACGTCGGCCGTGTTCGGCACTTGCACTGAGGTTGCGGGGGCCGAAGACGGTTGTGGTGGCGCGGGGGCCGGAGGCGGCTGTGGTGGCGCTTGTGCTTCTCCATCTTCGGCCACGGACGCCGAAGGCTTTGCTCCTTCCTCGGCGGCCATGTCCGGTCCGGCGTCGCTCTCCTTCTGCCTGACAACCTTCTCCTTCACGACCCTCTTCGGTGGCATTCGCTCCCAGTGGTTTCGCTCGGAGTCCCCACGGTCGGCGCCAGCTGCTGTCGAAACGACAACTGCATACGTCGAAAGACGTGGTTACTCAACAGTGGTTGGGAAAAATGAAGTGTACTAAATTTTGAATTTCACTTGGGATCCCCCCATTACATGGCCCTAGAGGACTATTTATAGCCCCATTACAAGTTCTTACTACCAGGGTTTAGGTTGTAGAGGGGAATTTACATGATTACCCTTACAAAAGGGACATTTACAGGGGTACATAATGTTATAGGGGCTCATGGGCCCCTGATGGGCCGTCTGGCGATCGCCGGCCTCATGGGCCGGAAAGGCTTCCTCGGCTCTCGCGGGGGCGAACTTGTCAAGGCGAAGTCATCCTCCTTCGGCAGACAGTCTTCGCCTTGCACCCTTCGCCTGAGACGCCTCTAGCCTGGCGCTACTCTTCGCCTTGCGCCGTTCTTGCTCCATAGCCTTCGCCATGGGTTTCGGCAGGTTTGGTTGAAGGGCCTCATGCCATCCGCCAACAATTACCTTTATAAGCATTCTCTTAATTTAATACTAGAGTAAACTTATGCATAAATAGTTAAGAAGCTTATGACATGTGTAAGGTAATATCAACATCACCTCAGGTTAAGAAGTGTCTAAATATAACTTTTATAAACATTTACATACATTTAGGAAAGGAAAATAAGTCTTGCTAATTATCTAAAATAATTTGTGCAAGATAAAATCATTGGAAAATTCATGTAGGCTCTACTTAACCTATACAACACATAGTAATTTTGGTAAAATTTAATAACTAAATTTGATACCTCAAATAAATCAGTTAAATCAGTCAAATAATAGACTAATTATAATTCCTAATTGGCTAAAACCATACCTTGTCTAAAAGTGCAATTAATTGCATGGAAGTGTATAGGAGAAATAATTTATTCAAATACTAGGTCATTTATCATGAATAAATATAATTTTACCAGAATTTATCTTCTCTGTTTAATCTCCTAAAAATTCAAACTAATTTCCAAAGAGCCCATTTTCTCCTAATTACTGTGAGTAATATATTCAAAATTTTTAAGTGCAATTAAAGAAAATGGAATCTAAGAAAATGGAATCTAGATATCTCGAACTTTCATAACAAAAAATCTACACTAATTTATCCTGGCCATAAAATAAACTATGGAGTTACAAAGAAAGGGTGAGAGAATTAATCCAAAAAATTCGTCCAAAACCACTTACACGGTTACACCCAATCATCTACTCGTACCAGTCTCACCCACCTAGCCTATATCACCCTGGACCCACATGGAAACCTCTCTGAGTCACTTCTTCTCTGTCCATATTCTATTTCTCCTCCATCCAACACAGTGACAGCCGAGAGAGAGACCGAGGGCGCCGACCGGCACTGGACGGCGTCGACGCGTGGCCTCGACGTGGCAGCGCCGAACCGAGGCTTCACCTCCACCCAGCTGCATCGCCTCCTCCCCATTACCACTCCTGAGCCAAGCAAACCGAGGGGGAGAGCTCCGGCTTTTCTTTTTCATCTCGACCTTGCCGCCGGCCGTGAAGACGACGGCCGTCGCCATCGCCATTGTACCGTGGTCGTCTCCTCTCTTCTACCGTTCCATACTCTCCTCCTCATGCAGATCATCTTCTATTTTGACACCACGTCATTTCATCCAGTGCAGCCACGAGAACGCAGAGCTCGCCGACGATGCTCTGGAGCGCGCACTGGACGCCGTCGTCGGGTTCTCGTCGTCGTTTTGACCGAACCGAACCACCCCAAGCCGAACACTTGCGCCACCAGGATAGCCTCGACGTCCTCTTCGAAAGCCCTCAAGAACTCCAGCCAGTGCCGCAACGACGAGGGAGATCGGCGTCTTCTTCCTCAAGTCCGGCCGCCGACCACCGTCGTTGATTCCTTGATCCCGGGTGAGCTTCGGCGCAATTCCTCACTCGTGTAGCATCTTTAGATGATCGTTGAGCCGTTCCACTCTTTTTCATGACAGCTCGAAGTCCGGATGGTGGTTGTTACCGTTGCCATGCCGATTTCCGCCGTGGGGATATCCTCTGCATCATCGTCACTATCCAGGCCTACCCGTACCTCGTCCGAGATTTGGTGAGCACCCTGCAGCCTATGGAACATACATGCATGCACCCAATTAACCAATAGAAGCACATGCACCACCACCCGAAAACATCCTCTACTCGGACTCGCCGCTGGCGCTACTCCGATGTCCGCTATCTGAGAAATGCATAGGAATGGAATCGCGATAGCATGCCCTTCATTTTCTATTTTGGTCGCAACCCCAACGGAGTCACCGTTTGTCGCCAACACCGGCGAGCAGAGGTGCCGCCCATGGCTGCTCTGCTGCTTATCGAATGGAGAAGAAACAGGGACTTCATTTTGAGAATTTAAACAAATATAAGGTTCATTATGTAATGTTTCCACTCAATGACATATGGACCTAGGACTGCGGGTTGATTTCCTGAAACCATAGAGGCCTTTTTGCATATTGGCCTCAGACCGACAGGTTGACCCCATGAGTTTAAAATCTGAAAATGTAAAAGATAATACTAAAAGCCTTTACTTTTAAACAGGAAAACACCTAAACTTGTAAAATCCATATAAAATCAAATATAACTCTTTTTGAGATTATTCAAATTTCTGTGAACTCACCAAGTTATGAAATTTAATGTTATGGAATAAAAACTTGCACTCACAGTACAAATGTAGCCTCTAAAATTTATCTAAGATAAATCATACATAAAGCATATACAAACTTATAAGATGCATACAAAATTCATTTCAACTCATTTTAGAGAAAACTTAGTTTCTACATATCCACCAACATGTTCTCTAAAAACAAAGTAAAATAAAACATATACACACTTTACATCAAATGCCTCTAAAACTATTATCTTTAAAATAACTAGTTTTGCATAAGCTGAACTTTAGAAGTTCATATAAAATTCATCTTTGATCCTTTTTGAGTAAACTCAAGTTATGTAGAATCATAGAGTTGTGCACTTCAATGTTATAAAATAAAATGACATAGTTACAGTATAATAAAAACCCCTAAGCATTTATGTAAGGAATAAGCAACATGGAGCATACCTTAAATTGTAAAATTTGTAGAAAAATCATCTTTAGTCTAAATGAAGTGAACCAAATTTCTGTAGAACCAGCAAGTAATATTCTTCAACCTAGTAGAGTGAATTATGGAACCCTCTGTACAGACCATAGCTCTAAACCTTAATTTGGTAGAATAAGTACTAAACCCATAATAGTGGTTAAACAATACATATGAATATATATATATATATATATATATATATATATATATATATATATATATATATATATATATATATATATATATATATATATATATATATATATATATATATATACATGCATGGTAGCTCCAAATAAAACTTGTTAGGACTAGTGGAGCCATAGTTCCATCCCCATCCACCAAAACTTAGATGAACTTAGCTCATATAAAAATTTCTAGGTTGATATAATATATTGCTAGCATAGACTAGAGCTTCCCTAGTTTATAAAAATATGAACCATGATAATAAAAACCATAAGCTTATGAACTAAGGTTAGATTAGTTAACTAAAATACTCATTTTATTCATCACTACCTAGATGAGGCAAGTTCTAGACCTAAACCTCTAAAGCCATGAACCTATACAACACTATACACCTATAACACATTATAACTTTTAAAATACATAAAGAATTCACATTAACTCCAAAAATTATGAAACCAAATGTGTTGGTCTTAGAAAACATATATATTCACCCCAGCAAACACAAACTTAATAAGAATCACCTTACAACAGCATTTCACAATAGTACCTAAGTAAATCCTATACTATACCAAGCAAACTTCTAAAATTCATAACTCCCAAATAAAAAGAGATAAAATAGAAATTCTTTCACTTAAATTCATCTTAGACCAGTACCTATCCACTGTGCACAAATCATACATTTTAGAGCATTTTGGATTTTTCGCATATTTCGGTGTTTAATTGCATAACGTGTACTTTATATAGATAATTGCTTAATCGGTGAAGAAGTGAATTAGGTGCTGACATTTTCCAAATTCAAGGCAAGTCCCACCTCCCTCTCTTTGATCACATTGAACCTATGTTTTGGAGATTATTGAAAATGTTTGCAAATCTTGCATGTCGATTGTACACTAATAAATTAAAATTTTGTTAAACTTGATAGACAAACTCGTACTACTTGCATTATCATCTTAACTGCACATATATCCATATCCCTCATTCCTAACCTTAGGAACAATATGACTATACCACTTTATATATGAGTTTTGGTGACACTAGGTTACTATAATGCTTAGCCATGCTTAGAATGGTCTTCCTTGTCATTATGGGCTCATTACAAATATGAAAATTGATTTTTAAATAATCTTGACAGAACTTTAATACTTGTGATTTTGATAAATAAAATGGTGGAAAACATGGATTTTAGGTTTAGGCCTTAAGTGGTGCACATATAGTGATTAGTTGTGTACCGATAGGGAGAGAGTGTGCCCAAACCGACCTAAGGACTTCACTCAATGTCAGTTCATTTCGTATACAATACAACCACATATGCTAGTATGGGATAGCCCAAGCTTAGTAAATTATTTATGTTTTAGCCTTACATTCTGGTAGGTCGGTGTGTATGAGTTCGTATAATTCAGAGGAGCTTCCTATTTACCCTGAAGTAGTAGTTTAGGTGACTAAGCGTGTCCAATACAATGGTATTGTGCCACGTGGTGGGTTCCCATTGTGTCCGCCACCACGGCGTTAAGTTTAAGGCGTGGGCCCGCCACTTAACAGTTCTAGGTCATATTTCCAGTATGACTAGGATGGAGGAACACGTATCGTGCTGGTGTAAGGCTAAATCATGAATTTTGGAAAAGCTTTGTTGTAGGTAATAAATCAGGTACTTATGTATCACATGCCATGCTCTTGAATGATTATTATTTCGCATTATGTGGGTAAAGTGTACAAACTCTGCAGAGTAAAAACTAATCGATTAGCTGTGCTCGCGGTCATGAGCGGCGTGTGGATATGTATTGAGTATAGACTTACCTTCAAATTGTGATGAGATTTGAGAATCATCTCCTTGCTGCCATGGATGGCAATGAGGTGCATATTTACACATGATTAATGTCTACTTTGATGCTCATATGCTAAAATACTAGCTTGCTGAAATTTATTTGAAAGCAAATCTTATTTGAAAGTGTTTTATGCAAATAAAACTTGCTTTATGCTAAAAAGAACCATATTATGCCTTCCTTGATTATATGCCTTGCAAGTAGGGTGTTAGGTTTGTCTTGGTGCTTGCCAGTACATTATTTCTAATAATGTGCTGACTCTTTCTGTCGGAGATATGGGCCCGGGGGTATATGAAGTGAGGGGAAGTTACCTTCCCATCCAGCCGTGTGGCTCTACAGCCTAACCCTACTCCCGCACCTCGCGAGTCACAGAAGCAGCCGGGGGGCCTCGGGATGCCACGTCGTGCCCCTCTGGCTCGCCCGCTACCTCGCCCCGAGGCCCTCACCCAGCTGCCATGTGGCGGGGGGAGCGAGCGAGAAGGGGACCCAAGCTGAACAGCCATCAATGCGCGGCGCCCCAACTGTCCCTCACCGCGTTTAATGCGGTAAGGGTAGACGTGCGATGCCGCCTAGCTGACCCACGTCAATCGGACAATCGGACGTGACCAGTCTATGACCGGCCTGTTGCTGGTCACGTCCGATTGAACGGGCGGCCATGCCCCCACGTCGCCTCTATATCCGACGGAGTGGAGGTAGGTATGACCCGTCCCATCGGAGCGTCATTCGGAGGAGGACCACCACAATTCTTCACTCATTTATGAGGGAATGACAGGGCTGTCCCCCGTGTCAGGCGGGGGGCAGTGCTGGGTCCCACTCAAGGACTGGCTGTTGCTTAGCTTTCGGGCGAAGGCACGGATCGTGGCCCGGTCATGGTAAAGTGGGTCCAAATCCCATGGAAGGGTAGGTAGAGGCAGTGCATGTGGTATCCCCTTGAACTATAAAAGGAGGACATTGCCCATCGAGAAGGGGGACGACTCTTAGAAAACCTGAACTCTAGGAGAAGAAGGGCGAGAGAGCTCTCCGGAGTGAAGGAATCCTTGTAACACTTAACCATAATCTCAAACACAGGAGTAGGGTATTACGCTCCACAGCGGCCCGAACCTGTATAATCCGATTGTGTGCAAGCTAGTTAGCAGCCTTAGGGGTGGATACGTGATTTCTAAGAGGCGAGCTTCTTCCCCCGGCCGAACCCACGAAAGGGGGGTCTTACGACCTCCCGCTATCAAGGGACTTCCCTCGACAGCTGGCGCACCAGGTAGGGGGCAGTCGCGCGCTTTGAAGAGAAGTTGTTTTCTTCTGCCCCAAGTTTCCCTGGGCCCTTGACGATCATGGTCGAGGTCCTGGAGGTGGAGGAGGCGGTGGCGTTTACCCCCACCCCGTCCGGGAGTGCACGGGGTGGGGATTCTAGTGGGAGCCGCGGCCCTCGTCACCGTCGCCGTGACTCCCCAACTCCTCCCAGATGCGAACCCTCGCGGAGGGAGGATCCCACCCTTTCGGGTGGTTCGGCCCTCTCTCCACCCCGGGCGGAGGGAGGCCACGACGCGTTGGGGCACGACGCCGCCTCACTTACGGCGATGGCGGTTCGCCCCGAGGCGCGCTTCAGGCAGCGGGTGCCTTTCTGCGGCATCCCCCCGTGAACTCGGAGCCGGAGACCCCTGTTCAGCGCTGGCTGGACGACGTGGCCAACTTGGTCACCACTGCCCAGCGGCAGTTGGCCGCGGGCGGCCGACCCGCCACCACCAGTACGTCGCGTACCCCCGTTACCCTCTCCTCGTCGGCAAGGAGGAGGGCCCGTCGGTTGGCCACTGCCTCAAGGCGATCCACGGCTCCAGCATCGTCGGTGGCCTCGGGAAGCCGGAGGCGTCATGACGGTCTCTACGGGGAGCAGGACGCTCGGATCAACATCGACCGACGCAGGGACGAGCGCCGAGCTGCCCGCATGGGGGAAGGCACCTCCTCATCTGGAGTGCCACGTTCCTCCTTGAAGGTGCACTTAAACCCCCTAGTGGGTTTTGGTGATTAATGACAAGGTGGTTAAAGGGGACTAACGTGTTTATCAAGTTTATTCACAGGAGTTTAGTCCCAAAGCAAGTTGTGATGGCTAAGAATGCAAGGAGACCCCCCCAATTTGAATGTTCCTAAGTGCGAAAAACACCGAAGGTTATTAGACTAGGTTTTTCTCTTTCGAAATTGAGTTTAGGAAAAACCATACTATTAAGAGGGGTTTCAAGTGTGGTTCTAGGGTATACAAAGTGCTCTTAGTCATATCCATGAGTCAAAATATTTTTGGAATCTTTTTGAAAAATGATTTTTCTCCCCGGGACAGAGAGGGCTACCCGGAGGTTCTGGCCGGAACTTCCGGGCGCCATTTCAAAAGCAAAAATTTCCTAAGTGCTGCCCGAAACCTCCTGGCAGGTTTCCAGTTCAAACTTGTGAGTAACGGCTAGATGACATCACCTAGCCGTTATATATATATGGATTTCGTCCCCAGGTCACCCTTTGGCCATTCCACTTCAGTTCTTTCATGTTCTAGGGTTTTCTAGCCACTCCCAAGCTTCCTTTGCTTCCTCCACTCAAATCTAGAGCCTATCTTGTGAGATTAAGAGATTAGATGAGAGTGTAGGAGTGCTTTGGAGATGGCTTGAAGATTAGGTTTGATTGAGCACTTTGGATACCTTGTGGGCTGTCACTTGGGCTTATTACTCTTGGAGATCTTCTCCTAGACGGTTAGGCAGCGCCGATCCGAGGCTTCACCTCCACCCAGCTGCATCGCCTCCTCCCCATTACCACTCCTGAGCCAAGCAAACCGAGGGGGAGAGCTCCGGCTTTTCTTTTTCATCTCGACCTTGCCGCCGGCCGTGAAGACGACGGCCGTCGCCATCGCCATTGTACCGTGGTCGTCTCCTCTCTTCTACCGTTCCATACTCTCCTCCTCATGCAGATCATCTTCTATTTTGACACCACGTCATTTCATCCAGTGCAGCCACGAGAACGCAGAGCTCGCCGACGATGCTCTGGAGCGCGCACTGGACGCCGTCGTCGGGTTCTCGTCGTCGTTTTGACCGAACCGAACCACCCCAAGCCGAACTCTTGCGCCACCAGGATAGCCTCGACGTCCTCTTCGAAAGCCCTCAAGAACTCCAGCCAGTGCCGCAACAACGAGGGAGATCGGCGTCTTCTTCCTCAAGTCCGGCCGCCGACCACCGTCGTTGATTCCTTGATCCCGGGTGAGCTTCGGCGCAATTCCTCACTCGTGTAGCATCTTTAGATGATCGTTGAGCCGTTCCACTCTTTTTCATGACAGCTCGAAGTCCGGATGGTGGTTGTTACCGTTGCCATGCCGATTTCCGCCGTGGGGATATCCTCTGCATCATCGTCACTATCCAGGCCTACCCGTACCTCGTCCGAGATTTGGTGAGCACCCTGCAGCCTATGGAACATACATGCATGCACCCAATTAACCAATAGAAGCACATGCACCACCACCCGAAAACATCCTCTACTCGGACTCGCCGCTGGCGCTACTCCGATGTCCGCTATCTGAGAAATGCATAGGAATGGAATCGCGATAGCATGCCCTTCATTTTCTATTTTGGTCGCAACCCCAACGGAGTCACCGTTTGTCGCCAACACCGGCGAGCAGAGGTGCCGCCCATGGCTGCTCTGCTGCTTATCGAATGGAGAAGAAACAGGGACTTCATTTTGAGAATTTAAACAAATATAAGGTTCATTATGTAATGTTTCCACTCAATGACATATGGACCTAGGACTGCGGGTTGATTTCCTGAAACCATAGAGGCCTTTTTGCATATTGGCCTCAGACCGACAGGTTGACCCCATGAGTTTAAAATCTGAAAATGTAAAAGATAATACTAAAAGCCTTTACTTTTAAACAGGAAAACACCTAAACTTGTAAAATCCATATAAAATCAAATATAACTCTTTTTGAGATTATTCAAATTTCTGTGAACTCACCAAGTTATGAAATTTAATGTTATGGAATAAAAACTTGCACTCACAGTACAAATGTAGCCTCTAAAATTTATCTAAGATAAATCATACATAAAGCATATACAAACTTATAAGATGCATACAAAATTCATTTCAACTCATTTTAGAGAAAACTTAGTTTCTACATATCCACCAACATGTTCTCTAAAAACAAAGTAAAATAAAACATATACACACTTTACATCAAATGCCTCTAAAACTATTATCTTTAAAATAACTAGTTTTGCATAAGCTGAACTTTAGAAGTTCATATAAAATTCATCTTTGATCCTTTTTGAGTAAACTCAAGTTATGTAGAATCATAGAGTTGTGCACTTCAATGTTATAAAATAAAATGACATAGTTACAGTATAATAAAAACCCCTAAGCATTTATGTAAGGAATAAGCAACATGGAGCATACCTTAAATTGTAAAATTTGTAGAAAAATCATCTTTAGTCTAAATGAAGTGAACCAAATTTCTGTAGAACCAGCAAGTAATATTCTTCAACCTAGTAGAGTGAATTATGGAACCCTCTGTACAGACCATAGCTCTAAACCTTAATTTGGTAGAATAAGTACTAAACCCATAATACCATAATAGTGGTTAAACAATACATATGAATATATATATATATATATATACATGCATGGTAGCTCCAAATAAAACTTGTTAGGACTAGTGGAGCCATAGTTCCATCCCCATCCACCAAAACTTAGATGAACTTAGCTCATATAAAAATTTCTAGGTTGATATAATATATTGCTAGCATAGACTAGAGCTTCCCTAGTTTATAAAAGTATGAACCATGATAATAAAAACCATAAGCTTATGAACTAAGGTTAGATTAGTTAACTAAAATACTCATTTTATTCATCACTACCTAGATGAGGCAAGTTCTAGACCTAAACCTCTAAAGCCATGAACCTTCTCCTAGACGGTTAGGTATCGCCTCGGTTTTGGAGATGGCTTGAAGATTAGGTTTGATTGAGCACTTTGGATATCTTGTGGGCTGTCACTTGGGCTTATTACTCTTGGAGATCTTCTCCTAGACGGTTAGGTATCGCCCGTGAGCTCTCAAAGATCTTGTGGATGTCCCGGGAAAGTTTGTGAAGGCTTTCGTCACCTCCGCAAGGAAACGAGGTAAGTGAGTAAAGATTCTTGTGCTGAGTTTCAAGAGGTTGTCCTTGGTAGCGCAACTTGCACTTGTGGTCTTTTCTAGAAGGAATTGTAAGTTGGATCTTGGTGGTCACTCAATTCTAGAAAACGACCTAGAAGTGTTGAGTTGAAGGCTGTGGACTTCTTCTGAGATCTTTGCATAAGTGAGGTAAGGGGTTAATTGAGACCCGGCTCTTTAAGCACCTCAACGGAGAGTAGGATCCGTGTGATCCGAACTTCTGGAAAAAATCTCCTTTGTCTCTCTTGTGCATGATCTGTGTTTGAATTGGCTGGTATCTTGTGTTTTTCATCTTGTGCAACCCTGTGCCTGATTTTCCCTAGCTAGGACCTATTTTTCTTCTATTATTTTCGTTTATCTCTGTTGCCCGGAAGTTCCTGGCTCAAGAACTCTGGAAGTTCCGAGCTGCTCATCACTGCTAGGAAGTTCCGGTGTTTATCACTAGAAGGTTCCCGGCCCTGTCAATTTAACCGCTGCGATTGTTGAGAAAATTTCAGGAAAGCCTATTCACCCCCCCTCTAGGCTACATCTCTGCACGTTCAATTGGTATTAGAGCATAGTGCTCTTAATTCAAGCTTCACCGCTTTGAGTGTTCCACGATGTCGGACTTAGGGGGAAAGTACGGGGAAATTGGTAATGAAGATGGAGCGAGCAGCAAGGGAACTCCATCACCCGAGGGAGCTACTATACCTTTTGATTATAGCAAACTGCAAACTTACCATTCCTCCTCACAACTTCGTCTCCGTGCCTTCCGGGCGTGCTCCTCAATTTGATGGGACACATTAAGCCGCTTGGAAGCACAAGATGAAGTTGCATCTAATCTCTTTGCATCCAAGTATTTGGAAAGTTGTTTGTACAAGTATTGACGTACCTCATGAAGACATGGAGCTCACTTCGGAGCAAGAACAACTCATCCACCGCAATGCTCAAGCTTCCAATGCAATTCTCTCCGCCTTGAGTCCGGAAGAGTTCAACAAGGTTGATGGACTAGAGGAGGCCAAGGAGATATGGGGTACTTTGCAATTGGCTCATGAGGGATCACCCGCCGTTCGTGATGTCAAGATTGAATTATTGAAAGGAAGGCTTGGAAGATTTGTGATGGATGACAAGGAGATACCACAAGAGATGTATGATAGGATGATGATTCTTGTCAACAAGATTAAAGGACTTGGGAGTGAGGACATGACAAATCACTTTGTTGTCAAGAGACTTCTTCGTGCTTTTGGTCCAAGAAATCCCACTCTTGTATCAATGATACGGGAAAGGAAAGACTTCAAGAGGCTCACCCCAAGTGACATTCTTGGAAGAATTGTGTCTCATGAGATGCAAGAAGAGAAAGCTCGTGAAGTGAGGTAAATGGTGAAGAATGCTGTCATGATCAAAAATCAAGAAGTTGCTTTGAAGGCAAAACAAGAAGAAGAGTCAAGTTGTGAAGAAAGTGAAGATGAAGAAATGGCTTTTATTGTCAAGAGATTCAAGCACTTTCTTCGCAAGAGTGGCTATGGCAAAGGGAGGAAGGATGATGACAAGGGAAAGAGGCAATCAAAGAGAGCGTGCTTCAATTGTGGCGAATATGGCCACTTTATTGCCGATTGTCCCAAGTCAAATGAAGCTAAGGCTAAGGGAGGCAAGAAGAAGCCAGAGCGTGCTCATGTGGCGGAGGCACACATGGCGGAAGTTTGGTACTCCGAAGATGAAGAAGATCTCGAGGTCAAGCCCAAGCCCAAGTCAAAAGACAAGGTTGAAGGAGAAGGTGGTGTTGCTACCGTCGCCTTCAAGTCATCTTCTTCAAGCAAGGAGCGTCTCTTCAACAACTTGAGTGATGACGACGACGACTCCTACCACTACTCTTGCTTCATGGCCCAAGGCCGCAAGGTGATGACTCAAAAGCCCACTCAAACTTCTCTTGATGTTGATTCTAGTGATAAGGAAAGTGATAATGAATTAGATGATGTGCTTAAGAGTTTTAGCAAACCCGCTATGCAACATTTGGCTAAGTTAATGAGAGCTTTGGATAGTAAAGAACAATTACTCGAAAGGCAAGAAGAATTGCTTATTCTTGAGAAGAAAAGAAACCTTGCCTTAGGGGAGAGCTTAGCTAAAGAATGTGCTAAAAATGAACACCTTACTAATGAGTTTAATTTGGCTAATGGTTCTTTAGCTAGCATTAGAAATGTCAATGAAACTCTTCAAGAGAAATTTGCTAGTTTAGAAAAAAGTCATAAAGATCTTGAAGTTCAATTTGACACTCTTTGGAATAGCACTTCTCAACCAAATGTGGTTTCCAATTCTTCTAACCCTTCTACTAGCAATGGTTGTGCTAGGTGTTACAATATTGATTTGAACTCTTATGCTACTAGTGTTGATGCTATGCAAGCTCTTAAGAAAGAGAATGAAAGGTTGGGCACTTTGGTGAAATATGGGTGCATGAAGACATACCATTCAAAAGATGCCCTTTACAGGACCATCACCGCTCATCCTAACAAGGATGGACACGAGCTCGGGTTTTCGGGTGGAAGTCCTGTGTCTAAGCGTGTGATGATAAATGGGAAAGAATGCTTGATGTTTGTGAGAGAAGGTAAAGCTCCACAAGCAAGTGAGGTGACTAGTCTTGTGAGCAGCCAGGGACCCGGAACATCCGGACAAACCGGGCGAAACTTCCAGGTGGGAGTCTCTGTCTCTCAAAAATTCCCACCAGGAAGTTCCGACCAGTTTACCAGGAAGTTCCGGGCCAATGGCTGTGCACAAGACATGACCGGAAGTTCCGGGCATAATGTCAGGAGGTTCCGTCCAGATGGTCTTTACTATGATTCATATGTAATTTCCAAAAATTCAGAGGGCAAAGTGGTTGCTTATTTTAATGGGAATTACAATGATGAGTACCGCACTTGTGTGTGGGTGCCAAAGGCTTTGGTGACTAACATCAAGGGACCCAAACTTAGACAAGTTTGGGTTCCTAAATCCCAAGCTTGATTTCTTTTGTAGGCATACTCCTCTGGTGGTTCAAGTTGGGTTGTGGACAGTGGTTGCACCAATCATATGACTGGAGAGAGGAGTATGTTTACAAGTCTTGATGAGGAGAACGGAACTCGTGAGAATATTGTGTTTGGAGATAATGGTAAAGGAAAGGTAATTGGTCTAGGTAAAATTGCCATCTCCAATAATCAATCTCTCTCTAATGTTCTTCTTGTCAATTCATTAAGCTACAATTTATTATCCATTTCTCAATTATGTAAGTTGGGTTACAATTGCTTGTTTACCGATAAGGATGTGACCGTCTTTAGAAGGGATGACTCCTCCATAGCATTCAAAGGCAAGTTAAAGGGTGATCTCTATCTTGTCGATTTCGATGTGGATAGAGTGAATCCGGAAGCTTGTTTGATTGCTAAATCCTCCATGGGTTGGCAATGGCATCGTAGACTAGCCCATGTTGGAATGCAGAATTTGGCAACTTTTCTAAAGGGGGAACACATCTTCGGGCTCACTAATGTCACATTTGAGAAAGATCGTGTGTGTAGTGCTTGCCAAGTCGGGAAACAAGTTGGGAATCCATATCCTATCAAGAACATCATGACTACAACACACCCTCTTGAGCTTCTACATATGGATTTATTTGGGCCCATTGCTTACATAAGTATTGGAGGTAACAAGTATGGTTTTGTTATTGTTGATGACTTTTCCCGCTTCACTTGGGTGTATTTTCTCCATGATAAGAGTGAGGCTCAAGATGTCTTCAAGCACTTCGCCAAGCAAGCCCAAAACCTCTATGATCTCACCATCAAGAGGGTGTGAAGTGACAATTTAGGAGAATTCAAGAACACTCAAGTGGAGGATTTCCTTGATCAAGAGGGAATCAAGCACGAGTTCTCCACCCCCTATGATCCTCCTCAAAATGGCATCGTTGAGAGGAAGAACCGAACTCTTATTGAAGCCGCAAGAGCAATGCTTGATGGGTACAAGACTTCGGATATCTTTTGGGCAGAGGCCGTGAGTACCGCATGTCATGCCATCAACCGCTTGTACCTCCACAAGATCCTAAAGAAAACTTCATATGAGCTCTTGAGTGGTAAGAAGCCTAATGTTTCATATTTTCATGTCTTTGGGAGCAAATGTTTTATTTTAAGTAAGAGGCCTCGCTCATCTAAGTTGTCACCTAAGGTGGATGAGGGATTCTTACTTGGCTATGAATCAAATGCACATGCCTATCGTGTCTTCAACAAAACCTCCGGTATTGTTGAAGTCACTAGGGATATGACATTTGATGAATCTAATGGCTCCCAACGAGAGCAAGTTGTTGTACATGTTGTAGGGGATGTGGATCCAAGTCAAGCTATAGGTACTAAGGCTATTGGAGACATACGAGCAGTCGAGTCGCAGGATGACCAAGAAGATAGGGATCAACCTCCGTCATCGACATCCAATAGCCCTACAAGTGCTGTGTCTACTGAGCCGGAAGTTCCAGGTCCTATTGACCGAAACCTCCGGAGATCTCCAGGCCCGGAAGTTTTGGGTTCTACAGTCCGGAACCTCCGGACCAGTGGCAGTGAAGACGTGCCAACGGCACAAGTGGATGGGATCAATGCTGAGGGCACTTTAGAGCATTCTGATCAGGCTCAGGTCCTCCCAGTGCACCATCCAAGGATACATCACACTGTCCAAAGAGATCATCTCGTTGACAACATACTTGGTGACATAAGAAAAGGGGTAACTACTCGCTCTCGTGTCGCAAGTTTTTGTCAACACTTCTCGTTTGTCTCTTCTTTGGAACCAACCAGGGTGGAAGATGCGCTTGGTGATCCTGATTAGGTGATGGCTATGCAAGAGGAGTTGAATAACTTCACTCGCAATCAAGTGTGGACTTTGGTGGAGAGATCCAAGTAAAATGTCATCGGCACCAAGTGGATCTTTCGCAACAAGCAAGATGAACATGGGGTGGTTGTAAGGAACAAAGCCCGGTTAGTTGCGCAAGGGTTCACCCAAGTCGAGGGTCTCGATTTTGTTGAAACCTTCGCACCTGTAGCTCGCCTTGAGTCAATTAGAATTCTTTTAGCCTATTGCCACTCACCATGATTTCAGGTTATTCCAAATGGATGTCAAGAGTGCCTTTCTCAATGGACCTATCTCGGAGTTGGTCCATGTGGAGCAACCACCGGGGTTCGAGGATCCAAAATTGCCAAATCATGTGTACAAGCTCCACAAGGCGCTCTACGGGCTCAAACAAGCCTCTAGAGCTTGGTATGAATGTCTCCGAGATTTTCTTTTGAAAAATAATTTTGAAATTGGAAAGGCGGATACTACTCTCTTCAATAAAAAATTTAAGAGTGATTTATTCATATGCCAAATTTATGTCGATGACATAATATTTGGTTCCACTAATGCTTCTTTTTTGAAGAATTTAGTAGTATCATGACTAAAAAGTTCGAGATGTCTATGATGGGCGAGTTGACCTTCTTCCTCGGGCTACAAGTGAAGCAAGCACAAGAGGGCACTTTTATCTCTCAAACCAAGTACGTGAAGGACATTCTCAAGAAGTTTGGGATGGAAGATGCCAAACCCATCAAGACTCCTATGCCTACCAATGGCCACCTAGACCTTGACGATAATGGTAAATGTGTGGACCAAAAGGTATATCGCTCCATGATAGGATCCTTGCTTTACTTATGTGCATCTCGTCCCGATATCATGCTTAGTGTTTGCATGTGTGCTCGCTTTCAAGCGGAACCTAAAGAGTGCCATTTGATTGCTGTCAAGAGAATTATAAGATATTTAGTTCATACTCCTGATCTTGGCTTGTGGTATCCTAAGGGTTGTGACTTTGAGCTTTTGGGCTATTCCGATTCAGATTACGCCGGGTGTAAGGTTGATAGAAAAAGCACAACCGGGACTTGTCAATTTCTTGGGCGTTCCCTTGTTTCTTGGTCCTCCAAGAAGCAAAATTCCATTGCATTATCCACCGCCAAGCCGAATATGTCGCCGCCGGTTCTTGTTGTGCCCAACTCCTTTGGATGAAACAAACTCTAAAAGACTTTGGCTACAACTTCACCAAGATCCCACTCCTATGTGACAATGAGAGTTCCATCAAAATAGCCAATAATCCCGTTCAACACTCTTAATGAGGCAAACCAGGATGATCTTCGCCGCGACGATCTCGATTATCTTGAAGAACGGAGAAGGCCTGCGGCCCTGCGTGCTGCGCGCTACCAACAAAGCCTGCGGCGCTACCATCAGCGCCACGTCCGGGCCCGATCACTGTAAGTTGGCGACCTCGTCCTACGCCGCGTGCAATCGCGTCTAGGGCTGAGCAAGCTCTCGCCAATGTGGGAAGGGCCATACAAAGTGATCGGCGTTCCCCGGCCAGGCTCCGTTCGACTAACCACGGAGGACGGCACAGAGTTGCCTAACCCCTGGAATATCGAACACCTCCGTCGCTTCTATCCATAGCGTCGAGATTTTTTGCTTTCCAGGCGCTCGGGCCAACCCCCGCACAACCACTCGGCTTGTGCGAGCTTGGCCGGGGGCTACCACTGGGTATCCTTTTCCCTTTACAAGCAATGAATTTTTTCTATTTAGTGTGAAGCCCGTTATCCTCACTCTTTCCTCTGGCTTGTCCTGGTTCAAACGACAGTTCGCACTTACTCCGAACCCTAAGTGCCGTGGGGCGACCTGCAAACCACCGAAAGGGAGCCCAAACGCGGGCCGTGCCCCGGGTTGCGCCAAACCCCGGGGGCTCGGAGGGGCCTACACACGGCCGTCCCCGACCCCCGGTCGTCGTAGCCTCGGTCTGGCCAGTCCCGCTGGGTGGCTCCCTCGAGGCGACAGTCTTGCCCTTCACCACTTAGGTACCACGGACTGAGCGCGGATTTACCTTTTCGCTAGAATAAGCCCGAGGGGGGAGGATGGGGTAAAAGCGTCATTTCAATCACAGGCAGATTAATTATATACTTTTGCTCTTGTTTTTTCTTCTTTCTGTGCCGCAGGCATTCAATGAAAAAAGCAATGGGGTAAAAAGTGCGAAAAGGAAGTTTTAATTGCGGACAAGACAAGACGGCACGATGGCCTAAATACAGGAAGTGTCCGCTGTAGGCACAGAACAAAAGGAAATTGAAAGCGCGGGTAATCACGGAGTGCCCAAGCCCCCGAGGCCGGCGCCGCTAACGACGTCGTCCCAGTCCTCGCCGACGACGTCGTCATCTTCGTCCCCGCTCCCGCTCTCCTCGTCCGAGGCAAGCCCGAAGGTGAACCGGGGGGCCAACCCCTCGAAGTTATAGACGATCGCGTCGGCCGCCTCCCGGACTTGCTCCCGAGCCCTTGCCTCGGTCCCCGGTGGGAAATCCTCGAGTGCGCGCCATGGGACGAAGTCGGGGTCGCTCGCGTGGTGGCTCGCGAGGACTAGTTCCACCGCGGCCCGCGCCAAAGAAGCCGACGACAATTTCACGGTCTCGCTGACCTCCTCCTCCAGCCTCTCCAGATCCGCCGCCAGACCGTCCAGCCGGAACGCGAGTGCCGGCTGTGTGGGCGGAAGCTTACTATCCCGGCGCACGGAGATGCCGACTCGGCGCCCCGCACGCTCCAGCCGGTCGACGGCGTCGGAGAGCTGCCCGGGTCCGATCCCGTTGGTGAGGCGGAGGACCGCAATCTCCCCAGCCTGATCTTGCACCAAGCGCTCTAGGTCGGCGAGAGCTCTCTGAGCCGTGGCAAGCTGGCTCACCAACTCCGCGCCGCCGGCTTGCCCGCCCGCCGCCAGGTCCTTCTCCCGGGCCTCCAGCTCAGAAGCCCTCACCGCTATCGCCGTGCGCTCGGTGCGAGCACTCTCCAAATGCCGAGCCTCGCGCCCGGCAATGGCCTCCTCGCGTTTCGCGAGTTGCTCGCCCAGCCGGCACAAGGCCACCTCACGGCGGTTCACCTCGGCTTCGCGCTCGGCGAGTGCGACGTCCCGTTCCTGGCACGCCTCTTCCCGGAGCCGTAGCTCCTCCGCGTGGCGGTCCGCTGAAGCTGTCGCGGTGAGGGTGATCCGGTCACGCTCGGCTACGGCCTCTTCACGAAGGCGAAGGGAGACCTCCACCTCCACCGCCGTTCTCTCGTGGGCGGCCAAGGTGGACTCCCGCTGATCTAGCAGACGCTCTCGGTCCTCCAGCGCCTAAGCCTGTCTCTCCAGCTTCTGGGCTCGCTGCGCCTGCTCCTGGCCGCGCACGTTTTGCTCGCGCTGGATCCGGTCGAGGACCTCGATTCGCCAGCGAATCGTTGTCTCAAACTCCTGCGCGGAGCGGGCACGCTCATCCAAGGCCCTGCGTTCAGCCTTGAGCGCCGCCGTCCGGGCCCACAGCGAGGCGTCGGCCTCCGATACCCGCCGCTCCTGGGCAGCAGCTGCGTCGAGGATACCGCGGGCGTCCTTGATCCTCTTTGCCCGGTCCTCGGCATGGGCCTCATGCTGTAGGCGGATGTCGCCCAGTGCTTCATCCAGGACGCTTGAGGCAATCAGCGCCGCCTGCCGCTCTTCCTCCGTCTCCCGCATGACAGAGTCCAGCGTCTCCTCGCGCGCTTGGATTTCGGCTAGTTGGGCTTGACGCATTTTGCGTCCCACCCTCACCATGTCGTCAACGGCGCGGCGCCCCTCGTCAACTTGCACGCGGTCCGCAGCGAGTTGTGCCCACTCTGCCTCCAGGGCTGCTCGCTCTTCCACCAGGGCTTGAACATGGGCATTGAGCCCCTCCCGTACGGTGGAACCGGCGGCGGCGAGCACCTGCAGGAGCGGCTCCATACTTGCCGGAGTCGGAGAAGAAAAAGTCGCGGTCCGCCCCCGAGACGACGGAGTGCTGCTGGATCCCCCGCGAGACTGGGGCTGCCCTCGGCCCCCTTCTGCGCGACCAGCCCCGAGGGCGCCCCAAGTGCAAGGGGGAGCGGCTGTCCCTCTCGCCCCCCGCCTCGAGTCCTCGGGTAGATTCGGCCTCGGCCTCGGGCTCGGCCCCGCCCCTAGTTTCGGTCTCGACCTTGAGCCTAGGGCCGCCTCCGGTCGCGGCCTCCGAGCCGCAACCTCCCTCACCCCACGATCCCGGGTGGCGCTCCGCATGAACCCTGGTCTCGGAGCCACCTCCGGGAGGGACGTCACCGCCGCTATCGCCCGCAACGGGTCGAGCCCCAGCTAGGGTTAGCTCGGGGTCGGACCCGGTATGCGGAGTCCAGGCCCAGCACCCGCCAAATCACCATCTTCGCGTCCTCCTCCCCCAGTCCCAACACTCAACCACATGCATGCGCATGGGGTCGTTGGGACTAGTGTACACCCACGCGCCACGGGATCGATCCTGGAGTGGTGCGATGCAGTGACGGAAATAGTCACCAAAGACCATCGCCCCTGTGAGGCCCAGGCTTCGCAGGCCCCTAAGGCGATCCCACACTGCGTCGTACTCCTCGCCCAGTTCCGAAACCGCCAGCCATGCGGCGGATCTTTCGGGAGGACCGGCGGGAAGCCGAAGTCGCGGGTGGTCCGGCAACGCGGTGTAGAGCCAGTCCTTCTTCCAGTCCTCCCATTTCTTGCGGAGATGACTCTCGATGTATTGCCCCGCCGTGCCTGGCCGGGGCTGGAAGTAACATCCCCCTACCACCGCACCTTGCAGCAGCTGCGGGATGAAGAAAGACTGGAACAGCCGCATCGTCGGCCGCACCCCGATGAACATCTCGCACAGATGCGTGAAGATGGCCAGCGTCATCATGGCATTGGGTGCGAGATGCAAGGCATGGATTTCATGGAAGTCCAAAACCTCATGGAAGAATCCGGATAACGGCGGAATCAACCCCGCCATAGCGACGGACAAGAGGTGCACGGATCGCTCCGGATACCGCGGCCGTGGCCGCGACTCCCCCGCCCTCGCGACGGCGTCTTCCGGCATAATCTTGCGGGGGAGGCTAAGGTGCCTATCCACCATAATGCGTGATGCCGGGAGCACTGTGTCACCAGTGTCTTGAGCCATGATGGCCGGCGGAGAAGCGGCGGAGGGCTTGGCGTGCGGAATAGTGTGAAGCGGTGAGAATGTTAGGGCTAAAGGAGCGAGAAGACGAGTGGGCGGTTGGCGAAAGGAAGGAGGCAAAGTCCCTGCCTCTGTATCCTTTTATCCTCGCCTCACCCACGCTCACCTCCTCGTTTCACGCCCTCACGGTTGCCCCCACGATTCTCGCGCCTGCGGTTGTCTCTTCGTTTCCCGCGTCCACTCATCACGTTGCCCATTGAATCCGTGCCCCGCCTTTAGTGCACCTATCAGCGGTACACTCGAAGTAGGGCACGCAACGGTCACGGGCGCAACCTGAGCGAACCGTCACCTCTACCGCCGCATGAGTAGCGAGAGAGGGAATCGAGGCATGGTCTGACCGACCCCCCGATTTTCGCGCCTTAAACATCCTCATCATCAGCGTGGTCAGTGGCGGCCAAACCGTTGCTGTGGTTGACACGCCAACTTGGCCACTCGACAACATTCCCTTAGATTCCCTGCCGGGCCCACAACCCCAGCTTGAGAAGTCGTGAGGCAACACGTCAGACCGACCTCAGGAGGCCGATGTCCGATATGGTGCCGGGGGCTAATGTCGGAGATATGGGCCCGGGGGCATGCGAAGTAAGGGGAAGTTACCTTCCCATCCAGCCGCGTGGCTCTACAGCCTGGCCCTACTCCCGCACCTCGCGAGTCACAGAAGCGGCCGTGGGGCCTCGGGGTGCCACGTCGTGCCCCTCGGGCTCTCCCGCTACCTCGCCCCAAGGCCCTCGCCCAGCTGCCATGTGGCGAGGTGAGTGAGCAGAAAGGGGACCCAGGTTGAACAGCCATCAATGCACGGTGCCCCAACTGTCCCTCACCGCGTTTAATGCGGTAAGGGCAGATGTGCGATGCTGCCTAGCTGACCCACGTCAATCGGACATGACCAGTCTGTGACCGGCCTGTTGCCGGTCACGTCCGATTGAACGGGCGGCCGTGCCCCCACGTCGCCTCTGTATCCGGCGGAGTGGAGGTAGGTATGACCCATCCCATCGGAGCGTCATTCGGAGGAGGACCACCACAAGTCTTCACTCATTTATGAGGGAATGACAGGGCTGTCCCCCGTGTTAGGCGGGGGGCGGCGCTGGGTCCCACTCAAGGACGGGCTGCTGCTTAGCTTCCGGGCGAAGGCACGGATCGTGGCCCGGTCAAGGTAAAGTGGGTCCCCCTCCCATGGAAGGGTAGGTAGAGGCGGTGCATGTGGTATCCCCTTGAACTATAAAAGGTGGACCTTGCCCACCGAGAAGGGGGACGACTCTCAGAAAACCTGAACTCTAGGAGAAGAAGGGCGAGAGAGCTCTCCGGAGTGAAGGAATCCTTGTAACACTTAACCATAATCCCAAACACAGGAGTAGCGTATTACGCTCCACAGCGGCCCGAACCTGTATAATCCGATTGTGTGCAAGCTAGTTAGCAGCCTTAGGGGCGGATACATGATTTCTAAGAGGCGAGCTTCTTCCCTCGGCCGAACCCACGAAAGGGGGGTCTCACGACCTCCCGCTATCGAGGGACTTCCCTCGACACTTGCTGTTGAATTAACGTTTTGCTTGCAGGTTTTAGATTGTCTTTGAGTGATGTGGGTATTCGACTGCTTCTTCTGGAACTTGAACTTAATGGAGTAAACCCCTAGTCGGTTTGCTTGTGGATTGGGTAGACAAGCTTCCGCTGTTCTATTATTTATTTGGCCAGTCAGCCAATGTAACTAAAGTAGATGTAGTGTATAATCGCTTTCATCTTATTTGTGTTTGCTATGTATAACCATGCTTGAGATGAAAGTGTGAATCTAGTGCACATCCTAGAAACTAGATTCACATGAGTATGAGTTAAGAATATTTGAGATGTTATAGATCTTTAGCCATTTTTGTCAAGTCTCCTGAATGTGTAACACATCTGGTCGCCGCCTTCGAGTGGTTCGACGGGTACATCTCAGGCTGAAGTTGACTGGTAGGCTAAAGGCCCAACAATGTCTCCAATATTCCTCTCTCGAGGCGTCGGATATTTCATTATGCTTGTTTGATGACTTGAATTATTCATTTCATCTCTCAATTATAATGGAAGGTCTGGAGAACCTACAATACTTATGCACTACTACGTTAGAGTGATCAACATTTTGGGTTGGTCCAAAGGAAATAATGAAATAAAGTGCCAAAAATGGCACAATATTCAGAGAAGCATACTCTAATGGTAGACATGGTTGAGTTGATTTTGGTCAATTGTGGTAAAACTACACCTTTTATTTCCACATACTGTAGATAGTTACAGAAACATATACACCTTTGTTGAAACTGTAGAAAGTATAAATACAAAAATAATTGAAATGTGTCTATTTGGTATAGGAAAAAGGTAATCAAAGCAATGGATCAATTTCTAATTCTACAAAGCATGTTGAGTAATATAGCATCACCACCTCAGTACATAATAGTATGCGAACATAAAATTACCTGGCTTGGTGATCACAAAAGCAGCAATGAAGACATGTAGAAATGCGTTAATCCCTTATATATACAAAACCGTGCGAGTCATTAAAATTCCACATCAATATTTGGCTATCCTGTGAGCCAAGGTGAGCCAAGGTCCAGTGCTCACCTTCACTATGCTCCCTGGAATGCCTGAAAATCAAAATCGGCATAAACGCTCAATGAGATGTCAAAAACAATTCCCTGCGCAACAATAATATATTCTATAATTTAACTGAATAATAGTTTTGTGGTGTACTAATTGGTGGGATAGAATAGAGCAGTGAATACTGTCTAGCAACACAACTAAAATGAGCATACATATGGAGGAAAAATGGACAACATTTAATACATCCCAAAGAATTACTTGAGGAAAATGCAAGAATATAAAGCAGTGGCAGGTGGAGCGTTACCAAAGAGGACCACTCAGCTAGAAGCCTGAAAGCCTTTAACCTGAAGTATACAAAACAGGATAAGAATTAGCAGTTAAAGCTTCATGACAAGCAATAGCATCATTGGAAAAATAAAAGCACCAAAAAACTGAAGCAATCGAGAGAAACTGTTGGAAGCATAAAGTGCTCCCTTGTCATTATTAAGCGTACAAAATCATGATTTATCCACTTACCATAATATCCCAAAGTCAAGAGTAAACGTCTTTGTATGCAAGAAGGTGGTACTCCTGCACAGGCTAGCAAGCTTAACAATTAAAATTGCTAAAAACAAAAAAAAAAGCGGTCGAGTGGCACAACCTTACCTTAATCTTCGCAATGCTGATTTGACGACCGACACTGGCAAGCAGCCCAAACGACGCAAGCGCCCAGCCAGGAGCGGCCAGCGCAGATTACGATCGAGTGGCACAACCTTACGACAACATAGCAAAGAAATTCCATGGTAAGAGTTTTTAATTTCATGATGGCCTAATAACGATAAGCGTTGACGAAGGTAATGTCATAGGGAAAAATGAGAACTAACCTTGTGGTTGCATAGTTGTATATTTTGCACAACCCATTAGTGTTTCATGGCTGATCTTGTTTGCTTTAGGTAAATTGCCTTCCAGGTTTCGTAAGATGCAACCTATTATGAACCAATATGCATAGTACCTTACAAAATGAATACCAAAGTCACTGTGACATTCAGTAGGAGAGTAAAAAAAATAGGATTATAATCTTAGATCATATCATCACTCTGTAGAAAATGAAGTAAAAGTAATGCATAAAGTATAGGTACATTGCATGCAAATTTTGTACCAATCTAGTAGTAAACTCCCTTCATGGTCCACAAAAGAATTGAACAATAGCTCTCAGGAGTAGTTTACGGGAAAGAAAAATAGAATACTATACACAAAAGGTCAGGAAAGGCACCGAGGAGACGGGGACTCCAGGTTTAACCATCTGGTCTTTATTTTGTGACGTGGCCAACAACCATCTCAAGTGTGGTATAGTTACTGTATCATCACACCCTACATTGGTTCGATTGTAGAATTGTCAGTAGATAAAATGGTAAACACGCCATCTAAATCCTCACAACTAAATCATTATAAATGATTGTAAGAAATAAGAAAGAGGGGGAGTATCCGAGAGAGTTTGATATATTCCATCAAGAAAACCGCAACAGCAGCCTCTAGCAGGAGTAGATGAGGGGAGGATGAGGTGAGGCGGCAGTGCGCACGGCGGTAAATAGGGTGCGGGGTAGGTCACGACCGGTGGAGGTGGGGAACAGCGGCAAACATCAATTCTTTGGCCTCCTGCGTGTCTCCTCCCATCGCTGCCGAGCTGCTACTACCCCCACCAGTGAGCTCAACACAGCTGACGACCCTGGATCTACCACATCGAACCATCAACTTTGGATCTGGATTAGAGAAAGAGGGAAAGTGTACACAAAGAAGGGTGGGTGAGCAGGGCCATCACCTGTGGAGCTCACCGCTGGGGAACACCGTCCGGCATCGACACCGCTAGCGCTTGCCCACTACTTCGATTGACCAGATCTGCCAGCAAGGAGGCCGTGGCTGCCGGATTGGGCACCCACGGCCTCCCCTTCGAGCGGGTGTCGGCGGTGGCGTAGCAAGGAGTGAAAAGCATCCACAGCAGGGAGGAGAGCAGGAGGCAGCCACGGCGGTGCATCGCACAGGAGAGGGCGAGAGAGATGAAAGGGGGCGATGCAGAAAAGCTAACCATCTTCCCCTCCTCTCCTTGCCCTCCCTGCCCCTCGGGCGAGCTCTCCTCCTCCCTTCTAGCGCTGCCCGCGGCGGTCGCCGGAGGACGGAGGCAGCGAGGTGTCGCATCCAACCAGTGGTGAACGTGCACCCGCTTGCCAGCCACACGGTCGGCACCACTTCTTAGGACCTATTTTTGACAGAGGCCAAAAAAAAAAGAAAAAAAAAGAAACTAATTTGCTTTCTTGTTTGCTGCCGCTTTGCTCTTGCGCTCCCGCCGTCGCTCTTTACTGTATGACGATGTCGTCTTCATCGGGCACCGTTTCTATTCCTCGTTGTCCGGTTCTTTCTGATGGTGTCAACTACAGTCATTGGGCTCAGCACATGCATCTTCACATGCGTGGTCAGCGTCTTTGGGATATTTTGTCTGGTGAGCTGCCCTGCCCGCCTTGCCCCAATGCTCCTCGTATGCCACACTTTCCGCTCAGTCTTCTGCCGAAGACAAAGCGAAGGCGCAAGAGGCGTACGATGATGCTATGGAAGATTATCAAAATCAGTATGCTCTGTATAAGGCTTGGTTAGATAAGGATGCTCGTGCTTCTGCTATTCTTGTGGCTAATATGGAGGTTCATCTCACTGGTGCTGTGGTTACTCTTGCTTCTGCACATCTTATGTGGACACACTTGCGAGACCGTTATGCGCCTACTTGAGATGCTCTTTATCTTGCTATGGTGCGTCAAGAGCAGTCATTGCAGTAGGGGGATGCTACAGTTGATGAGTTCTATACACAGTTGACTTCTATCTGGCGTCAGCTTGATTCCTTGGGACCAGCGATCTGCCACACTTGTCAGTGTTGCCAGCATCAGCGTGCTCACATGGATCTTCGTCGCATCTACGACTTTCTCACATGTCTTTGATCAGAGTATGAGTCAACACGTGCCCAGTTGCTTGCTCGACACCCTCGGGTTACCATGGTGGAGGCTCTTACAGATATTCGTTCAGAAGAGATTCACCTTCGAGAAGCGGGTATTCTACCGCCTCCCTCTTCAGTGTTAGCCGTTCGTCCTGAAGCCTCTTCGGTTTCTTCGAAGTCGAGTACAACTCCCTCCTTTACTTCGCCGGCACGTACTTCTCCGGTTGTGTCCTCTACTAGCAGCCATCTTCACTTCACCTATTGTGATAAAGATGGACATGTGGAGTCCTTTTGCTTTCGGAAGAAGAAGGATTTACGGCGTGGTCGTTCCTCACAGGTTACTTCGGGTTCTTCTCAGAAGAGTACTGGAAGTTCTTCTCAAAAGAGGACTGGAAGTTCAGATACACAACGCATAAACGTACCACAGGAGTAGACAGAGATTTTTCGGTTTTTTTTTAACCTTTCCAACTTCAGATCAGAGAAACGAGGAGGGCAGCAGGCAACAACGACCAGGAGCTGGCGGCGCCCCGATGAGAGGTCGCCTGCAAAAAGGGGCGACGACTTGCGGCCGCAGGCCGAGCCGCAACAAACGACCAGCAGCCGGCGACAAGGAGCACGACATGCGGCCGTTGGCGGTGGTGCGACGAACGAGCAGCTGCCCTCGACGATGCGGTGGCCAGCGGCGCCGCGACGTGCAGCAGCCGGCAACGAGGGACGATGGTCGAGCAGCCGCCCGTGACGAGGGCGGCCAGCAGCGCCGCGACGTGCAGCGGCCAGCGACACGGTTCGGCGATGAGCTGCAGCAGCCCACAAGGAGGGGCGATGCCGGCAGTAGGCCTTCACGCAGAAATCGATGGTGATGAGTAGAATTTGACGAGAAGAAATGGAGATGACATCTTGCTCAGATCAATAGGAACATTGTGTCTTCAAAGTGAAGAAATACGATTATCCTCGACGAAGATCAAGCAATGAGAAGTCATGGGAAAAAAATTTCTTTGCAAGATGAGAAGTCTAATTGGCTCTTGATACCATGTTATGAATAGTGATCATATTCATGAGAGGGCAATGGCCTAAGTATATATACAGGTACAGGAGAATGCCAAAAGACAAGTACAAGAGAATGCCAAAAGGCCAATAGAAAAGCCATAAATATACATCTAACACCTACGATCATCTTTTGTTAATGCTTTTTATCTAAGCAAAATCATGCACTGGTGTATATACATGTAATGTTGAACACGGATAATGGTGTGCCTGTCAGGAGGTTAGAAGGGTAAGTTCAATCGAAGTTCACTTCAATTTGCAACTTTTCCGTCTACTTACCAATCTGTAATTTATCGATGCGGCACAGCGGCAGCGAAGAGGACCAGAAAAGGAGCAGGGGAAAAGAGGATCGACACGGACGAAGAAAACCCTAAGCGCTATGGAGCACGGCGGCAGCGAAGAGAAGTAGCGGAAAAAGGGTCAATGCGGGAGCAGAAACCAATCTCGCTGCTCACGGTCACGGGAGGGTAGAAGTGGAAGAAACATTGGATCCTTGACACACGTTAGATTGGATGGTGCAGATGGCATCAATAAGTATTGCCAGAACAGTAGAATAGTAATATAGTAGCTGGGGGCAAAAGTTGTAGGAAAAAACAATAGATTTTATATGATTTCGTGAGGTCCCCATGTGTCACGCCCGGAATTTCTATGCAAAATTCCAAACGCTTACATGTGTGTGAACCCTCGTCCAGGAATCAGCCGAGGCACACAATAACAAATTGATAATAGAGTACAAATATTACTCTAATTAATAAGCGAATAAAATGTCATTACAGAGGTAGATAGTTCCTCTCAATCAATAAAGATCTAAGCAGCGGAAAATAAATAAACGGCGGAGACGGCTCCACTCCACAGGCAGCTTGACCAAGGCTACACCTAATCCTTCACACCATCAGCCTCATTGTAGAACTCTTCCTCTGATGAATGATTGCAAGGTGAGTATATGACATACTCAGCAAGCCACGCAGCAAATATGCAAGTGCACAGGATAACAAAGGATGGCATAATAGGGTTGCATTTGCAAAAGCAGCATTTAGCAGACATTTGAGAATTTGATAAAACAGTTAAGTAATTAAACAATATTAATCCAACGCTATACAACATACCCTGTTGTATAGGCCCAACCATTCTGAACAACCACCCCGGCTGCACAGTTCTATCTCCAAACCAGGAATATACCATTCCAAACAACCAGGAGCTAATCAAATTATTACCAGTTTAAGCATCTTTTACAATGATGAGAGGTGTGAGACTAATCACGAAAGACATTGTTAGACCCGCCCATAACCGCGGGCACGGCTATTCGAATAGTTTTACTCTGATCAGAGGTGTACCACTGTACCCACAAGACACAACCCCACATCATGTCACCATGTGCCTCAATACCACCACGGTATCTCGGAAAGGAGTTGTGACAATACCCCTCGCATAACACAATCCACTGCAGCGCACCTTCCTGGATCATAATCACCCCCTTATAAACAAGGCATGGACTCCCCAGCGACCCCCGTGGTCTTATCTCCGCCACTTCTCAGTCTGGTGCCCCGCAATGAACCATGCTATACAAAAGATAAAGCCGTTGCCCATGCTGGCTTGTGGTTGGCACGGTTAATGTTTCACAACCGAAACTCGTGAACCGGTCCTTAATTGTCATGAGCACGACCAACAAAACCATGTGCTCACAACCCACCATTACCAGGTTTTAGTTGGCACATTAATTAATTAACTAATCACGATTGACCATCGTGAACTATCATGAAACCATTATTAAATAATAGTGAGTCATTAGTTATCCCGAATGTGTACTAATGTTTCTAAGCAGGGCTAAGCAATTATATCTAATATCTAGTTGAACCAATATAAATAAAGCTCAACTAGTCAAATTGTAATAACCCAAGGTATCAAGGAATAAGGTAATCAAGTACGAAAGGGCCATAACAAAGAATAGGTCAATTCCACCCAATGACATTCGAAAATAGATGCAATAGTTGAATAGAAACAATAGCTTTAAATAGGATCAACATGCTCAAAGGGTTGTTTGGGATCTGTGTGACTTGCCTTGCTGGCCTTGGAACTCTTCAAACTCTTCTTCTGCGAAAACGGACTCTCCGGAAACGACGGAATCTAAGCAGAAAAGAGCAAAATCACCAAAACAGCACATAAACAAGCATGAACAGTACATGTGGATATTTTTAAAGTGTAAATCTCAATTTTAGAAAAAATTAGAGACTTGAACCAACTAAATCGGAGCTAAGATGAATTAGTTATGAATTTTTAAAGATTAAATCGGATTAAAACACTTATATCGGTTAAAATTGAATTATGACGCAATAATGAATTATTTTTGAAAAGGAAAAGAAGGATTATTGCGTCAGCGGGCTAGGGTTTGGTGGACCGGGCGCACGGGCGGCGGTTCACACGAACGGACGGCCGAGATCGAACCAATCCAAAACGGACGGCCGAGATCGAACGGTCCACGACCGGCTCACGGCGGACGACCCCGATGACGTCAGCGGTGACGTCACCGACAGCGGCGGCGGCTCGGCGGAGCGGACGGCTCGGGCGGCGCACGCTTGCCGGCGAACGGCGGCACCAGGACGCAAAACGGAGGGCACCAGCATGTAGAGGACGACGCGGCGAACACACCGGTGACCAAAACGGCGGCGGAAGAACAACGGACGACGACGACGACGAGGAGGAAACGGCGGAAACCTTCGGGTTGTCGACGGCGACGAAGCTTCGGCGATCTCCGGCAACGGCGAAGGGGCGGACGAGAACGGCGACGCGACGGCGACCACGACGACGGTCTTCCCGAGCGACGGTGACGGCTGAAGCGACGACGGCGCACGGCTGGAGCGGCGGCGGCGACGGCAAAGCTAGGGCACACGGCGCTAGAGCTCTTCCGGCGACGAGAGGCGAAGGCGAGGGTGGCGGCGGGAAGAGGAGACACCGAGGGTCCTTTTAAAGGGGCTCGGAGGCGGCGGCAAAGGCCCACGACGGCGGCAACGGCGAAGGAAACTCGCGGCTTGAAGGAAAGAGGTCGATCCGAATCGAACTCGATTCCATGAACTTCCAAACCGATTAAGCCGAAGATTCCAAAGGAGAAAAGGTAGAGGAGATCCCGGAGATTGTTTCCCCTCTTTTGATTCGACCGGAGAAGGAAAGGAACGGCCGGATTTAGAAGGAAACGGCGGCGGCGCGAAACTAGGGTTTCGGCGGCGGCGGCCGAAGGAGGACGAAGGTCCTGACAGGCGGGACCCACCTGTCAGCGACAGCGAGAGGGCGCGCGCGCGGCGGACTGGGCCGAACTGGGCCGAGGAGAGAGAGAGGGGTTTTGGGCCGACTTTCGGCCCAAAGCCAAAAGAGACTTTTTAAAACCTTTTTCAATTTAAATTATTTCTTAAATGCAATTCCATTTATTAAAAATACTTCCTTAGCTCAAATAAATCCCAGAAAAATCTAGGAATTATAGAATTAAGCAAAGTATTTAATGAAATTTTATCTGGGCCCCTTTTATATTGGAATTTATTAATTAAAACTAGATCTTCTCTTCAAGACTTTTAAAATTATTTCTAAAAATTCCATTTAAACAACAATTTATAAATTTTAAAATTTTCAGGGTGTGACAAACCTACCCCCCTTAAACAGAATCTCGTCCTCGAGATTCGGAAGAACTGGCGAACAGGTGCGGATGAGCTGACTTCAATTCATCTTCTCGTTCCCAAGTTGATTCTTCTTCCGAGTGATTACTCCATTGAACTTTGCAGAAACGGATAACTCGATTCCTGGTTCTTCTCTCATTTGTTTCCAGGATACGGATTGGTTTCTCAACATAAGTCAAATCCTCTTGGACTTCTATCTGCTCAATATTAGCTTCTTCGGTAGGTACCCTTAAACATTTTTTCAATTGTGACACATGGAACACATTATGGACTCCTGCCAAAGATTGAGGTAATTCTAACTGATAAGCAACCTCTCCTCTTCTACTGACAATCTTATAAGGTCCCACAAAACGCGGTGCCAATTTTCCCTTGGTGTGAAAACGATGAACTCCTCGAAGAGGCGTGACACGAAGATACACATAGTCTCCTTCTTCAAAACTCAAATCTCTACGGCGATTGTCGGCATAACTCTTATGTCGAGACTGAGCCACTCGCAATCTTTCTTGAATGACCTTTACCTTTTCTTCTGCTTCCCTTAGGATATCCGTCCCGAAAACCTGACGTTCTCCCGTTTGATCCCACAAAAGCGGAGTGCGGCACTTCCGACCATACAGTGCTTCGTAAGGAGCCATCTGTAAACTAGCTTGATAACTGTTGTTGTATGAAAATTCTGCATAAGGTAGATTCTTATCCCAACTTCCACCGAAATCTAAAGCACAAGCTCTCAACATGTCTTCCAAAATCTGATTCACCCTTTCGGTTTGTCCGTCTGTCTGTGGATGATAAGCAGTACTAAAGTTCAGCTTAGAACCCATCTCTTCCTGAAGTTTCTTCCAAAAATTTGAAGTAAACTGACTGCCTCGATCAGACACTATCTTCTTAGGGACGCCATGCAAACACACAATCCTTGCCATATACAATTCCGCCAAGCGACTTCCGGAATAGGTTGTCTTTACCGGAATAAAATGAGCCACTTTGGTAAGTCTGTCGACTATCACCCAAATAGAATCATGGCCTGATGACGTTCTGGGTAAACCAGTAATAAAATCCATACCTATTTCTTCCCATTTCCATTCAGGAATCTTCAAAGGCTGCAACAAACCGGCGGGTTTCTGATGTTCTGCCTTGACTCGCTGACAAACATCACATACTGCTACATATTCTGCGATTTCACGCTTCATACTTGCCCACCAAAATCTTTCCTTGAGATCCTGGTACATCTTAGTACTATCAGGGTGAATGGAGTATAAAGTATCATGAGCTTCTTTCAGAACTGCATCTTTTATATCTTTGTTGTCGGGGACACAGATTCTCTCACCCAACCATACAGTTCCTTGCTCATCCTCCAAGAAACCAATAGCTTTTCCTCTTCTCATATTCTTCTTGATCTCTTGAATATCAGGATCATTAATTTGGGCTTCTCTAACTTGATCAATTAGAGTGGGCTTCGCTTCTAAGGCTGCAACGAAACCTCTACCGACAATTCCCAAATTTAATCTTTCAAATTCCTTGCATAATTCCAATGGCAACTGTCGTCCTTCTGTAGCATTGCAATAGCCTTTTCTGCTAAGAGCGTCTGCTACAACATTAGCCTTTCCCGGATGATAATGAATTCCCATGTCATAATCCTTAATTAATTCCAACCATCTCCGTTGTCTCATGTTCAGATCCGGCTGAGTAAAGATATACTTTAAACTCTTGTGATCGGTGTACACTTCTGTACGAGTACCGAAAAGATAATGACGCCAAATCTTCAATGCATGAACGACTGCAGCTAACTCAATATCATGAGTAGGGTAGTTCTTCTCATGCGGACGTAACTGTCGAGAGGCATAGGCAACCACCTTCCCATCTTGCATCAGAACACAACCTAACCCAAGTTTGGATGCATCGCAATACACTTGAAAACCCTTCTTTGGATCAGGCAAAATCAAAATAGGAGCTGATATTAAGCGACTTTTCAACTCTTGAAAACTCTGCTCACATTCTTCCGACCACTTGTACTTCACATCTTTCTGAAGCAGTCGTGTCATGGGCTTAGCAATCTTGGAAAAATTCTCTATAAACCTCCGATAATATCCTGCGAGGCCTAGGAAACTGCGAATCTCTGAAACTGTCTTTGGTTGCTTCCAATTGGTTACGGATTCCACGTTACTAGGATCGACGGCAACTCCTCCGGCTGAGATGACGTGACCAAGGAATTTCACTTCAGACAACCAAAATTCACACTTGCTAAACTTAGCATACAATTGATGTTCTCGTAGCTTCTCCAATGCAAGGCGAAGATGTTCCTCATGCTCTTCTTTGGTTCGAGAGTAGATAAGAATATCATCAATAAAGACCACCACGAACTTGTCTAGGTATTCCATAAACACCTTATTCATCAAGTTCATGAAGAAAGCAGGGGCATTGGTAAGTCCAAAAGACATAACAGTACATTCGAACAACCCATACCTAGTGGTAAAAGCTGTCTTAGGTATATCTTCCTCTTTGATTCTCAACTGATGATACCCTGATCGAAGATCTATCTTGGAGAAAACAGTGGCACCTTTAAGCTGATCAAACAAATCATCAATCCTGGGTAGTGGATACTTATTCTTGATAGTCACATCGTTTAGTGCACGATAGTCCACACACATTCTCTGAGTATGGTCTTTCTTTTCCACAAAAATAACCGGAGCTCCCCATGGTGATGAACTCGGTCTGATGTATCCTTTCTGTAGCAAATCATCTACTTGCCTCTTAACTTCTGCCAACTCATTGGCTGCCATTCGATAAGGTCTCTTATGGATCGGAGTTGTTCCAGGTACCAAATCTATTCTGAACTCTATATCCCTTTTAGGCGGCATACCAGGTAAATCATCTGGGAACACATCAGGATACTCCCGGACTATAGGAATCTCTTCCAAAGTTATCTGGTTCAGTCTTGACCTTAAAGACTCAGATGACAATGCATGAACAGTTACAACTCGACCATCATCGCTGGTGAGAGTTACTTTTTTGTTGGCACAGTCTATCACACCTTTATGTTTGGCTAACCAGTCCATCCCTAGGATGACATCAAGGTCTTTGGATTCTAACAAGATAAGATTGGCCAGAAATGGTACTCCTTGAATTTCTATTCTGACAGAGGGGCTACGTTGCAAAGAGAGTGCTTGATTACTTGGGGTACTAACCATCAAAGGACATCTAAGATCTTCTACTTCCATCCCATGATTTCCCGCAAAACTCATAGATAGGAATGAATGTGTAGCACCAGAATCGAAAAGTACTGTTGCAGGAACTGAGTTAACAAGAAACGTACCCAAAATCACATCTGGAGCATGTTGAGCTTCTGCAGCAGCGACATGATTTACACGAGCCTTGGATGCTGGTACAGCAGAGTTATTCTGGGCAGGGACAACCTTCACGCGTCGGGGCTTCGGACACTTGTCAGCATAATGTCCTGGATCTCCACAGTTGAAACACACCACGGGCTTGTTGCCTTGCTCCCTCTTGGCAGGTTGTTGCTGTGCTGGAGCTGCAACAGGACGTGGAGCTTGATTACGGATGTTGTTGCCAGCATTGTTGTTGAAGAACTGACGCTGCGGACGAACAACAGACGAAGAACCTCCCTGTGGCATGGGCTGGGGTCCTAAAGTAAGACGCGGCTTCTGATTATTTCCCTGTTGTGTCTTGAATTGAGCAATCCGACGTTTCTTCTGCTCCATGCGATTGTACTTGTCCTCCTGACGAATAGCCTTATCCACTAATTTCTTGTCACGCCCGAAAATCCACTAGTAATTTCCGAACTTATTTGTGCATGAAATCCTCGTCCAGGAATCAGCCGAGGTACACAAATTGACAATTTAATATACAGATTCATCAAATTAACTAAAACGATAAATACTTACTTAAGAGGCACTAAGTCCTCACCAAGAAGAAAACTGCAGCGGAAAATAAAATCTAGCGAAGCTCCGGCTCCACTCCCACAGGCAGCTCAACTGGGGTATAAGCCAAACGTCTTCTCCTTCTGAATCCTTTTTCTTCAACTGAGGTTGATTGATTATTGCAAGGTGAGCATATGACATACTCAGCAAGCCACACAGCAAATATGCAAGTGCACAAGGATACCAAAGGATGGCATAATATTGGCTCATTTGCAAAAGCAGCATTTAGCAAAACATTTAAGAGAAGTAAAACAGTGGAGTAATTAATCAGGAATTTTAATCAACACTGAACAGCACACCCATGCTGCACAGGCCCAACCATCCTGAACAACCATACCCGGCTGTACAGATCTAACTCCAAACCAGGAGCTAAGCAAATTATTACCAAGTATAACATCTATAACTATTGTGAGAGGTGTGAGACTAATCACGAAAAACATTGCTCAACTCGCCCATAACCGCGGGCACGGCTATTCGAATAGTTTTACTCTGGCCAGAGGTGTACCACTGTACCCACAAGACACAGCTTCAACATCATGTCTACCATGCGTCGCGATACTGGAAAGTACCCGAATAGAGGCTGTGACAATACCCTCTGCATAACACAACTCACCACAGTGCACCATTCCTGGATCATAATCACCCCCTTATAAAACAAGGCATGGACTCCCCAGCGACCCCCATGGGCTTATCTCCGCCACTTCTCAGTCTGGTGCTCCGCAATGAATCATGTTATACAAAAGGTAAAGCCGTTGCCCACGCTGGCTTGTGGTTGGCACGGTTAATGTTTCACAACAGTAGCTCGCGAACCGGTCCTTAATTGTCATAAGCACGACTCTCAAAACCATGTGCTCACAACCCACCATTATCAAGTTTTAGTTGGCAAGTAATTAATTAACCAAACACGATTGACCATCGTGAGCTACCATTAAATATAACCATAAGTGATAGTGAAACATTAGTTATCCCAATTGTGTGCTAATGTTTCTAAGCATGGCTAAGCAATTATATCTAATATCTAGTTGAACCAATATATATAAAGCTCAACTAGTCCAATTATAATAACCCAAGGTATCAAGGAATAGAATAATCAATGCAAACAGGCCATAACAAAGGAATAGGTTCACACCACCCAGTGACATTCGAAAATAAATGCACAGTTGAAATAAATAGAGAATTTAAATATAGGATCAACATGCTCAAAGGATTGTGTTTAGGATCTGTGTGACTTGCCTTGCAATAATCGATCTTCAATTAATCTTCTTGAATACTTCCGGCGCACTCGCGAACCTTCGCAACGACGGAAACGACAAGCTAACACGCAAAACGAAGAAAAAGACTAATAAAAACCAAATAAACAATACATAAAAAGTAAACAAACATGTAGATCATATTTTTAGATGAATTATGAGACTTGAACGGCCTCATTCTGATTTCATATGAATTTATTAAGAATTTTACAAGATTAAATCTAATTAAAGCCCATTTAAAAAGAATTAAATAAATTTAATTCAATTTATGGACAATTTTAATATGTAGATCTTTATTTTATACAACTTTTGCAACTTGAACCACATTAAACTGAGTTAAGATGAATTAGTTATGAATTTTTAAAGATTAAATCGGATTAAAACCTTTAAATGGATTTTAATTGAATTATGACGCAATAATGAATTATTTTTGAAAAGGAAAAGAAGGATTATTGCGTCAGCGGCTAGGGTTTTGGTGGACCGGGCGCACGGGCGACGGTTCACGGGAACGGACGGCCGAGATCAACCCTATCCAAAACGGACGGCTGAGATCGATCGGTCCACGACCGGCTCACGGGAGAAGGGACGATGACGCCAGCGATGACGTCACCGACAGCGGCGGCGGCTCGGCGGAGCGGACAGCTCGGGCGGCGCACGCTCGCCGGCGGACGGCGGCACTTCGGCACAAACGGAGGGCACCAGCACGTAGAGGACGACGCGGCGAACTCACCGGTGACCAAAACGGCGGCGGAAGACCAACGGACGGCGGCGGCGACGAGGAGGAAGCGGCGAAGCTCTTCGGGTCGACGACGGCGATGGCACTCCGACGGTCTTCGGCGGCGGCGAAGCGGTGGACGGGGACGGCGACGACTTGGCGAACCCGATGGTGGCGACGGCGACCGACGACGGCGACTGCAACGGCGGCGCGGCGCGGCTGAACCGACGGCAACGACGGCGGCGACTAGGGCTACGCGGAGGCGGCGCTAGACGCGACGGCAGGCTAAGGCAAAGGAGGCGACGGGTAGAGGGGAGCTCGGGGGTCCTTATATAGGTGCAAGGAGGCGGCGGCAAAGGCCCACGGCGGCCGGCGACGAGAAGGAAAGCTCGCGGCTTGAAGGAAAGAGGCCGATCCGAATCGAACTCTATTCCACGAACTTCCAAAACGATTTAGCCGATGTTTCCAAAGGAGAAAAGGTAGAGGAGATCCCGGAGATTGTTTCCCCTCAATCAATTCGGCCGGAGAAGGAAAGGAGCGGCCGGATTTAGAAGGAAACGGCGACGGCGGCGCGCTAGGGTTTGCGGGCGGCGGCGGCGGCTCGAGGAAGACGAACCTGACAGGTGGGGCCCACCTGTCAGCGGCTGAGAGAGAGAGGAGAGCGGCGGCTCGGCGGACTGGGCCGGCTGGGCCGAGGGAAAGAGAGAGAAGGGTTTTGGGCCGGCTTTCGGCCCAAAGCCAAAAGAAGACTTTTTAAAACCTTTTTCAATTAAATTATTTCTTAAATGCAATTCCATTTATTAAAAATACTTCCTTAGCTCAAATAAATCCCAGAAAAATCTAGGAATTATAGAATTAAGCAAAGTATTTAATGAAATTTTATCTGGCCCCTTTTTATATTGAGATTTAGCAAATTAAAATTAGATCTTCTCTTTTAGGCTTTTAAAATCATTTCTAATAATTCCTTTTAAACAACAATTTATAAGTTAAGGATTTTTAAACAAGAAAAGCTCTTAACAATTATACTTAGATCATTAATGATCAAATAATTACTGAACTGTTCTTTGTATTATTTAAGAATTGAGCTCTGAAAAATCCGAGAAAATTTCAGAGAGTTGACTTAACCATGGAGAATTTAACAAAAATTAAATCCATCCATGCTTTAGATTAAGGAAATTTTATTTCCCACATTTAACTTCACTTGTAAATTAAAGATCATTTAATATAAATTCTATTAATAATTTATTAAATAATTTATAAATCCTGAAACGAAAATCAGGATGTGACAAACTACCCCCCTTACAAAGAATCTCGTCCCGAGATTCGGAACGGCTAGAAAGAAAAAGGGAATAGGTAAACTGCAGTCTATCTTATTCCATAACTCCGATAATTATTCTAAGGTTTTAAAGAAAACTACTGCCGCTTTGAAACTGGTGGCTGAGCTGTATCCCTTGAGACGCAACCGTCACTGCATTTGCTCCTGTGAGGACAATGTTGTTGACTTGGCCTTGTGGCTGTTGACGCTTCGGCTTCGGACACTCTCTAGCAAAGTGGCCTGGCTTGTAACAGTTGAAACATACCTGCTGCTCCCTTCCACTACTGTTATTCACTTAAGACTGATCCTGCTGAACTGGCACCGGCTGATTAGCCTGCTCGATGTTAACTTCATTGCTTTCATTAGTCTCTGATTTGATCTCACCACCGATATTCAACTGCTGTGACTGTCCTTGACCAGCGGAAAAAGGTTCACCAATTTGGAGTGGCTTGATACGCTGCCTCTGGCTACTACCTTGTGCCTCCTGGAATACAGTCATTTTCCTTTTACGGTTATCTATCCTGTTCTTCTTGTCTTCAAGTCGAATTGCTTTGTCAACCAACTCCTGAAAATCCTCATAGTCATGAGAGATCAACGTAACTGATAGCTCATCCTTTAAGCCTTCCAAAAACTTCTCCTGCCTTTCCTCGTCAGTACGCACATCTTCTGGAGCATAGCGAGCTAGACGATTGAACTCATGAAGATATTCCGTCACGGTACGATCCTTTTGCTTAAGTGCCCGGAACTCACGCTTTTTCAAAGCAACAACACCTGCAGGTATGTGTGTCTTCTTGAATGCTTCCGTGAACTCCGCCCAAGTGATTGGTTGTCCTTCTGCTCTGTTCATCCGGAAATGATCCCACCATTCTGAAGCAGGTCCTTGCAACTGATGTGAAGCGAAAACAACTTTCTCCTGATCCGTGCACTGGAGCAGTTCCAACTTCTTCTCAATAGTGTGCAACCAATCACCTGCTTCCACTGGGTTGGTAGTGCTAGAAAAGGTAGGTGGCCTCACACGAAGAAAATCAGCTAACTTGTTCTGCGGCGGTGGAGCATTATTGTTTCCTTGGTTGAGCTGGTTCTGCATCTGCTGTATCATCATGTTCATTAATTGAGTCTGTTGAGCCAGAACTTGAGCAAGAGTTGGGTTCCCTTCATTGTTATTGTTTCCACTTCCACTGGCGCGAGTGTTCACCATCTGTTGCAGATTAGAGAAGATAGGAGGAGAGGGGTTACACTAAAGATAAGACCTTAACCAGGTTAACACTGATCTGATGTGTGTAGACCATTATATTGTTCAAGTTGATTAAGCAAGCAACCTAGTATAGTTACACACTCATCATTGAATCACACCAATGACGGGAATGCAACCATACCTACACACAAAGCAAACAACAAGCGTTCTATCCTACTAACTATTCTCCAAGGATAGTTTGGCGGCATAGGTTCTAAGGTAGGATCCAAACTTCATTCCTTCTTGACCACTTGGCACTTCAGATCGACCATCACCTTCTTATTCATCGATCCACTTGACTTAACCTCCATAAGTTGACCACATTGGCGTCTTCAAGTTTCAATGTCTTAGAACTACTCAAGTTGAAAGCAGGAGGGGAGAGAATGATAAAATGATTTATAGAGAATTCTAGAGAAGGAAGAAAGGAAAATTTTCACACATCATGTTTTCGGAAAATTAGTCCTTAAGGTTTGACCATTTGGCTTATCCTACAGTCGAGATGGCTCTGATACCAACTTGTCACGCCCGAAAATCCACTAGTAATTTCCGAACTTATTTGTGCATGAAATCCTCGTCCAGGAATCAGCCGAGGTACACAAATTGACAATTTAATATACAGATTCATCAAATTAACTAAAACGATAAATACTTACTTAAGAGGCACTAAGTCCTCACCAAGAAGAAAACTGCAGCGGAAAATAAAATCTAGCGAAGCTCCGGCTCCACTCCCACAGGCAGCTCAACTGGGGTATAAGCCAAACGTCTTCTCCTTCTGAATCCTTTTTCTTCAACTGAGGTTGATTGATTATTGCAAGGTGAGCATATGACATACTCAGCAAGCCACACAGCAAATATGCAAGTGCACAAGGATACCAAAGGATGGCATAATATTGGCTCATTTGCAAAAGCAGCATTTAGCAAAACATTTAAGAGAAGTAAAACAGTGGAGTAATTAATCAGGAATTTTAATCAACACTGAACAGCACACCCATGCTGCACAGGCCCAACCATCCTGAACAACCATACCCGGCTGTACAGATCTAACTCCAAACCAGGAGCTAAGCAAATTATTACCAAGTATAACATCTATAACTATTGTGAGAGGTGTGAGACTAATCACGAAAAACATTGCTCAACTCGCCCATAACCGCGGGCACGGCTATTCGAATAGTTTTACTCTGGCCAGAGGTGTACCACTGTACCCACAAGACACAGCCTCAACATCATGTCTACCATGCGTCGCGATACTGGAAAGTACCCGAATAGAGGCTGTGACAATACCCTCTGCATAACACAACTCACCACAGTGCACCATTCCTGGATCATAATCACCCCCTTATAAAACAAGGCATGGACTCCCCAGCGACCCCCGTGGGCTTATCTCCGCCACTTCTCAGTCTGGTGCTCCGCAATGAATCATGTTATACAAAAGGTAAAGCCGTTGCCCACGCTGGCTTGTGGTTGGCACGGTTAATGTTTCACAACAGTAGCTCGCGAACCGGTCCTTAATTGTCATAAGCACGACTCTCAAAACCATGTGCTCACAACCCACCATTATCAAGTTTTAGTTGGCAAGTAATTAATTAACCAAACACGATTGACCATCGTGAGCTACCATTAAATATAACCATAAGTGATAGTGAAACATTAGTTATCCCAATTGTGTGCTAATGTTTCTAAGCATGGCTAAGCAATTATATCTAATATCTAGTTGAACCAATATATATAAAGCTCAACTAGTCCAATTATAATAACCCAAGGTATCAAGGAATAGAATAATCAATGCAAACAGGCCATAACAAAGGAATAGGTTCACACCACCCAGTGACATTCGAAAATAAATGCACAGTTGAAATAAATAGAGAATTTAAATATAGGATCAACATGCTCAAAGGATTGTGTTTAGGATCTGTGTGACTTGCCTTGCAATAATCGGTCTTCAATTAATCTTCTTGAATACTTCCGGCGCACTCGCGAACCTTCGCAACGACGGAAACGACAAGCTAACACGCAAAACGAAGAAAAAGACTAATAAAAACCAAATAAACAATACATAAAAAGTAAACAAACATGTAGATCATATTTTTAGATGAATTATGAGACTTGAACGGCCTCATTCTGATTTCATATGAATTTATTAAGAATTTTACAAGATTAAATCTAATTAAAGCCCATTTAAAAAGAATTAAATAAATTTAATTCAATTTATGGACAATTTTAATATGTAGATCTTTATTTTATACAACTTTTGCAACTTGAACCACATTAAACTGAGTTAAGATGAATTAGTTATGAATTTTTAAAGATTAAATCGGATTAAAACCTTTAAATGGATTTTAATTGAATTATGACGCAATAATGAATTATTTTTGAAAAGGAAAAGAAGGATTATTGCGTCAGCGGCTAGGGTTTTGGTGGACCGGGCGCACGGGCGACGGTTCACGGGAACGGACGGCCGAGATCAACCCTATCCAAAACGGACGGCTGAGATCGATCGGTCCACGACCGGCTCACGGGAGAAGGGACGATGACGCCAGCGATGACGTCACCGACAGCGGCGGCGGCTCGGCGGAGCGGACAGCTCGGGCGGCGCACGCTCGCCGGCGGACGGCGGCACTTCGGCACAAACGGAGGGCACCAGCACGTAGAGGACGACGCGGCGAACTCACCGGTGACCAAAACGGCGGCGGAAGACCAACGGACGGCGGCGGCGACGAGGAGGAAGCGGCGAAGCTCTTCGGGTCGACGACGGCGATGGCACTCCGACGGTCTTCGGCGGCGGCGAAGCGGTGGACGGGGACGGCGACGACTTGGCGAACCCGATGGTGGCGACGGCGACCGACGACGGCGACTGCAACGGCGGCGCGGCGCGGCTGAACCGACGGCAACGACGGCGGCGACTAGGGCTACGCGGAGGCGGCGCTAGACGCGACGGCAGGCTAAGGCAAAGGAGGCGACGGGTAGAGGGGAGCTCGGGGGTCCTTATATAGGTGCAAGGAGGCGGCGGCAAAGGCCCACGGCGGCCGGCGACGAGAAGGAAAGCTCGCGGCTTGAAGGAAAGAGGCCGATCCGAATCGAACTCTATTCCACGAACTTCCAAAACGATTTAGCCGATGTTTCCAAAGGAGAAAAGGTAGAGGAAATCCCGGAGATTGTTTCCCCTCAATCAATTCGGCCGGAGAAGGAAAGGAGCGGCCGGATTTAGAAGGAAACGGCGACGGCGGCGCGCTAGGGTTTGCGGGCGGCGGCGGCGGCTCGAGGAAGACGAACCTGACAGGTGGGGCCCACCTGTCAGCGGCTGAGAGAGAGAGGAGAGCGGCGGCTCGGCGGACTGGGCCGGCTGGGCCGAGGGAAAGAGAGAGAAGGGTTTTGGGCCGGCTTTCGGCCCAAAGCCAAAAGAAGACTTTTTAAAACCTTTTTCAATTAAATTATTTCTTAAATGCAATTCCATTTATTAAAAATACTTCCTTAGCTCAAATAAATCCCAGAAAAATCTAGGAATTATAGAATTAAGCAAAGTATTTAATGAAATTTTATCTGGCCCCTTTTTATATTGAGATTTAGCAAATTAAAATTAGATCTTCTCTTTTAGGCTTTTAAAATCATTTCTAATAATTCCTTTTAAACAACAATTTATAAGTTAAGGATTTTTAAACAAGAAAAGCTCTTAACAATTATACTTAGATCATTAATGATCAAATAATTACTGAACTGTTCTTTGTATTATTTAAGAATTGAGCTCTGAAAAATCCGAGAAAATTTCAGAGAGTTGACTTAACCATGGAGAATTTAACAAAAATTAAATCCATCCATGCTTTAGATTAAGGAAATTTTATTTCCCACATTTAACTTCACTTGTAAATTAAAGATCATTTAATATAAATTCTATTAATAATTTATTAAATAATTTATAAATCCTGAAACGAAAATCAGGATGTGACATTTCTGGAAATCAGGATAATCTCCAACCATAAGTGGGTAAGAAAGCTCATCATTAAGTCCTCCCAAAAACTTCTCCTGGCGCTCTTCATCATTGCGCACATCTTCCGGAGCATAACGAGCAAGACGATTGAACTCGTGCAGATACTCCGTAACAGAGCGAGATCCCTGAGTAAGCGACCTGAACTCCTTCTTCTTGAGAGACACTACTCCTGATGGTATATGCGTCTTCCGGAAAGCAGCGGTGAATTCAAGACAAGTGATAGGTTCAGCAGTAGTCCTGTTAAGGCGGAAGTGATCCCACCATTCAGAGGCAGGGCCATGCAACTGATGTGATGCAAATGAGACCTTCTCCTGATCAGTACACTGAAGTAAATCCAACTTCTTCTCTATGGCATGCAGCCAATCACTAGCTTCAACAGGATTAGTGGTACTAGAGAAAACAGGCGGCCTCACACGAAGAAATTCTGCTAACTTGTTCTGTGGAGGTGCATGATTATTTCCTTGGTTTTGCTGATTCTGAAATTGCTGCATCATCATGTTCATAAGCTGTGTCTGTTGAGCAAGAACTTGAGCAAGAGTGGGATTCTCTCCATTGTTGTTGTTATTGGGGTTGTTGGGACCATTCCCATTGCTGCGAGTGTTCACCATCTGGTATGGACAGGGCACAAGAAGAGAAACCGGGGAAACTACTTAGGACAGAGAATTACTTTAACTTTTATTGATCTTAACTGAGTTTCATTATTACAAACTAAAGACTCTCACACCACTAAACTCACCAACTTCCTAACACTCAAAAGCAAACAAACGCATGCACTTACATCCCACCACTGATGTAAATCACATGCGAGCCACACACAAGCAAACTTGTCGCGTCCCAAATCGACTCTAAAATTCATCCTCAAAATTGTGCAAAGAATAATTAAAAATCATGTGAAAGCCTCCAACAATTAAAATGTGCAAAGATAAAAGTCAAATGAGGCTTGGAGGATTTTTGTATATTTCCTAAAAGCCTAAAATGCTTAAATAAATTTTAGTGGAATTTTCAGAGCACAAATAATAATTGAAAAGAAATGAACAAAGTTAAAAAGGTTTATAAAAAGAAAATCCTAAAAGAAGTTCTTTTCCCCCCCCCTTCCTTCTTGGGCCGGCTCGGCCCATTCCCTCCCTCTCTCTCTCTTTCCCCCCCCGGCCCATCGGCTCCCCGCGCGCGCGCGCGCCGCTGACAGGCGGGCCCGCCCGCCACTCTCGCTGACGGGTGGGGCCCACCTGTCATCGCCCTCCTCCCGCCGCGCCCGCCGCCGCGCCCGTGCCCTAGCGCCGCCGCCGCCGCGAATCCCGCCGCTCCCGTCCGCCCCGCGTGCAATCAAGAGGGGGGAATTATTCCCCGCAATCCCCTCCCCCGTTTCCCCCTCTTTCCCCTCTCTCTCTCCCTCGGATTCGCTCGGAATCAATCCCGCATTCCTCGCCGGCGTATTCAATGGAGCCGGGATCTCCGCGACGGATTCCTCCCTCTCCGGCCGCTCTTTCCTTCCCCCGGCGCTATTTAAACGTTGCCCGAGCTCCGCTCTTTCGTTTCCGCCGCTCGCCGCTCGCTCTCGCCGTCGGAATCGTGCTCGCGCCGTGCTCCTCTCTCTCCGCCGTCGCCGTCGACCTTCGGTTCGCCGCCGCCGCCGCTCCGGTCCTCCTCCCGACTCGGCGACCCCTCCTTCGTCTTCGCCGAGTGGTTGCCGACCCCGTCCGCCGCTCCGCTTCGCCCGCCGACCGCCGGAGCACCGTCGTCATCATCTTCCCGAGCCGCGCCGCCGTCTTCCTCCGCTCCGGCCGCCATTCTCGTCGTCGTCGTTGTCCTGGGGTGAGCCGAAGACCGCCGTTCGCCTTCCCCCTTTCCTCCTCTCTCTCGGGTGCCACTCCGCCGCGCCGTTGGTCGCCGGCGGCGACCATCGGGGCGCGGGTGCGCGCCACTCCCGTCGGCCGCGCCGGCGAGGCCGCCCTCGGGCGCGCCCTCGCGGCTGCCAAGTGGGCCCGGCCGTCAGCCGCCCGCGCCCGCGGGTGCGGCTGACGCGCGGGACCCACGGCGCCGACCGCCGCCAGCCGCGTGCGCCCGGTCCACCGTGGACCGAGCGGCTGACGCGTGGGCCCCACTTCCCGTGGACCCGGTCCGCGCGCCCGCCCCTCGGCTGACGCAATAAATAGGATTTTTAATTGAAAATTAAATGAAGAAATTCGTAAATATCCATTTAAAGAGCATATAAACTTCAAATGGCCATATCTTGGCCATTTGAACTCGGAATTGGACCGTTCAAGTCTCTAATTTCTCCTTAAGATGTAAAGAACCCATTTTTGTGCTTTGTTTCTGCTGTTATGTGGAGTTATTTAGTGTTAAAGCCTTTTTCTTTTCCGTTGGTCGTGTAGACGCTGCAGCTTCGGAAGATCCGCTCTTCGTGGAAGTCGAAGCCGTCGATTGGGAAAACGAGCAAGGCAAGACACATCATCTTGATCATATTGAATCCCAGTTTATAAAATTATGTTGATTTAAATTATTGCATTATCGCTTTATTTAAATTCCCGCGTTATCACTGTTTTATTTAGCCATGCCTATTTACCTTTGTTATGACCATATTATTATTGTTATTGTTATTATTATTACCTTGTTCACCCTAGATTAAACAAAACCCCAACTAGTGGACACTCTATTTATGGTTTCACTAGTATGAATTTAGGTAGATGCTTCGCAATTTAATTAGGCAACATTAGGTGGTTTTATAACTATAGACTTTGGGAAATTCTCATATCCTTTGGACACCATGGAATGGTTGGCTTATGTTGGAATTGGACACACACCTCTCTTCCTCTTTCAAAACCCCTAAAACCTGTTTTCGGTGGGGTTTGGGTGCATGCCAGTTGTGGGAAGTAGCACCCCGGCCACTATAAGGATTAAGCTCGGGCCTCTGTTGCAAAGCACTACCGTACTTCCACATGTCTAATGGGTAAGGCTTAGTTTGTGGCTCAGTCTAGTCATAAACAAAAGTACACGGATTGGAGATGGATGAAGTCGGGGGTCGATGGACATTCTCCAGGGCAAATGAAGGCTACACGAGCTGCGGCCCGGTAGTCGAGATGTCAAAAAGCACAGGGTTGGTGCCCTGCTGCGAGGGGCTCAGTTCCGTCTGCCTGTCCCGGGGGTTCCGGCCGTAGGCGGGATTGGGTCGGTACTCTTGTCTAAGGCTAGGATGGGTTGGAAACTATGTCACGTCTTCCGTCTGTATACCGTGGTGGTATGTGGCACGTGGTAACACGTGAGGAAGATGTGTCTTGTGGGTAAAGATGTACACCTCTGATCAGAGTAAATCTATTCGAATAGCCGAGCCCTCGGATATGGGCAAGCCGAGCAATGTACCCAAGTCAGTGTTCTAATTCTTAAAATTTGCTCAATAACTAAAATGTGGAATGGTTGGCCTGGGTTGGCTTAGGACGAGCTGGGACCCAGGGTCGGGTTGCCAGTTCGGTCTGAATCATCATAGGCCTTGGGTTAAGGCAGGTTCGTGAGGGTTCACGGCCTTGATTAATAATATTGTGTAGTTCTAAGATCGTGTTTACAAAATAGCCCTGAGCAACTAAATGTCTTTAAATGCTGTTTACTGCAACCCTAACCCTTTATGTTATAATTCCCTTGTACTCCCTTGCATTTATTCTGCATTCGTGGGTGTGTCTTGTTGAGTACGGTGGTTGTACTCAGTCTTGCTTAATTTTCCCAAGCCCAGATGAGGAGTTCCTTGAAGATGAAGGCTTCGGTGTCTAGCTCGTGCCTGCCGTCAAGCGCCTGTGGTCGTCGCCCTAGTCTTCCGCTGTTTTTCGTTGTCTTTGTGTGCTGGGCCGTTGTTGCCCGTGTAATAATTATATTTACGCTTCCGCTTGTTAAACTCTGAATTGTATCAACTTTTGGTGTACCTTGCCTCCTGGGACAAGGAATAATACACGCACGTCAGGAACGCCTGTTGGGTGATTTCCGGTCGTGACAAGTTGGTATCAGAGCCTTCCTTGACCCTAGGACGAGCCGTAGATCCCAAGCCTTAGCAATATTTTCAAAAATAAAAATCCTTTGTTATTTGTGAAAACCGCTATTCTCTCTCTGTCTTGCTGCTTCATTTATCGTCAAAATCTGGTCTTTAAAATGTTGTTTCTCTTTTTGTTTTTGTTTGTAGATGGCCGGCAGCGTTACCCGTCGTGGTTTGCACATGACTGGCTTCGTCTTGGAGCTGCGAGGCATGTGCGTGGTCTTGGGATATCCACATGGAGTGGATTACCAGGCCAGGCCGCTCCCGGAGCAGGAGGGTGAGGATGCAGAGCCTCACGCTGGTTGGGAGGTCACTGCAGTGATCCTCTCCGGCTCTCCCGAGCGGACTTCGCTGGCAGTCACCGCGGGTGGGGATTCCTTCCCCGCCGCTTGCCAGAACGCCGCCCTCCTCGCCATCGGCACCCTGCACCAGCGCTACCCGGACGAGTTGCAGCACTCGCCCTACCGCTACCACCCTCGTCGCGGAGGAGCCCGCGACCACGCCACCTTCCGAGACGCCAGCTCGGAGGATGACGCTACCGTCGTGCATCTGGCACGCATGGTGGAGGCGTACGACGCGGCTCGTATCGACTTCCATCAGATGGTGTGTCGTGGCATGGTGGAGAACAACATGAAGATCCTGGAGCTGCGTCAGGAGAATCTGCAGCTCAAGAAGGACCTCGACGCGTTGGAGGCGCAGCTGCATCAGCTCAAGATCGCCCAGGGAGAGGTCAGCCGTCCCAAGCGTCGCCGCGTCTGCCGCAGCCAGAAGATCACCGCCCGCAAGAGCACCTCCAGGCCCGAGCTTGTTCGTCAGTCCCTGGCGTGGACTTGCTTCGTCGAGACCCCTCGTGCCGAGCCTGCGCCCGTGGTTCCCCAGGAGGGGGAAGCCTCCGGCGTTGGTAGCTCGGAGGGTGCGCTGTTGCTCACCTTCCGTCCTGGCCCGTCGCAGCGTTAGACGAGCAGTTAGTAGGCTTGCGCGTGTGTTTTTCCTCGTTTGTCTTCTTGAGTTGTGTGGGGCATGGTTACGCCGGTGTGTGGTGTAACTATGTCGGAGCCTGTCTTATTTTGTTTGCCTAAGCAACTTGAACCTTAATGAACCAATTTAATAGCAGTGATAAATTTAAGAATAATGGTAGTCGTGGGTGGTTAGTTTTAATCGTCAGCTCTCCTTCTCTGTTTGCTGGTTCTGTGTGGGGTTTCCAGATGGTGACGACCAGGAGAAATGTTAACACCGGTGAAGGCAACCAACCCGAGGGCAGCAACCCCAACCCCCAAGGCAATCCACCTCCACCACCACCACCAGACACCAACGCCATTCTCACCCAGATCCTCGCCCAACAAGCCAACATGATGAATGCTTTCCTCCACCACCTCCAAAACCCGCCACAACAGAATGCTCCACCACCACCTCCCCAACACTCCAAACTCGCCGAATTCCTCCGCATCCGTCCACCTACCTTCTCTAGCTCCAACAATCCCGTAGATGCGTTGGATTGGTTGCATGCCGTGGGGAAGAAGCTAGACACGGTGCAGTGCAGCGACGAAGAGAAAGTCATCTTCGCCGCCCACCAGCTGCAGGGGCCCGCATCTCTCTGGTGGGACCACTTCCAGGCTACGCAGCCAGAGGGGCAGCCGATTACTTGGGCTCGCTTCACCGCCGCTTTCCGGAGAACCCATGTGTCCGCCGGAGTCGTGGCTCTCAAGAAGAGGGAATTCCGGGAGTTGAAGCAAGGCAACCGCTCCGTGATGGAGTATTTGCATGAGTTCAACAACCTAGCCCGTTACGCCCCGGAGGATGTGCGGGAAGATGAGGAGAAGCAAGAGAAGTTCTTGGCAGGAATGGACCCTGAGCTGTCCGTTCGTCTAGTCTCTGGGGACTATCCTGACTTCCAACGACTGGTGGACAAGAGCATCCGCTTGGAGGCCAAGCACAAGGAACTGGAGTCGCACAAGCGCCGCTTGGCGAATTTCCGCAATCAGCAGGGTGCTAACCAGAGGGTCCGCTACACCAATCCCTACCCAGGGGGATCCTCCTCGCAGCAGCAGCAGCAGCAACCTCGCCCAGCGCCCCGACCTCAATTCGTGGTGCGCGTCCCACAGCAGCAACAGCAGCAGAATCAGCAAGGGACTCGTGCACCCCGTCCTCCTACGCCAGCTGTGCAGCCCGTTCAAGGCCGCAGGGACGCTCAAGGTCCGCAGCGTCTGTGCTTCAACTGCTTCGAGCCCGGACACTTTGCGGATAAATGCCCAAAGCCAAGGCGTCAGCAAGGCCAAGCGCCTCCCCGCTCCAACAACGGTGGCAAGGACGTCATCCGTGGTCGTGTGAATCACGTGACGGCCGAGGACGTGCTGACAACTCCAGACGTCATCGTTGGTACGTTCCTCGTCCATTCCATCCCTGCTACAATTTTGTTCGACTCTGGAGCTTCCCACTCGTTTCTATCTGTGCCATTCGTGGGGAAAAATCAGTTGGGGGTAGAAAGGCTTAGAAACCCTCTGCTCATCACCACCCCTGGCGGGGTTATGACAGCAAAGTATTATAGCCCTGCCGTCCCTATAGAAATTCAGGGGATTCCTTTTCCCTCGGACCTGATTCTTCTAGACACAAAGAACTTGGATGTGATCCTTGGGATGAATTGGTTGGCTCAATTCCAAGGAGTAGTGGACTGCGCGAGACGCACTGTTACTCTGTACCGAGGACCAGAACAACCGGTTGTTTTCGTTGCACCTCCAACCTCTGTCAGAAGTTCAGAACTTCATCAGATAGAACTGTCAGAAATCCCCATAGTCAGAGAGTTCGGAGATGTGTTTCCGGAAGAACTACCTGGTATGCCGCCCAAGCGAGAGATTGAGTTTCGGATAGATCTTGCTCCAGGAACCACTCCTCTGCACAAGCGACCCTACCGTATGGCAGCAAATGAACTGGCCGAAGTTAAGAAACAGTTGGAAGAGTTGAAAGAAAAGGGGTATATACGTCCGAGTACTTCCCCTTGGGGTGCTCCTGTGATTTTTGTGGAGAAGAAAGACAAAACGAAGAGGATGTGCGTCGACTACAGAGCTCTCAATGAAGTCACCATCAAAAACAAGTACCCTCTTCCCCGGATCGATGATCTGTTCGATCAGCTTAAAGGTGCCACCGTATTCTCCAAGATTGATCTCCGTTCCGGATATCACCAATTACGTATTCGTGAAGAAGATATTCCGAAGACCGCATTCACTACGCGATATGGACTGTATGAATTCACGGTGATGTCGTTCGGCTTAACCAATGCTCCTGCTTTCTTCATGAACTTGATGAACAAAGTGTTCATGGAATACTTGGATAAGTTCGTTGTGGTTTTCATCGATGACATTCTGATATACTCACAATCAGAGGAAGACCATCAGCACCATCTCCGTCTGGTGTTGGGAAAGTTGCGGGAACATCAATTGTATGCCAAGCTTAGCAAGTGTGAGTTCTGGTTGTCCGAAGTCAAATTCTTGGGACACGTGATATCTGCTAAAGGAGTTGCTGTGGACCCCGAAACAGTGACCGCCGTCACCGATTGGAAGCAACCCAAGACAGTCACTCAGATTCGCAGTTTCTTGGGTTTGGCAGGATACTACCGGAGGTTCATCGAGAACTTCTCCAAAATCGCTCGACCCATGACACAGTTGTTGAAGAAAGAAGAGAAGTTTGTGTGGAGCCCGCAATGCGAGAAGGCGTTCCAAACTCTCAAAGAAAGGCTGGTTTCCTCGCCCGTGTTAATCTTGCCGGATACTCGCAAGGATTTCATGGTGTATTGTGATGCTTCGCGCCAAGGATTGGGGTGCGTGCTCATGCAGGACGGTCATGTGGTAGCCTATGCTTCACGTCAGCTACGTCCTCATGAAGGCAACTACCCTACGCATGACTTGGAGTTAGCAGCGGTGGTCCATGCTCTAAAAATCTGGCGGCACTATCTCATTGGGAACCGCTGTGAAATATATACTGATCATAAGAGTTTGAAATACATCTTCACCCAGTCGGATCTGAATCTTCGGCAAAGGAGATGGTTAGAACTCATCAAGGACTATGATGTGGGAATTCACTATCATCCTGGTAAGGCCAACGTGGTTGCCGACGCTCTAAGTCGAAAGAGCCATTGCAACACTCTGAACGTCCGTGGCATTCCACCCGAACTTAACCAACAGATGGAAGCCCTGAACCTAAACATAGTTGGTCGTGGATTCTTGGCTGCGTTAGAAGCCAAACCCACCTTGCTCGATCAAATCCGCGAGGCTCAGAAGAATGATCCGGACATGCATGGACTCCTCAAGAATATGAAACAGGGTAAAGCCGCTGGTTTCACAGAGGATGAACACGGAACCTTATGGAACGGAAAGCGGGTATGCGTTCCAGATAGCAGAGAACTTAAACAGCTGATACTTCAGGAAGCTCACAAAAGTCCTTACTCCATTCACCCGGGCAGTACCAAGATGTACTTAGACTTGAAGGAGAAATACTGGTGGGTCAGCATGAAGCGGGAAATTGCAGAGTTTGTGGCTCTATGTGATGTGTGCCAGCGTGTCAAGGCAGAACACCAACGACCGGCCGGACTTCTCCAACCTCTCCAAGTGCCGGAATGGAAATGGGATGAAATTGGGATGGATTTCATCACCGGCCTCCCAAAAACCCAAGGTGGATATGACTCTATATGGGTAATAGTGGATCGATTAACCAAGGTAGCTCGATTCATTCCTGTGAAGACCACTTATGGAGGGAACAAACTAGCGGAGCTCTACTTCGCTAGGATCGTGAGTCTCCATGGTATTCCCAAGAAAATCGTATCTGATAGGGGAAGCCAATTCACCTCTCACTTTTGGAAGAAGCTCCAAGAAGAGCTGGGTACTCGATTGAATTTTAGCACCGCCTATCACCCGCAGACAGATGGACAGACCGAGCGTCTAAATCAGATCCTAGAAGATATGCTCCGCGCATGTGTACTAGATTTCGGGAAGACTTGGGATAAGAGTCTCCCCTATGCCGAGTTCTCCTACAATAACAGCTACCAAGCCAGCATACAAATGGCACCCTATGAAGCGTTGTACGGGCGCAAATGCCGGACACCGCTATTGTGGGACCAAGTTGGAGAAAGCCAAGTGTTCGGGACGGATATCCTGAGAGAAGCTGAAGCTAAAGTCAGAATCATTCGGGATAATCTAAAGGTGGCACAGTCCCGGCAGAAAAGTTATGCCGATAACCGTCGTCGTGACTTGGAATTCGCAGTGGATGACTTTGTGTATCTTCGGGTCACGCCATTGCGAGGTGTGCACAGGTTTCAGACAAAAGGGAAGCTCGCACCTCGGTATGTGGGTCCCTTTCGTATCACTGCTCGACGCGGAGAAGTCGCCTACCAGCTGGAGTTGCCCGCCTCCTTGGGCAACGTGCATGATGTGTTCCATGTGTCGCAACTCAAGAAATGTCTCCGAGTGCCATCCGAGCAGGCCAACTCAGAGCAAATTGAAGTTCGCGAAGACTTGACCTATGTGGAGAAGCCAGTGAAAATCCTGGACACCATGGAGCGCAGGACCAGGAACCGTGTAATCCGTTTTTGCAAGGTCCAGTGGAGCAACCACGCCGAAGAAGAAGCTACTTGGGAGCGCGAAGACGAGCTGAAGGCAGCCCATCCCGATCTCTTCGCCAGTTCTTCCAAATCTCGGGGTCGAGATTCCGTTTAAGGGGGGTAGGTTTGTCGCGTCCCAAATCGACTCTAAAATTCATCCTCAAAATTGTGCAAAGAATAATTAAAAATCATGTGAAAGCCTCCAACAATTAAAATGTGCAAAGATAAAAGTCAAATGAGGCTTGGAGGATTTTTGTATATTTCCTAAAAGCCTAAAATGCTTAAATAAATTTTAGTGGAATTTTCAGAGCACAAATAATAATTGAAAAGAAATGAACAAAGTTAAAAAGGTTTATAAAAAGAAAATCCTAAAAGAAGTTCTTTTCCCCCCCCCTTCCTTCTTGGGCCGGCTCGGCCCATTCCCTCCCTCTCTCTCTCTTTCCCCCCCCGGCCCATCGGCTCCCCGCGCGCGCGCGCGCCGCTGACAGGCGGGCCCGCCCGCCACTCTCGCTGACGGGTGGGGCCCACCTGTCATCGCCCTCCTCCCGCCGCGCCCGCCGCCGCGCCCGTGCCCTAGCGCCGCCGCCGCCGCGAATCCCGCCGCTCCCGTCCGCCCCGCGTGCAATCAAGAGGGGGGAATTATTCCCCGCAATCCCCTCCCCCGTTTCCCCCTCTTTCCCCTCTCTCTCTCCCTCGGATTCGCTCGGAATCAATCCCGCATTCCTCGCCGGCGTATTCAATGGAGCCGGGATCTCCGCGACGGATTCCTCCCTCTCCGGCCGCTCTTTCCTTCCCCCGGCGCTATTTAAACGTTGCCCGAGCTCCGCTCTTTCGTTTCCGCCGCTCGCCGCTCGCTCTCGCCGTCGGAATCGTGCTCGCGCCGTGCTCCTCTCTCTCCGCCGTCGCCGTCGACCTTCGGTTCGCCGCCGCCGCCGCTCCGGTCCTCCTCCCGACTCGGCGACCCCTCCTTCGTCTTCGCCGAGTGGTTGCCGACCCCGTCCGCCGCTCCGCTTCGCCCGCCGACCGCCGGAGCACCGTCGTCATCATCTTCCCGAGCCGCGCCGCCGTCTTCCTCCGCTCCGGCCGCCATTCTCGTCGTCGTCGTTGTCCTGGGGTGAGCCGAAGACCGCCGTTCGCCTTCCCCCTTTCCTCCTCTCTCTCGGGTGCCACTCCGCCGCGCCGTTGGTCGCCGGCGGCGACCATCGGGGCGCGGGTGCGCGCCACTCCCGTCGGCCGCGCCGGCGAGGCCGCCCTCGGGCGCGCCCTCGCGGCTGCCAAGTGGGCCCGGCCGTCAGCCGCCCGCGCCCGCGGGTGCGGCTGACGCGCGGGACCCACGGCGCCGACCGCCGCCAGCCGCGTGCGCCCGGTCCACCGTGGACCGAGCGGCTGACGCGTGGGCCCCACTTCCCGTGGACCCGGTCCGCGCGCCCGCCCCTCGGCTGACGCAATAAATAGGATTTTTAATTGAAAATTAAATGAAGAAATTCGTAAATATCCATTTAAAGAGCATATAAACTTCAAATGGCCATATCTTGGCCATTTGAACTCGGAATTGGACCGTTCAAGTCTCTAATTTCTCCTTAAGATGTAAAGAACCCATTTTTGTGCTTTGTTTCTGCTGTTATGTGGAGTTATTTAGTGTTAAAGCCTTTTTCTTTTCCGTTGGTCGTGTAGACGCTGCAGCTTCGGAAGATCCGCTCTTCGTGGAAGTCGAAGCCGTCGATTGGGAAAACGAGCAAGGCAAGACACATCATCTTGATCATATTGAATCCCAGTTTATAAAATTATGTTGATTTAAATTATTGCATTATCGCTTTATTTAAATTCCCGCGTTATCACTGTTTTATTTAGCCATGCCTATTTACCTTTGTTATGACCATATTATTATTGTTATTGTTATTATTATTACCTTGTTCACCCTAGATTAAACAAAACCCCAACTAGTGGACACTCTATTTATGGTTTCACTAGTATGAATTTAGGTAGATGCTTCGCAATTTAATTAGGCAACATTAGGTGGTTTTATAACTATAGACTTTGGGAAATTCTCATATCCTTTGGACACCATGGAATGGTTGGCTTATGTTGGAATTGGACACACACCTCTCTTCCTCTTTCAAAACCCCTAAAACCTGTTTTCGGTGGGGTTTGGGTGCATGCCAGTTGTGGGAAGTAGCACCCCGGCCACTATAAGGATTAAGCTCGGGCCTCTGTTGCAAAGCACTACCGTACTTCCACATGTCTAATGGGTAAGGCTTAGTTTGTGGCTCAGTCTAGTCATAAACAAAAGTACACGGATTGGAGATGGATGAAGTCGGGGGTCGATGGACATTCTCCAGGGCAAATGAAGGCTACACGAGCTGCGGCCCGGTAGTCGAGATGTCAAAAAGCACAGGGTTGGTGCCCTGCTGCGAGGGGCTCAGTTCCGTCTGCCTGTCCCGGGGGTTCCGGCCGTAGGCGGGATTGGGTCGGTACTCTTGTCTAAGGCTAGGATGGGTTGGAAACTATGTCACGTCTTCCGTCTGTATACCGTGGTGGTATGTGGCACGTGGTAACACGTGAGGAAGATGTGTCTTGTGGGTAAAGATGTACACCTCTGATCAGAGTAAATCTATTCGAATAGCCGAGCCCTCGGATATGGGCAAGCCGAGCAATGTACCCAAGTCAGTGTTCTAATTCTTAAAATTTGCTCAACAACTAAAATGTGGAATGGTTGGCCTGGGTTGGCTTAGGACGAGCTGGGACCCAGGGTCGGGTTGCCAGTTCGGTCTGAATCATCATAGGCCTTGGGTTAAGGCAGGTTCGTGAGGGTTCACGGCCTTGATTAATAATATTGTGTAGTTCTAAGATCGTGTTTACAAAATAGCCCTGAGCAACTAAATGTCTTTAAATGCTGTTTACTGCAACCCTAACCCTTTATGTTATAATTCCCTTGTACTCCCTTGCATTTATTCTGCATTCGTGGGTGTGTCTTGTTGAGTACGGTGGTTGTACTCAGTCTTGCTTAATTTTCCCAAGCCCAGATGAGGAGTTCCTTGAAGATGAAGGCTTCGGTGTCTAGCTCGTGCCTGCCGTCAAGCGCCTGTGGTCGTCGCCCTAGTCTTCCGCTGTTTTTCGTTGTCTTTGTGTGCTGGGCCGTTGTTGCCCGTGTAATAATTATATTTACGCTTCCGCTTGTTAAACTCTGAATTGTATCAACTTTTGGTGTACCTTGCCTCCTGGGACAAGGAATAATACACGCACGTCAGGAACGCCTGTTGGGTGATTTCCGGTCGTGACAAAACTTTAAGCAAGCAAACTAACACAACGATCTAAGACAACGACTTAACAAGTCACTCTAGTTCTTCCAAGCATCGGAGGTCGATTGAAGGCTCGTCTTTATCATCTTGAGTTGCTACCCACTCAATCTTGGAATTGTTGCGCTTGGATTCCTCTTCTTCATCACTACTTATGATGATGACCGGAGGATCCGCTTGAGCTGGGGCAACTTCTTTCTCCACCACACGAACCTTTGGCGCCAGTTGATAGCGAGGGACAAATAGAGCTCTCTTCCTTGCGGTAAGACGAATCCTGGCCTTCTGCGGCGGTGCTTCTCCCTTCAATGCGGCTAATTCCTTCTCCAAACGATCCACCTTGTCTTCTAGCTTGCAAATCTTACCACGATTCCGGTCTTCACGATCTTGAGCGGCTAACACAGTCTCCGCACGACTTTCATCCATAGCCCACAACATCTCAACCAAATGCTTCGTGGTAGCATCATTCTCAATTCCTTCAGTCTCAAGGTAACTGCCACGGTCACTTCCCTGGGGTTGGCGAGGATGGTAGCGATACTCAGTGTCGGCCAATTGATCACTGTAGCGATCACGGAGCTCTCCTATGGCGATCCTTGCCACCTCCTGACATGCATGGATGTAGTTTCTTCCTCCAGCTTCAAACATCACTGAGGGGATATCTTCACTATTACTGTTCAAGGTGACTTTGACTCGGCACTTCTCTTCATGACGATCATGAGGAATCTGGGCATAAAAAGGGGCAGTCCCAAATCCAATGACAAAGGACATCGTACGCAACTCCTGGACAAAACCCTCAACACCAAACAGGTACTCAGGCTTGTAACGCGGCATCTAAAGACAAGTGAAAGGAGGGAGTTAAGACCTTTATCCAATTAATAGCACAAGTTTTTGGATTAATTTGAATAAAGTTAGGAAATCAGAGTAAAAAGGTAAGTAAATAAAGTAAACCAAGCTTTGCGAGATAAGTTAAAATAGTTGGAAACGAGGTCACAAATTTTGTAATTTTGAATAACTGGTTTCAAAAGAAATGAAAGAAAATTATAAAATCAACATGCTAAATTTATTTTATTGCAGCAAGATTAAATAAAACAGTATTGTAAAACTTTTGCTGGTAAATGAGCCATTAGTACAGTAATAGATGTACAGTACTAATAACACTGGAATAAATTTTTAATGAGAACCATTAAAAGAGATTATGAAGTGCATGTGCCATTAGTTTGGTTTAATTAAAAGAGAAAGGGAGGAGAACAGTTCTACTTTTCCAATATTTTTACAGGGCTTCTATGGATAACCATTTGGCATAACCTAGGGTCAAAGAGGCTCTGATACCAACTTGTCACGCCCGGAATTTCTATCCAAAATTCCAAACGCTTACATGTGTGTGAACCCTCATCCAGGAATCAGCCGAGGCACACAATAACAAATTGATAATAGAGTACAAATATTACTCTAATTAATAAGCGAATAAAATGTCATTACAGAGGTAGATAGTTCCTCTCAATCAATAAAGATCTAAGCAGCGGAAAATAAATAAACGGCGCAGACGGCTCCACTCCACAGGCAGCTTGACCAAGGCTACACCTAATCCTCCACACCATCAGCCTCATTGTAGAACTCTTCCTCTGATGAATGATTGCAAGGTGAGTATATGACATACTCAGCAAGCCACGCAGCAAATATGCAAGTGCACAGGATAACAAAGGATGGCATAATAGGGTTGCATTTGCAAAAGCAGCATTTAGCAGACATTTGAGAATTTGATAAAACAGTTAAGTAATTAAACAATATTAATCCAACGCTATACAACATACCCTGTTGTATAGGCCCAACCATTCTGAACAACCACCCCGGCTGCAAAGTTCTATCTCCAAACCAGGAATGTACCATTCCAAACCAGGAGCTAATCAAATTATTACCAGTTGTAGCATCTTTTACAATGATGAGAGGTGTGAGACTAATCACGAAAGACATTGTTAGACCCGCCCATAACCGCGGGCACGGCTATTCGAATAGTTTTACTCTGATCAGAGGTGTACCACTGTACCCACAAGACACAACCCCACATCATGTCACCATCTGCCTCAATACCACCACGGTATCTCGGAAAGGAGTTGTGACAATACCCCTCGCATAACACAATCCACTGCAGCGCACCTTCCTGGATCATAATCACCCCCTTATAAACAAGGCATGGACTCCCCAGCGACCCCCGTGGGCTTATCTCCGCCACTTCTCAGTCTGGTGCCCCGCAATGAACCATGCTATACAAAAGATAAAGCCGTTGCCCATGCTGGCTTGTGGTTGGCACGGTTAATGTTTCACAACCGAAACTCGTGAACCGGTCCTTAATTGTCATGAGCACGACCAACAAAACCATGTGCTCACAACCCACCATTACCAGGTTTTAGTTGGCACATTAATTAATTAACTAATCACGATTGACCATCGTGAACTATCATGAAACCATCATTAAATAATAGTGAGTCATTAGTTATCCCGAATGTGTACTAATGTTTCTAAGCAGGGCTAAGCAATTATATCTAATATCTAGTTGAACCAATATAAATAAAGCTCAACTAGTCAAACTGTAATAACCCAAGGTATCAAGGAATAAGGTAATCAAGTACGAAAGGGCCATAACAAAGAATAGGTCAATTCCACCCAATGACATTCAAAAATAGATGCAATAGTTGAATAGAAACAATAGCTTTAAATAGGATCAACATGCTCAAAGGGTTGTTTGGGATCTGTGTGACTTGCCTTGCTGGCCTTGGAACTCTTCAAACTCTTTTTCTGCGAAAACGGACTCTCCGGAAACGACGGAATCTAAGCAGAAAAGAGCAAAATCACCAAAACAACACATAAACAAGCATGAACAGTACATGTGGATATTTTTAAAGTGTAAATCTCAATTTTAGAAAAAATTAGAGACTTGAACCAACTAAATCGGAGCTAAGATGAATTAGTTATGAATTTTTAAAGATTAAATCGGATTAAAACACTTATATCGGTTAAAATTGAATTATGACGCAATAATGAATTATTTTTGAAAAGGAAAAGAAGGATTATTGCGTCAGCGGGCTAGGGTTTGGTGGACCGGGCGCACGGGCGGCGGTTCACACGAACGGACGGCCGAGATCGAACCAATCCAAAACGGACGGCCGAGATCGAACGGTCCACGACCGGCTCACGGCGGACGACCCCGATGACGTCAGCGGTGACGTCACCGACAGCGGCGGCGGCTCGGCGGAGCGGACGGCTCGGGCGGCGCACGCTTGCCGGCGAACGGCGGCACCAGGACGCAAACGGAGGGCACCAGCACGTAGAGGACGACGCGGCGAACACACCGGTGACCAAAACGGCGGCGGAAGAACAACGGACGACGACGACGACGAGGAGGAAACGGCGGAAACCTTCGGGTTGTCGACGGCGACGAAGCTCCGGCGATCTCTGGCAACGGCGAAGGGGCGGACGAGAACGGCGACGCGACGGCGACCACGACGACGGTCTTCCCGAGCGACGGTGACGGCTGAAGCGACGACGGCGCACGGCTGGAGCGGCGGCGGCGACGACAAAGCTAGGGCACACGGCGCTAGAGCTCTTCCGGCGACGAGAGGCGAAGGCGAGGGTGGCGGCGGGTAGTGGAGACACCGAGGGTCCTTTTAAAGGGGCTCGGAGGCGGCGGCAAAGGCCCACGACGGCGGCAACGGCGAAGGAAACTCGCGGCTTGAAGGAAAGAGGTCGATCCGAATCGAACTCGATTCCATGAACTTCCAAACCGATTAAGCCGAAGATTCCAAAGGAGAAAAGGTAGAGGAGATCCCGGAGATTGTTTCCCCTCTTTTGATTCGACCGGAGAAGGAAAGGAACGGCCGGATTTAGAAGGAAACGGCGGCGGCGCGAAACTAGGGTTTCGGCGGCGGCGGCCGAAGGAGGACGAAGGTTCTGACAGGCGGGACCCACCTGTCAGCGACAGCGAGAGGGCGCGCGCGCGGCGGACTGGGCCGAACTGGGCCGAGGAGAGAGAGAGGGGTTTTGGGCCGACTTTCGGCCCAAAGCCAAAAGAGACTTTTTAAAACCTTTTTCAATTTAAATTATTTCTTAAATGCAATTCCATTTATTAAAAATACTTCCTTAGCTCAAATAAATCCCAGAAAAATCTAGGAATTATAGAATTAAGCAAAGTATTTAATGAAATTTTATCTGGGCCCCTTTTATATTGGAATTTATTAATTAAAACTAGATCTTCTCTTCAAGACTTTTAAAATTATTTCTAAAAATTCCATTTAAACAACAATTTATAAATTTTAAAATTTTCAGGGTGTGACACCATGGTTGGATGCATCTTTGCTGTTGGGGACATTTTTGGCATGTTGCTTTGAGTCCTAGTGTCTAAGTTGGATGGTTGCTTTTGCCACATTGTTTTTGGTTGCTGAAAGCTTTCCTTGGATGTTGAGGCGCTCTGTTGCTTTTGTGAACATGTGGAATGTTTGTGTGGCCCAAAGGCATGTTTTTATCTATGTTGGTTATTTGTTATCCTAGTTAAGTGTTTGATACTATCTTGAAGTTGTGGTAAATCGACGTAGTCGATGGCTTCATAGTAGTGTTTCTTGTGATTGCTTGGCTAGTCATCCTCTCGAGCATGTCATCAAGTTTTAAAAATAGTATTTTCTGGATCTAGCTCTCCATTGTGTTTGTTGTTTATGCGGACCTCAAGTTGTGGCCCATGGTGTCTTGTTTGTTTGTGTGATTGTTTGTGTATTGGTTGTCGAGCCTATTGGTTTAGTTCTTTGAGTGAATTCTATGCTAGAAAAGCGTCACGATTATTCTACCTTGGTGGCTAGTGGTGTTTCTCATACGAATGCTCACCTTTGAGTAAAATGTTAACTTGTGATGTTGCAATATTTTGTGTGTTTGAACATGTTTTGCCTTAAGTTTTCTTGCAGCAGCTAAACGAAATATTTTGGTGTACTTTCGGTGTCGCAATAGGTGTTTATTCTAGCAGTGCATGCATGCATGAGTGTGCAAAGGGATAATGCCCCATATTTGGCTATGTCTTATTTTAGAAGAGCCATATTGATTTTTCAGGTCTTTGCCTCTTTTGGGAAGTGGGAAGGAGGTTGGATGGCCTGGCTATGTTCTTTTGGGAGTAAGAAAAATGGTTTTAGTAAGGGACCCGACAAGTTCAATTGTAATAAAAAGTGGAGTGTTTTTGTGGTGCTTTCATGGTTATGGGTGTGGGTATGAGAAAAGTTTGACCTTCTTGAATTAGTTGTTGAAGTGAGTGGGAGTTAGAACTTCGTACAACCTTATTGAAGTTTTGGAGAACTAGAGTTTGGGACCGAGCGTCAACCAAAAGCGACAAAGCAGAACCTCGAAGTTGAGTGTGCCTAAAGCATAGCTTGGGATTCTAATTGTGTCTCTTTCTAGAGTATTTCTGTAATGTTTTTCTTTATATGGGAATCATCGGCGTAAGTAGCAAGTGTTTTTTCCCCGGATGGTATTTTTTCCCCTTTTGTCAACTAGAGGTAAGTGTGTGTGATGCTTTAGGTGTCTATCTCTTTGGACTATTTTGTTTTGAAGGTAGAATTCGGGGACGAATTCCTTAAACAAGGGGAGAATGTAATGCCCTAGAAAAAATAGAATACCGTAGAGGATATATTGGAAGTCCATAAGGTTTTGGTGTTTGAAATTAGAAGAAAAACAATAGTTATTCGCTAGTTGGGCTGGCTTTCAGCCAGCCCAAAGGCCCAGCTGCCACCTCCACACCCCAAAACCCTAGGAGGTCCCCCCCCCTCCCCCTAGCCGTCATTTGGTACCCTGGGGCGCCCACCTCCCCCTCTGGTCGACCTCCCCCATGCCTGCCCTGCTGCAGACCTGGGAAGAAGAAGGGAAGGAGAAGAAAGGGAAAGAAGGAAGCGGAGGAAATCGAGGTGAAGATGGAAATGTGGGGTTTGATTACCCGCCGCCCATGGAGGCCTAGGTATCAATGCATGATCTTTTCCCCCTGTTTTGGTTTTCTATTAGGGTTTAGATCAAGTGTTGGAAGCGAGTAAGTTTGGGGATCCACCGATTTATTCCTCAACCGGGTTTGTTTTGCTGATCTGCCACCCTGCACAGTTCTGCCTTGGCTGCCTTTTCGGCCAACATAATGGGATTTCCTACGAAAAGTCTCTATACAAAAGTTGTAGATAACGTGTAGGTCTATGTTCTGACCAAATGGCATGAGTTTATTTCAAGTGGTTTAGGAGGTATCAATTTCTGAAGTTGGCTGTCTGAATATCGATGCATTTTTCTGTAGTCGAGGTTCATAGGGTTTTTAGAGGATCTTAATGATGGAATCAGAGAATCTTGTATTTACAAAAGTTGTAGCATATGTTGTGATCTACCTCTTATATAAAAATTGTTAGCTTTTATCTTGTTGTTTATTGTCAGAGCTCTTTTGAATGGTTATTGCACAGTTTTCTGGGCAGATGCAGTTCTCTGTTTTGTGCCGTGTTTTAGGCCAGATAAATGGAAGAATTCAATTTTGTTATCTAAATGAAATTTGTAACTCTTGTTCTGTAGATGTAAAAAATGATATATTTTGCTGTGTTATGTGATGTAGAATTGGAGATATCAATTGTTAATCTATGCTGCTTTTATAGGAAGATTATCGGTAATTTGCTTTATGTTGTATGGGGTGGGTTCCCAGCGTAGAAAGTGAATGTGTGATTCTTGAATGATTATATGTGTTGTTTGAGGCTAAGTCGGTGTTTATTCAAGTGATGCCACTTCGGAATGCAACTAGAATTCATCTCGCCATCGGTGAAGGCAAGTAAACGTAGCGGTGGTTTGCTACAGCTTTGACTTGTTATTTGATTCTACCTCCACGTTGAAATTATATATCATCAACCAAGATTATTATATGTTACACATAGGATTTACCTATCTGAATCAAACTTATTGATTTTACAATGTTTATGGTTATACTTTATGCTCTTGGTTATAATAACCTTATATTGATCTCCATCGAAGGAATGTGATTCCAATGTTATACTCTGGAGTTCATACTGCATTTGCATCACACATGCATTGCATTTGAAGTTATGTCGTGAACCTATGGTTGCGACCGTACCGGTACAGCATCGTACATTGTCATAATACGATGCAGCTTCACACCTTGTTGGGTGTGAGGGCAGGAGTACATATCATTGCATTGCATGTGCACATATTGCAGGATGTTATGAAAATTATTGATCGAAGATGTCTTTGAAAAGTGTTTTCTTCTCTGGGATTTGTGGGTATATGGATTTGATTGATGACGGCATGATGTTTTTATTCCTTGGATGTTGAACTTGTCTTTATGTGAATCATAACTTGGTATTTAATTAGCTATATAATAAACCTGTGGCTTAAATAGCTTGTTAAAGCTGTTTGCTTGATGAGATTTATTCTCACCCCCTTATAGTCTTTTCAGGTACTTGCTGTGACGTATTTGCATGAAGGGATGGGATTAGCTACATTGTCGCACGACATGATCTCACTTAGTCATGATTATTGTAATATGTTGATAAGATTACTTAGTCATTGATTAGCTCCTTTTTCAAGTCTATCCCTATATGTCAGTCAATTGTTGTATCATTACCTTAATCTATATGTTGATGCTTCCAAAATGTTTTCTTGTCTAAGGTAGTTGTTGCCGAAATTTGCTTGTTTTGGCACTTATGTGTGGTTGTTTAGTGGCATCCCAGGCTTATGTGGTTTTCTGGGGTGTTACAGCCGCCGCCGCCGTGCGCGCCATCCTCATCATCGTCCTCCTCATCCCCCGCCGCCGCCACCTCCGCGTCACCTACCGCCGCCGCCGTTGCGTGCCATCCTCGTTGTCGTCCTCCTCATCCCCCCTCGTCGGCGCCACCCGCTGCGTGCGCGCCATCCTCGTCATTGTCCTCCTCATCCCCCCTTGTTGGCGGCGCCCGCCGCCGCAGCGTCCTCCCCGGCGCTCCGCCAGCTCCTGCACGCTGCTGCGGCGTCCTCCCCCGCACGCCGCCGCCGACCCGTTTGAGAGAGAGAGGAAGAGTGAGAGAGAGAAGAGAGAGGAAGACAGGATGAGGAGATGACAGGTGGGTCCCCTATTTTTTTTTATAAATAGAGTGCTGACTGGACTGCCACGCATACGCCACGTGGACCAAAACCACCACGGATTGGGTCGAGGGGGTAATTTGTCCGGGTTGCATAGTTGGGGGTGAAGAATGCCCGGTTTTGTGGTTCGGGGGGTAATTCGGACAACCGCGATAGTTTCGGGGGGGTAATTCATACTTTTTCCTTTATGTTAATACACCCCTGCTACTGCTGTTATATGGCCCTGCTTGATGAATTATTGTGGGTTGTTTTAAGTTAATTTGCCCCTGTTGTTGCTGCCCCTGTGGCCTATATTTGCCCCTGCTGCTGCTGCTGCCCCCTGTACTTCTTGTTAAATGGCCAGTGATAAATTGCTCAATAACATTCCATCTATACTTGTCCTTTTCTTAATTTATGGACAAGAACAGATTATCTACACTTGCTCATTTTTTTATTCAAAGTATAAATAAATAGAAGTAATCATTTATAATTAAGCTATGGCCTAATTAATTGTATTCAAAGTGTAAATAAATAGAGGTAATCATTTATAAATATCATATGACCTATTTAAATGGTTGAAAAATCGTAATACATTAAAAATTAAGCAGTTGAGAATAATATATTACAAATTGATCCAAATTGTTCGACCTTCAATACAATACAAATAATTTACATCTTCCATCAAACAACCTATGTCACTGTCTTCCTCACGTACTTTCTCCTCACTATTGTTCCTTCGTTATGATCGTTACGTGAGTACGGCGTGTCCTCCTTTGATAGTACGATGCTCGGGTCAACCGTCACTGCGAACGGAGGTTGCCCCTCAAACAGATCGTAATTTTCGTTAGTCTTATCCTTGACTCCTATGATTTTCCTCTTGCCTAGGAGAACAATGTGGCGTCTTGGCTCATCGGGCCCTTTCCCCTTCTTTGGTTTGCTAGCCATGTCCTTCACGTAAAAAAACTTGCGTTACTTCATTGGCTAGAACGAATGGTTCATCTGAGTATCCAACCTTGTTTAGGTCAACCGTTGTCATCCCGCTATCATCAATCGTTACGCCTCCACCAGTCAGCCTAACCCATTGGCACCGAAACAGAGGGATCTTCAGGGGTCCATACTCTAGTTCCCGTATGTTGTCGATGACACCATAATACGTGTTAGTTGGACCATCGATATGAACACCACTGTTCTGGTTCGTGCTCTTTTTTGTGTTGGGCTCTTGTGTAAAATGTGTATCCATTGATTTCATAACCTTGGAATGTAGTTACAGAGCCAGAGGGTCCCCTAGCCAAGAAGGCTAGTTGTCGGTCAATCGTCTCGTTACCCATGAGGTGTTCTCGCAGCCAAGCGGAGAAAGTATCAATATGATGGCGTGTAATCCAGGCATCAGACTTGCCAATGTTTTCTGAGCGAACAATCGCCAGGTGCTCCTTGATGTAAGGAGCAACCAACGAAGATTGTTGCAAAACCGTGAAATGTGTTTTACGGAATAAATCGTTATCAACAGTTATAATTGCTCTCCATCCAAGTGTGCCCTTTCCCCGTAGTCTCCCCTCATGGATTGATTCGGGTACCCCGATTGGCTAGAGGTCTTCACTAAAATCTACGTAGAACTCAATGACCTCCTCTGTTCCATACCCCTTCGCGATACTTGCTTCCGGACGAGAACGGTTATGAACGTACTTTTTTAGAATGCCCATGTACCTCTCGAAAGGAAACATGTTGTGTAGGTACACAGGACCGAGAATACCGATCTCTTTCACAAGGTGGCATAGAAGATGCGTCATTATATTGAAGAATGACGGTGGAAAGATCAACTCAAAGCTGACAAGGCATTGCACCACGTCCTGTTGAAGGGCGGCTAAACTTTCAGGATCGATGACATTCTGTGAAATTGAGTTCATGAAAGCACAAAGCTTCGTTATTGTTGCCCGGACATTATCAGGAAGGATACTACGAATTGTAACAGGAAGCAGCTGTGTCATAAGCACGTGATAGTCATGAGACTTTAGGTTTGTGAACTTCTTATCCTTCGTGTTTATTATTCTCTTTACATTCGAGGAGTATCCGAACGGTACCTCGATGCTTTCTAGGCATTGAAACATACTCTCCTTCTCTTCCTTGCTCAGGGTGTAGCTCGTCGGGCTCAAGTAATGGCTTCCTTTCTCATTCGGTTCTGGATGAATGCCCTCGCGTTGTTCCATATGCTTCAGATCATTGCGTGCTTCAAGTGTATCTTTCGACTTACAATATATAACTAAGAAGCCCAGCAAGTTTATGCAAAGGTTCTTAGTGAGGTGCATCACGTCGATTGCGTGGCGGACGTCCAAGACCTCCCAATATGGTAGCTCCCAAAAAATAGAGTTCTTCTTCCACATCGCCGCGTGACCATCTTCGCTCTTTGTGGGTTGGCTGCTAGGCCCCTTTCCAAATACTACTTTCAGATCCTTCACCATTTCGAACACTGCTTTCCCGTTGCAATGTTTAGGCTTAGTACAATGGTCTGCCTTCTGTTCGAAGTGCTTGCTTTTTTTCCGTACAGGGTGGTTTGCAGCAAGGAATCGACGATGGCCCATGTAGACAACCTTCCTTCAATGCTTCAGATACGTACTTTCAGTTTCATCCATACAGAGAGTGCAAGCGTTGTACCCCTTGTTTGACTGTCCAGAGGTTACTAAGTGCAGGCCAATCGTTAATAGTAACGAACATCAACGCTTGTAGGTTAAATTGCTCCTGCTTATCCTCATCCCACACGGGGACACCATCTTTCCTCCATAGCACTTTTAGATCTTCTACCAATGGTCTTAGGTACACATCAATATCATTACCAGGTTGCTTCGGGCCATGAATAATAATCGGCATCATGATGTACTTCCGCTTCATGCATAGCTAAGGGGGCAGATTGTAGATGCACATGGTGACTAGCCAGGTGCTATGGCCACTACTCATCTCTCCAAATGGATTCATTCCATCCGTGCTTAAACCAAACCTCACGTTTCGTGCATCCTCACCGAAGTCTTTAAATGTTCTGTCGATATTTCGCCACTGCGACCCGTCAGCGGGGTGTCTCAGCATCCCGTCTTGTTTACGTCCTTCTGCGTGCCACCGCATCATTCTAGCATGTGATTTGTTCCTGAAAAACCGCTTCAGCCTTGGTATTATAGGGAAATACCACATCACCTTAGCATGAATTCTCTTCTTCAAAGGCTGTCTGTCAACTTCACCTGGATCATCTCGTCTTATCTTGTATCGTAGTGCTTTGCAAATAGGGCATGCTTCCAGGTTTTCGTACTCCTCACCGTGATATAGGATACAGTCGTTCGGACACGCGTGTATCTTCTATACTTCCAGACCTAGAGGGCAGACTGCCTTCTTAGCTTCGTACGTACTTTCGGGCAATTCGTTCCCCTCGGGAAGAATGTTCTTTATGAGTTTCAATAACTTGCCGAATGCCTTGTCACTCACACCGTTTTTAGCCTTCCATTGCAAGAATTCCAGGATGGTACCCAACTTTTTGTGGCCCTGATCGCAACCTGGGTACAACGCTGTTCTGTGGTCCGCTAACATGCGCTCCAGTTTCTACACCTCCGTTTCACTTTCGCAGTCCTCCTGTACGTCACGCAATATTTGACCAAGTTCATCAGCACCTTCATTACCTTCAACATCCAGCTCCTCCTCGCCCATTGTGTTTTCTTCAAATCCGCCATACTAAGCCCAGTCCGGAATGTTATCATCTTCTACTTCATCTTCTGCCATTGCAAACCCAACATCTTCGTGCGAGGTCCAACAGTTGTAGCTACACATGAACCCCCACTGAAACAGGTGGGCATGAATAGTTCGTGCGGTGGAATACTCCTTCTGGTTTTTGCACTTGTTGCATGGACAGCTTATAAAACCGTTATGCTTGTTATCATTGGCCACACCCAAAAAATAATGCACGCCGTCAATAAACTCTTTCGACTGCCGGTCTGCATACATCCATTGCCGATCCATCTACATGAAATGCATATAAATCGTAAATATAAAAAATCCAAGATTGACGAACTAATTAAATAATCATACAATAACTGAATATAATTATTCATACAATCATTTTTATTAAATCCATTATACATATTATTCATGTTTTAATTACATTGTAAACAAATATTCAATATGTTGTTATTATTTTAATTTTAAATTAACTTAGTTTCATAATTAACCATCCATACAAAAATATATGTAATTATTCAAACAAGTATTTATAAAATTCTAAATAAACATATTGCATATATTTTTTATTCCCTACACACACTTTTCTCTCTCATCAACTTCCATCACATTTTCTAGAGGGAAAAATGTGTAAAAAAATAGGTCTAAATGTAAATGCTAAGCAAAAAATAGAGGAGGATGAAGTTGCTAACCTTTTGGAGACCTCAAATTTGTATATTAACATCAAAAAAATTCTATTAAAATTTTGGCAGCACCTCCCTCCTCAAAGCTTAATTTTGAAGCAATGGCTTGGGTAGGAGGTGGAAGAAGGGGTATATAAAGTCGTGCAACTTTAGTCCCGGTTGGTAACACCTACCGGGACTAAAGAATTTAGTCCTAGTTAGTATCCCCAACCGGGACTAAAGAGACGATCTTTAGTACCGGGACTAAAGTTCCCCAGCCCCCCAACAGGGGACTGACATGCCCTGTCAGGGGCCGACCGGGACTAATATAAAGAACCGGGACTGTTGTGGAAATCGCCCGACCCTCTAAAGATGTAACATACCCAAATTCTAGACATTAAAAATTTCCTGTCAAAATAGTTGGAAGCTAACTTTTCCATTTTTGAGAGCCAAAAATTTCCATTTTTAACCTAGGTGTGGTCAATCTAACTTAAACCTAAGTAAAATTTGAGAACAAATTAAAACCTTTGCATCTCTAACCTAGGATAAAAATGTAAACCTATGTGTAAGCATGCATACCCTCATAGGACATGTTTAGACTTGAGTCCTTCATATGCATTTGGATTTTTTATTTGCATTTCATAATAGGTCTCATGAATATAATTACAATCTAGACAAACAACTAAACCATTAGAGCTTAGTGCTAACTAATGGAAAATAATACATAGGGACCATAATACACCTTAAAATATATCAACAAGGCTAATGTCAAGCCCCATAAAACTAATTTGGACATGCATCTAAAGACATGTCATGAACATGAAAGTGAACAAATAAATTAACTCATATAGGGTATATTCTATCTTAATCATCTCTATAAGTATCCTTTTAATTTAATACTAAAGTAAACTTATGCATAAATAGGTAAAAAGCTTATGACCTGTGTAAGGTAAACTGTAATTCTAACATATCAACATCACCTCATGTTAAGAATAGTCCAAATAAAACTTTTATAAACATGTACATGCATTTAGGAAAGGGAAACACGTATAAGAGATAAGCCTCGTGGATTATCTAAAATATTTTGTGCAAGATAAAATCATGGAAAAATTTATGTAGAATATTATTAGCACAAGATATTCACTGTAATTTTGGTCAAACATTAACACTCAAGTTGATACCTTAAATAAACAAGTAAAACTAGTCAAATAATAGACTAAATATAGTTCTTAATCAGCAAAAACCATACATAACTAAAATATACATTTAACTGCATGGAAGTGTACAGGGTAAATAATTTATTCAAATACTAGGTTAATTATCATGAATAAATATAATTTTTCCAGAATTTATATTCTCTGTTTAGGTCTCTTAAAAATCTAACTAGTTTCCAAAGAGCCCCTTTTCTCCTAATTTCTGTGAGTAACCTATCCATAATTTTTATGTGCAACTAAAGAAAATACCCCCATCTTCTACCCACCTCTCTCACTCCAGCCTTGTTCCCTTCGCCCTGGGCCCGCATGGCAGCCTCTTTGGCTTGCTCCACACCATGTCCATCTCCTCCAACCGACCAGAGACAGCCGAGACTGAGAGAGAGATCGGCGCCGGCTGTGAACGACGCGTGGCCACAACGTGTCAACGCCATCAAACTACCTAGTCTAGGCTTCTCCTCCTCCAAGCTGCATCGCCACGCCCCATTATCCATTCCTAAACCGAAGAAACCAACCGAAGAAACCGAGAAGGAGAGCTCCATCTCCCTTTTCCTTCTCAACCTCGCCGCCGACCGTGAAGACGACGACCGCCTCCAGCGCCATTACGCTGCGGTCGTTTCCTCTTATCTTGTGTTCCATTATCACCTCTCCACGCCGACTCCATCCCTCTAAGTTTCATCCCCTTTCATGCAGTGGTTTGGTGGGAACGCAAACCTCGCCGACGATACTCTGGAGCACGCACCGGGTGCCGCCGTGGCGGCATCGTCGCCGTTGCCATCGATCTAGACCAAGCCGGAGCGAGCCACCACGCCACCAGCTTCACCTCGAGCGCCTCTCCATTTACCCCCAAGAAACCCATCCAATGGCGCAGCGATCTTGGAGATCGACATCGTCTTCTCCAACTCCGTTCAACCGCTTCCATCATCGAATCCATTCTCTCTGGTGAGCATCAGTCAAATTCCATGCATGCATGGCCTCCCTAGATAGCCTTTGACCTCTTGCATGCACCTTATTGGTGACTCCCCTTACAGACCGAGCAGCCGACGTCATCCCTGGAGTTGTGCCATGCCGCCATGGAGCTTCGCCGTCACTGTGGCTCTGCAGACACCCCCAGCCTTGTCTAGCATCTCGGTGAGCACCCTGCAGCCTATAGAACATACATGCATGCACCCAATTAACCAATACATGATTGTAGAAGCACATGCACCACCACCCGAAAACATCCTCTACTCGGACTCGCCGCTGGCGCTACTCCGATGTCCCCTAACCAAGAAATCTAGAGGATTGGAATCGCAAGAACATGCTCGTTCATTTTATCTTTTAACCCCAACTCCAACCGAGCCACCAATCGCCCCCGGTGAGCCCGGGATCGAGCTCAGCCATGGCTGCTCTGTCCCTATGCGTGTGAAAAAGAAGTCAGGGACCTAGTTTTGAGAATTTAAACAACTATAAGGTTCAATGTGTAATGTTTCCACTCAATGACATATGGACCTAGGACTGCGGCTTGATTTCCTGAAACCCTAGAGGCCTTTCTGCATATTGGCCTGAGACTAATCTGTGGACCCAATCTATTTAAATTCTGGAAAAATCTAAATGAAATGCCTAAAGCTTTATATTTTCATCAGAAAAACATGTAAATTTGTAAATTCCATAACAAATTGAAAACAACTCATTTTAGAGTAATTCAAATTACTGTTAACTCGTCAAATCATGAACTTTAGTGTTATTGCATAAAAACTTGCACTCACAGTACAATTTCTGTCTCTAAAATTCATCTAAGAAAAATCACATATAAAACATGCACAGGATTATAAATGCATACAAAATTCATTTCAACTCATTTTAGAGCAAACATAGTTTCTACATATCCACCAAAATGTTCTCTAAAAACAAAGTAAAATAAAACATATACACACTTTACATCAAATGCCTCTAAAACTAATATCTTTAAAATAACTAGTTCTGCATAAGCTGAACTTTAGAAGTTAATATAAAATTCATCTTAGATCCTTTTTGAGTAAACTCAAGTTCTGTAGAATCATAAAGTTGTGCACTTCAATGTTATAAAATAAAAAGACATACTTACAGTATAATAAAAACCCCTAAGCATTTATGTAAGGAATAAGCAACATGGCGCATACCTTAAATTGTAAAATTTGTAGAAAATTCATCTATAGTCTAAATGAAGTGAACCAAATTTCTATACAACCAGCAAGTAATATACTTCAACCTAGTAGAGTGAATTATAGCACCCTCTATGCAGACTATATGATGTGACCATGGCTACCACGGATGCAACCATTGCTCACATCATGGATGAACAAGAAGATATCGAGATCAAGTACTCCAAGTGCTGGAATCCGATTCGGCCACCTACTACACTGCTGACTTCAAACAGCCACCAAATCTGCATACGACCTCCGTTTTCGGCCCGTGAGTACTTGATGGAAAGCTCTCGGAGCCCTCTTTCTAACGGATCCAGCCTCTTCTCTGAATTCTATCTCGTGTGGCCAGAATCACAGGAACAAGGTGTTGCATCACCTATAATGGGCCTATGGGCTTGTAACTTCATTTGGGACCCCGGCCCAGGTGGGGCCCATGTGGGGTGCGCCCCAAGCTGGTGGAGCACGACCCTAGGCACCCCTAGGTCGTCCTCCCACCCCTATATATAGCTAGTTACCCCTTCAGGGTTTCTCGGGTTTTTGTTAGATTAAAGTTTAGCCATTGCTACTTGCTTGCAGCGCGCGTGTCGGCTAGACCGTCCGTCTGCTTGTTCTTCGGAACCCCAACTTATCATTTGTATTAAATTCCTATTTGCAATATCAGATTGCTTTATTCTTGTTCTTGCTTGTTTCTTCGATTTGCTTGCAGGAATAGGGTTGATCTGCACCGGCAAGATCAACAACCTACGGAGAGGTGTATCGATCGCTAAGGCGCAACACAACGTCTCGTACGGTTGTAGTCGGATCGTCAACGTTTCTCCCAAATCGTAGTTATCACAACTCACCGAAAGATCGGGCCAACAACAGCCTTGAGTGTTGAGAGGAACTCAGGGTTCATCAGGTGGTATCAGAGCTTTCGTTGCTCGGTGAGTTTTTATCTTCCTATAACCAGAAAATAGCCATACAAAAAAATTCGTATCATTTACCTAGCCATATTGTGCCATTGCATTGTTCTTTTCAGTTTTTGCTTTGTTGAATTTTGTGTTGCATCGTCACGTCGTGTTGCTGGTCTTAGCGTCTAGTTCGTTTAGAGTTTCGAGTTCTGGTCACGTTTTGTACCACAGTCGTCGCTGCCACCGTGTCTCTGTTGTTGTCGGGACCTACGAAAATGGAATCGGCTCGCTGCCACGGTTCTATTTTTGTAGTTTTCAGAAGTTTCTATCGGTTAGTTTTGGAGTTCTTGAGTTGTATCTAGAGTTTGCCGATCCTTGTGTGTGTTTGTTTTGGCCGTGCCTGTGTCGTGCACGAGAGGAGGAAGGTGAATTACCATATCTGATTTTGGAAGTAGTCAAGTTTGTTTTGGAAAGATATAGTAGATTGGATTGGTTAAAAATCAGTTTCCTTTTTATCCCATACACCAAATTCGGCTGCCATCCACTCCACCTCCTGGCCGAGTCCCACTCGCCCCTTTGGCCGAGTCCGACTCCCTCCCTCTCTTCCACCGTTCCGAGTTGTGTCAAACACCTTGGCGAATTTTTGTTTGGTGTCGGTTTCGAGATCTGTTTGGAAAAACGGAACCGGCATAAATTCAGCATTCTATTTTTTGTATAATTTTAATTTTGGGTTTAGACTTTTACATTTGAGTCCCTATAAATTTTATATTTATGTTTGAGTCCCTGTAATCTTACATTAAGGTCCTTGAGTCAGTTTTTGTTAAAAAAAATAAGAAAAAAAAGTGAGAAAAAAAAAGGCAGAAAGGTGCAAAAAAAAAAAAAGAAAAAAAAAGCCGCACCAAAAAAAATCAGAAAAGAAAAGGAAAAAAAAAAGAAAAGAAGAAAGAAGAAAGAAAGAAAAGAGAAAATATTGTTTTGTTTGAGCTGAACTTCATACATCAGAGTGTGCTTGAGTTGTTTCTGGTGCTATTTTGTGGTACCGTTTGTGTCTAGGCTCGCGTCTCTAGTACGTTCTAGCCTAGGACCAGCACGGTACTTGACTTTGAACAATTATTCAACTTTGCGTTCTCTGATTTGAGCATTTGCTATTCCTTTGCTACATATTTAAGCCTACCCAGAGCTCCACAGATTTGATTGCAGCCGTACAGCAAGTGTTTGCCGAGGCATCGATATATCCAACCTCTATTGGGGTGCTTGGTTGAGTCGGTGTACATCACCATTCCACTTGCATTGGTAAGATCTTGTAAGAGCTTGGTTAAAAGCTTGAGTGTGTGTGAGATTTGAGCTGCCAGTACCTAGTAGTTGATAGGAGCGTGTATATTCTTGTGTATGTTTCTTGTTTGCTGCTAACCATGGCAGGATTGCGCAAGGGGAAACAAGATGGTCATGCTCAACGTCAACATCTACACCTTCGACGAGATATGACGACTTCTTCACGTGATGCATATGAGGTACATGACTATAATTTTGCACAAGTTGCATGTAAGTTACCAGTCTATGATGGAAAGTATGATTCCGCTGCATACATTAATTGGGAGCTAGCAGTAGAAAAACAATTTGATGAGTATGATTTTTCTAATGCTCAAATGATTAAGGCTGCTAGTAATAAGTGTACCGGTTCTGCATCTTTTTGGTGGCATACTGTGGGGAATAAGCTTGAAACTTGGGATGAATGCAAAATACTGATGAGAAAAAGATTTGTGTTTTCATACTATAGACGTGCTCTCCTTGAGAAATGGGAACATCTAAAACAAGGTGACAAAACTGTTAGGGAGTACTTTCATGATTTTAAAATTTGTATCACTTATAGTGGTTTACAAGAATCTAATGAGAACACAATGACTAGATTTTTCAGAGGGCTTAATTTCAATATTCAGGCTGGGCTTGTTAATGTGACATATAATCATATAGGCCAATTGTTCATGCTTGCTTGCATTGTTGAGCGCAAAATTTTGGAGAATCCAATGGAGCAACAAGATATGCTTGTGCCTCCTATCACTGATGTTTTGCAGGAAGTTCAGAAAAGTCTCCAAAATGAGAAGAACGATATGTTTGAGATGTCACTTCCATCACTCGCGAATGAGGAGAAGGCTGATGCAGCTACATTATCTGAAGAAAGTTCGCAAGGTAGATTAAATGGTGCTGAGAGAAATGAAGGTGAGTATTCTCAAGGTGAGCTACACTTGTCCACTTTTCATGCTATATTAGAGCAACCATTAGTGGAATCAATTACTGAGTTGCCTTTGTCACAAGTTGATTTACTTGCTGTTCCTTGTGATAAAGAAGAGTTGTGTGATAATGTTTCACTTATATCCATGCCACAACTAGTGAATGAACATGTTAGTTCTACTATTTCTTTGTGTGCTGATTCTAAGCATGTTGTTCACATTGCTAATGAAGTAGAGGAACGTGAATTGCTATCTTCTTTAAATACTTTGGGCTATGTTCAGTTTGATGATTTTTGTGAGCTCGATAATTTGAAGGAGAAATTATTTGCTAAATCTGATTTGCCATGTCCAACTAATGCTATTTTTCATATCTTTGGCGAATATAATGATAGAGGAATATTTTTGGTGCATAGAGTTTACATTTGTTCAGATTTAGAACATCTTGTAGTTCCGGATAAAATATGCAAGCTAGAGAAAAATGTTATTGCTAACCAAATTGTCTCGAGTTTGCCTTGTTTTGATTGGAAGAAACAGGTTGTTGTAAATGGACTACGCAAAGAGCACCATATGGAAAAACCGAGGACGGTTTTCCGTGAAGAAGGGGAGGATGATGTGACCATGGCTACCACGGATGCAACCATTGCTCACATCATGGATGAACAAGAAGATATCGAGATCAAGTACTCCAAGTGCTGGAATCCGATTCGGCCACCTACTACACTGCTGACTTCAAACGGCCACCGAATCTGCATACGACCTCCGTTTTCGGCCCGTGAGTACTTGATGGAAAGCTCTCGGAGCCCTCTTTCTAACGGATCCAGCCTCTTCTCTGAATTCTATCTCGTGTGGCCAGAATCACAGGAACAAGGTGTTGCATCACCTATAATGGGCCTATGGGCTTGTAACTTCATTTGGGACCCCGGCCCAGGTGGGGCCCATGTGGGGTGCGCCCCAAGCTGGTGGAGCACGACCCTAGGCACCCCTAGGTCGTCCTCCCACCCCTATATATAGCTAGTTACCCCTTCAGGGTTTCTCGGGTTTTTGTTAGATTAAAGTTTAGCCATTGCTACTTGCTTGCAGCGCGCGTGTCGGCTAGACCGTCCGTCTGCTTGTTCTTCGGAACCCCAACTTATCATTTGTATTAAATTCCTATTTGCAATATCAGATTGCTTTATTCTTGTTCTTGCTTGTTTCTTCGATTTGCTTGCAGGAATAGGGTTGATCTGCACCGGCAAGATCAACAACCTACGGAGAGGTGTATCGATCGCTAAGGCGCAACACAACGTCTCGTACGGTTGTAGTCGGATCGTCAACGTTTCTCCCAAATCGTAGTTATCACAACTCACCGAAAGATCGGGCCAACAACAGCCTTGAGTGTTGAGAGGAACTCAGGGTTCATCACTATAGCTCTAAACCTTAATTTGGTAGAATAGGTACTAAACACATAGTAGTGGTTAAACAATGCATATGAATAAGTGTATATATATATATATATATATATATATATATATATATGCATGGTAGCTCCAAATAAATCCAAATAAACCTTGTTAGGACCAGTGGAGCCATAGTTCCATCCCCATCCACCAAAACTTAGAAGAACTTAGCTCATATAATAATTTCTAGGTTGATATAATATATTGCTAGCATAGGCTAGAGCTTCCCTAGTTTATAAAGATATGAACCGTGCTAATAAAGACCATAAGCTTATAAACTAAGATTAGATTAGTTAACTAAAATACTCATTTTATATATCACTACCTAGATGAGGTAAGTTCTGGACTTAAACCTCTAAAGCCATGAACCTATATAACACTATACACCTATAACACCTTATAACTTGTAAAATATATAAAGAATTCATATTAACTCCAAAAATTGTGAAACCAAATGTGTTAGTCTTAGAAAACACATATCTTCACCCCAGCAAACATAAACTTAATAAGAATCAACTTACAACAGCATTTCACAATAGTACCTAAGTAAATTCTATACTATACCGAACAAACTTCTAAAATTCATAACTCCCAAATAAAAAGAGATAAAATAGAAATTCTTTCATCTAAATTCATCTTAGACCAGTACCTATCCACTTTGCACAAATCATTCATTTTAGAGTATTTTGGATTTTTCGCATATTTCGGTTTTTAATTGCATAACATGCACTTTGTATAGATGCTTAATACAAATGATTGCTTAAGCGGTGAAGAAGTGATTTAGGTGCTGACTTTTTCCAGTTACAAGGCAAGTCCCACCTCCCTCTCTTTGATCACTTTAAACCTATGTTTTGGAGGTTATTGAAAATATGTGCAAATCTTGCATGTCGATTGTACACTAATAAATTAAAATTTTGTTAAACTTGTTAGACAAACTCCTATTATTTGCATTATCATCTTAACCCCACAAATATATATCCATATCCATCACTCCTAGCCATAGGAGCAATATGACTATACTGCTTTATATATATGAGTTTTGGAGTCAATAGGTTACTATAATGCTTAGCCTTACTTAGAATGGTCTTCCTTGTTATTATGGGCTCATTACAAACATGAAAATTGATTTTGAAATAATCTGGACAGAACTTTAATACTTGTGATTTTGACAAATAAAATGGTGGAAAACATAGATTTTAGGTTTGGGCCTCAAGTGGTGCACATATGGTGATTGGTTGTGTACCGATAGGAGGAGAGTGCGCCCAAATCGACCTAAGGACTTCACTCAATGTTAGTTCATTTCATATACAGTGCAACCACATGTGCTAGTATGGGATAGCCCAAGCTTAGTAAATTATTTATGGTTTAGCCTTACATTCTGGTAGGCCGATGTGTATGAGTTCGTATAATTCAGAGGAGCTTCCTATTTACCCCGAAGTGGTAGTTTAGGTGACTAAGCGTGTCCAATACAACATTATTGTGCCACGTAGTGGGTTCCCGTTGTGTCCGCCACCACGGCCTTAAGTTTAAGGCGTGGGCCCGCCACTTAACGGTTCTAGGTCATATTTCCAGTATGACTAGGATGGAGGAACACGTATCGTTCTGGTGTAAGGCTAAATCATAAATTTTGGAAAAGCTTTGTTGCGGGTAATAAATCGGGTACTTATGTATCGCGTGCCATCCTTTTACATGATTATTATTTCACATCATGTGGCTAAAGTGTACAAACTCTGCAGAGTTAAAACTAATCGATTAGCCGAGCTCGCGGTCATGAGCGGCGTGTGATATCTATTGAGTATAGACTTGTGTTTATTCGTCTAAATGCTGAAATTTACCTCCAAATTATGTTGAGATTTGAGAATGATGTCCTTGCTGCCATGGATAGCAATGAGGTGTATATTTATACATGATTAACGACTACTTTGATGCCCAATATGTCAAGTACTAGCTTGCTGAAATTTATTTCAAAGCAAATCTGATTTGGAAATGTTTTATGCAAATAAAACTTGCTTTATGCTAAAAAGAACCATATCATATCATGCCTTCCTTGATTATATGCCTTGCAAGTAGAGTGTTAGGCTTGTCTTGGTGCTTATGTACTAACTCTTGCTGTTGAATTAACCTTTTGTTTGCAGGTTTAGACTTAGTCTTTGAGTGATGCGGGTAATCGACTGCTTCTTCTAGGACTTGAACTTAATGGGGTAAACTGCTTCTTCTAGGACTTGAACTTAATGGGGGTAAATCCCTAGTCGGTGTGCTTGTGGATTGGGTAGACGAGCTTCCGCTGTTCTATTATTTATTTGGCCGGTCGGCCAATGTAACTAAAATAGATGTAGTTTATAATCGCTTTCATCGTATTTGTGTTTGTTATGTATAACCATGCTTGAGGTGAAAGTGTGAATCTAGTGCATATCCTGGGAACTAGATTCACATGAGTATGAGTTAAGAATATTTGAGATATTGTAGATCTTTAACCATTTTTGTCAAGTCTTCTAAATGTGTAACACATCTGGTCGCCGCCTTCGAGTGGTTTGGCGGGCACATCTCAGGCTGAAGTTGACTGGTAGGCTAAAGGCCCAGCAATGTCTCCAATATTGCTCTCTCAAGGCGTCGGATATTTCATTATACTTGTTTGATGTCTTGAATTATTCATTTCATCTCTCAATTATAATGGAAGGTCCGGAGAGCCTACGACAAAAGATCACTTCTAAAGTAGTGGTAGTGTGTGAGCATACACTTCTATATCTTATTATTTTTAGTTCTATAATTAGTTATGCTGTACTATTCTTTGTTTTCAGAAAATGAATGGTTTGCCAGATTTCTATTAAAACTATTATATTTTCTGCTCACAAATTGAACATCGAGTACCGTCTCACGAGCTGCTCATCATGTTTTTTATACCTTAATGTACACACGACTATATACGACTATATAGTTTATGCTATTTTTCTTCTTTCATTAAGCCATACCATTTCAATTATTTATAGCTCTATGGTCCACATTGTCCTTCGTGTCCCATCGTCTTATTTTTTTCCTTTACACGATCAATCAATATTTGATCTAAAATATCATAAAGCAAATAATCTCAATTGCTTATAGTTTTCTCGATGATTATCAAATATGCAATTATATGAAGTATACAAAATCGTGTCATTTAGCTAAAAGAACATATCTTCATCTTATATTTCTTTTCTATGTTTATCATACGAAATTTCCGCAGCAACGCACCGGGTTTCATCTAGTTTATTATTATAATCGTGATGTGGTTGTGATATTATCTTTTGTTAATGTGGGTGCTAGCGTTGATCTAAGACTAGCACATTATATACAGAGGATCCTAGTTGGGGTCCCGACATCTAGGGGAGTTAGTGACATTATTTACTAGCATAAGGATAGTGCTTAAGGTAGATAAATGCCATTAGATACGGGTGTGCTCTTCGAAAAGTGACATTATTTACTAGCATAAACACAATCAAGGTCAATAACCTTTTCGTAGGAAGCAATCTTGATTTATTTAAATTACTAGGCTGATTATCGAATGATTGACCGGTCAAACCCTTCTTAGCCATAATCATTTCATAATTAAAGTTTCGTTGTTTAAGTCTTATTATAGCTAGATCGTTCATCCTTATGGAGACTCGAATTCTCAGCCTTGGATTTGTTGGAACTAGATGGTTTATCTTTTTTTTTTTAACCTGGTCATGTCATTCTTAATCATCTCGTGCCAAGGATCTGTTACAATGATTTTTTTTTCTTTTGTGCATTCGGCTTGACATGGCAGAATCAAACATTATCTTGTTGTAAAAGTCTATTCTTCAAAAAGGCAGTACATGATCGATTTCCATCATAAAATTAGTTAAGCTATTTGTAGCACCACACAATTTCCTGGCAGTAGTTAATTGGCACAACCCAAAAACGTGGAGAAGCACAGGGAATCAGTGGACATAATGTGCTGCAGAATTAGAGGCCACCCACCATTTTCGAGGACGATGGCAATGCTATAAGAGTCCCTCCCACCTTGCGCATCTCACCACCCTTACCTTGGCCTCCTGTGCCGCTGCACATATATATAGCTCCCACCACCACGAGTAATCTAACAGAATAAATCATGGGACCAGCCCACGGCCACCTCGTCCTCCTCGTCGCCGCGGTGGCGTTGCTGTCAGCTGGCTTCCTCCCGCACGCTGTGGCGAAGAAGGGCGGCGCCGTGCCACCGGCGGTTGCTGACATATGCTCTCGCACTCCATTCCCAGACACGTGCAAGAGCACCGCCGGGCGGCACGCGTCCAAGTACCCGGTGATCGACGTCGTGGCTGTGCTCAACATGCAGGTGGACGCGTTCTCCAAGCGCACGGCGCATGCGAGGGAGCGCGTGACCAAGGTGTCCCGCGGCGCACAGCCTCAGCAGACGCAGGCGCTGAGCTTCTGCGACACCATGTACATGAACACCCAGGACACCATCGGCGCCGCGGAGCGGGCGATCACCTTCAGAGACAAGGCTACGGCGAAGATCATGCTGCAGCTCGCTGTGCAGGACTTTGAGTCGTGCGATCGGCCCTTCAAGCAGTCCGGGATCAACAACCCCTTGGAGAAGATCGACGTAGAGCTCAACCAGATGGCACAAAACTGCATGACACTGGCCAGCATGATATGAGACTCATGAAGGACTGAATCGATGAGAATATGAGATGTCACGTCATTCGATCAGGATGTCCACGGATTTGGGGAGGACCTGGGTTTGGTTTTTCCTTCTTTTACAGAAATTCATTTACTAATTTTGTGTTTTATTTTCTTGACAGTGTCTAAATTTGTTAATTATCACGACCCGACCTGCGTTTGTTGTGTAGGTCTTTTAACGTGGAAGAAGAGGGCCTTTTACGTTTATCATTTTGTACTGAGTTCACTAATTTGTTCCATTTGATTGATTGATGTTTTGTGTTAATCTTTGTTGTTGTTAGTGTCGAATAGTTAATTACTAGGGGTTCCTTCCCCCGTTGCTGCAGGGCAGTGTGGGTATATATATAAAGTTGTAACAACCATACGCGTTTTCAAAGCTCGTATGCAATTCCATATTTTGCCTTTTGCTCTAATTCGTCATCTTTAAAATATTATACTAGTTTGTATTTACTATTTTCGGTCTGTGAAATGTGCGTTGAGCTAGGCTGATCGGATCAGACAGTACCACTACTGAAAAACGATTTTTAGCAACGTTTGCCTTTTATTTTTCCAAACGGATATACACCTCCAAACCATAGCGCCGCCTAAAAAAAGTATCACGGGGCCAAGCGGACCACATAAGCGGACCACGCGCACATAAGGCGCCGCATGCGATTATTCCAGGCGGACTATCTTCGCAGGCTCCCAATTTCTTCCACCTGCAAAAATCCGGCTATATAGCCTTCTTCCTCCCCCAGCCCCTGTTCACATCCGAGGTTTTTCTGTCTCCAAAAGCAACCAAAATATAAGCGGGAGGTTTTGAACTTCAAATCTTCGAGGGTTTTCCTACAGTGGTTAGACCTATGCCTTTCCACTCTTACTACACATTTTTTTAATAATTTTAAAACCCCTTTTGTGATGGATCTATGCATGCAAAATAATGTAGGAAAAGCTAGCTCCATGTTTGTTTCTTTTTTTTTTTACTTTGCTTTGATATGTTTGAGTTGGATCTATGCATGCAAAATAGTGTGCTCCTTGATGCCATGTGGTTCTCTCATCCTCTAGTGATTTAATAATATAATATAATTACCCAAAATTGTGTATTTTGCTCTCATCTATTTGGCTAGATCTAGATAGGACAGAGAAAAAATTTCCTTGATGCCATGTAAAAATAATAATTTTATTTGTGTTTAATTTCCTATGTTTGTTGAATTTATGTATACTCTTTGATGCCATGTGATCCTCCCATCCTCTAGTTGGTTAAATATGATAATTTAATTACAAAGTTTTATATTTTCCTCTAGGAGAGATTAAAGGTCCATTATTTATCGTTAAATCTTTGATGTCATGTGGTCCTATCATCATCTAGCAGTTTAATATGATAATTTGATTACCTAATTTAATGTAAAAAAACTATGTTCACAAAAAATTCATAGATTAGCATCCCTTGTTACAAATATATGTTTTTAAGTTTTTTTTAATTGTAACATACCCGAATTCTAGGATTAAAGAATTTCAATCAAAACTAGTTGAAAGGAAAGTTCTTCATTTTTGTGAACCAAAAATTTCCATTTTTAAAACCTAGGTGAAGTTGATTTAACTCTTGCATGAATAAAATTTGAGGGCAAATTAAAACTTTTTCATTTATAACCTAGGACAAAAATGTAAACTTATGTGTAAGCATGCATACTCTCATAGGACATGTTTTGACTTGAGTCCTTCATATGCATCATTTGGATTTTCGATTTGCATTTCATAATAGGTCTCATGAATAATAACTAAGATCTAGATAAACAACGAAACCATTAGGGCCTAGTGCTAGCTAGAGGAAGTTAAAATATGAACCATACACCTTAAAATATATCAACATGGCTAATGTCATGCCTCACTAAACTAATTTGGCTACTCATCTGAAAGCATGTCATGAATATGGAAGTGAGTAAACAAATTAACTTATATAGAAAATATTCCACCTTAATTACCTTTATAAGCATCCTCTTAATTTAATACTAAAGTAAACTTATACATAAATAGGTAAGAAGCTTATGACATGTGTAAGGTAAAATACAATTCTAACATATCAACATCACCTCAGGTTAATGAGAGTCCAAATAACTTTTATAAACATTTACATGCATTTAGGATTTAGGAAAGGGAAACACATATAAGACATAAGTCTTGCAAATTATCTAAAATAATTCATGCAAGATAAAATCGTGGAAAAATTCATGTAGGCTCTACTTAATGTTGGTATTTCTTAACGACATTACTAGAAATATAATTCCCAACAATGACGTAGAAATACTTCTGGTATATTATGGTTACAGAGTTCATCCGCAAGCGTATGGATATACCATTGTAGCATTTCACCCGAGAGTATTCCAAGGGTATCGTATTTATTTCATCCCGTGGGAAGATCATGTAGAGAGAACTCAACTAATAACTTATATATATTACTTGTGATAATCATATTCTAAGCTAGGGTTAAGATAATCCAAGGGTAGAGTGACACACAAGCATTACTACTCATCCTCATAATAATTAATCTAACCTAGGTGAAAAGAAAAAAAAGAAAGGGAATCTATTCCTATACCTCTAACATACATAGTATACATACATTCTAGTTAACTGGTATACTAGCTAATACCCTCTATCCGATGCCCTCCTGGTACTTCGAGAAGCCACCCTGACTGCCGAGTTCCTTACGACAGCCCGTCATGACCATCCAACCGGGGCTAAATACGGAGGAATACCCTCCCCAGGAAATTAACTTAGGATTATATATAGGCGAGGAGGAATACCCGTACTGAGGTGTCACCATCAGCGGCCCACCTCTCATCCGCAATATATAACCCCAAATAATGATATCCCGTAATCTAGACACCACGTCTAAACGACCAGATACTACTCTAATATCATCGTCATGACATAGAGTAATTGCATAAGCAAACACTATACCCGCACCAAAGCATCTCCCAGATAAGCTAGCCGTATATTCAGTATAACCAGAACATAATGTAAAGTAGGTACTCATATACTCGGAAAGTATTTCAATACCAGAAATGTATTTAGAAGAGTATTCTAATAAAAGTACAAAGCTTACGAAAGAGGAAAGGAAAGCTACTAGAGCCATACCCGAACTCTTCCGAAGGCTTCTGGACTCCTAATTCTTATTCTAATTCTATTCCACTAGCTAGATACTACTAAACTAAACTTGAGAGGAATGAGAGAGCTCTTGCTTGAGGTGTGTGTTGAAGTGAAGAGAGTGAACTCCTTAAATAGGCAGGTAATGACGGTTATGGTGGTTGGAAAAGTCGGTAATACTCTCCAACCGCCAAAGGGAGTGAATCTCCACCGTTCCCTCAAAACCCTGCATCCATCGGCTTCACGGGAGGTTCGGCCTAACCACCAGGTTCGGCCGAACCTGGGGCCTGCCCAACTAGCCCACATTTTGGCTGATGGCCTCCTCTGCTGCTTCACTTCGTAGACTTGTGAATTTTGGCCTGATTCGTCGTGTCAATTCTGAGTTCTTGGCCATTCATACATAAGTCTGGTCTTCGACATCGTCCGATTGATTTATCATTTAAGTTGATGACGATTCTCCTTCATTTTATTGTCATTCTCTGCAAAAGGTTAGTAGACCCAATACTAGTGGAATATTATTATTCTAACATATTTATGCATTGTAAGCATCACTAGTTCTCTCCTGTTTTAGTAATATTGACGGTCGAAACTGATCGATAACGACCGTCAACACTTAACATATACAACTCACTGTAATTTTGGTATAATTTAATAACTAAATTTGATACCTCGAATAAATCAGTCAAACCAATCAAATAATAGACTAATTATAATTCCTAATCGGCTAAAACCATACTTTGTCTAAAAGTGCATTTAACTACATGGAAGTGTATAGGAGAAATAATTTATTCAAATACTAGGTTAATTATCATAAATAAATATAATTTTCCAGAATTTATCTTCTATTTTTGGGTCTCCTTAAAATCCAAACTATTTTCCAAAAAGCCCCCTCTTCTTCTAATTTCTAGGAGTAATCTATCCATAATTTTTAAGTGCAACCAAAGAAAATGAAATCTAGGTATAATCATCTACCTCCAGTAAAATTAACACTAGTTAATCTGGTCCACACATTAAGTTATGAAGCTACAAAGTTAGAGGAGGAAAATAATTCCGGAAATTCGTCCAAAAACCAAACTCACCCATGTTTCTACCCACACCTCTCTCTTCCACCTAGTTTACCACGACCTGGGCGCGCTTGGCAGCCACTTGGGCTTGCCCTCTCCCTGTCCAACTCCTTTAACCGACCAGCAGGCATGAGAGAGGGAGGAGAGGCGTTCTGGGCGTGGCCGACGCGTGTACACGACGTGTCGCCGTCCTCAAAACGCCGAGCTCACTTTCAACTCTTCCCAGTTGCATCACCTCATCTCCATTACCACTTCTGTGTAGACCAAATCGAGAGAGAGGGATCGCCTCGCCTCCGCCGCCGTCATCCTTGCCGTCGGCCCTGAAGACGATGGCCATCGCCACCGCCATTGTGCCACGGTCATCGCCTTTCCACTTGCGTTCCATTATCACCTCTCCAAGCCTATTTGATTCCTCTAAGTTTCATCCCATTGGTGCAGCGGATCGTCGGGAATGTGGACCTCGCCATCGTTGCTCTGGAGCACGCACCGAGTGCCGCCGTCGGGTTCTTGTCGTCGTTCCGACCACTGTAGACCAAGCCAAGCCGAGCCGTCATGCCAAAATCTTCTCCTTGAAGTACTCCTCAAAACCCCTCAAGAAATCCCAGGCAATGGCACAGCAAGTGCGGAGATCGGCCACCGTCTTCTTCACCTCCGGTCGCCGACGACGCCATTGTGGATTCCGCCTCCTCCGGTGAGCCATTATTCGATTACTCGCGCGCACACCATCTCTCTGGCCTCAATAACGTCATGGACTCACATGCATGATAGTTCTTGGAGCCGATTGAGCCGTCGCCATTCACCCCGGATGTTCTTGCCGCCGCCGAGTCGTTCTGCTTGTGGTCATCGCTATCTGGACCTCGCCAAGTTTCTTTGGACGCTCGGTAAGCATCCTAGGATCCCATAGAGGCACATGCATGTAGCTAAATGTCGCGACCGAGAAAATTTGCATTTTCCCGAACGCTAGTGTATTAATCCCTGTCCCAGGAAAAGCCGGGGTACACCACACAAACATGATACAAAAGGCACATCTTTATTATATCGATAATATTTACATTATTACAAAGGCACTTAAGGCCTGATAATCAAAAATAAACAGCAACGGACTAGCGGGCCTACGGCTCCATCTTCACAGGCGCTCAACTGGGGTATAAGCCAGGACTCCACCTAAGACTTCTTTTCCAAAGCTTCTCTTACTGGAGCGGGGGGGGGAGATTGAGCAAGAATGAGTACAACCACAGTACTCAGCAAGTCACACCGGCAGATGCATGATTGATGCAAGGGGGTACAAGGGGTAATAATATAGGGGTTAAGTTTTGCAGAAAACGGCATTTAAAAGTCACTTAGTTGCCCAAAGCCATTTTATAAAGACGATCCTAGAGCTACACAATATTATTAATCAAGGCTGTGAACCCTCACGAACCTGCCTTAACCTAAGGCCTACAATGATTCAGACCGAACTGGCAACCCGACCCTGGGTCCCAGCTCGTCCCAAGCCAACCCAGGCCAACCATTCCACATTTTAGTTGTTAAGCAAATTTTAAGAATTAAAACACTAACTTGGGTACATTGCTAGGCTTGCCCATAACCGAGGGCGCGGCTATTCGAATAGATTATACTCTGATCAGAGGTGTACATCTTTACCCACAAGACACATCTTCCTCACGTGTAATGTCACATCGTGATTTTTGTTTCAGGATTTATAAATTATTTAATAAATTAATAATAGAATTTATAATAGAATGATCTTTAATTTACAAGTGAAGTTAAATGTGGGAAATAAAATTTCCTAAATATAAAGCATGGATGGATTTAATTTTTATTAAATTCTCCATGATTAAGTCAACTCTCTGAAATTTTCTCGGATTTTTCAGAGCTCGATTCCTAAATGATACAAAGAACAGTTCAGTAATTATTTGATCATTAATGATCTAATTATAATTGTTAAGAGCTTTTCTTGTTTAAAAATCCTTAAATTATAAATTGTTGTTTAAAAGGAATTATTAGAAATGATTTTAAAAGCTTAAAAGAGAAGATCTAATTTTAATTTCTTAAATCTCAATATAAAATTGGGCTAGATAAAATTTTATTAAATACTTTGCTTAATTCTATAATTCCTAGATTTTTCTGGGATTTATTTGAGCTAAGGAAGTATTTTTAATAAATGGAATTGCATTTCATGAATAATTTAAATAGAAAAAGGTTTTTAAAAGTCTTCTTTTGGCTTTGGGCCGAAAGCCGGCCCAAAACCCTCTCTCTTTCTCTCTCCCCGGCCCAAGTCGGCCCAGTCCGCCGAGCCGCCGCTCTCTTCTCTCTCTCAGTCGCTGACAGGTGGGTCCCACTTGTCAGGCCTGTCGTCAACCTCGCGCCGTCGCCCGGCCGAAACCCTAGCCGAGCCGCGCCGCCGCCGCTTTCCAATCCGCTCGATCCTTTCCCGATCCGGTGAAATCAATAGAGGGGAAATGATCTTCTCGATCTCCTCTACCTTTTCTCTTTTGGAATCATCACCTAATTCGGTTTGGAAATTCGTGGATTCGAGGTCGAATTGGATCGGTCTCTTTCCTCCAAACCCCGTTCTTTCCTTCCCGCCGCCGGTCGCCGTGGGCCTTCGCCGCCGTCTTCCAACCCCTTTAAAAGGATCCCTGAGCTCTCCTCTACCCGCCGCCACCCTCGCCTTCGCCTCTCGTCGCCGGTAGCGCCCTAGCGCCGTGTGACTTTGAGCCGCCGTCGTCGCCGTCGCTCCAGCCGTGCGCCGTCGCCGTTTCGGTCGTCGTCGTCGCTCGGGGAGGTCGCCATCGTGGTCGCCAAGTCGCCGCCGTCCTCGTCCGCCTTTTCGCCGCCGCCGAAGACCGCCGGAGCACCGTCGCCGCCGTCGACCCGATCTTCGTCGCCGCTTCGACCTCATCGCCGACGTCGTCCGTTGCTCCTCCGCCGTTGCTTTGGTCACCGGTGAGTTCGCCGTGCCGTCCGCTACCCGTTGGTGTCCTCCGTTTGCGTCGTCGCGCCGTCGTTCGCCGGCGAGCTTGCGCCGCCCGAGCCGCCGCCGGTGCTGACGTCATCGCTGACGTCATCGTTGCCGTTTCCCGTGAGCCGGTCGTGGACCGTTCGATCTCGGCCACCCGTTTTGGATCAAGTCGATCTCGGCCGTCCGTTCCCGTGAACCGTTGCCGTGCACCCGGTCCACCGCAAACCCTAGCCGCTGACGCAATAATCCTCCTTTTCCTTTTCAAAAATAATTCATTATTGCGTCATAATTCAATTAAAATCCATATAAGTGTTTTAATCCGATTTAATCTTTAAAAATTCATAACTAATTCATTGTAACTCAGTTTAATGTGGTTCAAGTTGCAAAAGTTGTATAAAATAAAGATCTACATATTAAAATTGTCCATAAATTGAATTAAATTTATTTAATTCTTTTTAAATGGGCTTTAATTAGATTTAATCTTGTAAAATTCATAATAAATTCATATGAAGTCAGAATGAGGCCGTTCAAGTCTCATAATTCATCTAAAATTATGATCTACATGTTTGCTTACTTTTTATGTACTGTTTATTTGGTTTTTATTAGTCTTTTTCTTCGTTTTGCGTGTTAGCTTGTCGTTTCCGTCGTTGCGAAGGTTCGTGAGTGCGTCGGGAGTGTTCAGAAGATTAATTGAAGACCGATTATTGCAAGGCAAGTCACACAGATCCTAAACACAATCCTTTGAGCATGTTGATCCTATATTTATATTCTCTATTTATTTCAACTGTGCATTTACTTTCGAATGTCACTGGGTGGTGTGAATCTATTCCTTTATTATGGCCTGTTTGCATTGATTACTTTATTCCTTGATACCTTGGGTTATCATAACTTGACTAGTTGAGCTTTATATATTGGTTCAGCTAGATATTAAATATGATTGCTTAGCCATGCTTAGAAACATTAGCACACTATTGGGATAACTTATGACTCACTATTATTTAATGATGGCTTAATGATAGTTCACGATGGTCAATCGTGATTGGTTAATTAATTACTTGCCAACTAAAACTTGATAATGGTGGGTTGTGAGCACATGGTTTTGAGAGTCGTGCTCATGGCAATTAAGGACCGGTTCGCGAGCTACTGTTGTGAAACATTAACCGTGCCAACCACAAGCCAGCGTGGGCAACGGCTTTACCTTTTGTATAACATGATTCATTGCGGAGCACCAGACTGAGAAGTGGCGGAGATAAGCCCACGGGGGTCGCTGGGGAGTCCATGCCTTGTTTTATAAGGGGGTGATTATGATCCAGGAATGGTGCACTGTGGTGAGTTGTGTTGTGCAAAGGGTATTGTCACAGCCTCTATTCGGATACTTTCCAGTATCGCGACGCATGGTAGACATGATGTTGAGGCTGTGTCTTGTGGGTATAGTGGTACACCTCTGGCCAGAGTAAAACTATTCGAATAGCCGTGCCCGCGGTTATGGGCGGGTTGAGCAATGTTTTTCGTGATTAGTCTCACACCTCTCACAATAATTATGGATGTTATACCGGGTAATAATTTGCTTAGCTCCTGGTTTGGAGTTAGATCTGTTCAGCCGGGTATGGTTGTTCAGGATGGTTGGGCCTGTGCAGCATGGGTGTGCTGTTCAGTGTTGATTAAAATTCCTGATTAATTACTCCAATGTTTTACTTCTCTTAAATGTTTTGCTAAATGCTGCTTTTGCAAATAAGCCTATATTATGCCATCCTTTGGTATCCTTGTGCACTTGCATATTTGCTGTGTGGCTTGTTGAGTATATCATATGCTCATTCTTGCAATAATCAATCAACCTCAGTTGAAGAAAAAGGATCCAGAAGGAGAAGACGTTTGGCTTATACCCCAGTTGAGCTGCCTGTGGGAGTGGAGCCAGAGCTTCGCTAGATTTTATTTTCCGCTGCAGTTTTCTTCATGATGAGGACTAAGTGCCTCATAAGTAAGTATTTATCGTTTTAGTTAATTTGATGAATCTGTATATTAAATTGTCAGTTTGTGTACCTCGGCTAATTCCTGGACGAGGATTTTATGCACAAATAAGTTCGGAAATTACTAGTGAATTTCCGGGCGTGACATGTAACCACGTGCCACATACCACCACGGTATACGGACGGAAGACGTGACATAATTCCCAACCCATCCTAGCCATAAACAAGAGTACCGACCCAACCCCACCTACGGCCGGAACCCCCGGGACAGGTAGGCAGGACTGAGCCCCTAGCAGCAGGACACCGGCCCTGTGCCCTGACATCTCGACTACCGGGCCGCAGCTCGTGTAGCCTTCATTTGCCCTAGAGATGTCCATCGACCCCCGACTTCGTCCATCTCCATCCGTGTACTTTTGTTTATAACCAGACTGAGCCACAAACTAAGCTTTACCCACTAGACATGTGGAAGTACGGTAGTGCTTTGCAACAGAGGCCCGAGCTTAATCCTTATAGTACCCGAGGTACGACTAACAAAACCCAACCATGCACCTCGAGCCCAGTCTAAAACCATTTTGGGGGTTTTGAATAGAGGGGGAGGTGTGTGTCCAATTCCAACATAAGCCAACCATTCCATAGTGTCTAGGTGATATGAATATTCCCAAAGTCTAGAGTTGTAAAACCACCTAATGTTGCCTAATTAACCAGCGAAGCATCTACCTAAAATCATACTAGTGGTACCATGAGTAGAGTGTCCACTAGTTGGTGTTTTGTTTATTCTAGGGTGAACAAGGTAATAATAACAATAACAATAATAAGGTCATAACAAAGGTACATAGGCATGGCTAGATAAAACAGTGATAACGCGTGAATTTAAATAAAGCGATAATGCAATAATTTAAATCAAAATAATTTTATAAACTAGGATTCAATATGTTCAAGGATGATGTGACTTGCCTTGCTCACTTTCCCAAACGTCGGCTTCAACCTCCACGAAGAGCGGATCTTCCGAAGCTGCAACGTCTACACGACCAACGGAAAAGAAAAGGCTTTTACTCTAATAAACTCCATATAACAAGCAGGAGCAAAGCACAAAAATGGGTTCTTGACTTCTTAAGGAAAAATTAGAGACTTGAACGGTCCAATTCCGAGTTCAAATGGCCAAGTTATGGCCATTTGAAGTTTATATGCTCTTTAAATGAATATTTGCGAATTTCTTCATTTAAATTTTAATTTAAAAAGGGTTTATTGCGTCAGCCGAGGGGAGGGGGCGCGCGGACCGGGTCCACGGGAGTGGGGCCCACGCGGCAGCCTCACGGTCCACGGTGGACCGGGCGAACCCGGGCTCGCACCGGCCGGCGCCGTGGGCCCCACGCGTCAGCCGCACCCGAGGGCGCGGGCGGCTGACTGCCGGGCCCCACGCGGCAGCCACTCGGCGCGCCCGAGGGCGGCCACGCCGGCGCGGTCGGCGGGAGGCGGCTCACCTACGCCCCGATGGTCGCCGCCGGCGACCACCGGCGCGGCGGAGCGGCGGCCGAGAGAGGGGAGGGAAGGGGGAAAGGAGGCGACGGTCCACGGCTCACCCCGGGGCGACGGCGTCGACGGAGGAGGCGGCCGGAGCGGAGGGAGGCGGCGGCGCGGTTCGGGTCGACGGGGTCGGCGGCGTTCCGGCGGTCGGCGGACTCGGCGAGGGGGTGGACGGGGTCGACGGCGGTGCGGCGAAGCCAGAGGAGGCGACGCCGGGGCGGGAGGCGGTCCGGGGCGACAACGGCGGCGGACCGGAGCTCGGCGGCGAAGGCGGAGAGAGAGAGCAACGTCGCAAGCTCGAATCCGGCGAGGAGGAAGGGCGGCGAGAGGCGGAAACGGACGGAGGAGGCGCGGAGAGGGTTTATATAGGGTTGGAAGGGGGAGAGAGCGGTCGGAGGGGAAGGAAACCGGCGAGGGAGGTCCGGCCGCCATCAATGGCGCCGGCGAGATTTGCAGGGGCAAATCCGCCCGTTTGAACGCGAGAGAGAGAGGGAAAAATGGGGGGAAAGGGAGAGGGGATCACGGGGAGTGATTCCCCCCACTTTATTGCACGCGGGGACGGCGGGAGGCGGCGGGATTCGCGGCGGCGGCGGCGCTAGGGCGCGGGGGAGGCGGCGGGAGCGGCGGGAGGAAGGGGATGACGGGTGGGCCCCACCCGTCAGCGAGGGTGGCGGGCGGGCCCGCCCGTCAGCGGCGCGCGCGTGGGGAGAGGCCGAGTGGGCCGTGGGGAGAGGAGAGAGAGGGGGAGGGAGATGGGCCGAGGGGGAAGGAGGGAGGGCGGCCCAAGAGAGAGAGAGGGAAGGAAAAAGAGAGGGAGGAGGGAAGGACTTTGGCCGCAGGCCGAGAGAGAGAGGAAGGCTTTGGGCCAGACTTGGCCCAAAGGGAGGAGGGGGATTATTTTTAGCTTTTTCTTTTTAAATAAACTTTGATCAAGGTTGTTGTTGCTTAATAAATAATTCCCATGCTCTGAAAATTCAAGTAAAATTTGAGGGCTCCTTTTAGACCAAGGAGAATTTAACAAAAATTTTCCGGACCACATTCGAATTTTTCTTGTACGTATTTTAGTGTTTGCTAATTTCTTTTCAAATTTTAATTAATTCTATTATTCCTTTTAGGGAATGATTTTTATTTCGGAATGAATTTATGAGGACGTGACACTAAACATCTAGATCAATGCTCTACCTCCACATGCACCGTCACCCGAGAACCACCGCCGCTCGCACTGCCGTCGCCATTAATTCCGATGACCAATGCTTGCAAGAATACCACCTATAGCCTTGCCTTGAACCCCTTTACATTTTATCCTTAGGTTGCACGCCGAGATCTGCCGCCGTTTGCCACCGGCGAGCTCGAGAACGAGCTCGGGCATGGCTAGCTCTGTGTCAGCTCAATCCAACGACCTCTGTTGAGAAGAATCAAAACTCTAGGTACTAGTTTGTAAAACCTACCTCACACACAGAACAGTCACAGGACTGCGGGATGATTTCCTGAAACACTAGGGGCCACTTTTGCATATTGGCCTGAGACTGACCTGTGGACCCAATCTATTTAAATTCTGGAAAAATCTAAATGAAATGCCTAAAGCTTTATATTTTCATCAGAAAAACATGTAAACTTGTAAAATCCTTAACAAATTGAAAACAACTCGTTTTACAGTAATACAAATTACTGTTAACTCATCGAATCATGAACTTTAGTGTTATTGCATAAAAACTTGCACTCACAGTACAAATGTAGCCTCTAAAATTGGTCTAAGATAAATCATACATAAAGCATATACAAACTTATAAAATGCATACAAAATTCATTTCAACTCATTTTAGAGCAAACTTAGTTTCTACAGATCTACCAACATGTTCTCTAAAAACAAAGTAAAATAAAACATATACATACTTTACATCAAATGCCTCTAAAAATTATCTTTAAAATAACTAGTTTTGCATAAGCTGAACTTTAGAAGTTTATATAAAATTCATCTTATATCCTTTTTGAGTAAACTCAAGTTCTGTAGAATCATAGAGTTGTGCACTTCAATGTTATAAAATAAAAAGACATACTTACAGTATAATAAAAACCCCTAAGCATTTATCTAAGGAATAAGCAACATGGAGCATACCTTAAATTGTAAAATTTGTAGAAAATTCATCTTTAGTCTAAATGAAGTGAACCAAATTTCTATAGAACCAGCAAGTAATATACTTCAACCTAGTAGAGTGAATTATAGCACCCTCTGTACAGACCATAACTCTAAACCTTAATTTGGTACAATAGGTACTAAACACATAATAGTGGTTAAACAATACATATGAATAAGTATATATATGCATGGTAGCTCCAAATAAATCCAAATAAAACTTGTTAGGACCAGTGGAGCCATAGTTCCATCCCCATCTACCAAAACTTAGATGAACTTAGCTCATGCAACAATCTTTAGGTTGATAAGTTAAGTAATTAACATAGAACATCCCTATTTATAAAATGTGTAGTAAAATAATATAAACTCTAAAATTATGAACTAAGATTATATTATTTAACTAAAATACTCATTTTATACAACACTAGCAAGTTAGAGCAAGTTCTGGACCTAAATCTCCAAAGCCATGTGCACATAGAGACTTTATGCCTATATGCCTAGAACACGTTAAAACTTGTAAAATACATAAAGAATTCATATTAACTCTAAAAATTATGAAACCAAATGTGTTAGTCTTAGAAAACACATACCTTCACCTCAGCAAACATAAACATAATAAGAATCACCTTACAACAGCATATCACAATAGTACATAAGTAAATACTACCCTATACCGAGCAAACTTCTAAAATTCATAACTCTCAAATAAAAAGAGATAAAATAGAAATTCTTTTACCTAAATTCATATTAGACCAGTACCTATCCATTGTGCACTAATCAAGCATTTTAGAGCATTTTGGATTTTTCGCATATTTCGGTGTTTAATTGCATAACGTGTACTTTGTATAGATGATTGCTTAAACGGTGAAGAAGTGAATTAGGTGCTGACATTTTCCAGTTGCAAGGCAAGTCCAACCTCCCTCTCTTTGATCACTTTGAACCTATGTTTTGGAGGTTATTGAAAATGTTTGCAAATCTTGCATGTCGATTGTACACTAATAAATTAAAATTTTGTTAAACTTGTTAGACAAATTCCTATTATTTGCATTATTAACTTAACCCCACATATATCCATATCCCTCATTCCTAACCTTAGGAATCATATCGTAATACTACTTGGAATATGAGTTACATTGTCACTAGTTTACTATATTGCTTAGCCATGCTTAGAATTGTTTTACTTATCACTTGGGCTCATATTAACATGAAAAATGATTTTATTAAGATTCTGGACAGAGATGAATAAATGAAGTATTTGACAAATAAAATGATGGAAAACATGGATTTTAGGTTTGGGCCTCATGTGGTACACATAAGGTGATTAGTTGTGTACCGATAGGGGGAGTGTGATCCCAAACTGACCTAAGGACTTCACTCAATGTCAGTTCATTTCGTATACAGTACAACCACATGTGCTAGTATGGGATAGCCCAAGCTTAGTAAATTATTTATGGTTTAGCCTTACATTCTGGTAGGCCCGTGTGTATGAGTTCGTATAATTCAGAGGAGCTTCCTATTTACCCCGACGTGGTAGTTTAGGTGACTAAGCGTGTCCAATACAATGTTATTGTGCCACGTGGCGGGTTCCCGTTGTGTCCGCCACCACAGTGTTAAGTTTAAGGCGTGGGCCCGCGACTTAACGGTTCTAGGTCATATATCGAGTATGGCTTAGGATGGAGTAACACATATCATGCTGGTGTAAGGCTAAATCATGAATTTTGGAAAAGTTTTGTTGTGGGTAATAAATCAGGTACTTATGTATCGCGTGCCATGCTCTTGCATGATTATTATTTCGCATCATGTGGGTAAAGTGTACAAACTCTGCAGAGTAAAAACTAATCGATTAACCGTGCTCGCGGTCATGAGCGGTGTGTGGATATCTATTGTGTATAGACTTGTGTTTATTCTTCTAAATGCTGAAATTTACCTTCAAATTGTGATGAGATTTGAGAATGATCTCCTTGCTGCCATGGATGGCAATGAGGTGCATATTTACACATGATTAATATCTACTTTGATGCCCATATGCTAAAATACTAGCTTGCTGAAATTTATTTGAAAGCAAATCTGATTTGAAATTGTTTTATGCAAATAAAACTTGCTTTATGCTAAAAAGAACCATATTATGCCTTCCTTGATTATATGCCTTGCAAGTAGAGTGTTAGGTTTGTCTTGGTGCTTGCCAGTACATTATTTCTAATAATGTGCTGACTCTTGTTGTTGAATTAACCTTTTGCTTGCAGGTTTTAGATTTAGTCTTTGAGTGATGCGGGTATTCGACTGCTTCTTCTAGGGCTTGAACTTAATGGGGGTAAACCCCTAGTCGGTTTGCTTCTGGATTGGGTAGACAAGCTTCCACTGTTCTATTATTTATTTGGCCGGTCGGCCAATGTAACTAAAGTAGATGTAGTTTATAATCGCTTTCATCTTATTTGTGTTTGCTATGTATAACCATGCTTGAGATGAAAGTGTGAATCTAGTGCACATCCTAGGAACTAGATTCACATGAGTATGAGTTAAGAATATTTGAGATGTTGTAGATCTTTAGCCATTTTTGTCAAGTCTCCTAAATGTGTAATACATCTGGTCGCCGCCTTCGAGTGGTTTGACTGGCACATCTCAGGCTGAAGTTGACTGACAGGCTAAAGGCCCAGCAATGTCTCCAATATTCCTCTCTCAAGGCGTTGGATATTTCATTATGCTTGTTTGATGACTTGAATTATTCATTTCATCTCTTAATTATAATAGAAGGTCCAGAGAGCCTACGACACTAATATAGTTATAATTGTAATTATTGCAGAGATATGGACATGCTCTAATGGATGTATCATTCGCCGAGGTATTTGCCGCCATATATGAAGAAGTATCTAAATTTATTGATATTGTTAAGGCGCATGCTGAGAAAAACAATAAGAGGTGGATATATTGTCCATGTGCTAGATGTAAGAATGAAATGTTATGGGCATATCTTACAACAGTAATGGAGCACTTAGTGAGTCGTGGATTTATGGATAACTACGTTATATGGACACATCATGGCGAACATGACGAAGATCGACCCAATGAAAAAAAAAAGATTGGCCGGATGTTGAAGACATGGATTACACGGATGGTTGTGGTGAAGACAATATTGATCTAGAGAAAATGGTATGCCATGCAGATCTGGAGGTGCTAGTTGGGTCGGCTAGAGGTTTAGATAATTTTAAAGCTTTGAAGAAGGCAGCGAAGGATGTTTTGAATGATAAGTCAAAGGGCCGTGATAGTGAGTTCCTAATATTATGGTAAGTTCTTGAACTTATGAGGTTGAAGGTGATATTTGGATGGTTTGATAGTAGCTTCGACAGTCTTCTTAAACATTTGAAGATCATGCTTCCGAACCCTAACTCATTACCATCGAACACATATTGAGCGAGGAAACTCATATGTCCCCTTTCCCTTCGTGTGGAGAACATTCATGCGTGTGTGTTGGTATTTCTTAAACTCACAGATAAAATCCGCAAGCGCACGGAAAATACCAATGTATTACTTCACCCGGGAGTATTCCAAGGTATCGATTTCCACAGGGAACGTGTGTGTCGGCTCTTCACCAGGTTCGTCTAATGACACGAAGCTAAGATTGGCTAAGGGTAGAGAGGATTTACTAGTGAGAGACAGTGTCGAATATGTGTACGTAGTCGGTTACAGTTTAAGACTTGGAGTTGTGATATGTATTAGGACCAAAGTATGAGTTGGACTCTATCCTATGATCTCTCATAAATAGAGGGGCATGCCTGTTGTAACCGAATGGCGACTTAGCATAGCGACAGGGAGCGGCTACCGGCGGTGTTTGGCCATGAGTCGTTGTAACTCTGATACACTGTATATGCTGGATCGGTGAGAAGCGCCCGTAATCAGTGCCCCGGAGATGTAGGCTACGGCTGAACTCCGTTACCAAATATCGTGTCTCGGTGTCGTCATCATGTTTGGATCTCCTATGGCGTTTTCTTCCGCGTTTAGTTACCGATGTCGATTCCGGGGCTTGTTTTAAACAAGTGGTATCAGAGCCCAAGGTTTGGAATCTGGAATAGTTTCCATGGGTCACATGGTGGGGAGGCCATGTAACAAGTCTTCGGGGTCACATGGGTTGATGTGACGGGGGAGATTGTTGGGCCCGATGTGTGACGGGTGTTGACGGTCGTTATCGACCAATTTCGACCATCAATATTACCCAATATATGAAGACTAACTATGCTTGGTATTTCTTAGCGACACTACTGGAAATATAATTCCTAGCAATAGCACTAAAAATAATCCTGGTATATTATGGTTCAGATGTGATCCGCAAGCGCACGGATATACCATTGTAGCATTTCACCTAGGAGTATTCCAAGGTATCGTATTTATTTTATCCTAATGGAAGATATAATAAGAGAGTACTATGCTAACAATTCATATATTACTTATATACATCAAAGTCTATGCAAGGGTTAATTCAGTTCAAAGGGTAGGTTGACACACAGAAGAAAGAACTATGAACTACTCTCTCTCTCTAAATATAATCTAGGCTAAGCGGAGAAAGAATAGGAAAAGTATCATTGTTGTACTTCTAGTATACATACATCTTTAGCCTCCTAGTAGACAGTCATGCAACCAATACCCCGTACCCAATGTCCTCCTGGTGTTTCGAGAGACCACCCCTGGTTCCGAGTTCCTTACGATAACCTGTCATGGCCATCCAACCGGGGTTAAATACGGAGGAGTGCCCTCCCCAGGAAATTGCACTTAGGATAATATACACATGCAGAGGAACACCCGTACTGAGCTGTCACCATCAGCGGCCAGCCTCTGAACCACTGTATATTACCCCAATTAATGGTATCTAATAATCTAAACACCGCGCTTACATTACTAGATACTACTCTACATCCTTGCAACCGACATAGAGCAACCGAATACGAGGACACTAAAACCACACCAATACACTTATCTGGAAAGCTAGTTACATGACTATATTGATTCAAGTATAAAGTAAAGTCGGTACTCAAATAATATGAATGGAATAAAATACCGAAAATGTATAAAGAAGAATATTCTATTAATTCAATAAGTCTTACAAAAGAAGAGAGGAAAGCTACTAGAGCCATACCCAAAATATCCTAAAGACTTGAGGACTATGAAGACTATTCTATTTCCTACTCCACTAGCACTAGAACTACTAAACTAAACTTGAGAGAGCTCTTGATCTTCTTCTTGAGGTGTGTGTGAGAATGAATGAGAGGAGGGGTATTTATAGGCCATGAGGTGCCTTGGGAGTGTGGAGATGCTCCAAGCATTCTAGGAGCATCTTTGCTCTCCTCATGACAAGTGGCATGATGAAGCATTCAAAGAGCATCTTTCACCCTCCGTGTGCCATGTGTCCATGCTTATGACGGTTTCCACCGGTAGAAACGGCCACAACCGTCATTAGGAAACAGTTACTACCGACCTCGGCTTGGGCCTGGGCTGATTGGGCTTAGCCATGATTTGGCCGAACCCTGGTCAGCTCCCCTAACGCTCATTTTTTTCTGCTAGACTGACAGGTGGGTCCCTCTGACGGTGACATCCATTTTGGGCCAAATTCAGATATATATAAATTGGACCTTTGGGCCTCCTAATGGATTTGTAGGTTACTGGCAGACTTTCGACCGATTGATCGATATGTTTCCACCGTCTTTCACTTTACTTTGGTAGCTTCTCCTGCATTGGTTAGTTTGCCAAGCACATAGTGGAATAGAATATTTTATTTGCGAAATAATGCGCCGTTGCTAGGGAAGATAAATGATTAAGAGTTTACTACATGCTAATAATTTTATATATTACCTCTATATGATCACTGTCCTTTGTTGGCAACCGTTGTTTGTTTTCTCTTTTATTTGAGAACAGGGTAGTGCATGATTGGTTTGGATTTGCTGATCAATTTCAAAGAGAATCCAAAATCACTCCTGAGAAGAGCCAGACCTAGAGTCATCTCTCCTCAAGTGACTTTATCAGCAACCGGATCAGCATACCAGCATCATCAACACTTAACAATACAGCTGAGAAGACACTTCGCGAGTTCGCTGATCTCTCCACTGGCAAAGTGCCCGTTGGACCCCGAGTCGGCATGGAGATGGTGACTTTTTATCTGAAAACCAGCCTAACCAACATAGCGCAGGCTAGCCGTTCTGTGGCAAGCCTAATGAGGATGCAAGTGCTCATATGCACAAATTCCTGGATATCTGTAGCACGGAGTCAGTCTAGATACTATGAGGCTCTGACTGTTTCCGTTTTCCCTCCTCGGAAGAGCAAAACAGTGGTTCTACGCCAACCGTGCAATGGTGAATACCCGGAATAAGTGCTCAACGGTATTCCTCTCAAAATTCTTTCCGATGGGCAAGACCAACGCTCTTCGTGGGAGAATATCCATCTTTCAGCAGACGAGGGATGAAACCATTCCTGAAGCTTGGGAAAGGCTGCAGGAGTACGTCACCACCCGTCCTCATCATGGGACGGACGAGTGGCTCATCCTACAGAATTTCTTCAACGGATTAATCCTCTCGTCCCAGGATCACCTGGGCGCTGCTGCTGGAGGAGCACTCTTCTCAAAGACGGTCAGAGATACCAATGGCTTGATTGAGAAGATGGTCTCAAATATGGGTTAGAGCGAGGAACGACTCCAAACCCGTCAACGCGGCATGCACACCATCAGAGATACCATGCCTATGCAGTTTGATAACTACTTTAATATTAGCTAAACACTAAAGAAACCACTATATATTGTTTGTCACCACTACACCCACCTCAATCCTACTTTGGGATATGTTGGTATTTCATAACATTACTAGAAATATAATTCCCAGCAATGGCGCAAAAATACTCCTGGTATATTATGGTTACATAGTTCATCCGCAAGTGCACGGATATACCATTGTAGCATTTCACCCGAGAGTATTCGAAGGGTATCGTATTTATTTAATCCCGTGGAAAGATCATAGTAGAGAGAACCATTCTAATAATTTATATGTTACTTTTTTTTAACGGTTAAACAGCAGGAGAGGCTCCTACTGTGATATATTAAAATAAAATATGTGCAGGAGAGAGATAGTAAGGGGGAAATAAAAACAGCAGAAAGAGAAAGAAGATTTTTAGCTAATAGATTGTATCCATGATTGCCAACTTGGTTTGATTAAAGTCTTTACTCTATGCACATGCCAAGTAAATTCCTCTTGAAACTGATGGGTACTCCGTTGAATATGAGATCATTTCTTCTAGCCCATAAGTTCCAACATCCAATTCTAAGAATTTCCATAAAAAAGGGGTGTGGAAATTGTCGTTGTGCTGTCATTATCATGCTCATGAATTCCATATTCAGGTTCCATGTTATACCAAGATGGTTCCAACATTGCTGAGCAAAATGGCAGGAGAAAAACAAATGGGTGTAGTCTTCTGTGGTTGCCGAATTGCAGATATTGCATATGGTTCCCCTTTGAGTGTTAAATCGCTTTCTTTGTAAGAGTTCTTTCGTATTTAGTCGATCCATCAGAAGTAACCACAGGAAAACCTTTATCTTCATAGTGTATTTACTTTTCCAAACAAGGGTAAGAGGGATATCTGGCTGAATATGAGCAAAAAAGAGGTCATACAGTCGTTTGGGTTGGTATATGTTTGGAGACCATATGTAATTCCATTGATCAGCTTCTTCAGATGGATTAGCAAGGGCGATGTGATTTGTTAACTCATGCCATTGACTAATAGCTTGCTCTGGGATAGGGATGTGGAAAAGTTGTTCAATATTGCTTGATGAGAGGTTGAAATTCCTGAAAGATATGTCCTCCTGTCTTGGATAAGAAAAAAATGAGACTGAGAGTGTCTTGCAGAATTTGACCATTCCAATTGTCTTTCCATACAAGGGTTGTGTTTCCAATCCAATAGCTACAGTTGTGATTGCTCTGAAAATAGGGATGAGCCTAAAAATGTCCTTCCACCAAAATGACCCTTTTTCCTTATGTTAATGGGGTGGTTTGTCTGAGTCAGCGTAATATTTGTTCCGAATTAACTTTACCCATGGTAGATCTTTGCAATTAAAAAATCTGTCAAGATGTTTGATGAGGAGAGCAATATTCTGCACTTCTAAATTCAGAATTCCCAACCCACCCTTATTTTTAGGCTTACATACCAGATCCCAGGCTGCCAGTGTCATCTTGCTCTGTCAATATGCTGAATGATCTTTTTTGGGAGTTTTAGGGTGCACATATAGTAGGTTGGGAGAGCTGACAATACTGAGTTGACCAAAGTCAATCTTTGTCCCTGATTGAGATATACTGAAGTGGATGGTAATCTTCTTTCGATTCTGTCTACTAAAGGTGCAAAATCAATGATTCTTGGCTTGTTAATGCCCATTGGTAATCCCAGATATGTAAAAGGCATTGAGCCTACAGAGCATCCAAAGGTGCCAGGTAGAATTTCCATATTATTCCCATCCACATTTATGGGCAGCATACATGACTTGTGATAGTTTATCCTGAGGCCTATGCAGACAGAGAAGGATTGAAGAAGAGCTTTGAGACATAAAACTTCTCTTCGTTTGGCAGGCATGATTATCAAGGTGTCGTCGGCATACTGGATTATTGGGTAGGAGTTGGAATGTGTTGTGATAGGAGGAGAGATGATACCAAGTTCCTTTGCTTTATTGATGATGGATTGAAGGAGATCTGCTGCCAACACAAAAAGTAATGGGGATAGAGGATCTCCTTGTCTTACTCCTCTTTTACAGGTGAACTGTCTACCAGGTACTCCATTGAGTAGGATTGAGGTGGATGCAGTGGAGAGAATTTCTTTGGTCCAAGATAACCAAGTTTGATCAAAACCTTTTGCTTGAAGGATTTTTAGGATAGCTTCAAGTTCTACTAGATCAAAAGCCTTCTCAAAGTCTATTTTTATAATTATAATTTCTTTCTTGCTCTGATGGCACTGGTGGATGTATTCAAAACTCCAAGCCACACAGTCCTGAATTGTTCGACCCTTAATAAACCCATATTGATTTTCATGAATCAGGTTCAGAATAACTGTATGCAATCTGTTAGCCATAATCTTGGAGGTGAATTTCAAAGCAAAGTTTTGCAAGGCAATTGGTCTGTAGTCATTAGGGCTTTCTGGGCTGGGCTTCTTTGGGACTAGAGTGATGAAAGAATTGTTTAAGTTTTGTATTGATGTTCGATTACTGAAAAAGTGGTCTGCCAGAGCATAGAAATCTTCAGAAATTATGTGCCAGCATTTCTGGAGGAATAACCCGTTGAAACCATCTGGTCCTGGAGCTCTGTCTGTTGGCATGTGTTTAATGACTTGGTCCATTTCATCTCTGGTTGGGATAGCAGACAGGAGATTCAAATCAGGGACTTGCTGTATTAGTTGATTTAGGTCAAAAACAAAGTGAATGGGCTTAGAGGTGCCCATTCTGTCTTCGAAGGTATTTAGCAGCACTTGAGCCTTTTCTTCATGGGAAGAAACTATTCTGTCATCCACCTTTAAATGTGAAATTTTGTTTCACCTATGTCTGTCTGTAGCTGCAGCTTGGAAGTACTTTGGGTTTTCATCCCCAAACTTAACCCATCTGATTGTGTATCTCTTTTTCCAGAATTCATTCTTATATTTCAGTAGTTCAAGAATATGATCTTTTAGGATGGCTCTGTAATTCCATTCCTGAATGGCCAGCTCTTTGCTCCTCAATATTGTCCAACATTAGTAGAAGTTCATTGCAGTTTGAAATAAGTGAGTGCAGGTTAGATAGTCTCTTGCTCCAGATTTTGAGGCCTCTTCTTACATTTTTCATCTTTCCATTCAGACAGATAGCTTTATTATTTCCTCTAACAGGAATGTTCCAGAAATATGTGACTACATCCAAAAAACCCGGCATGTTTATCCAGTAGTTTTCAAATCTAAAAATTTTAGATTTGGGAACAGAGGTTTCAATAGAGATATTACATGGGGCATGATCTGAGATATATTTTGCCAGAGCTGTGACAGAAGTATGGGGAAATTTCAGACTCCAAGCAGGGGAGGTAAAGACCTAGTCAAGTTGCTGTAACAGGGGCTGATCTTGCATATTACTCCAGGTGTAAGACACTCCTTTTAGGGGGATCTCAATTAAACCAATGTTACTAATGATTTCATTGAAAATGAGAATTTCATTCATGTCCCCACCAGGTAAATTTCTATTTTGCACTGAACGAATGAAATTGAAATCCCCCATTAGAATCCAGTTCTGATCTATGTCCATTTCAATGTTATTTAGCCAGGTGACAAACTCATCTCTCAATTCCCCAGCACAAGGGCCATAAATATTAGATAAAAACCAGGTTTCATGCAGAGAGGAGTTTCAGACAAACTGGACCGTGATGGCATAAGGTAGATTTTCAATCAAGGATCCAGTTAAAATGCTGCTGTTCCAGATAATAATTATTCCCCCTGAAGTTCCATTAGATGGATGAAAGATGAATTTATCAAATCTTCTAGGGCAGAATTTTCTGATGTATGAATGATCAAAATGTTCTCGTTTTGTTTCTTGCAGGCAGATTATTGAGCATGCAGATTCTGAGATCTTTTCAGAGAGGGCCAGCCATTTTTGAGCTGAATTTATACCCCTGATGTTCCAACACAAAATGTTACAGTTTATATTATTGTTATAATTCATTTGACCAAATTGAGAGGAAGCTGATATGGTTGCAGATCATATTAGATATAAACCTTGTGCGTTTTACGCTTTGCATTTTTCCGTTTTTCTGTTGCATTGCATGCGCGTGAGCTCCGGTTTGTGGACGCCGCGCGCGTAGGGGTCATGGCGTTGGAATAGCTGCGCGTGGCCGAGATCAGCGGGGGCATGCGCACGTCGCGAACTCGTGGGGATGGACGCGAGCGATCCGCGGCGTGGGCCGGTTCCATAGCTGGATTTTTCCTTTCTTGCATCTTCGTTTTGCTATAAATAAGGAGAAGAAAACAGAAAAGCTGCAGGAAGTTTTACGAAGCGCCAACTCTCGTGTGTCTCTGCTCATTTTCAGATTATCTACAGTGTCGCGTGCGTTGTATTCGTCCGGTGTTCGTTCTCGCCCGCTCGCTGATTCGTTGGGATTTCCTGACAATTGGTATCAGAGCAAGGTTTAGGGCTTGGACGCATGATCGTGCTCTTGAAGTTGCACTCATGCCTCGCCGTCGCTCGTCGTCCCTGACGAAGCGCACTCTAGGAGGTTCCGGCAGCCACGCCTCGGGCAGCGGCGGGAACGACCGCGGGTTGGTGATTCACCGCGTGGTCAAGGAGGCGGGAGGCGCGGCGAACTACCCCGTGCTCACGAAGACAAACTACAACGAGTGGTCTTTACTGATGAAGATCAAGCTGCAAGCTCGATGCTTGACTGCTTGTGGGGCACCATTGATCCGGGAGGGGTCGCAGTGGAGCTCCATGAAGATCGAATGGCGTTGGACGCCATTTGCAGCGCCGTCCCCGTCGAGATGATCTCGACGCTAGCGACCAAGGAGACGACGAAGGCAGCGTGGAACTGCATCAAGACCATGCGCGTAGGCAAGCCGAGTGCACAGAAGCTGCGCTCCGAGTACGAGGCTCTCGCGTTCCGCGACGGGGTGTCGGTCGAGGACATCGCCATGCGGCTCAACACCATCGTGACGCAGCTGTCCACGTTGGGCGACCCTGAGCCGGACGACAAGGTTGTCGAGAAGTACCTTTGTGTCGCTCGGCCTAGGTTCTCACAACTCGCTCTTTCCATGAAACATTGCTCGACATCTCCACTTTGTCCCTGGAGGAGGTCACTGGACGCCTCAAGGCGGCTGAGGACTCTGGCCAGTCGTCGTCCTCGTCCTTACCAGGTGGCAGCGGCAAGCTCTATCTCACCGAAGAAGAGTGGCTTGAACGTCACAAGAAAAAGGAACAGGAGGCGAAGAAGGGCAATGGCGGAGGCAACACCCGTGGCAAGCGCCGCGGCGGGCAAGGGTGCAATGGTAGTGGTGGTGGCGACAACGCTAGCCCGGTGCGCAAGAAGGACAAGTGCCGTAATTGTGGCAAACTTGGCCACTGGGCCAAATATTGCAGGAGCAAACCAAAGCAGGAGCAAGCGCACGTGGCCCAGGAGGAGGATGAGCCCACGCTCATGCTCATGACGGGCGGCTGCATTGATGTGGTGGAGGAGACGGGCGCGCCGTGCGCGACACCGTCGCCGCCCGCATTGCGGCCTCGCCCAGACGTCATCGAGTTTGTGGAGCAGAAGGTGATCGCCGCGCTGGACGACGCCACCGACCACGACAACAAGCGCTAGATCCTCGACACCGACGCGTCGAACCACATGACCGGCTCAACACCAACGTCACCGGCAATGTCCGACTCGGGGATGGCTCGCTCGTCCACATCGGAGGGCGCGGCACCATCCTATTCGCCTGCAAGAATGGTGAGCGCCGCATGCTTCACAACGCCTATGTTGGTATTTCTTAACGACATTACTAGAAATATAATTCCCAGTAATGGCGCAGAAACACTTCTAGTATATTATGATTACTGAGTTCATCCGCAAGCGCACGGATATAGCATTGTAGCATTTCACCTGAGAGTATTCCAAGGGTATCGTATTTATTTTATCCCGTGGGAAGATCATGTAGAGAAAACTCAACTAATAACTTATATATTACTTGTGATAATCATATTCTAAGCAGGGGTTAAGATAATCCAAGGGTAGAGTAACACAAGCATTACTACTCATCCTCATAATAATTAATCTAACCTAGGTGGAAAGAAAAGAGAAAGAGAATCTATTCCTATACTTCTAATATACATAGTATACATACATTCTAGTTAACTGGTATACTAGCTAATACTCTCTATCCGATGCCTTCCTGGTACTTCAAGAAGCCACCCTTGACTGCCGAGTTCCTTACGACAGCCCGTCATGACCAACCAACCGGGGCTAAAGTCGGAGGAATACCCTCCCAAGGAAATTAACTTAGGATTATTGTCACGCCCGGAAATTCACTAGTAATTTCCGAACTTATTTGTGCATAAAATCCTCGTCCAGGAATCAGCCGAGCTACACAAACTGACAATTTAATATACAAATCCATCATAATAATAACGTTACACACTTACAAAAGAAAAGAAAACAGCAGCGGAATAACAGTCTAGCGATGGCTTCAGCTCCACTCCCACAGGCAGCTCAACTGGGGTATAAGCCAAACGTCTTCTCCTTCTGGATCCTTTCTCTTCAACTGCGGTTAATTGATTATTGCAAGAATGAGCATATGACATACTCAACAAGCCACACAGCAAATATGCAAGTGCACAAGGATACCAAAGGATGGCATAATATAGGCTCATTTGCAAAAGCAGCATTTAGCAAAACATTTAAGAGAAGTAAAACAGTGGAGTAATTAATCAACACTGAACAACACTGAACAACACACCCATGCTGCACAGGCCCAACCATCCTGAACAACCATACCCGGCTGTACAGATCTAACTCCAAACCAGGAGCTAAACAAATTATTACCAGTTATAGCATCAATAATTATTGTGAGAGGTGTGAGACTAATCACGAAAAACATTGCTCAACCCGCCCATAACCGCGGGCACGGCTATTCGAATAATTTTACTCTGGCCAGAGGTGTACCACTGTACCCACAAGACACAGCCTCAACATCATGTCTACCATGCGTCGCGATACTGGAAAGTACCCGAATAGAGGCTGTGACAATACCCTCTGCACAACACAACTCACCACAGTGCACCATTCCTGGATCATAATCACCCCCTTATAAAACAAGGCATGGACTCCCCAGCGACCCCCCGTGGGCTTATCTCCGCCACATCTCAGTCTGGTGCTCCGCAATGAACCATGCTATACAAAATGTAAAGCCGTTGCCCACACTGGCTTGTGGTTGGCACGGTTAATGTTTCACAATAGTAGCTCGCGAACCGGTCCTTAATTGTCATGAGCACGACTCTCAAAACCATGTGCTCACAACCCACCATTATCAAGTTTTAGTTGGCAAGTAATTAATTAACCAATCACGATTGACCATCGTGAACTATCATTAAGCCATCATTAAATAATAGTGAGTCATAAGTTATCCCAATAGTGTGCTAATCTTTCTAAGCATGGCTAAGCAATCATATCTAATATCTAGCTGAACCGATATATAAAGCTCAACTAGTCAAGTTATAATAACCCAAGGTATCAAGGAATAAAGTAATCAATGCAAACAGGCCATAACAAAGGAATAGATTCACACCACCCAGTGACATTTGAAAATAAATGCACAGTTGAAATAAATAGAGAATTTAAATATAGGATCAACATGCTCAAAAGATTGTGTTTAGGATCTGTGTGACTTGCCTTACAATAATCGGTCTTCAATTAATCTTCTGAACACTCCCGACGCACTCACGAACCTTCGCAACGACGGAAACGACAAGCTAACACGCAAAACAAAGAAAAAGACTAATAAAAACCAAATAAACAGTACATATAAAGTAAACAAACATGTAGATCTCGATTTTAGATGAATTTAGCAACTTGAACCACTCAAAACCGAGTTACGATGATTTAGTTATGAATTTCTGAAGATTTAATCTATTAGAAAAACAGGAAAAAGAAAAACGATGATGACGTCATGATGACCTCATCAATGGCCGGACCAAGATGGCGACCTCGCCGGAGATTGGATGGTCGGCTGCGACTTTGGAGGACATGAACACGTAGAGGACGACGAGACGAACCCAACGGTACTCACCCTCGAACCAAACGACGAACGACGACGGCCGGCGACGAGGTCTAGCGGCGGCGCGGCTTCGGTCGTCGGCGGCGACGGGGCTCCGGTGACCGGCGACAGCGGGGAGAGAGCGGCCGAGCTTCTCCACCCTCTCGCGCACCTAACGGTGGTGACGGCGACCGGCGGCGACGACGGAGGCGGCGGCGCGACGCGGATGGAGCTCGGCCGGCGACGACGGCGGGGTGGAGCACGTGGCGGCGGCGCTACGAGGCACGGGAGACCACGGGAGAGGGGGCAAACGAAAGAGGAGGACTAGGGGGTCCTATTTATAGCCTTGGATTGAAGAGATTGGACTCCTCCCGCAAGAAATCGATCCGGGAAATCAAAAACTCGGTTTTGGAGATAAACTCGAAAACGAGTTCGATTCGGATAAGATACTCAACGATTAGCTCCGATTTTGGGGGTAAAGATAGAGGAGGATAAGAGGAATATTTTCCCTCAACTAATTTTAGAAATACACAAGGGGAAAGGTCAGATTTGGAGGAGAAAAACCGAGCCAAAACGGTCTCAGTTCGGCTGCTAGAGGTAGAAGATAAACAGTGTTGAGGGAGGCAAATTAGACTTTTCGTCTTGGGCTGGCTGAAAACAAAGCAAAGAAAGAAAGAGGGAAGGGGGGAACTCGGCTGGGCCGACTTGGGCTGCACGGCCGTGCACACAAAAGAGGGAGATGGGCCGGAAAGGGCCCAAGACTAGGAAGAGGATTATTATTACTTTTCCAATTAAATTAATCAATGAAATGATCTTTGAATTGTTAAAAATACTTCCTATGCTCAAATAATTCCAAGAAAAATCTTGAACATACTTGGACACCCAAAGTATTTAAAAATATTAAAACCAGACCATTTAATGATTAATTTAATATGTGGGTAATTACTGAAATGCTCTTTGTATGATTAAAAATTAGGAATTGAGCTCCGAAAAATCCGATAATATTCCAGAGAGTATAATTATCCATGGAGAATTTAATAAAAAATTAAATCCATTCATGCTTTATATTTAGGAAATTTTATTTCCCACATTTAACTTCACTTGTAAATTAATGAACATTTAATATAAATTCTAATAATAATTTATTAAATAATTTATAAATCCTGATACAAAAATCAGGATGTGACAATTATATATAGACGCGGAGGAATACCCGTACTGAGCTGTCACCATTAGCGGCCCACCTCTCATCCGCAATATATAACCCCAAATAATGATATCCCGTATTCTAGACACCATGTCTAAACTACCAGATACAACTCTAATATCATCAAAGCATAAGCAAACACTATACCCACACCAAAACATCTCCCAGATAAGCTAGCCGTATATTCAGTATAACCAGAACATAATGTAAAGTAGGTACTCATATACTCGGAAAGTATTTCAATACCATAAATGTATTTAGAAGAGTATTCTAATAAAAGTACAAAGTTTACAAAAGAGGAAAGGAAAGCTACTAGAGCCATACCCGAACTCTTCCGAAGACTTCCGGACTCCTTATTCCTATTCTAATTCTATTCCACCAACTAGATACTACTAAACTAAACTTGAGAGGAATGAGAGAGATGGGGGTTCGGCCGAACCCCCTGGTTCGGCCGAACCATGGGCTAGCCCAAACCAGCCCATCCTCGGCTGACGACTTCCTCTATTGCTTCACTCCGTAGACTTGTGAATTTTGGTCCAATTCATTGTGTCAATTCTGAGTTCTTGTCCCATTCGTACATAAGTCTGGTTCTCGACATCGTCCGATTGATTTATCGTTTGTGTTGATGTCGATTTTCCTCCACTTTATTGTCATTCTTTGCAAAAGGTTAGTAGACCTAGTACTAGTGGAATATTATTATTCTAACAAACATATGCATTGCAAGCATCACTAGTTCTTTCCTGTTTTAGTAATATTGACGGTCGAAACTGATCGATAACGACCGTCAACAAAACCCCCCAAGCTTGAACCTTTGCTCGTCCCGAGTGAAGGACGAAAGGAAACAAAGACTTGGTTGTTGATCAGGAGTTGCTACTATGCTGCGTATCTCAAAAATACAGGTGCAAGGTATATGTACTCTCTCTCAGATTAAATAATCTTTGGCACGTTGGCTTACCCTTACCCCTGATTCCCACGAGACACTGCTTCTCCTTGCCTTGGGCGGTTGAAAGACAGAACAACAATTAGAGCACCAATCACCCGATCTTTATTCAACTCTTATTCCGGAAGTTTTCAAATGATTTCGGAAAAGAAAACCAAGTTCCTCAAATGATTCACTCAGTCTCTCTAAGTGTATCATTTTGAATTCCTCACCAAAAGATGCCTTTTTTATTCCTACTCTATGGTTTTGATATGTGGAGCTTGGTAGGGATCAAACATGGCATACTTGCATTCACATTTGTTACTAAGTCAAAAACTTAGACTAAAGCAGATAACTAAACATACTCAAGATCAAGATCGTGCATAATGTGTGTGTGGTATATAGTGGAAATGGTATATGAGGAAGAAAAAAAACAAAATGCTTCTCCTTTGTGCTTTCTTTCTTCTCTCAAAAATCCTTCTTTTATTTATTAGGAGAGGGCATGGCTACATTTCTCTCTCTTTTTTTTTCAATATCATGCACATGCTTGATGGAGCATAACTTTTTTTTTTCATAACCATGCCTTTCTCTCCTCTTTTTTTTCTTTTTTTTTCAAAAGGATTTTCCTTTTCGGGAGAAGAAAGCACATGAAAGCATGGAGGATTTATTTTGGTGGAAATATGGATATGGAATGGAATATTGCTTAGCTCCCAGTGTAGGAGTTTAGCATGTGCATAAAAGTGGGTGTATGATCTTGATCATAGAGCATGAGAAGTATCTGTACAAGTCACAAGAGTTTGACAAAGTTCAATGGAATGTCAAGTAACCAAAATGTATATGGTTTAATCATGATAACACATTTTTGGCTCTGGTAGCAATTTATATCAAATGAGGAACTTTCAACATCTGGAATTCAAGCCAAAATAGTATCAGGATCATAGCAACTCATATTTACTATCTCATATCTCGCGACAACCTAGACTTGATCAGCAAGTGCAGCCCATTTATCTCAGGTTTCCGGATAATTGTTGGCTACTCATATTTAACCTTTAAGAGAGTATTTACCAAGAACCCATATATCAGAGATATAAAACAGAGCAACTATTCATCATTTCAACAAAGAGAACTAGCTTGTCTTACCTAGCATGAATCAAACCTATCCTATCTTTTTATTATTTTCTATTTTGCAAATTTTTATGTTGTTTTCATTTTTTATAGGATGCAATTGGAAAGCAAATATGCAATTGGAAAGGGAAATATGCAATGTGATACAAGTTACCTCAGTGGGGGGAGCGTCGCTCCCCCCAAGCTTGGCTTTCGCTCAGGGTCCTTGATAAGGATTGAACCCCTGAAAGCGAAAGTATGCCTGAAGGTCATCATGCTGTTGCTGCATTATGTTGTTGATGTTGGTAAACTGAGCATTAGCAGATTGTTGCCATTCTTGCGTTTGAGCTATGTGTTTTGCGAGGTCATGCTGGATCTCCCCCGTCTGCACATCAAGGGTGTTCATCCTCCTAGTGATTTCACCCAAGTCCCAACGAGTGGAACTCAAGCGCCATTCACATGGGGATGGAGGCATACCACTTGATATAGGAGGTTGATTGTCCCCAGTGGATGTCATGAGGCGCATGCCACCGGTCCTCACTGGCGCTTGACCGGGTTGAGACCCCGATGATATGGCGTGGAGCTTGGGTCCATCCAGGTGCATCCCCAGTTGGTGCCCAACCTGCCTCATACATCTATACGGGTGTCGAGGATGATGAACTTCCTTGTTCGTTCCTTGTCATGTTGCGCGTCTCCCTGTATGTTCCACATGCACGAGATTCTTCTATGGTCTGCAGGGGAATGGTTAGTTCATGGCAGTTGTACAAATGATACCCCGCATTTGGCAACGAGATTTCATTTGTACAACCGGGGAAAAAGTATATCAAAGATCCATCTGCTCCATGTTTCAAAATATGCCCTTGCACTAGATAGGCCTCATCAATACGCGGATGAGCGGCTGAGATAAAAGCAATTTGGTCGCTAACGACCCCTAGCCCTTTTGCTATCCAAGTAATCAGACAAGTGCACTCAACAGGAGCAGAGAACTTTATACTTTCTAACCATTGTCTTATCATACATTACACAGGAGAAATTTTGATCTTTCTAACCATGGCAAACATGATAATTAATTCATCTCCCCTAATGGGTCTCAGATCACTTCTAGGAAACAAAGTCATAGCAATCCATTTGTGCATGAGCCTAAGTGTAGGATTATGGATATCATTCGTTCTAGGTTTCTTGCAAATTGGAGCACTAGAAATATCTTCCCAAAACCTATTTTTCTCGAACCCAGAAATTCCTTTCTGGAGATCAATTTTACAGGAATCGTAAAAACCAAGAAGTGTACTCAAGCCCTTCCATGTGAGTGTTGTCACATCCTGATTTTTGTTTCAGGATTTATAAATTATTTAATAAATTATTATTAGAAGTTATATTAAATGTTCATTAATTTACAAGTGAAGTTAAATGTGGGAAATAAAATTTTCCTAAATGTAAAGCATGGATGGATTTAATTTCTTATTAAATTCTCCATGGTTAATTATACTCTCTGGAATATTCTCGGATTTTTCGGAGCTCAATTCCTAATTTTAATCATACAAAGAGCATTTCAGTAATTACCCACATATTAAATTAATCATTAAATGGTCTAATTATAATTTTGTTAAGTACTTTGAGTGTTCAAGTATTTTCAGGATTTTTCTTGAAATTATTTGAGCATTGGAAGTATTTTTAACAATTCAAAGATCATTTAAGTGATTATTTTAATTGGGAAAGTAATAAAATCCTCCTCCTCAGCTTGGGCCATTTTCGGCCCATTCCTTCCTTTCCTTCCTCTCTCTTCCGCCGGCCCAACCCGAGCCTGCATCCTCTCTTCTTCTCTCAGCCAAAGTCCGGTTTTGCTCCCTCTTCTAATCAGGCTGAGAAAAGAAAATCCCGGCAAGAAGTCTACTTTCCCTCCCTGCGCTACTGTTCATCTTCCAGCTCAGGCAGAGCCCGAGCCAGCCGTGCCGTGCACAGTGCCGCCGCCTCCTCCTTCCAAATCTCGCCTCCCCGTTGCTCCTTTTTCCAATTTAGTTGAGGGGAAATATTCCTCTTATCCTCCTCTATCTTTACCCCCAAAAATCGGAGCAAATCGTTGAGTATCTTATCCGAATCGAACTCGTTTTAGAGTTTATCTCCAAAACCGAGTTTTTGATTTCCCGGATCGATTTCTTGCGGGAGGAGTCCGATCTCTTCAATCCAAGGCTATAAATAGGACCCCCTAGTCCTCCTCTTTCGTTTGCCCCCTCTCCCGTGATTTCCCGTGCTCCGTAGCTCCGTCGCCACCGCCGCCTAGTCCGTCGCCGCCGCCGGCCGAGCTGCAGCCGCGCCGCCGCGCCGCCTTCGTCGTCGCCGCCGTTTGCCGTCGCCGCCCGTAGGTGCGCCAAGGGGTGGAGAAGCTCGGCCACCCTTCCTTTTCCGTCGCCGGTCACCGGAGCTCCGCCGCCCCGTGCAAGCCGAGCCGCCGCCGCCGCCCCTTCGTCGCCGGCCGTCGTCGTTCGTCGTTTGGCTCGAGGGTGAGTACCGTTGGGTTCGTTTCGTCGTTCTCCACGTGTACGTGTCCTCCAAAGTTCCGGCCGACCGCCCTATCTCCGGCGAGGTCGCCATCTTGGTTCGGCCATGGATGAGGTCATCATGATGACATCATCGTTTTTTCTTTTTCCTGTTTTTCTAATAGATTAAATCTTCGGAAATTCATAACTAAATCATCGTAACTCGGTTTTGAGTGGTTCAAGTTGCTAAATTCATCTAAAATCATGATCTACATGTTTGTTTACTTTATATGTACTGTTTATTTGGTTTTTATTAGTCTTTTTCTTCGTTTTGCGTGTTAGCTTGTCGTTTCCGTCGTTGCGAAGGTTCGTGAGTGCGTCAGGAGTGTTCAGAAGATTAATTGAAGACCGATTATTGCAAGGCAAGTCACACAGATCCTAAACACAATCCTTTGAGCATGTTGATCCTATATTTAAATTCTCTATTTATTTCAACTGTGCATTTATTTTCGAATGTCACCGGGTGGTGTGAACCTATTCCTTTGTTATGGACAATTTGCATTGAATGCCCTATTCCTTGATACCTTGGGTAATAAATTGATTAGCTTGAACCTTATGTATTGGTTTGGTTCAGCTAAATGTTATATATATAATTGCTTAGCAATGCTTAGAAACATTAGCTCACTAATGGGATGAATCATATATACTACATTATTATTTATGGTTTAATGGTAGCTCACGATGGTCAATCGTGATTGGTTAATTAATTACTTGCCAACTAAAACTTGATAATGGTGGGTTGTGGGCACATGGTTTTGAGAGTCGTGCTCATGACAATTAAGGACCGGTTCGCGAGCTACTGTTGTGAAACATTTATCGTGCCAACCACAAGCCAGCGTGGGCAACGGCTTTATCTTTTGTATAGCATGATTCAATATAGTGCGCCAGACTGTGAAGTGGCGAGAAGTCCACGGGGGTCGCTGGGGAGTCCATGCCTTGTTTATAAGGGGGTGATTATGATCCAGGAAAGGTGCGCTGTAATGGATTATGTTGTGCAAGGGGTATTGTCACAACTCCTTTCCGAGGTACCGTGGTGGTATTGAGGCACATGGTGACATGATGTGGGGTTGTGTCTTGTGGGTACAGTGGTACACCTCTGGCCAGAGTAAAACTATTCGAATAGCCGTGCCCGCGGTTATGGGCGGGTTGAGCAATGTTTTTCGTGATTAGTCTCACACCTCTCACAATAATTCTGGATGCTATAACTGGTAATAATTTGTTTAGCTCCTGGTTTGGAGTTAGATCCGTACAGCCGGGTATGGTTGTTCAGGATGGTTGGGCCTGTGCAGCATGGGTGTGTTGTTCAGTGTTGACTAAAATTTCTGATTAATTACTCCACTGTTTTACTTCTCTTAAATGTTTTGCTAAATGCTGCTTTTGCAAATGAGCCTATATTATGCCATCCTTTGGTATCCTTGTGCACTTGCATATTTGCTGTGTGGCTTGCTGAGTATGTCATATGCTCACCTTGCAATAATCAATCAACCTCAGTTGAAGAAAAAGGATCCAGAAGGAGAAGACGTTTGGCTTATACCCCAGTTGAGCTGCCTGTGGGAGTGGAGCCGGAGCTTCGCTAGATTTTATTTTCCGCTGCAGTTTTCTTCATGGTGAGGACTAAGTGCCTCTTAAGTAAGTATTTATCGTTTTAGTTAATTTGATGAATCTGTATATTAAATTGTCAATTTGTGTACCTCGGCTGATTCCTGGACGAGGATTTCATGCACAAATAAGTTCGGAAATTACTAGTGAATTTCCGGGTGTGACAAGTGTGAACTCCTTACGGAAAAAGTGAAAAGAAATATCATCTTCTATTTCTTTCAAAGTGCACAGAAATTGCAAAGTAAGCAAACGAGAACCAGGCTTATCTACCACAGCAAATCTCTGCCAACCAACAGCTTTCCAAATAGAACGAAATTCAACATCCATACCTATCTTTTTCAGCAATTCCGGTGAGTATTCTCGCGTGTGAGCATACTCCCGGTCACTCAGCATGTAGTAGGCTTGTCTCCCCCGATCACTGACATGGTCGAGGTCAACGTCGCTCAGGAGTTGTTGCGGAGCGTCGGCGTCTTCCATCGAGGCATCGGCTGATGAATGAGTATTAGACTCGTCATGACGACTTGATGGAGAGCCCGACCCCTTGAACAGACGAGACAGTTGCCTCCTCATACTACACAATGGAACAAGAACAAGTCAACTCGGCGGGGGTTAGAAATGACAAGAGTTTCACCCACCGGTTAGTTTCACCAAAGCAACTTGTACATATGCAACTAAATGATTTGAACTTGAGGAAAACTATCAAAGCATGAATGAACTTGAGAACAAACTTTGGAGAGGGAATGAAAATGGGTTGAAATGGGGTGGAATTCCCTCTCTCGGCCGGCTGGCTTTTATAGGGTGACCACAACGGTCGGAACTGACATGTGGGATCCACTAGCCGTTGCCTCAAAAAGTGAGGCAGCCGACCGTTGCCTGGCCGGTTATGCTGAACTAGGGTGTTCGGCCGAACCCCTGGTGGGCCCAACCGGCCCCACTTTCGACCGTTGGAATACAACGGTCAATGTGGCCGTGGCATAGTGAATTTTTGTTGGAGATTTTATTTTGGTTTGCTCTGAAAAATTCAATTGAAGAACTTCCTCGAAATTCAAAAGTCCTAAATGCAATTTTGAAATTCAAATATGTGATGATGCAAAAATTTAAATTGTTGAAAACAAATATGCGGATACATACCAATTTACCTGTTGGCGAAGGTCGCGTCATTTAAAGTCCGACATGCAAGACCGTACCTCCTTCTGATTCAGTTCACGGATTTTCCACCCGTCTCTGGAGGTGATGGAGCGGGCGTCTTTGGCTTCTTCCTCCACACCTTCATTGATTTCGGTGCGGAAGACGGCTTCTTCTGAGCCGGCTGCTCTAACTTCTTAGCCGGTACAGGTGATTTTACCGGTCTCCTCCAATAACGGTTCCTGGGTATTGTTGTTTCTTTCTCCTGGAAGTTCTGCATAAACCTTACCAGGCTATCTGTCTTGGGAGGCTCCACTTCGACCTCTTGAATGTTCTGCGGGTTTGGCCCGTACTTGATTCTGACCATGGAGCATTGTTCCGTCCTTGGTTGAAACTCAAACTTTTCCTCCTTCCCGTTGATATGGAAACTGATACTCCCCGTTCCCACGTCAATGTTGGCTCCTGCGGTGCTAAGGAACGGACGACCTAGGATGAGTGGTGTCTCCTTCCCCGTGTCCATGCCCAGTACCACGAAATCAACTGGGATAAAGAAATCCCGTATTTTGACTGGCACATCCTCCGCTATCCCCGCCAGGTAACGGACTGGCGAGTCAGCCAGTTAGAGGCGCATCGGTGTTGGTGCCAACACCGTGAAGTTGAGCTTGTCAAAGACGTCTTTTGGCATGACGCTGACGCTGGCTCCAAGGTTGCACAAGGCCTAGTCGAATTGTTGTGCCCCGATCGAGCAGGTGATCGTAGGACACCCCGGATCTTTCTTCTTCTCCTGGAGCTTGTGGAGTATGTTCCATCAGCTTGACCACCTCCGTTGTTGGGAGTGGTCTCTTGTTGTTGAGTATGTCCTTGAGATAACGGGCGTATGTCAGCACTTGCATAGCGTCCAACAACGGCACGTTGATATGGATCCTTTGGATCACTTCAACAAAACGAGCGAACTGCTCATCCACTGACGGTTTCCTACTCCGTTGAGGAAATGGCAGCAGCCTCGTGTCGCAGTACTCCTGCGGCACTGTCTTCTCTGGCTAAATCTCCTTGCCAGCCGAGTCAGTAGATGGCGTTTCTTTAGACATCCTGTTAACGACCAAATTTGGCAATATCAGCATCGGAGATGAAGATTAGACCGAGGCGGAATCAAAGACGAAGATTGTTTTGGAAACAGAGTAAGAATCGGCTGGAGTCCAAATCGGCTACGACCAGGATCAGCTGAGTCCGAATCAGACTGGTTAAGCCGATATAGCCGATTCCGATAATATAACTTGTTATACGTCATTGGGTTGAGTTGGTATGCTTCAAGATAATTGCCGTGCATGGATAGAGTCCTGAGAAGGCAATTGTATCTATTAATTAGGATATTTTATGTAATTTCCATAGAGATATTTGTCGCGACCGAGAAAATTTGCATTTTCCCGAACGCTAGTGTATTAATCCCCGTCCCAGGAAAAGCCGGGGTACACCACACAAACATGATACAAAAGGCACATCTTTATTATATCGATAATATTTATATTATTACAAAGGCACTTAAGGCCTGACAATCAAAAATAAACAGCAGCGGACTAGCGGGCCTATGGCTCCATCTTCACAGGCGCTCAACTGGGGTATAAGCCAGGACTCCACCTAAGACTTCTTGTCCAAAGCTTCTCTTACTGGAGGGGGGGGGGAAGATTGAGCAAGAATGAGTACAACCACAGTACTCAGCAAGTCACACCGGCAGATGCATGATTGATGCAAGGGGGTACAAGGGGTAATAATATAGGGGTTAAGTTTTGCAGAAAACGGCATTTAAAAGTCACTTAGTTGCCCAAAGCCATTTTATAAAGACGATCCTAGAGCTACACAATATTATTAATCAAGGCCGTAAACCCTCACGAACCTGCCTTAACCCAAGGCCTACGATGATTAAGACCGAACTGGCAACCCGACCCTGGGTCCCAGCTCGTCCCAAGCCAACCCAGGCCAACCATTCCACATTTTAGTTGTTAAGCAAATTTTAAGAATTAAAACACTAACTTGGGTACATTGCTAGGCTTGCCCATAACCGAGGGCGCGGCTATTCGAATAGGTTATACTCTGATCAGAGGTGTACATCTTTACCCACAAGACACATCTTCCTCACGTGTAACCACGTGCCACATACCACCACGGTATATGGACGGAAGACGTGACATAGTTCCCAACCCATCCTAGCCATAAACAAGAGTACCGACCCAACCCCACCTACGGCTGGAACCCCCGGGACAGGCAGGCAGGATTAAGCCCCTAGCAGCAGGACACCAGCCCTGTGCCATGATATCTTGACTACCGGGCCGCAGCTCGTGTAGCCTTCATTTGCCCTAGAGATGTCCATCGACCCCCGACTTCATCTATCTCCATCCGTGTACTTTTGTTTATAACCAGACTGAGCCACAAACTAAGCCTTACCCACTAGACATGTGGAAGTACGGTAGTGCTTTGCAACAGAGGCCCGAGCTTAATCCTTATAGTACCCGAGGTACGACTAACCAAACCCAACCACGCACCTCAAGCCCAGCCTAAAACCATTTTGGTGGTTTTGAAAAGAGGGGGAGGTGTGTGTCCAATTCCAACATAAGCCAACTATTCCATAGTGTCCAAATGATATGAGAATTCCCAAAGTCTAAAGTTATAAAACCACCTAATGTTGCCTAATTAATCAGCGAAGCATCTACCTAAATTCATACTAGTGGAACCATGAATAGAGTACCCACTAGTTGGGGTTTTATTTTCCTAGGGTGAACAAGATAATAATAACAATAGCAATAATAAGGTCATAACAAAGGTAAATAGGCATGGCTAGATAAAACAGTGATAACGCGGGAATTTAAATAAAGCGATAATGCAATAATTTAAATCAAAATAATTTTATAAACTGGGATTCAATATGTTCAAGGATGATGTGACTTGCCTTGCTCAGAGAGAACGGCCTTCCGAACCTTCGGCGACGACCACGAACCATGCTTCGGGAACCTCCGGAATGACAGAAGCTACGCGGAGCACACAAGAAAAGCTACAAGCCTATAAAGAAGCAATAACAATATATAAAAAGAAAGCACACGGTTCTTTAGGTTATAACAAACATTAGGAGACTTGAACGGGTCGATTTAGAGTTCGTATGACCAAGATATGATCATCCGAAGTTTAATGCTATTATATGGAGATTTGCGGATTATTGTAATTAGGTTTTGCAACTATAAAACATGTGGAAGCGCTAGCCTGGAAAAGACAGGAAGGCTGCGCTGTTGACATGCGGACCCCACATGTCAACCTAAAGGACCGCGGTAGACCGAGTACACAGAGACGGTCCACGGGTCGACGGAAGCGGACCTCGTGTGTCAACCGAGGCGAGTGGCCAACAAACGGACTCCACTAGACACCACACGGGCTGCACACGTGGAAACCACGCGGCTACCGAGCGGGCACACTAACACGGACACTACACGGTCACCACCCGCACACGTGAACGACTACCGACACCGGTACACGGGTACCGGGGTCGACAACCGCACAACGGGTACGGGGCGACACCGAAAGGACGAGGACGGGGCAGCGAGAGGAGAGATCCTTACCACCACGCGACGAGGCGTGGGAACGACAACGATGAACGGGCGCGGCGGAGACGGACGGCGAGGGAACGACTTCGGCGGCGATCCTTGAACGAAGGCGAGACACGGCCGGCACGAGGCTTGACGACGCGGAGGCGAGGACGAAGACGATGATGGGGCTGCGGCACTTGACGAAGCGAGGACGACAAACGAGAACGGCTTGACGGAGGGACGAACGCCACGACGACCGGGAACGACGAGAGGGTGACGACGACGACGACCGGGGCCGGCGAGGAGGCGACGAGGGCAGCCGGCAGCGGCTGCACGGAGACGAGGACGGCGCGGAACATGCCGCTGTGATGCCGACGACGGAGGCGGCGCCGCGAGACGACGAGCCGGCGAGGAGGAACGATGACGACGACGACGAACACCGGCGGGGTTCGGTCGAAGGGGAGGCGAGGCCGAGGGCGACCTTGCCGCTGCGATGCCGGAGGTGGTGGTGGCGCAGCGAGCCGACGAGCCGGGGAGGAGGGAGGGGCGGCCGAAGGGACGCCGGCGACGAAGAGGATGGAGAGGCCGGCGCGGGCGACGGCGGTCTCCGGACGAATCAGAGGGTAGGCCGGGGTGGAGGTTGACACGGCGACGCCGAGGGAGGAGACGGCGCGGCCGGCCCGCTCTTGAGCGGTGCGGCAGGGGCGGCTGGAGGCAGTGGGTGGTGGCAATGCCACCGGTTGCCGGCGGGGACGCGCCTCCGGCGGTCACCGCGCGAAACGGAGGGCAGGTCGGGGGAGAGGAGGCGGCTGCGACGCCAGGGAAGGCGGCGGCACGGCCGGCCGGCGCACGGGCGAGGAGGGAGAGGCGGCTGGAGGCGGCTGACGCGGGGGAAAGAGAAGGGCGACGGCGGGGAGGGGTGATACGACCACGGGGAGGCTCGGGATGAGGCTAAAATGATAGAACGGAGGATGGGGATTCCATTTTATAGGCGTGGGGAGGGAGCCGGCCACGGGAGGAGCGGGGAACGGCGGCAGAAAAGCCGGCCGGCGGCCATGGAAGGCAGCCGAGGAAGGCGCGGGCGTTCCCGACGATTGGGGGCACGAATCAAGGGGGAAATTAGGGGGAATTGAAGAGGAAGGAAAGGGGATTAATTCCCCCTAATCAATTTGGAAAGAGCCGGCTTGAATGGGGCGGATTTGGAGGAGGAACGGCGCTAGGGTTCACGGGAGAGAGAGGAATGAGGCCGGTGGCTGGAGGTCGGGGACGCGCCTGACAGGCGGGACCCATGCGGGAGGCGCGCGGTCAACGCGTGGCAATGGCGCGCACGCGCGCGCACGTGCGCGGCACGGGTGGGAGGCGCGGCTCGGCCTAGGGGGGCCACGGCTTAGGCCGGGCGGGAAGGAGGGAGGGGAGGGGCGGCCTAGAAGGAGGAGGAGAGGAGGGAGTGGGTCGGGAGGGGAAGAGGAGGCCCAAGAGAAGGAGAGGGTTATTTTTAGGTTTTTCTTTTTAATAAACTCTGATAATTGTTTTTGTTGCTTAATAATTATTTCCGGTGCTCTGAAAATTCAAGTAAAATTTGAGGGCTCCTTTTAGACCAAGGAGAATTTAACAAAAATTCTCCGGGCCACATTTGAATTTTTCTTGTACGTATTTTAGTGTTTGCCAATTTCTTTTCAAATTTTAATTAATTCTATTATTCCTTTTAGAAAATGATTTTTATTTCGGGATGAATTTATCAGGACGTGACAAATCCACCCCCCTTACAAGAATCTCGTCCCCGAGATTCGAGGAGGCTAGCAAGAAGATAGGTTGGGCGGTCTTCTCTTCTTGTCTGACTTCTTCCGTCGCGTCTTTTATAACAAACTTGCCTAGCAAAACTTCTCCACTCTGGACTGCTTGTCTCGATCTCCTGTTGCAGATGGAATCTTCTCTTCACCCGACTTGTCCCTGGTTGCACCTTTAACTGACTCAGACTAGGCTGCGGTAGTTGAGGATGGGGTTTCAGTTCCAGAACTTCTTATAATTCATATCTTTGGCGTCAATCTCATACAAGTTACCCACTTCACGTTATGCGTCGACATCAGCTTGTCATTACTAGGATACCATGCTTGTCATCATGAGAATATTATGTTTGTCATTTACTTCTAACTTACCACTGAATGCTTTGGACTATGATATCACGCTTATCCAGCATACCATGTTTGACAACTTGTCACTAACTGCATCATATTAGCTTTCCTGGTCTCCGGGTGCTGGATACTACTGCTATTCGATGCAAGGGTCGATAACTTTTGCCTTTGAATTATGTTTCTCAACAGAACCAACTTATCCCACTTGACATGCTTTGACGTCTTCCCAAATGGCTTTACTGCTGGACTTCTTATTGTCTGATCGTTATCCTGCCAAATCTGAAGCTTCGTTGTTAGATGTGATTTTAATCTGACCTCTGTAGACTATCTTTGAACATATCACTTGGTTCATAACTGGGAATAGCTCCCACGAACAAGCAACTCGGATTCACTTTCTTTATGTTCAGTTTACTTTCCACTATTCTCTTCATGTTGTCATCATTTAGCATTCAAAGTATTCCTTTACACATTCAACCCTGATGTGTTCTTTTCAGATTTCTCTTATCAATCACCTTTCGACCTACTTCTTTCCGACTAGAGAACTGAGGTCCTTTGGCCTGCTGCCTTTCAGTGAAACCTTGAAATGTTTCGCCAAAAGCTGTACTGACTGTCATTGCCTTTGATCCGAAAAAGACACATCTGAAACTCTTAGTCCAAACAAATGTCTTTTTGGTTAATCGCTTGATTTTCTTTTTCATCATCAGGTTGGTTATTAACTCGAGGTTAGAACATAGTTCCTCTGAAATGAGACCCTAGGTCTTCTTTATCAGTAAACAATTATACACATGATCACATATCCGCATCTTCCAAAAGAATCCTCATAGAACTTGTCTGTATTACACATTTCTCCCTTATTACATGAACACAAGGCATTGCCTTAAACCAAAAAGGGAAGGTGCTTAACATTGGTACATTGTATCCTCAACATGAATCATCCATAAACATAGTAAACTCACTGCTTATAGACATGAATATATTTATTTATTACATGATTGCTGCAAACTTTCGATTACACAATGATAAGTAGCGAACTGAAATCCACAAACGTGGCTGCTCATTTTGATTCTGGAGAGATATAGCTGGCATTGTTCTAGTGACTGCATCATCCTTGATTGGTTCTGTGATGATGTGATAGGACTGCATATTGCTATCATTCACGGGAGAAGCTTCCTTCTGATTGCTGTTTGAAGCGGATGACGGTCTTCTGCTTGGTATCGCCCTCCTGAAGTTGATTGCCCTTTGCTCGGCCTGGAGTAGGTCGGGGAGAGACACAACTTCTTCCATCGACGACAATTCTTTGCTGAGGCTGTCGGTGCAGAGAATGGTTGGTGCTGAAGGTATTATTGCTATGATTTATTGCAGAGTCAGGTAGAGCAGGAGGAGCATTGGTGTTGTGGATGATATTGTCGATGTTGCTGTTGGAGCTGACTAGCTGATGAGACAATCGTAGGGTTGTTCGTTGGATTTCTGCGGTCTTGGTCAACAACACATTGAGTTGGCAATCCTTGGGCACATGGTTTGTACCTTCGCACAGAAAACATGTGACCTTGCGGGTGGGACACTCCCCTGGTGGATGGTCTTCTTCACAATGAGGGCAGAGTGTGAGACACCTGCTAGCAATGTGTCCAATTTCTCCACAACGGGTGCATGCCTTTGATTCCATCTCTTCCTCGCCGAGATGTCGGGGAGACTCATCTTCATCATCCGAGGAGACTTGATCATGCCGGAACCTCCGGGACAGGTAGGCAGGACTGAGCCCCTAGCAGCAGGACACCGGCCCTGTGCCATGACATCTCGACTACCGAGCCGCAGCTCGTGTAGCCTTCATTTGTCCTAGAGATGTCCATCGACCCCCGACTTCGTCCATCTCCATCTGTGTACTTTTGTTTATAACCAGACTGAGCCACAAACTAAGCCTTACCCACTAGACATGTGGAAGTACGGTAGTGCTTTGCAACAGAGGCCCGAAGACCGGTCCTTAAATGGCCGAGGTGCTACTATCAAAACCATGCACCCCGAGCCCAGCCTAAAACCATTTCGAGGATTTTGAATAGAGGAGGAGGTGTGAATCCAATTCCACAATAATCCAACAATTCCATAGTGTCCAGGTGATATGAGTATTCCCAAAGTCTAGAGTTGTAAAACCACCTAATGTTGCCTAATTTAACCGGCGAAGCATCTACCTAAGTTCATACTAGTGGTACCATGAGTAGAGTGTCCACTAGTTGGGGTTTTGTTTAACATAGGGTGAACAAGGAAATAATAACAATAACAATAATAAGGTCATAACAAAGGTAAATAGGCATGGCTAAACAAAACAGTGATAACGCGGGAATTTAAATAAAGCGATAATGCAATAATTTAAATCAACATAATTTTATAAACTGGGATTCAATGTGTTCAAGGATGATGTGACTTGCCTTGCTCGCTTTCCCAAACGTCGGCTTCAACTTTCACGAAGAGCGGATCTTCCGAAGCTGCAGCGTCTACACGACCAACGGAAAAGAAAAGGCTTTTACTCTAATAAACTCCATATAACAAGCAGAAACAAAGTACAAAAATGGGTTCTTGACTTCTTAAGGAAAAATTAGAGACTTGAACGGTCCAATTCCGAGTTCAAATGGCCAAGTTATGGTCATTTGAAGTTTATATGCTCTTTAAATGAATATTTGAGAATTCCTTCATTTAAATTTTAATTTGAAAAGGGTTTATTGCGTCAGCCGAGGGGAGGGCGCGCGGACCGGGTCCACGGGAGTGGGGCCCACGCGGCAGCCTCACGGTCCACGGTGGACCGGGCGCACCCGGGCTCGCACCGGCCGGCGCCGTGGGCCCCACGCGTCAGCCGCACCTAAGGGCGCGGGCGGCTGACGGCCGGGCCCCACGCGGCAGCCGCACGGTGCGCCCGAAGGCGGCTACGGCGGCGCGGCCGGCGGGAGGCGGCGCGCCCGCGCCCCTATGGTCGCCGGCGGCGGCCATAGGCACGGCGGAGCGGCGGCCGAGAGGAGGGAAGGGAAGGGGGAAAAGAAACGGCAGTCCACGGCTCACCCCGGGTCGACGGCGACGACGGAAACGGCGACCGGAGCGGAGGAAGGCGGCGGCGCGGCTCGGGTGGACGGGGTCGACGGTGCTCTAGCGGTCGACGAGCGAAACGGAGGGGTGGACGAGGTCGGCGAGGATGCGGCGATGCCGAAGGAGGCGGCGCCAAGGTGGGAGGTGGTCCGGGGCGACGACGGCGGCGGACCGGAGCTCGACGGCGACGGCGGAGAGAGAGAGCGACGGCGCGAGCTCGATTCCGGCGGGGAGAGAGGGCGGTGAGTGGCGGAAACGGTGGTGGGGAGCTCGGGGAGGGTTTATATAGGGTTGGGAGTGAGAGAGGGCGGCCGGAGGAGGGGGAAATGGGCGCGGGAGACCCAGCCGCCATTAATGGCGCCGGCGAGGTTAGGGGAGGGGTTTCCAAACGAATCCGAGGGAGAGAGAGAGGGAAAAATGGGGGGAAAGGGGGAGGGGATCCCGGGGAATAATTCCCCCCTATTGATTGCACGCGGGGAGGACGGGGGCGGCGGGATTCGCGGCGGCGGCGGCGCTAGGGCGCGGGCGGGGCGGCGGGAGCGGCGGGAGGAAGGGGATGACAGGTGGGCCCCACCCGTCAGCGAGGGCGGCGGGCGGGCCCGCCCGTCAGCGGCGCGCGCGCGGGGAGAGGCTGGATGGGCTGCGGGGGAGAGGAGAGAGGGGGAGAGAGATGGGCCGAGCCGACCCAAGAGGGAGAGGGAGGGAAAGGGGACTTTTTAGAGTTTTTCTTTTTATAAAATCATTTTAACTTTGTTTATTTCTTAACAATTATTATTTGTGCTCTGAAAATTCCACTAAAATTTATTTACGCATTTTAGGCTTTTAGGAAATATACAAAAATCCTCCAAGCCTTATTTGACTTTTAACTTTACACATTTTAATTGTTGGAGGCTTGCACACAGATTTTAATTATTCTAGGCATAATTTGAAGGATATATTTTAGGGTCTTTTTGGGACGCGACAGCAATCTTTCGGAAATTATATTTACCAGTGGTTTTATTTATTCAGCCTCATGAGTCCTGGCACTATAGGAAGTTATTGTAGTAGAAATATTGATTCCAAACAGTACCTAAGTTCATTTGATTCTAGTATCTAACTATATCGTACAATACTACTAATAGTATAAAAAAAAAGAGAGGTCCAAGAACAATTAACAGAAACTGCATTATGTCAGAAGAGGCATATCACAAGATGAAGATGTGTACCTGAGCGCAACCAAGTCAAGGAGGAGTGGTCTGATGAGTGACCTGAGTCTGTCCAAATGCTATCATCTGTCAAATGAGGTTCTGAGTATCTGCTGCTGACTTTTGAGTATCTGTTATTGCCTTCTTTAGGTTCTCAATCTCCTCATCTTGTTTCTGAGCTTTTGCCTCAGATTCTTCTGCCTGGGCTTCCAACCTCTGGACCTTTTGGCGAAGTCCTGCAGATTCTTCCGTCTCAGCCTCCAATTGTGCTTGTAGCTCCTGCATCTGCGGTGAAATAGATTTTGGAGCAGCAATAGGCTGTTGAAGTCCCACATTACGAAGGAATGTGCTTGACTTTGTCAACACTTAGGCAACAATATCTGTGCAAATCATTTCCTGCTCCCCTTCATGTACTGGTCTTCTCAAAATGGCTTCCTTATCATCCTAGCAAGACAATGATTTGTCAGGTTTGTATTTATGTATACGGTTCATTATGCAACCTACTAAAGAAAAAAAGGAGAGATACTTACTGCAGCTTTCTTGGCATCATCACTAAAACCCTTAGTTTTGCTGCAATGTGTCAACTTGAATAGATCAATTGCAGTGAGCTCTGTATCTTTGTATTTTTCTTGCTTCTGGAATGTTCACAAACATATAATGACATTAGCAATGCATAGATTAAATATACACATAAGAGAAAACATGTTCCAACACATGCATGCTGTCATACAACCGGTTTATATTCTTACCGCGATGTAGGCTGCTGCAATGTAAGACCGAGATCCAGTACACTGGTGAAACTTAACATTTTCACGGTTCTGTTTCAGCTTTGCACATTTTTCCTAGACATGACACAAGTGTATATCATAAGTAATACAACAAATATTGGAAACAGTAAAAACAATATGGTGTTATATGAGCAATCTGGTCATGCACAGTTCATTAAATGTAATGTTTAGTACTATCAAATCATGGATGATATGAGCTAATTACTGATATGAGCATTTTATTGAATGTAATGTTTACTACAGTTAAATCATGATGAATGAGCTAATTACTGATATGAGCAGTCCATTGCAGATTATGACCTACAAATAAATTAAGGAGCAATGCTGTCAATATGAAACTAGGCCTACAAATAAACCAATGATATTGCAGTTCAGGCTAAAAATGATAGTAAAACTGTACAAATATATTCCAGCAACCAAAATGATAGTTGAAAACCTGACTGGAACAAAGCATCACATTCTAGCAAACCGACTGGAACAGTGCAGTAGGAAACCTGAAGGACCAAGAACTATGCAAAGCAACAGAGCACATTCATAGCAGCTTGAAAACACATCACCAGCACACATATCTCAATTAAAGAGTTTACATAATTGAGTTCACAGCCCATAAGTTCATCAGCTTAAAAGACACATTAGGATGTAGTGCTCGAGTCCCAATAGTGGACTCACAGAAAACCAATATTGGCATAAACCATACCTTGTGTTTTGGGTTTGACCACATGTCTACCAATTTTCTCCATTGTTCATCAGTCATAGACGAACATGGTGATGTAGTCCTAACTTGATTTGCCGGTACCCCATCGAAGTATTTCTGCTTGAGCTTAGCGTGCTCCACCATTAGCATGTCAGCACACGCTGAAGTTACATCATTCTCCTTTTCACCAGTCAAGCTTAAGTTTACCTATACATTGAATAGCATAACATTAGTATTTAAAAAAGCAAATGATGAAATTAGCATATATTGAACTAGCCGAATAGCGTCTTAAAGATAGTTTGCCAATGAAGTTGTCCAATTGGTCCTTGAATTGGACTTTGTCGTTCTTGTATCCTTTCCAACTTGTAAGTATGGGTACATGCTGCTTGACTATGATCCCACCCTCAGAAGCCAACTTTGACTGTGACTATTGTCACAAAGAATGGGAAAGGCACATGGTGACATTTGTTTATGACTAAATTACAAGTTAGTCACAAACGCTTGTCATCCAAAGAAAAATTGTCATAAACGCATTACTACTGTGACTAAAATGTGTTTTGTCAGATGAAATTTGTCATAGAAGGCCAAATTTCTTGTAGTGGAGCTTAGCAAGAAGCGAAGTGGACATTCGCGTGGTCAATGGAGCAATAGTTGCTGCTATTGTTGTCGGCACTATGCCATTATCTTTACCGTCAGGATTAGTTTTGGAGTTAAATAATTGTTATTGTATTCCCACTTTGTGTAAGAACGTTATCTCTGCTTCTTGTTTGCAAGCAGAGGGTTATGGTTTTAGATCAGTGGACAATGGTTGTTCAGTCTATTATAATGACATTTTCTATTTCCATGCACCCATGATGAATAGCTTATACATTGTGAATCTTGATGGATGTTCAGTCTATAACATTAATGCGAAAAGGAACGTCCTAATGATTTGATTCCCACTTTTATTTGGCATTGTCGCTTGAGTCATATAAATGAGAAACACATGGAGAAGCTTCATAGAGATGGATTTCTACACTCTTTTGGTTTTGAATCATTTGAGACATGTGAATCTTGTTTACTTGGCAAAATAACAAAGGCACCTTTCATAGGTCAAAGTGAAAGGGCAAGTGAACTATTGGCACTAGTACATACTGATGTATGTGGACCAATGAGCTCAACCGCCAGAGGTGGTTTTGGGTACTTTATTACCTTTACCGATGACTTTAGTAGATATGGTTATGTCTACTTAATGAGGCATAAGTCTGAATCCTTTGAAAAGTTCAAGGAATTTCAGAATGAGGTACACAATCATTTGGGCAAGACAATCAAGTATCTACGATCTGATCGTGGTGGAGAATACTTGAGCCTTGAATTTGGCAATCATCTAAAGGAGTGTGGAATTGTTCCACAGCTCACTCCGCCAGGAACGCCTCAATGGAACGGGGTGTCTGAACGGAGGAAACGTACATTGTTGGACATGGTGCGATCAATGATGAGCCAAACTAATCTCCCATTAAGCTTTTGGGGTTACGCTCTAGAGACAGCTGCGTTCACACTTAACAGGGTTCCATCAAAATTTGTGGATAAGACACCATATGAGATATGGACAGGGAAGCGTCCCAGTTTGTCTTTCCTAAAGATTTGGGGCTGTGAGGCCTATGTAAAACGTTTGCAATCGGACAAACTCACACCTAAATATGATAAATCCTTCTTTGTGGGGTATCCTAAGGAAACGAAAGGATGTTATTTTTATAATCGGAAAGAAGGCAAATTGTTTGTCGCCCGACACAGTGTTTTCTTGGAAAAAGAGTTTATTTCAAGAAAGGATAGTGGGAGCATGATGCGACTTGAAGAAATTCAGGAAACACCGGAAAATGCTTCAATGTCCACACAACCACAACAAGTTGAGCAAGATGTTATTCAACACGTTGTTGACGGAAAACACGAGGCCTGGTAGATCTGCATAACTCCAGTGCAGGTCCAAAACCCGCCTTTGGGTATGCTAGCGTGCCAGTTGATTTGATCCTGCAATCAACAAGAAATAAAGACAAAGAAACCATGGTTAAATCCATAAATGATAGCCGATCGGCTATGTGCCGATGACGTATTATTTATCTTTGAGCCGATGTCATATGTAAATAGATCGGCGGTTATAAATAGATAATAAAGAACTAAATCTACTCGATCGGCTGTGGATATTAACAACATATAATCTTGATGTCGATGTATACTTAAATCAAGTGATTGGGATAGATCGGTCGTGATGCCGAGACAGTATAAATCACTTAGATCGAAATATATATTAACAACTAGACTATATATGTTCATAGCATAGCCGATCAGATAGATCTAGCATGTATCGGCTAATACTCCCATACGACTCTATGTTAAGATGTTAAAACAAGCAGGACATACCAGACAGAAGTTTAATATACTTAGATGCAATAAAATCTTGACATAAAGGGCAGATTTAACATATCAATAAAACATATAGAGCAAATGTAGTTAAATCAGATAAGATCGGCTGAAACTCCGATACTACCCTAATCGGCAACCAGAAGAGCAGGCTAGAGATTGATATTCTAAGCACGACTTAATAGATCAAATTCAACTGATGCAGCATTAAGTATGAAAAGAAGAGCAATATCTAGACAATCAAGCCGCTGGAAGTTTCATAAAGTGCTGGATATCTTATATAATCCAAATCAACGTCGATGTTTAACCTAATCGGCTGCCCTCTACCGACAGATGTCAGCCGATTGTAGGTTAAATAGCGATATTGCTGGAGATTATGTAAGATATATGATAACTCGACGAATTACATAAACAAGATTAGAGTATCATAAAGATGGAAGCACTAATCCCGAGAACGCAAGCCGTCATAATAAGTTTTACCTCTTGTTGAAGATCGAAACCGATGCAGCTCAACCCGAAAGCAAGAACTCGTCGAAATAAAACTAAAGCAAAAGGGTGGCGATGCGCCGAAATTATATTGAACGTGTGTGTTAATTGATTACATAGGGTTTAGGGTCTATTTATACCTGAAAATTACAAACTATGTCCATATCGGACATGACTCTTATCTCTAACAAACTCTAAGATACCATAAGTCTTCACACCAGACTTTTGCCCCAAACATATGTCTAAGGAAATTACATAAAATATCCTAATTAATAGATACAATTGCCTTCTCAGGACTCTATCCATGTGCGGCAATCATCTTGAAGCATATCAATTCAACTCGATGTTGTACACCAAGTCGTATTGTCGGAATCGGCTGTATCGGCTTACCCAGTCTGACACGGACCCAGCCGATCCTGATCGTAGCCGATCTGGACTCCAGCCGATTCTTGCTCTGTTCTCGAATCGATCTTCGCCTTTGACTCTGCTTCGATCTAATCCTCTTTTCCGATGATGATATTACCAAATTTGGTCGTTAAGACATGCCCCCCAAGTCCGGAATATTTGGTAATGTTTCGAATTTGCTGTATATCGACTCCGAGCAAGTTTCGCACTTTGCCGTTTTCCGACCGTTACTCCCGTGCTTTAAATACTAACCGCCACCCTTGAGAAATCTCACACCGTCCTCTTCCGTTTTCACCGCTGAAACAAACTTTGACCTCTCTCTCTCCGGCGACTCCACCAATGCAAAAGGCGATTCCATCTCCAGCCGGATCTCCGCTTGTGGTGATGTCGTCCTCCGCCAGCCCGTCTACCGCGCCATCGGCCGAGTACGCTGAGGTAAGTTCTCATCGGCTAGATCCCTTTTCTTCGCATGGAATCGATTTCCCCCTTCCTCATCTTGTTTTCTTCTTCTCGATTCCTTTGGATTTGCAGCACCTGTCACGACCGGAAATAACCCAACGGGCGTTCCTTACGTGCGTGCATTATTCCTTGTCCCAGGAGGCAAGGTACACCAAAAGTTGATACAATTCAGAGTTTAACAAGTGGAAGCGTAATTAATTAATTTATTACATGGGCGGCGAAGGCCCAGCACACAAGAAGACAAACGAAAAACAGCGGAAGACTAGGGCGACGACCACAGGCGCTTGACGGCAGGCACGAGCTAGACACCAAAGCCTTCATCATCCAAGGGCTCCTCTTCTGGGTTTGGGAAAAAATGAGCAAGACTGAGTACAACCACCGTACTCAACAAGACACACTCACAAGTGCAGAATAAATGCAAGGGAGTACAAGGGAGCCATAATATAGGGAGTTAGGGTTTGCAGTAAACAGCATTAAAAGTCACTTAGTTGCTCAAAGCTACTTTGTAAACACGGTCCTAGAGCTATACAATATTATTAACCAAGGCCGTGAACCCACACAAACCTGCCTTAACCCAAGGCCTACGATGATTCAGACCGAACTGGCAACCTGACCCTGGGTCCCAGCTCGTCCCAAGCCAACCCATGCCTACCATTCCACATTTTAGTTGTTAAGCAGGTTTTAAGAATTAAAAACACTAACTTGGGTACATTGCTCGGCTTGCCCATAACCGAGGGCGCGGCTATTCGAATAGATTATACTCTGATCAGAGGTGTACATCTTTACCCACAAGACACATCTTCCTCACGTGTAACCACGTGCCACATACCACCACGGTATACGGACGGAAGACATGACATAGTTTCCAACCCATCCTAGCCATAAACAAGAGTACCGACCCAACCCCACCTACGGCCGGAACCCCCAGGACAGGTAGGCAGGACTGAGCCCCTAGCAGCAGGACATCGGCCCTGTGCCATGACATCTCGACTACCGGGCCGCAGCTCGTGTAGCCTTCATTTGCCCTAGAGATGTCCATCGACCCCCGACTTCGTCCATCTCCATCCGTGTACTTTTGTTTATAACCAGACTGAGCCACAAACTAAGCCTTACCCACTAGACATGTGGAAGTACGGTAGTGCTTTGCAACAGAGCTCCGAAGACCGGTCCTTATATGGCCGAGGTGCTACTATCAAAACCATGCACCCCGAGCCCAGCCTAAAACCATTTTGAGGGTTTTGAATAGAGGGGGAGGTGTGAATACAATTCCACAATAATCCAACCATTCCATAGTGTCCATGTGATAAGAGTATTCCCAAAGTCTAGGGTTGTAAAACCACCTAATGTTGCCTAATTAACCAGCGAAGCATCTACCTAAAATCATACTAGTGGTACCATGAGTAGAGTGTCCACTAGTTGGGGTTTTGTTTATTCTAGGGTGAACAAGGAAATAATAACAATAACAATAATAAGGTCATAACAAAGGTAAATAGGCATGGCTAGATAAAACAGTGATAACGCGGGAATTTAAATAAAGCGATAATGCAATAATTTAAATCAAAATAATTTTATAAACTGGGATTCAATATGTTCAAGGATGATGTGACTCGCCTTGCTCACTTTCCCAAACGTCGGCTTCAACCTCCACGAAGAGCGAATCTTCCGAAGCTGCAACGTCTACACGACCAACGGAAAATAAAAGGGCTTTTACTCTAATAAACTCCATATAACAAGCAGGAACAAAGCACAAAAATGGGTGCTTGACTTCTTAAGGAAAAATTAGAGACTTGAATGGTCCAATTCCGAGTTCAAATGGCCATGTTATGGCCATTTGAAGTTTATATTCTCTTTAAATGAATATTTGCGAATTTCTTCATTTAAATTTTTATTTAAAAAGGGTTTATTGCGTCAGCCGAGGGGAGGGGGCGCGTGGACCGGATCCACGGGAGTGGGGCCCACGCGGCAACCTCACAGTCCACGGTGGACCGGGTGCTCCCGGGCTCACACCGGCCGGCGCCGTGGGCCCCACACGTCAGCTGCACCCGAGGGCGCGGGCGGCTGACGGCCGGGCCCCACGCGGCATCCACTCGGCGCGCCCGAAGGCGGCCACTCGGCGCGGACGGCAGGAGGCGGCGCCCGCGCCCCTATGGTCGCCGGCGGCGGCCATTTGCACGGTGTAGCGGCGGCCGAGAGAGGGGAAGGGAAGGGGGAGAGAGCGGCCGGAGGGGAAGGAAACCGGCGCGGGAGGTCCGGCCGCCATCAATGGCGCCGGCGAGATTTGCGGGGGCAAATCCGCCCGTTTGAACGCGAGAGAGAGAGGGAAAAATGGGGGGAAAGGGAGAGGGAATCACGGGGAGTATTTCCCCCCACTTTATTGCATGTGGGGACGGCGGGAGACGGCGGGATTCGCGGCGGCCGCGGCGCTAGGGCGCGGGGGAGGCGGCGGGAGCGGCGGGAGGAAGGGGATGACGGGTGGGCCCCACCCGTCAGCGAGGGTGACGGGCGGGCCCGCCCGTCAGCGGCGTGCACGCCCGGAGAGGCCGAGTGGGCCGCGGGGAGAGGATAGAGAGGAGGAGGGAGATGGGCCGAATTCGTCCCAAGGGAGGGAAGGGGGACTTTTTAGGGTTTTTCTTTTTATAAAATCATCTTAACTTTGTTTATTTCTTAATAATTATTATTTGTGCTCTGCAAATTCCACTAAAATTTATTTACGCATTTTAGGCTTTTAGGAAATTTACAAAAATCCTCTAAGCCTTATTGGGCTTTTAACTTTGCACATTTTAATTGTTGGAGGCTTTCACATGGATTTTAATTATTCTAGGCATAATTTAAAGGATATATTTTAGGGTCGTTTTGGGATGTGACAAACCTACCCCCCTTAAATGGAATCTCGATCCCGAGATTCGGAAGAACTGGCGAAGAGAACGGGATGGGCTGCCTTTAGCTCGTCTTCACGCTCCCAAGTAGCTTCTTCCTTGGCGTGGTTGCTCCATTGGACCTTGCAAAAACGGATTACCCGGTTCCTGGTCCTGCGCTCCATGTCGTCCAGGATTTTCACTGGCCTCTCCACGTAGGTCAAGTCTTCGCGAACTTCAATCTGCTCTGAGTCGGCCTGCTCGGACGGCACTCGAAGGCATTTCTGGAGTTGCGACACATGGAACACATCATGCACGTTGCCCAAGGAGACGGGCAGCTCCAACTGGTAAGCGACTTCTCCGCGTTGAGCAATGATACGGAAAGGACCCACAAACCGAGGTACGAGCTTCCCTTTCGTCTGAAACCGGTGTACGCCTTGCAACGGCGTGACCCGGAGATACACAAAGTCATCCACTGCGAATTCCAGGTCACGGCGTCGGTTGTCTGCATAACTCTTCTGCCGAGACTGGGCCACCTTTAAATTCTCCCGAATGGTCCTGACCTTCGCTTCAGCTTCTCTCAAGATATCGGTCCCGAACACTTGGCTTTCCCCAACATGGTCCCACAATAGTGGTGTCCGGCATTTGCGGCCATACAACGCTTCGTACGGTGCCATCTGTATGCTGGCTTGGTAGCTGTTATTATAGGAGAACTCGGCGTAGGGGAGACTCTTATCCCATGTCTTCCCAAAATCTAGGACACATGCGCGAAGCATATCTTCTAGGATCTGATTTAGACGCTCGGTCTGTCCATCTGTCTGCGGGTGATACGCGGTGCTGAAATTTAAGCGGGTACCCAACTCTTCTTGGAGCTTCTTCCAGAAATGAGAGGTGAACTGGCTTCCCCGATCAGATACAATTTTCTTAGGAACGCCATAGAGACTCACGATCCTAGCGAAGTAGAGTTCAGCTAGTTTGTTCCCTCCATAGGTGGTCTTCACGGGAATGAACCGAGCTACCTTGGTTAGTCGGTCCACGACTACCCATATAGAGTCATAACCACCTTGGGTTTTTGGAAGTCCGGTGATGAAATCCATCCCAATTTCATCCCATTTCCATTCTGGTACTTGTAGAGGTTGGAGAAGTCCGGCCGGCCGTTGATGCTCTGCCTTGACACGCTGGCACACATCACAAAGGGCCACGAACTCTGCAATTTCCCACTTCATACTAACCCACCAGTATTTCCCTTTCAAGTCTAAGTACATCTTCGTACTGCCAGGGTGGATGGAATAAGGACTTTCGTGAGCTTCCTGAAGTATCAGCTGTTTAAGTTCCTTGTCGTCCGGAACTCATACACGATTTCTGTTCCATAGGGTTCCATGTTCATCTTCTGTGAAACCAGTGGCTTTACCTTGTTTCATATTCTTGAGGATCCCATGCATATCTGGATCATTCTTCTGAGCCTCGCGGATTTGATCGAGCAAGGTAGGCTTGGCTTCCAGCCTAGCCAAGAATCCACGACTAACTATGCTTAGGTTCAGGGCTTCCATCTGTTGATGAAGTTCCGGTGGAATGCCACGGACGCCAAGAGTGTTGCAACGGCTTTTTCGACTTAGAGCGTCGGCGACCACGTTGGCCTTACCAGGGTGATAGTGGATTCCCACATCATAATCCTTGATGAGTTCTAACCATCTTCTCTGCCGAAGATTCAGATCCGACTGGGTGAAGATGTATTTCAAACTCTTATGATCGGTATATATTTCGCAGCGATTTCCAATGAGATAATGCCGCTAGATTTTTAGAGCATGAACCACAGCGGCCAACTCCAAATCATGGGTAGGGTAGTTGCCTTCATGAGGCCGTAGCTAGCGTGAGGCATAGGCTACCACATGACCTTCCTGCATGAGCACGCACCCCAATCCTTGGCGCGAAGCGTCACAGTACACCATGAAGTCCTTGCGAGTATCCGGTAAGATTAAAACGGGCGAGGAAACCAGCTTTTCCTTGAGAGTTTGGAACGCCTTCTCGCATTGCGGGCTCCACACAAATTTTTCTTCTTTCTTCAACAACTTTGTCATGGGTCGAGCGATTTTGGAGAAGTTCTCGATGAACCTCCGGTAGTATCCTGCCAAACCCAAAAAGCTGCGAACCTGAGTAACTGTCTTGGGTTGCTTCCAATCAGCGACGGCGGTCACTGTTTCGGGGTCCACAGCAACTCCTTTAGTAGATATCACGTGCCCTAAGAATTTGACTTCGGACAACCAGAACTCACACTTGCTAAGCTTGGCATACAGTTGATGTTCCCACAACTTTCCCAACACCAGACGGAGATGCTGCTGATGGTCTTCCTCTGATTGTGAGTACACCAGAATGTCGTCAATGAAAACCACAACAAACTTATCCAAGTACTCCATGAACACTTTGTTCATTAAGTTCATGAAGACGACAGGAGCATTGGTTAGACCAAACGACATTACCGTGAATTCATACAGTCCGTATTGCGTGGTGAATGCGGTCTTCGGGATATCTTCTTCACGAATATGCAATTGGTGATATCCAGAGCGAAGATCAATCATGGAGAATACAGTGGCACCTTTAAGCTGATCGAACAGATCATCGATTGTCACGACCGAAAATAACCCAACGGGCGTTCCTTACGTGCGTGCATTATTCCTTGTCCCAGGAGGCAAGGTACACCAAAAGTTGATATAATTCAGAGTTTAACAAGCGGAAGCGTAAATAATTAATTTATTACATGGGCGGCGAAGGCCCAGCACACACAAAGACAAACGGGAAACAGCGGAAGACTAGGGCGACGACCACAGGCGCTTGACGGCAGGCACGAGCTAGACACCAAAGCCTTCATCTTCCAGGGGCTCCTCTTCTAGGTTTGGGAAAAATTGAGCAAGACTGAGTACAACTACCGTACTCAACAAGACACACCCACAAGTGCAGGATAAATGCAAGGGAGTACAAGGGAGTTATAATATAAAGGGTTAGGGTTTGCAGTAAACATCATTAAAAGTCACTTAGTTGCTCAAAGCTATTTTGTAAACACGGTCCTAGAGCTATACAATATTATTAATCAAGGCCGTGAACCCACACGAACCTGCCTTAACACAAGGCCTACGATGATTCAGACCGAACTGGCAACCCGACCCTGGGTCCCAGCTCGTCCCAAGCCAACCCAGGCCAACCATTCCACATTTTAGTTGTTAAGAAGGTTTTAAGAATTAAAACACTAACTTGGGTACATTGCTCGGCTTGCCCATAACCGAGGGCGCGGCTATTCGAATAGATTATACTCTGATCAGAGGTGTACATCTTTACCCACAAGACACATCTTCCTCACATGTAACCACGTGCCACATACCACCACGGTATACGGACGGAAGACGTAACATAGTTTCCAACCCATCCTAGCCATAGACAAGAGTACCGACCCAACCCCACCTACGGTCGGAACCCCCGGGACAGGTAGGCAGGACTGAGCCCCTAGCAGCAGGACACCGGCCCTGTGCCATGACATCTCGACTACCGGGCCGCAGCTCGTGTAGCCTTCATTTGTCCTAGAGTTGTCCATCGACCCCCGACTTCGTCCATCTCCATCCGTGTACTTTTGTTTATAACCGGACTGAGCCACAAACTAAGCCTTACCCACTAGACATGTGGAAGTACGGTAGTGCTTTGCAACAGAGGCCCGAAGACCGGTCCTTATATGGCCGAGGTGCGACTGTCAAAACCATGCACCCCGAGCCCAGCCTAAAACCATTTTGAGGATTTTGAATAGAGGGGGAGGTGTGAATCCAATTCCACAATAATCCAACAATTCCATAGTGTCCAGGTGAAAAGAGTATTCCCAAAGTCTAGAGTTGTAAAACCACCTAATGTTGCCTAATTAACCAGCGAAGCATCTACCTAAATTCATACTAGTGGTACCATGAGTAGAGTGTCCACTAGTTGGGGTTTTGTTTAATCTAGGGTGAACAAGGTAATAATATCAATAACAATAATAATAAGGTCATAACAAAGGTAAATAGGCATGGCTAAATAAAACAGTGATAACGCGGGAATCTAAATAAAGCGGTAATGCAATAATTTAAATCAAAATAATTTTATAAACAGGGATTCAATATGTTCAAGGATGATGTGACTTGCCTTGCTTACTTTCCCAAACGTCGGCTTCAACCTCCATGAAGAGCGGATCTTCCGAAGCTGCAGCGTCTACACGACCAACGGAAAAGAAAAGGCTTTTACTCTAATAAACTCCATATAACAAGCAGGAACAAAGCACAAAAATGGGTTCTTGACTTCTTAAGGAAAAATTAGAGACTTGAACGGTCCAATTCCGAGTTCAAATGGCCAAGTTATGGCCATTTGAAGTTTATATGCTCTTTAAATGAATATTTGCGAATTTCTTCATTTAAAATTTAATTTAAAAAAAATGGTTTATTGCGTCAGCCGAGGGGGGAGGGGCGCGCGGACTGGGTCCACGGGAGTGGGGCCCACGCGGCAGCCTCACGGTCCACGGTGGACCGGGTGCACCCGGGCTCACACCGGCCAGCGCCGTGGGTCCCATGCGTCAGCCGCACCTAAGGGCGCGGGCGGCTGACGGCCGGGCCCCACGCGACAGCCACTCGGCGCGCCCGAGGGCGGCCAAGCCGGCGCGGCCGGCGGGAGGCGGCGCCCGCGCCCCTATGGTCGCCGGAGGCGGCCATAGGCACGGCGGAGCGGTGGCCAAGAGAGGGGAAGGGAAGGGGGAAAAGAGGCGGCGGTCCTCGGCTCACCCTAGGTCGACGGCGACGACGAAAAAGGCGGCCGGAGCGGAGGAAGGCGGCGGCGCGGCTCGGGTCGACGGCGTTCCGGCGGTCGGCGACCGAAACGGAGGGGTGGACGAGGTCGGTGAGGATGCGGCGAAGCCGAAGAAGGCGGCGCCGAGGTGGGAGGTGGTCCGTGGCGACGACGGCGGCAGACCGGAGCTCGACGGCGACGGCGGAGAGAGAGAGCGACGGCGCGAGCTCGATTCCGGCGAGGAGGAAGGGCGGCGAGAGGCGGAAACGGACGGAGGAGGAGCGGGGAAGGTTTAAATAGAGCCGGGTCGAGAGAGGGTGGCCGGGGAAGGGAGGAAACCGGCGCGGGAGGTCCGGCCGCCATCAATGGCGCCGGCGAGATTTGCGGGGGCAAATCCGCCCGTTTGAACGCGAGAGAGAGAGGGAAAAATGGGGGGAAGGAGAGAGGGGATCACGGGGAGTGATTCCCCCCACTTTAATGCACGCGGGGACGGCGGGAGGCGGCGGGATTCGCGGCGGCGGCGGCGCTAGGGCTCGGGGGAGGCGGCGGGAGGAAGGGGATGACAGGTGGGCCCCACCCGTCAGCGAGGGTGGCGGGCGGGCCCACCCGTCAACGGCGCGCGCGCGGGGAGAGGCCGAGTGGGCCGCGGGGAGAGGAGGGAGAGGGGAGGGAGATGGGCCGGGCCGGCCCAAGAGAGAGAGAGGGAAGGAAAAAGAGAGGGAGGAAGAGAGGACTTTGGCCGCGGGCCGAGAGAGAGAGAGATCTTTGGGCCAGACTTGGCCCAAAGGGAGGAGGGGGATTTATTTTTAGTTTTTCTTTTTAGTAAACTTTGATAATTGTTGTTGTTGTTTAATAAATATTTTTGGTGCTCTGAAAATTCAAGTAAAATTTGAGGGCTCCTTTTAGACCAAGGAGAATTCAACAAAAATTCTCCGGACCACATTCGAAATTTTCTTGTACGTATTTTAGTGTTTGCCAATTTCTTTTCGAATTTTAATTAATTCTATTATTCCTTTTAGAAAATGATTTTTATTTCGGGATGAATTTATCAGGACGTGACAAATCCACCCCCCTTACAAGAATCTCGTCCCCGAGATTCGAGGAGGCTAGCAAGAAGATAGGTTGGGCGGTCTTCTCTTCTTGTCTGACTTCTTCCGTCGCGTCTTTTATAACAAACTTGCCTAGCAAAACTTCTCCACTCTGGACCGCTTGTCTCGATCTCCTGTTGCAGATGGAATCTTCTCTTCACCTAATTTGTCCCCTGGTTGCACCTTTAACTGACTCGGACTAGGCTGCGGTAGTTGAGGATGGGGTTTCAGTTCCAGAACTTCTTATAATTCATATCTTTGGCGTCAACCTCATACAAGTTACCCACTTCACGTTATGCGTCGCCATCAGCTTGTCATTACTAGGATACCATGCTTGTCATCATGAGAATATCATGTTTGTCATTTACTTCTAACTTACCACTGAATGCTTTGGACTATGATATCACGCTTATCCAGCATACCATGTTTGACAACTTGTCATTAACTGCATCATATTAGCTTTCCTGGTCTCCGGGTGCTAGATACTACTGCTATTCGATGCGAGGGTCGATAACTTTGCCTTTGAACTATATTTCCCAAGAGAACCAACTTATCCCACTTGACATGCTTTGACGTTTTCCCAAATGGCTTTACTGCTGGACTTGTTATGGTCTGATCGTGATCCTACCAAATCTGAAGCTTCGTTGTTAGATGTGATTTTAATCTAACATATGTAGATTATCTTCGAACATATCACTTGGTTCATAACTGGGAATAGCTCTCACGAACAAGCAACTCGGATTCACTTTCTTGACATTTAGTTTATTTCCCACTATTCTCTTTAGGTTGTCATCATTTAGCATTCCATGTATTCCTTTACACCTTCGACCTTGATGAGTTCCTTCCCATTGGATCATCTCCCAATACATGACATTGCCTGGTAACCGGTGCCTGCACTTTTCACTCCGTGTAGCATCTGATACCGAGTTGAATATTTCACTCCTTGCCTTCATGGAAACACTTTTACCTAGGTCATCTCGCTTACTCATGATGATTTTTTTTTACCTCAATGACAAGGTGACTGTTGCGGGGCGATTACTATCAGGGGTCTTCCTTGAGCGATGCAGAGCATGGTTTTGTTTATCCTTTATCAATCACCTTTCGGCCTACTTCTTTCCTGCTAGAGAACATCTTTGCCAATCTCTTTTATCAATCATCTTTCGGCCTATCTCTAACAGGTGGTACTCTTTAATGTGGGTTGTGGACACTTCTGGTGGCGATGAGGTCCTTTGGTCTACTGCCTTTCAGTGAAACCTTGAAGTGTTTCGCCAAAAGCTGTACTGACTGTCATTGCCTTTGATCCGAAAAAGACACATCTGAAACTCTTAGTCCAAACAAATGTCTCTTTGGTTAATCGCTTGATTTTCTTTTCCATCATCAGGTTGGTTATTAACTCGAGGTTAGAACATAGTTCCTCTGAAATGAGACCCTAGGTCTCCTTTGACAGTAAACAATTATACACATAATCCCACATCAGCATCTTCCGAAAGGGTCCTCATAGAAGTTGTTTGTATTACACATTTCTCCCTCATTACCTGAATACAAGGCACTACCTTAAACAAAAAGGGAAGATGCTTAACATCGGTACATTGTTTCTACTATGGGTTATGATTAACACGAGGCCTCATAGGTATGGCGTTTGCTCCAGTGACCACAAGGCGAGTGACTTGTCTTCTTCTTGCATAATGGCCGGAGTGATGACGCAGGTTACGCTTCGGCTGTGGACAATCTCTGGAGAAATGACCTGGTTCTTTGCAGTTGTAACAAATAAATGTCTTCTTTACTGAGTTGTCCGTCTGGGAACGATCATTCTGACTTGGAGTTGGAATTGGTGGTTGGAAATCCTTGCTAACATTGGCATCAGTGGTACCATAGTTGCTATCACCATTGGAGTCTTTCTCAGAGTCAAAATTGCTAGGGTTGTCATTCTGGGTGCCTTCATTGATACTATCGTCGATATCTTGGTGAATGCTGTTGACATTGCACGCTTGATCTAAGTGGTCATGAATGGGGCAAGAACCATGGTTGTTGGTGGTATCATCAGCATTAGTATTGCTAATGTTGTTGTCTGCATTGTGTCCATCTTCTTGGGGTAGGAACTCTTCATGCGCAACAGAAGATCCGGTGATCTGAAGTGGCTCAGTGCGCTGTCTTTGGTTACCACATGGAAATACTGGGATGTTGACAATCCTTCTCTTGCAGTTCGTCATCCGATTATGCTCACTTTCGAGTTGCATGGCTTTGTCCACAAGTTTCTCAAAATCTTCATAATCCTCTAGGAGTAGTTGCACTGCAAGCTCATCTTTTAACCCCTGGAGAAACTTCTCTTGTTTGTCTTCATCCGTTTCCACATCTTCTGGTGCATAGTGAGCCAAACGATAGAACTCGTGCAGGTACTCTATGACGGTCAAATCTCCTTGCTTCAGGTAGCGAAACTCTCGTTTTCTTAGTGTGATCATTCCTGCGGGAACATGTGATCTCTTGAATACAGATGAAAACTCGTCCCAGGTGATGGTATGTCCTTCTGGCCGTGATGCTTCGTAGCTATCCCACCACTCTGAAGCCGGTCCAACCAACTGATGAGTTGCGAAGCCAACCCGCTCCTGGTCGGTGCACTGAATCAACCCTAGCTTCTTCTCGACTGTGTGCAACCAATCACTGGCTTCCATAGGATTGACGGCAATGGCAAAGGTTGGAGGCTCAGTTTTGAGAAATTCTGATAACTTGCACTGTTGCTGGACTGTAGGTACTTGAACGTTGGTTGCCCCTGCTGGGTTGTTCCAATTCTGTAATAGTTGAAAGGTTGTTGCCAACATGTTGGTTTGGTTAACCACAATTTGGATTAGCTCTGGTGAGGTTTCGTTGATGCTTTTCTCATTCCCATTGGCTTGGGTTCTTGAGTCATCGGATCCATCATTCCTATAGCCTTTGTTACCAGTGTTATCCATCTATCACAAGGTAGAGGTTGAGAGGGGAAGCATACAAGGAAAGAATAGACCAGAACTAGGGACAAGACCTTAAAGGAACTAACTCTTTTTGTTGATGTGTTGTTTGTTTTGCTTATTCTGCAGGTTGATTAAGCAAAAAACCTAGCATGGTTACATCACACCCCACTGATGCAAACCACACGCTACACACACAAGCAAGGAAACACGCGACTAACGACTCTACCCTAGAGGGTGGCTTAGGTTCTGCGGCGGGTTCTCCAAGATCTTAACTTCGGCTTCATAGCTGGCTTCACTGCTTCCTCCACTTCGCTAGTGAATCCTGCAGCCTTCTGGAGCTTCGGCAGACAATTGACGACATCTTCTTCTTCACAAAGCTGACCAACTAGTACTAGTCGAAATCCGAACAAGGAAGAAGGGAGTAAACATTTTGCAAATAGCATTAGGGGAAGGAGAAAAAAAAAAGGAACTTTCGCAAATAGTTTTATTTATAAAATATGTCCTTAGGTTTTATCCACTTAGCTTAACCTACAGTCGAGATGGCTCTGATACCAACTTGTCATGATCGGAAATACCCCAACGGGTGTTCCTTACATGCGTGCATTATTCCTTGTCCCAGGAGGCAAGGTACACCAAAAGTTGATACAATTTAGAGTTTAACAAGCGGAAGCGTAAATAATTAATTTATTACATGGGCGGCGAAGGCCCAGCACACACAAAGACAAACGGGAAACAGCGGAAGACTAGGGCGACGACCACAGGCGCTTGACGGCAGGCACGAGCTAGACACCAAAGCCTTCATCTTCCAGGGGCTCCTCTTCTGGTTTTGGAAAAAATTGAGCAAGACTGAGTACAACCACCGTACTCAACAAGACAAACCCACAAGTGCAGGATAAATGCAAGGGAGTACAAGGGAGTTATAATATAAAGGGTTAGGGTTTGCAGTAAACAGCATTAAAAGTCACTTAGTTGCTCAAAGCTATTTTGTAAACACGGTCCTAAAGCTATACAATATTATTAATCAAGGCTGTGAACCCACACGAACCTGCCTTAACCCAAGGCCTACGATGATTCAGACCGAACTGGCAACCCGACCATGGGTCCCAGCTCGTCCCAAGCCAAACCAGGCCAACCATTCCACATTTTAGTTGTTAAGCAGGTTTTAAGAATTAAAACACTAACTTGGGTACATTGCTCGGCTTGCCCATAATCGAGGGCGCGGCTATTCGAATAGATTATACTCTGATCAGAGGTGTACATCTTTACCCACAAGACACATCTTCCTCACGTGTAACCACGTGCCACATACCACCACGGTATACGGACGGAAGACATGACATAGTTTCCAACCCATCCTAGCCATAGACAAGAGTACCGACCCAACCCCACCTACGGCCGGAACCCCCGGGACAGGTAGGCAGGACTGAGCCCCTAGCAGCAGGACACCGGCCGCAGCTCGTGTAGCCTTCATTTGTCCTAGAATGTCCATCGACCCCCGACTTCGTCCATCTCCATCCGTGTACTTTTGTTTATAACCAGACTGAGCCACAAACTAAGCCTTACCCACTAGACATGTGGAAGTACGGTAGTGCTTTGCAACAGAGGCCCGAAGACTGGTCCTTATATGGCCGAGGTGCAACTGTCAAAACCATGCACCCCGAGCCCAGCCTAAAACCATTTTGAGGATTTTGAATAGAAGGGGAGGTGTGAATCCAATTCCACAATAATCCAACAATTCCATAGTGTCCAGGTGAAAAGAGTATTCCCAAAGTCTAGAGTTGTAAAACTACCTAATGTTGCCTAATTAACCAGCGAAGCATCTACCTAAATTCATACTAGCGGTACCATGAGTAGAGTGTCCACTAGTTGGGGTTTTGTTTAATCTAGGGTGAACAAGGTAATAATATCAATAACAATAATAATAAAGTCATAACAAAGGTAAATAGGCATGGCTAAATAAAACAGTGATAACGCGGGAATGTAAAGAAAGCGGTAATGCAATAATTTAAATCAAAATAATTTTATAAACTGGGATTCAATATGTTCAAGGATGATGTGACTTGCCTTGCTCACTTTCCCAAACGTCGGCTTCAACCTTTACGAAGAGCGGATCTTCCGAAGCTGCAGCGTCTACACGACCAACGGAAAAGAACAGGCTTTTACTCTAATAAACTCCATATAACAAGCTGGAACAAAGCACAAAAATGGGTTATTGACTTCTTAAGGAAAAATTAGAGACTTGAACGGTCCAATTCCGAGTTCTAATGGCCAAGTTATGGCCATTTGAAGTTTATATGCTCTTTAAATGAATATTTGCGAATTTCTTCATTTAAAATTTAATTTAAAAAAAAATGGTTTATTGCGTCAGCCGAGGGGGGAGGGGCGCGCGGACCGGGTCCACGGGAGTGTGGCCCACGCGGCAGCCTCACGGTCCACGGTGGACCGGGTGCACCCGGGCTCACACCGGCCGGCGCCGTGAGTCCCACGCGTCAGCCGCACCTAAGGGCGCGGGCGGCTGACGGCCGGGCCCCATGCGGCAGCCACTCGGCGCGCCCGAGGGCGGCCCAGCCGGCGCGGCCGGCGGGAGGCGGCGCCCGCGCCCCTATGGTCGCCGGCAGCGGCCATAGGCACGGCGGAGCGGCGGCCGAGAGAGGGGAAGGGAAGGGGGAAAAGAGGCGGCGGTCCTCGGCTCACCCTAGGTCGACGACGACGACGAAAAAGGCGGCCGGAGCGGAGGAAGGCGGCGGCGCGGCTCGGGTCGACAGGGTCGACGGCGTTCCGGCGGTCGGCGACCGAAACGGAGGGGTGGACGAGGTCGGCGAGGATGCGGCGAAGCTGAAGGAGGCGGCGCCGAGATGGGAGGTGGTCCGGGGCGACGACTGCGGCGGACTGGAGCTCGACGGCGACGACGGAGAGAGAGAGCGACGGCGCGAGCTCGATTCCGGCGAGGAGGAAGGGCGGCGAGAGGCGGAAACGGACGGAGGAGGAGCGGGGAGGGTTTAAATAGAGCCGGGTCGAGAGAGGGTGGCCGGGGAAGGGAGGAAACCGGCGCGGGAGGTCCGGCCGCCATCAATGGCGCCGGCGAGATTTGCGGGGGCAAATCCGCCCGTTTGAACGCGAGAGAGAGAGAGGGAAAAATGGGGGGAAGGAGAGAGGGGATCACGGGGAGTGATTCCCCCCACTTTAATGCACGCGGGGACGGCGGGAAGCGGCGGGATTTGCGGCGGCGGCGGCCCTAGGGCGCGGTGGAGGCGGCGAGAGGAAGGGCATGACAGGTGGGCCCCACCCGTCAGCAAGGGTGGCGGGCGGGCCCGCCCGTCAGCGGCGCGCGCTTGGGGAGAGGCCGAGTGGGCCGCGGGGAGAGGAGGGAGAGGGGAGGGAGATGGGCCGGGCCGGCCCAAGAGAGAGAGGGAAGGAAAAAGAGAGGGAGGAAGAGAGGACTTTGGCCGCGGGCCGAGAGAGAGAGAGAGATCTTTGGGCCAGACTTGGCCCAAAGGGAGGAGGGGGATTTATTTTTAGTTTTTCTTTTTAGTAAACTTTGATAATTGTTGTTGTTGTTTAATAAATATTTTTGGTGCTCTGAAAATTCAAGTAAAATTTGAGGGCTCCTTTTAGACCAAGGAGAATTCAACAAAAATTCTCTGGACCACATTCGAAATTTTCTTGTACGTATTTTAGTGTTTGCCAATTTCTTTTCGAATTTTAATTAATTCTATTATTCCTTTTAGAAAATGATTTTTATTTCGGGATGAATTTATCAGGACGTGACATCGATCCGGGGAGAAGGGTACTTGTTTTTGATAGTGACTTCATTGAGAGCTCTGTAGTCAACACACATCCTCTTTGTCTTGTCCTTTTCCACAAAAATCACGGGAGCACCCCAGGGGGAAGTGCTCGGCCGTATATATCCCTTTTCTTTCAACTCTTCCAACTGTCTCTTGACTTCGGCCAGTTCATTTGCTGCCATACGGTAGGGTCGCTTGTACAGAGGAGTGGTTCCTGGAGCAAGATCTATCCGGAACTCAATCTCTCGCTTGGGTGGCATACCGGGTAGTTCTTCCGGAAGCACATCTCCGAACTCACTAACGATGGGGATTTCTGACAGTCCTATCTGATGAAGTTCTGAACTGCCGACAGAGGTTGGGGGTGCAAAGAAAACAACCGGTTGTTCCGGCCCTTGGTATAGAGTGATAGTGCGTCTTGTGCAATCCACTACTCCTTGGAATTGAGCCAACCAATTCATCCCAAGGATCAAAAGCAGGTTTTAAGAATTAAAAACACTAACTTGGGTACATTGCTCGGCTTGCCCATAACCGAGGGCGCGGCTATTCGAATATATTATACTCTGATCAGAGGTGTACATCTTTACCCACAAGACACATCTTCCTCACGTGTAACCACGTGCCACATACCACCACGCTATACGGACGGAAGACATGACATAGTTTCCAACCCATCCTAGCCATAAACAAGAGTACCGACCCAACCCCACCTACGGCCGGAACCCCCGGGACAGGTAGGCAGGACTGAGCCCCTAGCAGCAGGACACCGGCCCTGTGCCATGACATCTCGACTACCGGGCCGCAGCTCGTGTAGCCTTCATTTGCCCTAGAGATGTCCATCGACCCCCGACTTCGTCCATCTCCATCCGTGTACTTTTGTTTATAACCAGACTGAGCCACAAACTAAGCCTTACCCACTAGACATGTGGAAGTACGGTAGTGCTTTGCAACAGAGGCCCGAAGACCGGTCCTTATATGGCCGAGGTGCTACTATCAAAACCATGCACCCCGAGCCCAGCCTAAAACCATTTTGAGGGTTTTGAATAGAGGGGGAGGTGTGAATCCAATTCCACAATAATCCAACCATTCCATAGTGTCCAGGTGATAAGAGTATTCCCAAAGTCTAGAGTTGTAAAACCACCTAATGTTGCCTAATTAATCAGCGAAGCATCTACCTAAAATCATACTAGTGGTACCATGAGTAGAGTGTCCACTAATTGGGGTTTTGTTTATTCTAGGGTGAACAAGGAAATAATAACAATAACAATAATAAGGTCATAAAAAAGGTAAATAGGCATGGCTAGATAAAACAGTGATAATGCGGGAATTTAAATAAAGCGATAATGCAATAATTTAAATCAAAATAATTTTATAAACTGGGATTCAATATGTTCAAGGATGATGTGACTTGCCTTGCTCACTTTCCCAAACGTCGGCTTCAACCTCCACGACGAGCGGATCTTCCGAAGCTGTAACGTCTACACGACCAACGGAAAATAAAAGGGCTTTTACTCGAATAAACTCCATATAACAAGCAGGAACAAAGCACAAAAATGGGTTCGTGACTTCTTAAGGAAAAATTAGAGACTTGAACGGTTCAATTCCGAGTTCAAATGGCCAAGTTATGGCCATTTGAAGTTTATATGCTCTTTAAATGAATATTTGCGAATTTTTTCATTTAAGTTTTAATTTAAAAAGGGTTTATTGCGTCAGCCGAGGGGAGGGGGCGCGCGGACCGGATCCATGGGAGTGGGGCCCACGCGGCAGGCTCACAGTCCACGGTGGACCGGGTGCACCCGGGCTCACACCGGCTGGCGCCGTGGGCCCCACACGTCAGCCGCACCCGAGGGCGCGGGCGGCTGACGGCCGGGCCCCACTCGGCGCGCCCGAAGGCGGCCACTCGGCGCGCCCGAAGGCGGCCACTCGGCGCGGCCGGCGGGAGGCGGCGCCCGCGCCTCTATGGTCGCCGGCGGCGGCCATAGGCACGGCGAAGCGGCAGCCGAGAGAGGGGAAGGGAAGGGGGAAAAGAGGCGGCGGTCCACGGCTCACCCTAGGTCGACGGCGACGACGAAAAAGGCGGCCGGAGCGGAGGAAGGCGGCGGCGCGGCTCGGGTCGACGGGGTCGACGGCGCTCCGGCGGTCGGCGACCGAAACGGAGAGGTGGACGAGGTCGCGAGGATGCGGTGAAGCCGCAGGAGGCGGCGCCGAGGTGGGAGGCGGTCCGGGGTGACGACGGCGGCGGACCGGAGCTCGGCGGCGACGGCGGAGAGAGAGAGCGACGGCGCGAGCTCGATTCCGGCGGGGAGACGGTGCGGCAAGGGGCGGAAACGGGCGAGGGAGGCGCGGGGAGGGTTTAAATTGGGTTGGAAGGGGGAGAGAGCGGCCGGAGGGGAAGGACACAGGCGCGGGAGGTCCGGCCGCCATCAATAGCGCCGGCGAGATTTGCGGGGGCAAAGCCGTCCGTTTGAACGTGAGAGACAGAGGGAAAAATGGGGGGAAAGCGAGAGGGAATCACGCGGAGTATTTCCCCCCACTTTATTGCACGCGGGGACGGCGGGAGACGGCGGGATTCGCGGCGGCGGCGGCGCTAGGGCGTGGGGGAGGCAGCGGGAGCGGCGGGAGGAAGGGGATGACGGGTGGGCCCCACTCGTCAGCGAGGGTGGCGGGCGGGCCCGCCCGTCAGCAGCGCGCGCGCCCGGAGAGGCCGAGTGGGCCGCGGGGAGAGGAGAGAGAGGGGGAGGGAGATGGGCCGAATTCGGCCCAAGGGAGGGAAGGTGGACTTTTTAGGGTTTTTCTTTTTATAAAATCATCTTAACTTTGTTTATTTCTTAATAATTATTATTTGTGCTCTGAAAATTCCACTAAAATTTATTTAGGCATTTTAGGCTTTTAGGAAATTTACAAAAATCCTCTAAGCCTTATTTGGCTTTTAACTTTGCACATTTTAATTATTCTAGGCATAATTTAAAGGATATATTTTAGGGTCGTTTTGAGACGTGACAGCACTTCTCCAATCTAGTTGCAATTCCTAGCTTGTCGCATGAAAACCATTACTTTCTTGGTCCAATCTGTAATCTTGACCCCACTGATTTTATCATTGGTGAAACCAACAGAATCCCCTTTAGATTAGCCAACCCTAATCTGGGTCACTGGAAGAACACTTTTAAGTCTTGGCCATCTTTCGAGAAAACCACTCCTGAGAAAAGTTGGACCACATGGTACAAGCGTGTATCGGCTAGTAAGAAAGTCCACTGGGATGAGATCGGGATCGGCCAAGCACTTGCCCTCACCATAGCCAATTCCGCTAATGACGAACCTCTGATGGCTGCCTCCACCTATTTCTAGTCCAACACCATCAATGCCTTCTTGTTCAACCAAGGGCCGATGACTCCAACTTTGATCGACATTACCATGATCACCGGTTTAGATGTAACTTCATCGGCTAATCCTATGAGCATGAACACCAAAAACCAATTTGACTTCAGGACCAAAAGCATAGGTGGCTGGTCTAGTTATGTGGCAGCATATATGGGCCAAGGATCTATTACTCCTCGAGAGCATGTGGCCTTTTTACTCATGTGGCTAGAAAAGTTTCTTTTCTGTGGATCCAGTTGTGGCCCTACAACCAACTGGCAATTTGTAGCCGAAGCCCTAGTATCAAAGAAACAATTTCCTTTGGGCAAAATCCTCCTCGGCTATCTATACCAAATGTTGAACAATGCATCGGCCAAGATAGCCGTCGGCTCAGTAGTTGGGGCAGGTGGACCATGGTGGCTGCTGCAGACCTGATTAAACCTGATGGTCATGAAAGTGGTCAATCGGCCATCTATGATAGAAGCAGAATTTTCGAGGTTGGAGCCGATTGTGGAAGATGATGGAGCAGAACGCACTCAACGTAAATGCATGTCATATGGAGAATACGCATCTACACCAACCGATGCTGGAGCAAAGCTGTCGGCTGAGCTGCTCAAAGATTGGTTCTGCAGCTTTTATGAAGGCTTTCAGAAAGATGCCCGGGTTTGGTTTCCTTATGAGGACTCAGCAGATCTCGAACTTCCATCAGACTTTAGATTTGAAGACATCAATCATGAAAAATACCAAAAATCCAGGGAAGTTCTCACAGCTGCAATCAGCCCACGCATCCTTCCTGTCGGCATTCATCAGGGAAGAAACATCCAAGTCTCTTATGAATTTTACCACCCAATGAGCTCGGCTAGACAACTTGGATTGGGCCAACTCCCAATCGGCTTATTCTTTGCCGACAAGATCCAGTGCCGAGGAGAAATCTCATCAACTCTGATGATGGATCGGCTGCTTAACCTCCAAGGACCCTCTCTGGGCAGCATTGAAAATATTGAGTTGGCAGGATTCAAGAGCATAAACTTTGACAGATGGTGGGGTGAATGGAAGCTACTTTTATTTCACCAATCGGCCTCGATGTACATGACAGATCTATTCCCCGATGTCATACCGCAGGTAAACCTTGTCATTATCAACCTGAATGATTGTCAGCCGATTCATTACTTGACTAATCTTTTGTTCTTGTTTTGCAGACAATCGACTCTTCCCCTCCACGCCAGAGATATTGAATATGCTACAGGTCTAATTCCCAATGGAGGTGGACCATCTCCCCCTGTCATCGGCTATCATGCCCCCAGGACTTCAACTCTCCTCCAAGGCCTAATCAGAGAACCAGCCAATGCAGGCAAGAAAAGAAGAACTAGGTCTTCAGCTATGGACGCATTAGCTCTAGCTCCAAAGAAAAGGGCCAAATCCAAGAAAACCAAGCCGACTGATGACCTGCCTGCCTTGGATCCATCCATCGAACAATCTCTGGATGAAGAAGAAATTGGCGAGGATGTTGACCAGGTTGCAGCTGAGGTAAGCGATACTGAGAAAACATCATCGGCTTCGCCCAAGCAAACTCCTCTGACCCCTTCTGCTCCAGCCCATTTTTCAAGGGTAAGCAACTTTTCAATTCTTTCTATTTCTTCATTTATAGCCGATTACCCACTGATTCTATAGTTGCAGAAGAAGAAAGCGGCCGTGAAAAAGAAACTAGCAGCAACAATTCTCAATCCGGCTCCACCAGTAAGATATCCTTAATTCTTTTACTAGTCAATCTCAGCCGATTTTATATAACACTTGTCTATTTTACAGCCCCCTCCTCCTCCTTCTCCTTCCATACAACAATCATCAAGTGACCGAACTCCATCGGCTATGGGAAGTCATCATATTGAGGAAGAAGAACAACCAGCTGCTCCTGCTATCCTAGTAAGTTTTCTTTTAAACATCAAATCTCGGATCGACCGTAATTTCCTTTGCAGGCCTTAGCCGATCTGTTCTCCTTCGATATTAAAGATTATCTTGACGAAGAAATAGAAGAAGATACCACCAGCAAATCTCTGGTTCCCTTGTCTGATGACGTAAAGAAAACACTCGAAGATATCTCTCATCAGCTAGAGGCCTCTTCTTTAGATAGCTTGGTGGTAAACCGTGGGCCGATTAGGACTCGTCTACATGAGATCCAAGCTCTAATCCCAGATGAGCTAGCCGATATCCTTACTCCAGCGGTCTATCTTGAACAACATCAATTCAAGCTGGAGAAGGCCAAGTTAAGACTAGCCGAATGTCGGGAGCGCAAGGATATCGAAGCTATAATCCAAACCAATCGGCAGCTTGTTCATGAAGTGAAGACCAAACTTGATCAGCTATCTGAGGGTCCGATTAAGTCCAATATTGATCGGCTCAAAGCTCGCAAGATTGAGCTCTTGGCACAACTTGAAGAATGCAACACCGAACTGGATATGGAACATAAAAAGCTGGCCGATCTCCCAAAGTCTATCGAAGAACAGAAAGTAAGACTCAAATCGGCTATCAAGAATGTTGCTGATCTGACCAAGTCATTGAAAATCATCCCTGGAACCGATGCTCAAGACGCCCAAGCCATTGAATGCAAGCTGTCATAACAAGTTTTACCTCTTGTTGAAGATCGAAACCGATGCAGCTCAACCCGAAAGCAAGAACTTGTCGAAATAAAACTAAAGCAAAAGGGTGGCGATGCGCCGAAATTGTATTGAACGTGTGTGTTAATTGATTACATAGGGTTCGGGGTCTATTTATACTCGAAAATTACAAATTATGTCCATATCAGACACGACTCTTATCTCTAACAAACTCTATGATACCATAAGTCTTCACACCAGACTTTTTCCCTAAACATATCTCTAAGGAAATTACATAAAATATCCTAATTAATAGATACAATTGTCTTCTCAGGACTTTATCCATGTGTGGCAATCATCTTGAAGCATATCAATTCAACCTGATGTCGTACACCAAGTCGTATTGTCGGAATCGGCTGTATCGGCTTACCCAGTCTGACTCAGACCCAGCCGATCCTGATCTTAGCCGATCTGGACTCCAGCCGATTCTTGCTCTATTCTCGAATCGATCTTCGCCTTTGACTCCGCTTCGATCTAATCCTCTTTTCCGATGCAGATATTACAAAATTTGGTCGTTAACACACGTTAAACAAGTTGTTGTTGAACCAGTTGTGGAAGCACCGGCTTCACGAAGGTCCGAAAGGATACGGCGTACACCTGCGAGGTATGCATTGTTAACTACAGGACAACATGATATATTGTTGTTAGACAACGATGAACCTACTACCTATGAGGAAGCAATGGTGGGACCAAACTCTAAGAAATGGCTTGGAGACATGAAATCCGAAATAGAATCCATGCATGTCAATCAAGTTTGGAACTTGGTTGATCCACCTGATGGTGTAAAAGCCATTGAGTGCAAATGGGTCTTTAAGAAAAAGACTGATGTAGATGGAAATGTTCGCATCTATAAGGCACGATTGGTGGCGAAAGGTTTCAGACAAATTCAATGTGTTGATTATGATGAAACTTTCTCACCAGTCGCCATGCTAAAATATATTCGGATTGTTTTAGCGATTGCTGCCTATTTCGATTATAAGATAGAGCAAATGGATGTCAAAACAGCTTTCCTCAATGGAAATCTCGATGAGGATGTGTACATGACACAACCCAAGGGATTTGTTGATCCACAATCAGCTAAAAAGATATGCAAGTTGCAGAAATCCATTTATGGGTTGAAGCAAACATCTCGGAGATGGAATATCCGTTTTGACGAAGTAGTCAAGGCGTTGTTGGGCTTTGTCAAAAAAGAAGAAGAGCCTTGTGTATACAAGAAGATTAGTGGGAGCACTAGTGTTTCTAATCCTATATGTAGATGACATATTGTTGATTGGGAATGATATGCCTATGCTTGAATCCGTTAAGACATCGTTGCAAAATAGTTTTTCAATGAAGGACTTCGGGGAAGCAGCATATATTCTGGGCATAAGGATTTATAAAGATAGTTCAAAGAGGCTAATTGGATTAAGCCAGAGTACATAAATTGACAAGGTGTTGAAGATGTTCAACATGCAAGATTCTAAGAAAGGTTTCTTACCAATGTCACATGGCATTAACCTTGGCAAGAATCAATGTCCTCAAACGACTGATGAGTGAAACAAGATGAGTGTGATTCCATATGCTTCGGCAATTGGATCCATCATGTATGCTATGCTATGTACACGTCCAGATGTTTCATATGCACTTAGTGCAACAAGCCGATACCAATCAGATCCAGGTGAGAGTCACTGGATAGTTGTAAAGAATATCCTGAAATACTTGAGAAGAACTACGGATATGTTCCTAGTCTATGGAGGACTGGAAGAGCTCGTTGTAAATGGTTACACTGACGCAAGCTTCCAAACCGACAAAGATGATTTTAGATCGCAGTCTGGATTTGTGTTCTGCCTAAATGGTGGCGCTGTGAGTTGGAAGAGTTCCAAGTAAAATACAGTTGCTGATTCTACAACAAAAGCCGAATACATTGCCGCTTTTGAAGCAGCAAAGGAGGTTGTTTGGATAACGAAATTTGTTTCTCAACTAGGTGTGATGACTAGTGCTTCCAGCTCTATGGACCTCTATTGTGATAATAGTGGTGCCATTGCTCAAGCCAACGAGTCTAGATCACATCAAAACTCTAAACACATTTTGCGGCGGTATCACCTCTTTCGCGAGATAGTGGATAGAGGAAATGTGAAGATATGCAAAATACATACGGATTTGAATGTTGCAGATCCGTTGACAAAGCCACTCCCTCAGCCTAAGCATGAGGAACACACTAGGGCAATGGGTATAAGATACATGCATGATTGACTCTAGTGTAAGTGGGAGACTATTAGTGATATGCCCTAGAGGCAATCATAGAGATGATTGTATCACATACAATGTTTACATATTTATCCGATATTGTTCCTTGAAATATATAACTCATTATTGGTTAATGAATATGTGATTCTTTCGTGAGACTCTTTATATTGTTTGTTACTATTTCCAAAGGATCCCTGATCAAATATCATATGTGGAACAAATATGTTTAAATGATCAACACATGTATTAATTGATGATCATGTGTCATGGATTATGGTATAGAGATACCAAATTAATAATGTGGACACATGTTGGGGAACATGTTGTTAGATAGACCCAACATGAGACATTACAAGAGCCATGTGTGTTGTGTCATCAGTGACTCATTTAGTGTTGGTGTTTAATTCTTAGACCTGAGATTATCATGGTTCCCAACATATGTAGTAGCTTACTTAGAGACTGCTAAACGCTACTCCGTAATTGGGTAGTTATAAAAGTAGTTTTCGGGCATGCTGTTAAACCTGCAGTGGGATATGAATAATCAAGATGGGATTTGCCCCTCCTATAGAGAGATATCTCTGGGCCCCTCGATGTTATAGATTATGGAAGTGCATGGCCATGCTAAAGGTGATTGAGGAGTCAATCACAAGTTATATAATCTATCACAGGTTCAAGTGAATGATTGAGCTATTAGAGGATGGCACATATCTAGCCTCGAGTTTAATCGATATCGTGAGGCAAAGGGGTTCATACAAGTATACACTAGAGGTTCAGCCGATATGATCTTTATGTATGCCCGGTGGGTCAATACGTTCTGCTAGGGACCGCTGTTGACACGTGGACCGAAAAGGAGTTTTCGGGTTACAGCCGAGTGTACATGAACCTACAGGGTCGCACGCTTAATGGGCCGGAATAGGGGATTGGATGGAGATCCAATATGAGCTTAATTCGGATAGGGATCCGAATAGGAGTCCTCGAGCCTTGGAGGCCCGAGTCATGGATTCTATATATTCATGAGGGGTGTAATCGGCGGAGACATTGCATCACGTGAGAAACCCTAGCCTTCCCAAGCAAAACCCTAGCCGCGCGCGGGTGCTAGCACATCTGCGCGTGGCGTTCCGTCCCTATACGTGTGGATACCGGTAGATGTGCCGCTGGTTTGCGGTGCTGATCAGCGTGGGAGTACGGCGAGGAAAACGCACGAGGAGGAGAAGGTCGAGCCGGTGCGATCGACTACTTCCTCTACATCGACGCGCGCTACTTCGCGAGAGTTCCTTCGACTTCTTAGCGTCTTCTTCCGCTGCGCAGCGCATCGAGTGGTAACGATCGATACTTGCATGGTTCCTGGTTTACACGATAGAAAAATTTTGATTTATGCTATCATAGCCTACGCGTATCCCAACAGATCTCGGCATGAAATCAAAAGAGAAAAGGAAGCGGGGTTCTTTGCGAAGCCAATGGTGGTCTTATCGTGATCTGTAGTTACCGGAATCAATGGCTACGGTGGCACGAGCGGCGGTGGGTCTCGGGGTAGTGATGCATGCCACGTTAGAGGCCGGATCTAGGTGGATAAAATGCATGCATGCAACTCTAGAAGCTCCAGTGTGCTCACAGTAGTATTGGACGAGGTTAGCGAAGCTTGGTCGTCGACGACGGCGTTCGGAACGGCTCGGCGACGACGCTCCTTCTCGCATGAACGGTGTCGGCTTGACTCACTACAAGAACTACCATGCATGTATGTCTCCCATGTTAAAGTGGTCCTAGGAAATCTATGTGTGCACGGAATCGACTTGGAGCTCACCGGAGAAAGAGGAATCAATGATGGAGCTCAGCGGCTGGACTTGGAGAAGAATAGCTCGATCTCTCTCCTCGGTGCTCAGATCTTGGGGATTTTTTAGGGCATTTGGAGAGGACCTCGAGGGGAAGATGTTGGCGCGACGGCTCGGCCGGATTCGCGCCACAGCAGCCGGGACAGCGACGAGGTCGTGGTGACGGCGCTCCGGGCGCGCTTTGGAGCTCCCGTGGGCATGATGGCGTTCCCAATGATCCGCTGCATGAGAGAGGGTGAGGTCAAAAGGTAAAACCTTTGGTATGATGAGATGAATAAGGAACGTGGAGGATATGACGGCAACCGCACCTCGACGACGAACGGCAACGCGTCCTTCCCGGTGGCCGACGATGGAGAGGAAGGAGAGGAGGACGAGATGGAGCTCTCAGCTTTGGTTCCTTGCTGTGGAGTGAAGACTGATGGGAGGCGGCGATGCTGGGAAAGGAGTAGGCGAGCTCGGCGTCGCCACGTTTGGGACATGCGTCGGTGCTGTCCAGACCACGGTCGGCTCCGTTTTCTCTCGCTCTCAGTTTCTCTCTCGGCTGGCTGGAGCAGTAGGGCGTCATGTACTCAGGTGGAACGAGCTTGTGAGGTTGAAAGTGGGTCCAGAGCGAAGGGGACAAGACTGGAGCGATAGAGGTGTGTAGGAGATTGGGTGTTATCGATTTTGGACGATTTTCAGGATTTAAATCTCTCTCCTCTCTTTGTTAATCTATAGTTTAATTTGTGGGCATGATAAATTCATGTGGATTTTTCTGGAGGTTGATGAAGATACCTAGTTTCTATTTTCTTTTTTTTCTCTTAAAATATTTATGTGGTTTGCTCTCAGAAAATTGGAGAAGATGGGCTCAGTATAACTTTGTTTGAATTTTTAGGAGATCTAAACAGAGTATATAAATTCTGAAAATATTTTATTTATTCATGATAAATAACCTAGTATTTTAATAAATTATTTCCCCTATACTATTTTATGCAGTTTAATGCACATTATGGTGAGGTTGGTTTTAGCCGATTAAGGATTATAATTGGTCTATCATTTAACTGGTTTGACTGATTTATTTGAGGTATCATCCTAAGTGTTAAAATTTGACCAAAATTACAGTGAATTGTATGTGTTGAGTAGAGACTACATGAATTTTCCCATGATTTTACCTTGCACGAATTATTTTCAATAATTCGCAACGCGTTTATTTATATAAGTGTTCTCATTATATAAATGCATCTAAATGTTTGTAAACACTTATATTAGGACTTGACTTGAACTGAGTTGTTATTATTTGACTTCACTTTCATGGCCTTGTAACTATTTCACAAGAATGACCATGGGTTTGTCTAGTGAAGTTATCCTTTTATTCATGTTCATGAACCTAACATGATATGCAAACCAAAATCCAAATGCACGTAAAAGACTCAAATCAAACTAATGCTAAATGCATATGCATGTACACATTTTTGTTTGCATTTTTGTCCTAGGCTGAAAATGGAAAGGTTTTATTTTGTTCTCAAATTTTTATTTAAGTACAAGTTAAGTTGACCTCACCTAGGTTAAAGTAGCAATTTTTGGCTCCCAAAATTGGAAAGTTAGTTTCTAACTATTTTGATAAGAAAATTTTAAGACCTAGAATTCAGGTATGTCACAGGTACCAGGAGCCCTAGCCGCCACACCTACCCCTTGGCACCCATGAAACTCACGTATTCCTTTCTCCCCTGTTAACCCAACTCCATGGATCTCCAAGAACCATAGCCCTAATCAAGAATCTGATTGGAAAAACGGATCGAGGAAGACAAGAGGAGCAGGAGGAGTGGTGGGTTGGTGTTCCCATCATATTCTCGGAAGTTCTCCAAGCAAACCCTAGCTAGGTGAGGCTTACCTCTCCTGTAGAAGTGGTTATAGGTTGTTTTAGGGTTTTAATTCGTCGTTTTTGGAGGGTTAGAGGATGGGTTTAGGTGCTATGTTTTGGATTGTTAGTTCAGGGCACTGTCAATGTTTATTTGTCTCTGTATTTCGCCAATTGGAGGATCAAAACTGTCACGCCCGGAATTTCTATCCAAAATTCCAAAAGCTTACATGTGTGTGAACCCTTGTCTAGGAATCAGCCGAGGCACACAATAACAAATTGATAATAGAGTACAATTATTACTCTAATTAATAAGCGAATAAAATGTCATTACAGAGGTAGATAGTTCCTCTCAATCAATAAAAATCTAAGCAGCGGAAAAAAAAAAGATAAACGGCGCAGACGACTCCACTCCACAGGCAGCTTGACCAGGGCTACACCTAATCCTCCACACCATCAGCATCACTGTAGAACTCTTCCTCTGATGAATGATTGCAAGGTGAGTATATGACATACTCAGCAACCCACGCAGCAAATATGCAAGTGCACAGGATAACAAAGGATGGCACAGTAGGGTTTCATTTGCATAAACAACATTTAATAAACATTTCAGAATTTAATAAAACAGTTAAGTAATAATTAAACAATATTAATCCAACACTATACAACATACCCTGTTGCATAGGCCCAACCATTCTGAACAACCATCCCGGCTGCATAGTTCTATCTCCAAACCAGGAATATACCATTCCAAACCAGGAGCTAATCAAATTATTACCAGTTATAGCATCATTTATTATGGTGAGAAGTGTGAAACTAATCACAAAAGACATTGTTAGACCCGCCCATAACCGCGGGCACGGCTATTCGAATAGTTTTACTCTGGCCAGAGGTGTACCACTGTACCCACAAGACACAGCCCCACAACATGTCACCATGTGCCTTAATACCACCACGGTACCTCGGAAAGGAGCTGTGACAGTACCCCTCGCACAACACAATCCACCGCAGCGCACCCTTCCTGGATCATAATCACCCCCTTATAAACAAGGCATGGACTCCCCAGCGACCCCCATGGGCTTATCTCGGCCACTTCTCAGTCTGGTGCTCCGCAATGAACCATGCTATACAAAAGGTAAAGTCGTTGCCCACGCTGGCTTGTGGTTGGCACGGTTAATGTTTCACAACCAAAACTCGTGAACCGGTACTTAATTATCATGAGCACGACTCTCAAAACCATGTGCTCACAACCCACCATTACCAAGTTTTAGTTGGCAAGTAATTAATTAACCAATCACGATTGACCATCGTGAACTATCATTAAGCCATCATTAAATAATATTGAATCATAAGTTATCTCAATAGTGTGCTAAGGTTTCTAAGCATGGCTAAGCAATCATATCTAATATCTAGCTGAACCAATATATGAAGCCCAGCTAGTCAAGTTATAATAACCCAAGGTATCAAGGAATAAAGTAATCAAGAACAAAAGGGCTATAACAAACAATAGGTTAATTGCACCCAATGACATTCGAAAATAAATGCAATTGTTGAATAGAAACAATAGCTTTAAACGGGATCAACATGCTCAAAGGGTTGTTTGGGATCTGTGTGACTTGCCTTGCTGGCCTTGGAACTCTTCAAATTCTTCTCCTGCGAAAACGGACTCTCAGGAAACGTCGGAATCTAAACAGAAAGGAGCAAAATCACCAAAACAGCACATAAACAAGCATGAACAGTACATGTAGATATTTTTAACATGTAGATCTCAATTTTAGAAAAATTTAGAGACTTGAACCAACTAAATCCGAGCTAAGATGAATTAGTTATGAATTTAAATCGGATTAAATCAATTATATGGGTTTTAATTGAATTATGACGCAATAATGAATTATTTTTGAAAAGGAAAAAGGGGTTTATTGCGTCAGCGGCTAGGGTTTGCGATGGACCGGGTGCACGGCGGCGGCTCACGGAAACGAACGGCCGAGATCTTTCCATCCAAAACGGACGGCCGAGATCGACCGGTCCACGGCCGGACCACGAGAGACGACGACGACGATAACGTCAGCGGTGACGTCACCACCGGCGGCGGCTCGGGCGCGCAAGCTCACCGGCGAACGACGGCGCGACGACGCGAACGGAGGGCACCAGCATGTAGAGAAAGACGCGGCGAACTCACCGGTGACCAAAACGGCGGCGGAAGATCAACGGACGGCGACGGCGTCGAGGAAGAAGCGGCGGCAACCTTCGGCTTGACGACGACGGCGGTGCTCCGGCGACCTATGGCGACGGCGGAGGGGCGGACGAAGACTGCGACGCGACGACGATCACGATAGAGACTTCCCCGAGCAGCGACGACGACCGGAGCGACGGCGGCGCACGGCTGGAGCTGCGGCGGCGACGGCGGCGCTAGGCTACACGATGCTAGGGCACTACCGACGACAAGAGGCGAAGGCGAGGGTGGCGGCGGGTAGCGGCGGGCTTGGGGGTCCTTTTATAGGAGCAAAGAGGCGGCGGCGAAGGCCCACGGCGACCGGCGACACGAAGGAAAAACTAGGGTTCGAGAGAGAGAAACGAATCTGATTCGAGATCGAATCCGCGAATTTCCAAAGCGATTTAGACGATGTTTCCAAAAGGGAAAAGGTAGAGGAGATCTCGGGAAACATTTCCCCTCAATTGATTTCACCGGAGAAGGAAAGGTGCGGCCGAATTTGGAAAGAGACGACGGCGGCGCGGCGCTAGGGTTCAGGCGGCGAGCGGCCGGAGGTAGACGACGACCTGACAGGCGGGCCCCACCTGTCAGCGGGCGGACGCGCGCACGTGGCGGCTGCGGGCGGACTGGGCCGGCTTGGGCCGGGGAGAGAGAGAGAAGGTTTTGGGCCAACTTTCGGCCCAAAGCCAAAAGAGGATTTTAAAAACCTTTTTCAATTTAAATTATTCATTAAATACAATTCCATTTATTAAAAATACTTCCTTAGCTCAAATAAATCCCAGAAAAATCTAGGAATTATAGAGTTAAGCAAAGTATTTAATGAAATTTTATCTGGCCCCATTTTATATTGGAATTTATTAATTAAAATTAGATCTTCTCTTCTAGGCTTTTTTTTAAAATAAATTCTAATAATTCCAATTAAACAACAATTTATATATTTAGGATTTTTAGGGTGTGACAAAAACAATATTTGCTGCAAAAAAGCATATAACTAGGAAGTTGTAGACAATGCTTGGGTCTATCTTCTGAACAAAGGGCACGATTTTATCTCAAGTGGTTTAGGAGATATAAATTTTTGAGTAGGACCATTGTTTTTATGTCATAATTTGGATAGTAGTGGATTGAACTATGTTTGGAGAGGTTAAACAGCGGAATCAGTCATGCTGCTTATAGACAAAGTTATAGAGGTTTTTCTTAGCTTTCCATATTGGTAAATTGCACCTTGATCGGGCGAGTAGAACTCCATTACTGGTTGTTTTAGTGTGGACAATCTGAATTCTTGGGTAGACTCTGAAGCTCATTTTGATGTGCGCATTAGGCCTTTTAAATGGCAAAATAAAAATATGGTTTCTACATGGAAGTTGTAGGCCTCATTTTGTAGTTTCCTAAAATGTATTCGTTTGCTGTGTTAAACTTAATTAATAGTGAAGTAACAGTGCTATTTATAGATGGGAGAGGTGTTTACAGTTTGGCTTGAAGTTGGGATGGGGCCGTAGGAGCGTGCCACTTTATTTATTATACTCATATTTGAATGTGTTTGCTGAGGTTTTGTTTGTGATTAGGTGGTGGTCCTTCAGTTCGTGCATGATACCAACCCTTCATTGGAGGTAAGTGCATGACGAACTAATTGTGTGATTCACGGATTGTTTGTTCTATCTATTTCCGTTATATTTCTACGTGATATATGACTGCTTATGTTCAGACTGTTGTTCATGCCATTTGGATTTCAAGTTTATCTTATGTTTACGATGTTATTCTTGTTTCAATATTCCGGATTCTGGTTCTGGTTAAATAATTCAAGTTCCATGTTGTTGGTATTTCTTAACGACATTACTACAAATATAACTCCCAGCAATTGCGCAGAAATACTTTTGGTATATTATGGTTACAGAGTTCATCTGCAAGCGCACGGATATACCATTGTAGCATTTCACCCGAGAGTATTCCAAGGGTATCGTATTTATTTTATCCCGTGGGAAGATCACGCAGAGAGAACTTAACTATAATTTATATATTACTTGTGATAGTCATATTCTAAGCAGGGGTTAAGATAATCCAAGGGTAGAGTGACACACAAGCATTACTACTTATCCTCATAATAAATAATCTAAGCTAAGTGGAAAGAACAGAGAAAGAGAATCTATTCCTATACTTCTAATATACATAGTATACATACATTCTAGTTAACTGGTATACTAGCTAATACCCTCTATTCGATGCCCTCCTGGTACTTCGAGAAGCCACCCCTAACTGCTAGGTTCCTTACGACAGCCCGTCATGACCATCCAACCGGGCCTAAATACGGAGGAATACCCTGCCCAGGAAATTAACTTAGGATTATATAAAGGCGCGAAGGAATACCCGTACTGAGCTCTCATCCGCAATATATAACCCAAAATAATGATATCCCGTAATCTAGACACCACGTCTAAACTACCAGATACTACTCTAATATCATCGTTATGACATAGAGTAATTGCATAAGCAAACACTATACCCGCACCAAAGCATCTCCCAGATAAGCTAGCCGTATATTCAGTATAACCATAACACAATGTAAAGTAGGTACTCATATACTCGGAAAGTATTTCAATACCATAAATGTATTTAGAAGAGTATTCTAATAAAAGTACAAAGCTTACTAAAGAGGAAAGGAAAGCTACTAGAGCCATAGCCGAACTCTTCCGAAGACTTCCGGACTCCTGATTCCTATTATAATTCTATTCCACCAGCTAAATACTACTAAACTAAACTTGAGAGGAATGAGAGAGCTGTTGCTTGAGGTGTGTGTGTGAAGTGAGAAGGTGAGGGGTTTATATAGCCTCCCAATGACGGTTGCGATGGTTAGAATGGTCGGAAATACCCTCCAACCGTCATTGGGAGCTAATCCACACCGTCGAGAGGAAACCCTGCATCCAGCGGCGATGAGAGAGGTTCGGCCGAACCTGGGGCTGGCCCAACCAGCCCATGGTTTGGCTGGCGGCCTCCTCTGTTGTTCTTCTCTGCAGAGTTGTGAATTTTGGCCCAGTTTGTCGTGTCAATTCTGAGTTCTTGGCCCATTCATACACAAGTCTGGTTCTTGACATCGTCCGATTGATTTATCGTGGGCGTTGATGTCGATTCTCCTTCACTTTATGATCATTCTCTGCAAAAGGTTAGTTGACCTAATACTAGTGGAATATTATTACTCTAACATATTTATGCATTGCAAGCATCACTAGCTCTCTCCTGTTTTAGTGATATTGTCACGTCCCAAAACGACCCAAAATATATCCTTTAAATTATGCCTAGAATAATTAAAATCCGTGTGAAAGCCTCCAACAATTAAAAGCCAAATAAGGCTTAGAGGATTTTTGTAAATTTCCTAAAATCCTAAAATGCGTAAATAAATTTTAGTGGAATTTTCAGAGCACAAATAATAATTATTAAGAAATAAACAAAGTTGAAAAGGTTTTACAAAAAGAAAAACCCTAAAAATCCCCCCTTCCCTCTCTTGGGCCGAATCCGGCCCATCTCCCTACCCCTCTCTCCTCTCCCCCGCGGCCCATCCGGCCTCTCAACGCGCGCGCGAGGCTGACGGGCGGGCCCGCCCGCTACCCTCGCTGACGGGTGGGGCCCACCCGTCATCCCCTTCCTCCCGCCGCTCCCGCCGCTCCGCCCGCGCCAAGCGCCGCCGCCGCCGCCGAATCCGCATCATCCCGTCCTCCCCGCGTGCAATCAATAGGGGGGAATTATTCCCCGCGATTCCCTCTCCCTTTCCCCCCAATTTTCCCTCCCTCTCTCCCTTGGATTCGTTTGGAAACCCTCTCCTAATCCCGCCGGCGCCATTGATGGAGCCCGAGAGCGCCGCGCCGGTTTCCTTCCCCTCCGGCCGCCCTCTCCCCCTTCCAACCCTATATAAACCCTCCCCGCGCCTCCTCCGTCCGTTTCCGCCTCTCGCCGCCCTTCCTCCTCGCCGGAATCGAGCTTGCGCCGTCGCTCTCTCTCTCCGCCGTCGCCGCCGAGCTCCGGTCCGCCGCCGTCGTCGCCCCGGACCACCTCCCACCTCGGCGCCGCCTCCTTCGGCTTCGCCGCATCCTCGCCGACCTCGTCCACCCCTCCGTCTCGCTCGCCGACCGCCGGAACACCGTCGACCCCGTCGACTCGAGCCGCGCCGCCGCCTTCCCCCACTCCGGCCGCCTTTTTCGTTGTCGCCGTCGACCTAGGGTGAGCCGTGGACCGCCGCCTCTTTTCCCCCTTCCCTTCCCCTCTCTCGGCCGCCGCTCCGCCGTACCTATGGCCGCCGCCGGCGACCATAGGGGCGCGGGCGCCGCCTCCCGCCGGCCGCGCCGAGTGGCCGCCGCGTGGGGCCCAGCCGTCAGCCGCCCGCGCCCTCGGGTGCAGCTGACGCGTGGGGCCCACGGTGCCGGCCGGTGCGAGCCAGGGTGCGCCCGGTCCACCGTGGACCGTGAGGCTGCCGCGTGGGCCCCACTCCCGTGGACCCGGTCCGCGCGCCCCCTCCCCTCGGCTGACGCAATAAACCCTTTTTAAATTAAAATTTAAATGAAGAAATTCGCAAATATTCATTTAAAGAGCATATAAACTTCAAATGGCCATAACTTGGCCATTTGAACTCGGAATTGGACCGTTCAAGTCTCTAATTTTTCCTTATGAAGTCAAGAACCCATTTTTGTGCTTTGTTCCTGCTTGTTATATGGAGTTTATTAGAGTAAAAGCCCTTTTATTTTCCTTTGGTCGTGTAGACGTTGCAGCTTCGGAAGATCCGCTCTTCATGGAAGTTGAAGCCGACGTTTGGGAAAGTGAGCAAGGCAAGTCACATCATCCTTGAACATATTGAATCCTAGTTTATAAAATTATTTTGATTTAAATTATTGCATTATCGCTTTATTTAAATTCCCGCGTTATCACTGTTTTATCTAGCCATGCCTATGTACCTTTGTTATGACCTTATTATTGTTATTGTTATTATTACCTTGTTCACCCTAGAATAAACAAAACACCAACTAGTGGACACTCTACTCATGGTACCACTAGTATGATTTTAGGTAGATGCTTCGATGGTTAATTAGGCAACATTAGGTGGTTTTACAACTCTAGACTTTGGGAATATTCATATCACCTGGACACTATGGAATGGTTGGATTATTGTGGAATTGGATTCACACCTCCCCCTCTATTCAAAACCCTCAAAATGGTTTTAGGCTGGGCTCGGGGTGCATGGTTTTGACAGTAGCACCTCGGCCATATAAGGACCGGTCTTCGGGCCTCTGTTGCAAAGCACTACCGTACTTCCACATGTCTAGTGGGTAAGGCTTAGTTTGTGGCTCAGTCTGGTTATAAACAAAAGTACACGGATGGAGATGGACGAAGTCGGGGGTCGATGGACATCTCTAGGGAAAATGAAGGCTACACGAGCTGCGGCCCGGTAGTCGAGATGTCATGGCACAGGGCCGGTGTCCTGCTGCTAGGGGCTCAGTCCTGCCTACTTGTCCCGGGGGTTCCGGCCGTAGGTGGGGTTGGGTCGGTACTCTTGTTTATGGCTAGGATGGGTTGGAAACTATGTCATGTCTTCCGTCCGTATACCGTGGTGGTATGTGGCACGTGGTTACACGTGAGGAAGATGTGTCTTGTGGGTAAAGATGTACACCTCTGATCAGAGTATAATCTATTCGAATAGCCGCGCCCTCGGTTATGGGCAAGCCGAGCAATGTACCCAAGTTAGTGTTTTTAATTCTTAAAACCTGCTTAACAACTAAAATGTGGAATGGTTGGCCTGGGTTGGCTTGGGACGAGCTGGAACCCAGGGTCGGGTTGCCAATTCGGTCTGAATCATCGTAGGCCTTGGGTTAAGGCAGGTTCGTGTGGGTTCACGGCCTTGATTAATAATCTTGTATAGCTCTAGGACCGTGTTTACAAAATAGCTTTAAGCAACTAAGTGTCTTTTAGTGCTGTTTACTGCAAACCCTAACCCCCCCCCCTATATTATGGCTCCCTTGTATTCCCTTGCATTTATTCTGCACTTGTGGGTGTGTCTTGTTGAGTACGGTGGTTGTACTCAGTCTTGCTCAATTTTTTCCCAAACCCAGAAGAGGAGCCCCTGGATGATGAAGGCCTTGGTGTCTAGCTCGTGCCTGCCGTCAAGCGCCTGTGGTCGTCGCCCTAGTTTTCCGCTGTTTCCCGTTTGTCTTTGTGTGTGCTGGGCCTTCGCCGCCCATGTAATAAAGTAACTATTTACGCTTCCGCTTGATAAACTCTGAAATGTATCAACTTTTGGTGTACCTTGCCTCCTGGGACAAGGAATAATACACACATGTAAGGAACACCCATTGGGTTATTTCCGGTCGTGACAGATATTGACGGTCGAAACTGATCGATAACGACCGTCAACACATGTTTGCCATGGATGTGCAATATGGTTTCAATTTGGTTATTTGTTTCAGGTTTCAATTATTCATGTTCCATGCGAGTCATGGATGTGCTATCTGGTTTTCTATTCCTGTTCCTGTGGGTAAGCGCTGATCATGCTTACTCGGCTTTGCCGGCAAATGCTAGGATGTATTCACAACTATCCGGGATGGAAACTGCTATTTCAATTCATTCCTGCTCGGGATGGGAACTACTATTTTCTTTGACTTGGTGTTTGAAAATGTGTTTCTTATCAAAGAAAGAAAGCTTTTTGTTCATGCTTTCTAGTTCCATATTGTACTTGCTGAGTATTTCCGTTCTCACCTTTGTGTTTATTTGGTTTTTGGTACACATTGAGATTGGCATGCATGGGCGGGAAGTAGCACCCTTGTATACACACCTATCTGCACACTATCAACCTATATTGCTTAGGTCAATAATGACACTTGAAATATATCCTAGTTTGATCTTGTAATAATCCTTTAGGTATCAATTAGTTTCTTTCCATGGGTTATATGAATGGATCACACTATGGGAATGATATTATTATTAGTTCAATTGATAACTGTCTGTCGTGGATGTCCACATTTACAGGGGATACTCTACTGAAATTTCTAATAATTTTGGGAGTTAGTGGTTTTATGTGTATTTTGGTGTGGCACTCTAGGTACGTGGTTACCTGGGGTGTTATAGGGGGAGTCTTTTCGGAACTCTCGACGCGCAACAGCATCGACTCAACATGACAATGTGATGAACACCGCCCCACGGCTGTGCACAAAATTTAGTAGTCAGAACCAAGTCCTGGCTGGGTCGGCCGAACCAAGTGTTCGCCCTACCCTTGTCTGGCACGGCTCTGTCACCCTTCTGCCGTATGGTTAGGTTTACGCGTCTCCTCCCTTATCCTTCCATGTTTGTGAGTTAAACTTGGCAGAAAATTTGAATACAATTTTGTTTGACTCCAAATGAAAATTGAAAACATTAACTCTCAACAAATAAAATTCTCCTATGATTATTCATGTATACTTTTTATTCTTTGCTAACACTTGTCACTTGTGAACAATCATCTATCGTAGGGAACCTTGCTCATCTTAGTAATTGATATGTGTGATATGGTTATGATGAAAGAAATTCCTGCCCAACTGCCATGATATTTGGGATTTTATTTTGTGAATATTAAAAAAAATTCTTTTAGAGCAATACTCCTCAGTGACTATGTTATTACTTACCAAGGCCATATATGATTCTCATTGCAAAATCCTGATATATGTTTAGGCTGCTTGACATTACATTGAGCTTTGTCAAATTATTGTGACCCGTATGAGATGCTTTTCATACTTTCATGATGAAGATCACACTATACTTATACACACAATTATGCTAAACTTCTACACTGGAAGCTAGCATCCCTCATCCATCATTTATTTTATCGATTATCTACAAAATAAATACTCCATGTCATTTATGCCTCATCCTCCAAGATTCTTTCTAGAAAAAAAAAGAGAAACAGACAGAGGCATGGCTATGCAAAAGAAAGAAAAAATAAATTTTTACTCATTGAAAATTGGAGCATTGAAAAAAAAGAAAGAGAAAATCTTGCTTATACGAAGTATGGGGCATAAAAGAAAGAAGAAGAAGAGATAGCCATGCACTCTCTAAAATTTCCAATGAGAGAAAATTGGAGGTGGTATGTCAAAGGAGTTATTATCTTTTCTTTTTCCTTTTTCCACCCACAAAACAACCATAAACATACCCATACACATATCACACACATGCACATTCTTGACCAGAGAGTATGACTTGTGATCTCCTTGGGTCCGGTCTTTTGGCTTTGCAAAATATGTGATGTAGGTATGCCCCGATTGATCCCTACCAAGCTCCACATATACAACCTTGTAGAATAGGGACAATTCGGCAAAATATGCTTTGATGAGGATCCACGAATCAAACCACATGAGTGAATTGAGAGAAAGTCATTCGAGGAGTATAGCTACTTTGTGAAAATATATAAAAACCCAAGAGATTGACAGGAGGAACAATATGGACTTAAGTCATGACCGTTCCATTCATCATTTACCTAATGTAGGCCCGAATCCAAATCCAAAACGTGTAGAACTTTATCTCTTATCTTCTTGGACCAAAAGTGACGTGGTGATATGAAAGAAAACTTGGAGAAGGTCTTAGTTTGGTCCCCAATCAACTTCTTCAATCATCCATGCATTCCTTACGCTCGGTCTCTTTTCTTTCGCCCAAGCAAGTACCTCTGCAAACGAAAACACACAAAACTCATTGTGTAGCAAATAATATAGAATATATGCACCTTTGGTTGATTAATACATAAGTTAGTCATGGTTATATCCGAGCTAGTTGTGTCCTCATCATCTTCCCCTTCTTGATTGGAAACCATCCTCAGTTTCACTTTGTCATAGAACGTATTGAACTTATTTTTATCTATCACAACATCTGGTGAGGAACATTTCTTGATGGCCATATGGTTGGATCCTAAAATCTTTATAGTAGAAAAACCACAACACTCCCCTTCTTGCAAACCATCATATAACTCATTTAAACAACTAGAGGAACTTGATGGAAAATTACGTATACACATGCGGTCCTCTAGACAATACATTTCATCATAAAAAAGAGGTATAGTCAAATTCAAACAAATATATACTCAAGGCACATTATATTTTCCTTTACTATTATAATTGCCAATAACATGAAAAATCACATCAGAAGGGCATTGTCACGCCTGGAAATACCCTAGTAATTTCCGAACTAATTTGTGCATGAAATCCTCGTCCAGGAATCAGCCGAGGTACACAAACTGACAATTTAATATATAGATTCATCATAATAATAACGTTACATACTTACAAAAGAAAAGAAAACTGCAGCGGAATTACGGTCTAGCGAAGCTCCGGCTCCACTCCCACTGGCAGCTCAACTGGGGTATAAGCCAAACGTCTTCTTTGCGACTTGTCTTCAACTAAGGTTTGATTGATTATTGCAAGGTGAGCATATGACATACTCAACAAGCCACACAGCAAATATGCAAGTGCACAAGGATACCAAAGAATGGCATAATATAGGGTTCATTTGCAAAAGCAGCATTTAGCAAACATTCGAGAATTATAAAACAGTAGAGTAATTAATCATCAATTTTAATCAACACTGAACAGCACACCCATGCTGCTCAGGCCCAACCATCCTGAACAACCATACCCGGCTGTACAGATCTATCTCCAAATCAGGAATATACCATTCCAAACTAGGATCAAATTATTACCAGTTATAGCATCATTTATTATGGTGAAAAGTGTGAGACAAATCACGAAAGACATTGTTAGACCCGCCCATAACCGCGGGCACGGCTATTCGAATAGTTTTACTCTGGCTAGAGGTGTACCACTGTACCCACAAGACACGATTCCACACATGTTACCATGCCCCGAAGTACCACCACGGCACTGCAAAGGGGAAAATCGTGACAGTACCCTTCGCACAACACAACTCAAAGCAGTGCACCGTTCCTGGATCATAATCACCCTCTTATAAACAAGGCATGGACTCCCTATCGACTCCCGTGGGCTTATCTCCACCACTTCTCAGTCTGGTGCTCTACAATGAACCATGCTATACAAAAGGTAAAGCCGTTGCCCACGCTGGCTTGTGGTTGGCACGGTTAATGTTTCACAACCGAAACTCGTGAACCGGTCCTTAATTGTCATGAGCACGACCATCAAAAACATGTGCTCACAACCCACCATTGTCAAGTTTTAGTAGGCAAATTAATTAATTAACCAATCACGATTAACCATCGTGAGCTTCCATTAAATATCCATAAGTGATAGTGAAGCATGATTTATCCCATTCGTGAGCTATTGTTTCTAAGCATGGTTAAGTATCTATTATAAGCATCTAGCTGAACCAAACCAATATATAAGGTTCTAGCTAATCAAATTATAACCCATAGGAAAATAAAGTCATATTCGGCCATAATTAAATGGGAAAGGCTCACCACCCGGTGACATTCGAAAATAAATACACAGTTGAAATAAATAGAAAATTTAAATATAGGTGCATGTGAGCATACTCCCGATTGCTCAGCATGTAGTAGGCCTGTCTCTCCCGATCGCTGACAAGATCGAGGTCAGCGTCGCTCAGGAGTTGTCGCGGAGCATCGGCGTCTTCCATCGAGGCATCGGCTGATGAACAAGTACTAGACTCGTCATGATGACTTGATGGAGAGCCCGACCCCTTGAACAGACGAAGTCGCCTCCTCATACTACACAATGGAGCAAGAACAAGATAACTTGGCGGGGGTTAGAAATGACAAGAGTTTCACCCGCCGGTTAGTTTCACTAAAGCAACTTGTACATATGCAACTAAATGATTTGAACTTGAGGAAAACTATCAAAGCATGAATGAACTTAAGAGCAAACTTTGGAGAGGGAATGAAAATGTGTTGAAATGGGGTGGAATTCCCTCTCTTGGCCAGCTGGCTTTTATAGGGTGCCCACAACGGTCGGAAATGACATGTGGGACCCACTAGCCGTTGCCTCAAAAAGTGAGGCAGCCGACCGTTGCCTGGCCGGTTCGGCCGAACCATGGTGTTCGGGCGAACCCCTGGTGGGCCCAACCGGCCCAACTTTTGGCCGTTGGAAGCCAACGGTCAGTGTGGGCATGGCATTATGAATTTTTGTTGGAGATTTTATTTTGGTTTGCTCTGAAAAATTCAATTGAAGAACTTCCTCGAAATTCAAAAGTCCTAAATGCAATTTTGAAATTAAAATATGTGATGATGCAAAAATTAAAATTGTTGAAAACAAATATGCGGATACATACCAATTTACCTATTGGTGAAGGTCGCGTCATTTAAAGTCCGACGTGCAAGACCATACCTCCTTCTGATTCAGTTCATGGATTTTCCACCCGTCTCCAGAGGTGATGGAGCGGGCGTCTTTGGCTTCTTCCTCCACACCTTCTTTGATTTCGGTGCGGAAGACGACTTCTTCTGAGCCAGCTGCTCTAACTTCTTAGTCGGTACAGGTGATTTTATCGGTTTCCTCCAATAACGGTTCACGGGTATTGTTGTTTCCTTCTCCAGGAAGTTCTGCATAAACCTTACTAGGCTATCCGTCTTGGGTGGCTCCACTTCGACCACTTGAATGTTCTGCGGGTTTGGCCCGTTCTTGATTCTGACCAGGGAGCATTGTTTCGTCCTTGGTTGAAACTCAAACTTTTCCTTCTTCCCGTTGATATGGAAACGGATACTCCCCGTTCCCACGTCAATGTTGGTTCCTATGGTGCTAAGGAACGGACAGCCTAGGATGAGTGGCGTCTCCTTCCCCGTGTCCATGTCCAGTACCACAAAATCAACCGGGATGAAGAAATCCCGTATTTTGGCTGGCATATCCTCCGCTATCCCCGCTGGGTAACGGACTGACGAGTCAGCCAGTTGGAGGCGCATCGGTGTTGGTGCCAACACCGTGAAGTTGAGCTTGTCAAAGACGTCTTTTGGCATGATGCTGACGCTGGCTCCAAGGTCGCACAAGGCCTGGTCGAATTGTTGTGCCTCGATCGAGCAGGTGATCGTAGGAGACCCCAGATCTTTCTTTTTCTCCGGGAGCTTGTGGATTATCAGGTTACTGCAGTGTTCTGTCAGCTTCACCACCTCCGTTGTTGGGAGCGGTCTCTTGTTGTTGAGTATGTCCTTGAGATAACGGGCGTATGTCGGCACTTGCATAGCGTCCAACAACGGCACTTTGATATGGATCTTTTGGATCATTTCAACAAAACGAGCGAACTGCTCGTCCACTATCGGTTTCCTACTCCGTTGAGGAAATGGCAGGAGCCTCATGTCGTAGTACTCCTGTGGCACTGTCTTCTCTGGCTGAATCTCCTTGTCAGCCGAGTCAGTAGATGGCGTTTCTTTTGACATCCCATTAGTTCCTGCAGGGTTAGGATATGGCGGATCACGAGTGGACTTACCTCCCCTCGTTGTGATCGCCTTATCATTTTCAATGGAGGAGTCGGGTTGCCCTGGAATTCTCCCAGATTCATTTGCAGGGACTAAAGATGCCAACTGAGCTAACTGGGTTTCTATCATCTTATTAAAGCTCAGCTGGTTTTGAAATGCTGAAGCAAAGCCATCTAGCTTAACATTTATGTTCTCTAAGATCTTATCATTGGTAGCAACCTTTTTGTTTAGTGTATCAGTGGTTTTAGCTTGCGCAAAAACAAGATCCTTCAAGGAGGGTTGGTTAGAGAAGTTACCATTTTTATTACCTCCTTGATAATATGGGTGTGGTTGGTTCCACCCCTGACCTCCATGTAGACGATACCCGTTGTTGTTGTTGCCCATGTACATCACCTCCTCACGGGTTTCCAGCAGTTGTTCCCAGAATGACCCGTGCCACCGCAGACTTCACACTTGATGTGAGAGTCCAAGGCCTTAACGGTGCCTTGTCGCCGTTTCTCATGGTCGTCCAATCGTTTCATGAAGAGGTCCAGCTTGGCAGCATGTAACTCCGTCTCCTTAACAGTGTGCATGCCTCGCTGACGGGTCTGGAGTCGTTCCTCGCTCCAACCTATATTGGAGACCATCTTCTCTATGAGTTCAACGGCTCCTTGAACCGTTTTAGAGAAGAAGGCTCCTCCAGCTGCCGCGTCCAGGTGATCGCGGGACATTGGGGTGAGCCCATTGTAAAAGTCTGCAGGATCAGCCACTCGTCCATCCCATGATGAGGACAGGCGGCCACGTACTCCTGCAGTCGTTCCCATGCTTCCGGAATGGACTCGTCCCTTGTCTGCTGGAAACTGGAAATTCGTCCACGAAGGGCGTTGGTTTTGCCCATCGGGAAGAACTTCGAGAGGAATGCCGTAGAGCATTTATCCCAAGTGTTGATAGCAGAAAGGTTGGCATAAAACCACTGCTTCGCTCTCCTGAGGAGGGAGAACGGAAATAGTCGCAGTCTGACGGCGTCAGGATTGACTCCCTTGATGGTGTACGTACTGCATATCTCCAGGAATTGTTGTAGATGAGCGTTGGAATCCTCATTAGGCTTGCCACAGAACGGGCTAGCCTGCGCCATCGTGATAAGGCTGGACTTTAAGTCGAAATCCACATCTCCTATGTTGACTTGCGGCCCGACGACCACTTGTCAGCAGAGGGAGCAGCGAACTCGCGAAGAGTCTTGCTGGCCATAATCTTGAAGGTTGGTGGCGCTGGTACGGCTGGTTTCTCTGTCAGTAGACTTTTCTGTGGAGCAACGACTCGCGGCCTGATGCTCCGGAAGAAAGCTTCTGGATTTTCTTTGAAGTTTTTCGGCAGGTTGAAACAAGTCATGCACTACCCTGTTTTCACAACAAAGAGTGAAAACAACCAAGGTTAGCCTGCAAGTCTGGTTCTCGACATTGTCCGATTGATTTATCGTTTGTGTTGATGTCGATTCTCTTCCACTTTATTGTCATTCTCTGCAAATGGTTAGTAGACCTAATACTAGTGGAATATTATTATTCTAACAAACATATGCATCACAAGCATCACTAGTTCTCTCCTGTTTTACTAATATTGACGGTCGAAACTGATCGATAATGACCGTCAACAAACTCCACCTAGGACTTCTGCTCTAAAGCTTATCTTACTGAAGAGGGGAAAGATAGAGCAAGAATGAGTACAACCACACTACTCAGCAAGTCACACCTGGAGATGCATGCTTAATGCAAGGGGTTAGAAGGAGTAATAATATAGGGATAGGTTTTGAAGGAAACAACATTTAAAAGTCACTTTGTTGCCCAAAGCTATTTTGTATATACGATCCTAGAGCTAAACAGTATTATTAAACAAGGTCGTGACCCCACATGAACCTGCCTTAACCTAAAGCCTACAATGATTCAGTCCGAACTGGCAACTAGGTCCAGGTCCCAGCTCGTCCTAAGCCAACCCAAGCCAACCATTCCACCTTTTAGTTGTTAAGCAAGTTTTAAGAATTAAACCACTAACTTGGGTACATTGCTAGGCTTGCCCACAACTGAGGACGCGGCTATTTGAATAGATTATACTCTTATCAGAGGTGTTCAACTTTACCCACAAGACACATCTTTACGCCGCATTCCATGGCCTTGGAACCCGTCATAAAAATGTGACATAACCCTTCAACCATCCTAGCCGTGAACAAAAGCACTGACCCAACACCCGGCTAGGGCCGAAACCCCTGGCACAGGTAGGTTATGGTTGAGCCCCTAGCATCAGGACATCCACCGGGAGTGACCTGTGCCACGGCATCTCGACTACCGTATACCTGCCCGTGTACCTTCATTTGCCTCAGAGATAGACCAAGGAGGATTTAATGAAAATTCTTGTACGTATTTTGGTGTTTACCAATTTCTTTTTGATTTTTAATTAATTCTATTATTCCGTTTTTAGAGAATGACTTTTAATTCAGGATGAATTTATCAGGACGTGACATTAGCATTCCGCATTTCTCACTCATTTCATCCCCCATCCAGAAAATAAATACTCCATGTCATTTGTACCTCTTCGTCCAAATTTCTTTCAAAGAAAAAAAAAAGAGAGAGAGGCATGGCTATAAAAAAAAGTCTTGCTCATACAAGTATGGAGCAAAATGATGAAAAAAATAAAAAAAGAGAAAAGAAAAAAAAGATAGCCATGCACTCTCCTAAATTTCAAATGAAAAAAAAGATTGGAGGATGAGGTACAACGGAGTTATTATTATCATCATTTTCTTTTCCACCCACAAATTTACCATACACATACACATGCACATTCTTAACCAGAAAGTATGTCTTGTATTTCCGTGGATCCATTATTTGACTTTGCAATATATGTGAGTGCAAGTAATGCTCTACTCTTTTCCATACCCTGAGCTCCACGTAAGCCTTATTAGATGGAAGGAAAATAAAGGCACAATCATATGCCTTTGTGAGGAATCATACACCTTGAGTGATCGAGAGAATCAATTAAGGAGCAATGCAAAGTTATAACTAATTTTGTGTTACTTGAAAAACCCCAAGTTGTTCTTTATGAAAAGTTAGGGTGACTTGTGTCAAGATTGTTCCATTTCTCAATTACTTAGGATCGCATGGTAGACACTACAAAGACCCACAAGTACAAATATGGTTTGAATAATTTGTTTGCATGATTATTAGTAAGGAAGTCATAACCCTATTGTAGAGTCCATAGCCTTCACTCGGGACGAGCAAATGTTAAGTGTGGGCGTGTTGTTGACGGTCCTTAAATCATAATATTTGACTGTCAATACCTGTAACCGTCATTTGGAGGGCACATTGGTCATTTCCCATACCTATAACCGTCATTTGGTGGAGCCTATAAAAGGTCTCCTTGACACTTCCAACACACAACTTTGAGCTGAATTACAATAGGCTCTAATGTATCTTTTGTACATTAGAAATAGGTAGAGAGTGAGGAGATGCTCTGGATGGGTGCCCGGAAGTTTGGCACTTTCTCCGACTTCTTTCTCGACGAGTGTAGCTTTCTAGGAGGAATTCTGGAGGAGTACCGGAGCTGTCGATACACTCTGCTCAGGGTTCGTAGAATCTTATTCTATTAAGTAAGCATTCGGGATCCTTTCTTATGTTATTTAATTACTTAGTCTAAGTGAGATATATTTTCATCTTTACGGGTTCATTGTTGAGTATTCGTACTAAGTGCTCTACTACTAGGACTCCAGATAGATAAGGAAGTTCCTGCGCAAGTATTAAAGTAGTACTACCTCCGTTTTTTAATAGACGACGCCGTTGACTTTTTCTCACATGTTTGACCATTCGTCTTATTCAAAAAATTTATATAATTATAATTTATTTTGTTATGAGTTGTTTTATCACTCATAGTACTTTAAGTGTGATTTATATCTTATACATTTGCATAAATTTTTTGAATAAGACGAATGGTCAAACATATGAGAAAAAGTCAACGGCGTTATCTATTAAAAAACGGAGGGAGTAATTAATAACTTAAACGTAGTGTCTAGGTTAGAGATTACCTTTGTTTGTTGTGCATCCCACCGATTTGTCGGAGGTAGACGACAGGTGGTGACAGCCCTGAATCCCGTCCTAGTAATCCTCCACGTTCAGATACATCATAGAGTTATAGCCGGAACCACGTTGGCAGACCAGCAGGGGTCGGTGTCCAAAGCTACTGATAGGAAATTACCTTTACTTAGTTTAGATAATAAAAACACATAGAAAGTTCTCTCTAGCCTAGCCAGCCTACCTATAATTGTTGTCCTTAGATCGTCTTAGCCTTAGGCAGATTAGACACATTCCTGAGTTTGATTTCCTTTTGGGGTCACCCGAAGGTGAAGTGCTACAAATGTATTCCGTGCGTTTGCGGATTTATCTATGGTCATAAGAAATACTAGGCTTAAGCTTCATCTGTTTTTCATCTATCTCTTGCTGGCCATTAAACGATTTCATCACCTCACAATTCTCCTTTTGGTCCTGCCCCATATTTATTAGCACATGTGGTAGTTGATATTTCAAGGCTGCTAATTGCTGTATAGAGTGCAAGCCATGTTATTTATCCTGAGATACAACGATGGAAGGTGAAATGCCGGTTGCTGGCTTCATATTGTAATCACGAGCTAAACTTTGCAGTAGAAATCACTTGACCGTGCTGAAATTGCATGAGTTATATGAATATTGATGGTAGGAGACTTGAAGCTTTACCTCAGGTTTGATTCCTTGATCTTCATTTTAGTCCATTGCTTGTTAGCTTTATGTTGTGATGAAAGTTTTGAGCATCATTTGTAAAATTATGTATTTTAGAAAGTTGCCTTGGACAAGCACTTCTAGATATTGCTACCTTACTATATCCAGGAGAAAAGAAAAATTGAATGAGTAGACCATGATTTGGCAAGAGGCCTTCAGACTACCTAACTATTTTCAAGCCGATTGAAATCCAGAAATGGGTCACAGAGTGCATGTCGCAGAATAAGAGCTAAACTTTTCATTTCAGAACCCTGGCTGTGACACAGGGTAGCTAATGAAATACATCACATTAGTTAATATGCCAAGTGCAGTAGAATCTTTTTCATGTGGCCAGAAATTTTCTCGGTAGTAAAAATATTCATGTGCCTGGAGCATGAGCTTTCTTTTGCGGCCAAAATGTTTATATGCTATACTAAGCACCATTTATTGGTAGAAGTTTGGCTAATGGTGATGAGGATACAACTAGCTCGGATATAACCATGCCTGCCTTATGTATTTGATACCACATGATGTGCACTAGGGTTCCCGATCATCCGAAAGGTTCTGATAAACAACGATTTGGGCGGAGTCGCGACACAAATCGATCCGGCTTCTTGAACGCGCACGCTCTTGAGCCCCACAATCACAGCACCACGTCTCCTCTGGTTATCACCCATGTCGAAACGCGGATGACCTCGCCGAGAAGACTAATCCCTATTTGCCAATTGAAGAACACAAATAAGAACAAGATAGAATACAACCAAAATTGCAGATGAATGATTAAGCTCACAAGTTGGGATCTTACAAACCGATCTAGCGGCGAAACTGTTCTCGACAGAATAATCTAAGCAAAACCCGACTCTAAACGATGACGGGTACTGAATAAATATGATTAGGGATGTCCTAGGTTTGCCCTAGGGCGCACACCCCCATGGGCTAAGCCCACGACATAATTAGAAGACCCAAAACCCAAATCAGATTCGGACTGGATGAGATACGTGGCTTGTTTTGCAGATTCCTAGCAGCTCGGTTGGAATTTTGACGTGGGACCAAAACCATCTGAAAGTAGACTCCATAAGCTTTCCAACAAGTACTCATGAGACCCAAAATTTCTTCTAGATCAGAGGCTAGGTCCGTTTGAAGTTGATGCTGTCAGGAGGCCCGAATCCGAATCCAAAACGTGTAGAACTTCCTCTTGTCTTCTATGCACCAAAAGTGACGTGGTGAGGTAGAAGTAGACTTGGAGAAGGTCTTGGTTTGGTCCTCAATCAACTTCTTTAATTATCCATGCATTCTTTATGCACGGTTTCTGTTCTTTCTCCTAAGCAAGTATCTCTGCAAATGAAAACACACAAAATTCGTTGTGTAGCAACGTTTGTTCAAATATATAACAAGTAAATCTAATATAGAACATATGCACCTTTGGTTGATTAATACATAAGATAGTCATGGTTATATCCGAGCTAGTTGTGTCCTCATCAAATGAAACTCATATGCTGAAATATTCCAGGATCTTCATTCTTCAGAAGGGAATAGATCTTGGTGTAGTCTCACCTGAGATGCCACCGAATATTTATTTGACCTTGAGATTCCCTGTTACTGATTCACAGATTTCAGGTAAGAAACTGTTCTATTATTTTTGTTTTCCTTCTTAGATCTTACCAATTCTTAGGCTTGTGAACCATCATGTTTTAAACATATTTATGCCTTCATTTTCAGGCATAATTCCTTTAGGTTTGTGTGAACGATTGCTGGGCAGACCCCAAATTCTCTTCTTCTTTTTTTATTTTGGCTCTCCTGTTCTTATGCATTGACAAGGTTCTAGGAGGGAACCAATCCTTTCCTTGGAAGTCCGATTGTAGGGATCTAAGTTTCTTTCTTCTTGTTATTCCTTTTTTTTTTTGCTAGATTTCAAAGAGTTCGATACATAGTTCCTCACATAACTGTATATTCTCCTACGTAGATCTAGGCTGGTCAGTATTGGATATAATTACATGGTCAGTTCTTCACTTCTATGGTATAATCCTTGCTTTTCGCAAGTTCATTTTTTTCCAAGTTTAGCAAACCTTCTGACACAAGGAAAACTAAACTGCATTCGTGGCAGGTTTATATTAATAAACATGAATATGTCTATACAAACCACTTGGTGTTTATGATGAAAATCCCACATAAAGATGTCACATGTTTTATTATTACACATAGCAAGGATTTATTTTTTCTAGATTTAGCAAAGTTTATGTCTAATGTTTAGTGCTACTACAATTACCTAATTAAATCCGTAAAACTCTTTGTCATAATCATAATTAGCATGGTCGTACTGAATGCTCATAATTCATTTATCTATCCCAGTGCTCTCTATTTGTTTAAAAACTATTCTGATAGCGCATGGATTTCTTATTATTCAGGATGGTGTCTTTTTGGGAAGAAATATCAATACATCTTTTTGCTGCTTTAGCTATGTTTTTTTAGTTTAATTCAGCGCACAGTAAGTTTAAGATACTTCCATTTGAATGCAAGGAAGTAAAGTTGGAATCTTTTTAAGTTATGTAAACAGACCTCGGATCAAATGAAATATGATGTAATATACTAATTATGTGCTCCAAAACGATAGCTTCACAAGGACAGTTTGGCATTATTATTCCTGTTAGCAAACCATGGCGACCACTATAATTGCCCCGAGACTCTTGGCTGTCTAATCTTTTTGTTTGGTGCATCTTGAGCAGCAGTCCCTTGGGTTTTTTTAAAGCTTGTGCGAAAACATGGATGGGGGCATAATAACTTGAAGTAATTATGGTTTATATATTCAATAAAAAATTGTTTGATGTTAACGTTAAATCTGGAAACTTAAAGCAGATTTCTGAAAGTGTATCTGGATTCCTGGATGTCCCTCTGCTACAAGTATCCAATATATGGACGGTACATTGCATAGTAGTACATTTTATGGCAATTGCTTCATGCCGTACATGCTACCAGCCACAAAATCATACGAACTGTTCACAGGCGGCGCACCAAGGCGCGCGCCCCAGCATCTAGTCATGATCCAAGACCTGCACCGGCACAAACACCTTGATCCTCGACAAATTAAGTGCAGGCCATCCAGTCCCTATGTGACGCTCATGCTTCCATTTCCTACACAACCAATGCCGCACTGCTCCATCTGCATCTCTACTTAGCAGGCTATTAACCAGCTATAAACATATTTTAATGAGATAAAAGATGAGAGAAGAGCAACGGCCTACAGATTTGTAGCCAGCTGCAGCGCGGACTTCAAGACGCAATGTGTGTATGACAGGTGGGACCATATATTAGTAGTATAGTAAGCAACTATTGTATGAATTGGCTATTAGATTGGCTATAGATGAATTGGAGCTAGTAGTGGGCTATACTACTAAACTTGCTCTTAAGCATACAATCGATCAAATGCATTGGTCCGCATCCAATGTCAAATGCTATCACTACTGGAGAACTCCTCATCTCTCCCAGTTCGCAACCCCCTCTACTCCCGGGTAGCGAACCGGGAGGGAGAATCCGGGACTAAAGATGACGGCCTTTAGTCCCGGTTCAAATATCTGGGAGTAAACTGGGACTAAAGATGGCTCAGCTATCTACTAAAGATATTTTTTTATTTTTTTAAATTTGGTTGTATTGTGTGCTACCTATACATATATATGCATAATATATAAATGTATATATTACACATATACATATATGTGTACACTATATGTATCTATACATATATATGTAATACATATATATGTGTACACTATATACAGTGTACACATATATCTGTCATATTTTTTTCTCCTATTTTTCTTTTATTATTTGAAAATAAAAAAAAGCATGCATATGCACTTAAGTAAATATGGCCATTTAGCCGTGTGCATAGAACCAGTTCCTTGATCGTTCATGCCATTTAGTCGTGGCCAGCTTGATACCCTTTTCTATCAAGTCGGCTTCCAATTTTTCCCACTTGGGGATTGCCTTACCATATCCGCCTGACCCTAGCCGGTGATGGTATTGGTTCCTAGCGGCATTGGCTTTGTTCTTTTCTATCGACCCTTGTCCTTGCGCTCCTGTCTTGTATGCGACAAACGCATCCCAGTGATCCCTTAGCTTCGGATGCTCGTTGAAATCAGGTGTCAAGCCCTTAACGATGTATCTCTTGTACAAATCTGATTTGTAGCTCTAGAACTGTTTTGCCATTTTCTTCAGTGTCCATTCTTTGCATCTGGGCCGATCTGCCTTAGAGACCGTGAATGTCTCGAGCATGGTGGTCCACAGCGTCAGCATACCGGCCGGGGCTACTAGTTCAACGTCTGGGGCAATATCAGTCACAATGTGCCTTCCCTCCAGCTTTCTCGCGGCGCCTCATTTTCCGCGTGGCCTTTCCTGTCCGGCAGATGGTTGGCTATCAATCCCCTCATCGTTACCCTCCTTGTTGTCCTCGTCGTTCAGGCATTGGTTGCCCTCCTCATCCACCCAGTACAGACTGCTGCCCTCTGCTATCTGGTCTAACAGGATTTGTTCGTCATCGCGATTTGCCATATGTTCGTTCAAAGAAGAAAAAAAAGGTAAGCAAAGGATACCACAAAACAAATATACTCAGAGGAATTAAATAATGTAAAACATTGCCTCTTCTTTTGCGTGGAGGTCTTGGAACAACTTATGTTTTAGCGAAGGTGGCGGACCGCAGATGGAACAAGTAATTCTGAGAATGACAACAAAAGACAGTCAGGACATGTACATAGAAATGCTAATACAATTGTAATAATGGTCCTATGTCTAAATTCGACAAATATAGATATATATGTATTAAGTGGTTCAACCCGCTAAGTCGTTAAACTCGTGAAAGTCGCTAAGTTGTTAAACTAGTGAAACTCGCTAAGCCGCTAAGTCATGAAACTCGCTAAGTCTTGAAACTCGTGAAAGTCGTTAAGTCATTAAACTAGTGAAACTCGCTAAGTCGCTAAATCCTGGAAATCACTAAATCCTGAAACTCGCTAAATCAGGAAACTCGCTAAGTCCTGAAACTCGTGAAAGTCGCTAAGTCCTGAAACTCGTGAAAGTCGCTAAGTCGTTAAACTCGTGAAACTCGCTAAGTCGCTAAGTCGTTTGTTTGGTCCTAAAACTCGCTAAGTCGCTAAGTCGTTAAACTCGCTAAGCCGTGAAACTCGCTAGGTCGTTCGTGACAGTCGCTAAGTCATTAAACTAGTGAAACTCGCTAAGTCGCTAGGTCGTGCAACTCACTAAGTCGCTAAGTCGTTAAACTTGTGAAACTCACTAAGTCACTATGTCGTTCGGGAAAGTCGCTAAGTCGTTCGTTCGGGAAAGTCGCTATGTCGTTCGTTCGATCGGGAAAGTTAGTAAGTCGTCGTTCGTTCGGTCGTGAAAGTCGCTAACTATGGGGACGTTCGTTCGTTCGTGAAAGTCGCTGCTAAGTCATTAAAACGTTCATTCGTTCGTTAGACCGTTTAGGGTTTACGTCCCATCCACTAAGTCGTTTATTCGTGCTCATGGCGGCGACAGTTCAAACAGCGGCTGCGGTGGCGGCACCGGCGGTGGCGGCAGAGGCGTCGGCGCGTGGAGTCCAAGCAGTATCGGCGATCACGGCTGTGGCAGCTGCGATGTTGGCCTGGTGGTGGCGATAGTGTAGTGGCAGGTGTGGTGACGGCGGCGGCGGTGGCGGCGGCGATGACGATGGGGCCGATGGTGGCGGCGACGGCGATGGGGTAATCGTTGTGGTGGTGGTGGCCTGGTGGCGCGCGGGGAGGCGGAGTCTTCGGCGGCGGCGGCAGCGATGGGGGTGATGGTGGAGCGACGGCGTTGGTGCCGGAGTCATCCAAGAGAAGAAAAGAGATAGAGAGATTGATCTAGATCGATCGGAGGCGCAAGATTGGCGCCCCTCACCTTGAGGGAGGAGACGACGGCGGTGGTGTCGGCAACGGCGGCTAAGTGCGGCGAGCACGACGACGATGACGGTGGCGGTGGCGGCAGCGTCTCGGGCGGTGATGGCGCGCGCAAGAAGAAGATCGTGTAGGAGGTGCTAAGTGTGGTGCGGGGCATCTTTAATCCCGGTTCGTGGCTCTAACCGGGAGTAAAGATATCATCTTTACTCCCGGTTGGAGCCACGAACCGGGACTAAAGATGTTTTCCCGCTATCCAAAAATTTAGTTTGGTACCGGCTAGGGTTAATTGCAGGACTAAAGATGTTTAAATGTAGTCATATATAATTAACATATGGTCGATTTAAATGGTTTAAAAATCCTAATAAATACCAATAATCATATATATTGTCACGCCCGGAATTTGTATCCAAAATTCCAAACGCTTACATGTGTGTAAACCCTCGTCCAGGAATCAGCCGAGGCACACAATAACAAATTGATAATAGAGTACAATTATTACTCTAATTAATAAGCGAATATAAAGTCATTACAGAGGTAGATAGTTCCTCTCAAACAATAAAAACCTAAGCAGCGGAAAATAAGATAAACGGCGCAGACGACTCCATCCCACAAGCAACTTGACCAGGGCTACGCCTAATCCTCCACACCTTCAGCATCACTGTAGAACTACTCTTCTGATGAATGATTGCAAGGTGAGTATATGACATATTCAACAAGCCACGCAGCAAATATGCAAGTGCAGGGGATAACAAAGGATGGCATAATATAGTCTCATTTGCATAAATGGCATTTAATAAATACTTCATAATTTAATAAAACAATAAAGTATTTAATTAAACAACATTAATCCAACGCTATACAACATACCCGTTGCATAGGCCCAACCATTCTGGACAACCATTTCCGGCTGCACAGTTCTATCTCCAAACCAGAAATATACCATTCCAAACCAGGTGCTAAAAAAATTTTTATCATCATCATTTATTATGGTGAGAGGTTTGAAACTAATCACGAAAGACATTGTTAGACCCGCCCATAACCGCGGGCACGGTTATTCGAATAGTTTTACTCTGGCCAGAGGTGTACCACTGTATCCACAAGACACAACCTCAACATCATGTCAACCGTGCGTCGCGATACTTAACAAGTACCTGAATAGAGATTGTGACAATACCCTTCGCATAACACAATTCAAAGCAGTGCACTGTTCCTAGATCATAATCACCCCCTTATAAACAAGGCATGGACTCCCCAGCGACCCCCGTGGGCTTATCTCCGCCACTTCACAGTCTGGTGCTCTACAATGAACCACATTATACAAAAGGTAAAGCCGTTGCCCACACTGGCTTGTGGTTGGCACGGTTAATGTTTCACAACCGAAAATCGTGAACCGGTCCTTAATTGTCATGAGCACGACCATCAAAACCATGTGCTCACAACCCACCATTATCAAGTTTTAGTTGACAAATTAATTAATTAACCAATCACGATTAACCATCGTGAGCTATGATTAAGCCATCATTAAATAATAGTGAATCATAAATTATCCCATTTATATGAGCTAGTGTCTCTAAGCATGGCTAAGCATCCTAAGCACTTTAGCTAAAACCATATAATGTTCTAGCTAATCCAATTATTAACCAAGTGACAAAGAATAGGTAATCAATAACAAAAGGCTATAACAAGGCAATAGGTTATTCCCACCCAGTGACATTCAAAAATAAATGCAATAGTTGAATAGAAACCATAGCTTTAAACGGGATCAACATGCGGATCTGTGTGACTTGCCATGCTGGCCTTGGAACTCTTCAAAGTCTTCTCCTGCAAAATCGGACTCTCCGGGAACGTCGGAATCTAAGCATAAAAGAGCAAAATCACCAAAACAGCACATAAAAAATCATGAACAGTACATGTGGATATTTTTAACATGTAGATCTCAATTTTATAAAAATTTAGGGACTTGAACCAACTAAATCCGAGCTAAGATGAATTAGTTATGAATTTTTAAAGATTAAATCGGATTAAAACATTTATTTAAATTTTAATTGAATTATGACGCAGTAAAGAATTGTTTTTGAAAAGGAAATAGGATTTATTGCGTCAGCGGCTTGGGTTCACGGTGGACCGGGTGCACGGGGACGGTCTACGGAACGAACGGCCGAGATCTAATGTTATCCAAAACGAACGGCCAACATCGAACTAATCCACCACGGGTTAACGGATGACGTCATCACCGGCGGCGGCTCAGCAACTCACGCTCGCCAGCGAACGACGGCGCGGCGGTGCAAACGGAGGGCACCTACGTGTAGAGGGCGACGCGGCGAACTCACCGAGGGCTCGGACGACGGCGGACGGCAACGGACGGCGACGGCGACGAGGTCGAAGCGGCGGAGGCGTTCGGGTCAACGACGACGGCGGTGCTCCGGCAGTCTTCGGCGGAAACTGAGGGCGGGACGAGGACGGCGACGACTTGGCGATCCCGACGGCAGCCTTCCCGAGCGACGACAACGACCGGAGCGGCGGCGACGCACGGCTGGACTCGCGGCGGCGACGGCGGCGCACGAGTTGTCGTGGAGGCGGCGCTACAAGCGGCGGCTAGCTGAGGCAAGGGTGGTGGCGGATAGAGGAGGTCACGGGGGTCTTTATATAGGGGCTAGGGGCGGCGATGGAGGCCCACGGCGGCCGGCGACGGTGATGGAAGGTTTAGGGTTAGGAGAAAAAAAACGAATCCGAATCGAGCTCGAATCCAACAATTTCCAAACGAAATTAGCGAAAGATTCCAAAAGAGAAAAGGAAGAGGAGATCCCAAGGATCATTTCCCCTCTATTGATTTGATCGGAGGTGGAAAGACGCGGGCGAATTTTGGAAGGGGCGGCGGTGGCTTGCGCGGCTAGGGCGCGGCTGGGCGGGAGGAAGACGACGGCCCTGACAGGTGGGCCCCACCTGTCAGCGAGAGAGAGGAGGGGGAGCGGGCAGCTCGGCTCGGCGGGCTGGTTGGGCCGGCGCAAGCAGGCCGAGGAGAGAGAGGGAGAGAATTGGGCCGACTTTCGGCCCAAAGCCAAAAGGGAGATTTTAAAACCCTTTTCTATTTAAATTATTCATGAAATGCAATTCCTTTTATTAAAAATATTTTCTTGGCTCAAATAAATCCTAGAAAAATCTAAGAACTATACAATCAAGTGAAGTATTTAATAAAATTTTATCTGGCCCACTTTTATATTGGAATTTATTATTTAAAATTAGATATTTTCTTCTAGGCTTTTAAAATCATTTCTAATAATTCCATTTAAATAACAATTTATAAATTTAGGATTTTTAGGGTGTGACAAACCTACCCCCCTTAAACGGATGCGGATGAGCTGACTTTAATTCATCTTCTTGTTCCTAGGTAGCTTCTTCTTCCGAGTGATTACTCCATTGGACCTTGCAGAAACGGATAACTCGATTTCTGGTTCTTCTCTCATCTGTCTCCAGGATACGGATTGGTTTCTCAACATATGTCAGATCCTCTTGGATTTCTATCTGCTCAAGATTGGCTTCTTCAGTGGGTACCCTTAAACACTTTTTCAACTGTGACACATGAAACACATTATGAACACATGCCAAGGATTGAGGTAACTCCAACTGATAGGTGACCTCACCTCTTCTACTGACAATCTTATAAGGTTCCACAAAACGCGGTGCCAATTTCCCTTTGGTGTGGAAGCGATGAACTCCCCGAAGAGGCGTGACACGAAGGTACACATGATCTCGTTCCTCAAAACTTAAATCCCTGCGGTGATTGTCAGCATAGCTCTTATGACGAGACTGGGCTATATGCAATCTCTCTTGAATGATCTTTACCTTCTCTTCTGCTTCCCTCAGAATATCAGTCCCAAAAACCTGACATTCTCCCGTTTGATCCCACAAAAGCGGAGTATGGCACTTCCGTCCATACAATGCTTCATAAGGAGCCATTTGAAGACTAGCTTGATAACTGTTGTTGTATGAGAATTCCGCGTAAGGCAGATTCTTATCCCAACTTCCACCGAAGTCTAAGCACAAGCTCTCAACATGTCTTCCAAAATCTGATTTACCCTTCCAAATTGTCCGTCTGTCTGCGGATGATAAGCGATACTGAAATTCAACTTAGAACCCATCTCTTCCTGAAGCTTCTTCCAAAACTTTGAAGTAAACTGGCTACCTCGATCGGATACTATTTTCTTAGGAACACCTTGCAAACAGACAATCCTTGCCATATACAGTTCCACCAAATGACTTCCGGAATATGTTGTCCTCACAGGGATGAAATGAGCCACTTTGGTAAGCCTGTCGACTATCACCCAAATAGAGTCATAGCCCGATGACGTTCTGGGCAGACCAGTGATGAAATCCATCCCAATTTCCTCCCACTTCCATTCTGGTATCTTTAAAGGCTGCAGCAAACCTGCAGGTTTCTGATGTTCTGCCTTGACTCGCTGACATACATCACACACAGCTACATATTCTGCTATCTCACGCTTCATATGCGCCCACCAAAATTTCTCCTTGAGATCTTGGTACATCTTGGTACTACCAGGGTGAATGGAGTATAAAGTGTCATGAGCTTCCTTTAGGATTGCATCTTTCAACTCCTTGTTCTCTGGGACACAAATTCTCTCGCCCAACCATACGGTTCCTTGCTCATCTTCCAAATACCCGATAGCCTTTCCCCTTCTCATGTTCTTCTTAATCTCTTGAATATCAGGATCATTGATTTGAGCTTCTCTAACCTGGTCGATGAGAGTGGGCTTCGCTTCTAATGCTGCAACGAAACCTCTACTGACAATTCCCAAATTCAATCTTTCAAATTCCTTGTATAATTCCCACGGCAACTGTCGTCCTTCCGTAGCATTGCAATAGCCTTTCCTGCTGAGAGCATCTGATACAACATTAGCCTTTCCTGGGTGATAATGAATTCCCATGTTATAATCCTTAATCAGTTCCAACCATCTCCGCTGCCTCATGTTCAGATCTGGCTGGGTGAAGATATACTTCAAACTCTTGTGATCCGTGTACACCTCCGTACGAGTACCAAATGTAGTCATATATAATTAACATATGGCCAATTTAAATGGTTTTAAAATCCTAATAAATACCAATAATCATATACAATTAACATATGGCCTATTTAAATCGTTTCAAAGTGCAAATAAATAGAAATAATCATATATAATTAACATATGGCATATTTAAATGATTTAAAAGTGCAAACAAATAGTAATAATCGTATATAATTAACATATGGCCAATTTAAATGGTTTAAAAATCCTAATAAATATCTATAATCACATATAATTAACATATGGCCTATTTAAATGGTTAAAAATCCTAATAAATACAAATAATCACATATAATTGTTTGACCTTCAATACGTTACAAATAATTTACATCGTCCATACAACAACGTATGTCACTGTCTTCCTCACATGCTTTCTCCTCACTATTGTTCCTTCGCTATCATCGTTTCGTGAGTAAGGAATGTCCTCCTTTGGTAGGAGGATGCTCGGGTCAATCGTCACTACGAACGGAGGTTGACCCTCAAACAGGTCGTAATTTTCGTCAGTCTTATCCTCGACTCCATCTATTTTCCTTTTGCCTTGGAGAACAACGTGGCGTCTTGGCTCATCGGGCCCTTTCCCCTTCTTTGGTTTGCTAGCCATGTCCTTCACGTAGAAAACTTGCGTTACATCATTGGGTAGGATAAATGGTTCGTCTGAGTATCCAACGTTGTTAAGGTCAACCGTTGTCATCCCGCTATCATCAATCGTTACGCCTCCACCAGTCAGCCTAACCCATTGGCACGGAAACAGAGGGACCTTCAGGGGTCCATACTCTAGTTCCCATGTGTTGTCGATGATACCGTAATACGTGCTAGTTGGACCATCTTATCTTATGGCATCGATACGAACACCACTATTCTGGTTCATGTTCTTTTTGTCTTGGGCTCCTGTGTAAAATGTGTATCCATTGATTTCATAACCTTGGAATGTCGTTACCTAGCCAGATGGTCCCCTAGCCAAGAAGGCTAGTTGTCGGTCAATCGTCTCGTTACCCATGAGGTGTTGTCGCAGCCAAGTGGGGAAAGTATCAATATGATGGCGTGTAAACCAGGTATCGGACTTGCCAATGTTTTCTGAGCGCACAATCACCAGGTGCTCCTCAATGTAAGGAGCAACCAACGAAGATTGTTGCAAAACCGTGAAATGTGCTTTACGGAATAAATCGTTGTCTACAGTCAGAATTGCTCTCCTTCCAAGAGTGCCCTTTCCCTGTAGTCTCCCCTTATGGATTAATTCGGGTACCCCGATTGGCTGGAGGTCTTCAATAAAATCTACATAGAACTCAATGATCTCCTCTGTTCCATACCCCTTGGCGATGCTTGCTTCCGGATGAGAACGGTTACGAACGTACTTCTTTAGAACGCCATGTACCTCTCGAAAGGAAACATGTTGTGTAGGTACATAGGACCTAGAATACCGATCTCTTTCACAAGGTGGCATAGAAGATGCGTCATTATGTTGAAGAATTACAGTGGAATGATCAACTCAAAGCTGATAAGGCATTGCACCACGTCCACCTAAAGAGCAGCTAAACTTTCTGGATCGATGACCTTCTGTGAAATTGCGTTCATGAAAGCACAAAGCTTCGTTATTGTTGCCCGGACATTATCAGGAAGGATACCATGAATTATAACAAGAAGCAGCTGTGTCATCAGCACGTGACAGTCATGAGACTTTAGGTTTGTGAACTTCTTATCCTTCGTGCTTCTTATTCTCTTTATATTCGAGGAGTATCGATACAGTACCTTGATGCTCTCTAGGCATTCAAACATACTCTCCTTCTCTTCCTTGCTCAGAGTGTAGCTCGCTGAACTCAAGTAATGGCTTCCTTTCTCAGTCGGTTCCGGATGAAGGCCCTCGCGTTGTTCCATATGCTTGAGAACATTGCGTGCTTTGAGTGTATCTTTAGACTTCCCATATACACCTAAGAAGCCTAGCAGGTTTACGCAAAGGTTCTTAGTGAGGTGTATCATGTCGATTGTGTGGCAGACGTCCAAGACTTCCCAATAGGGTAGCTCCCAAAAAATAGAGTTCTTCATCCACATCGTCGCGTGACCATCTTCGCTCTCTATAGATTGGTTGACAGGCCCATTTCCAAGTACTACTTTCGGATCTTTCACAATAGCAAGCACTGCTTTCCCGTTGCGATGTTTAGGCTTAGTACGATGGTCTACCTTCTGTTCAAAGTGCTTTTCTTTCTTCCGTACAGGGTGGTTTGCAACAAGGAATCGACGATGGCCCATGTTTACAACCTTCCTGCAATGCTTCAGATACGTACTTTCAATTTCATCCATACAGTGAGTGCAAGCCTTGTAAACCTTGTTTGATTGTCTGGATAGGTTACTAAGTGCAGGCCAATTGTTAATGGCAACGAACAGCAACGCTCGCAGATTAAATTGCTCCTGCTTGTCCTCATCCCACACGGGGACGCCCTCTTTCCTCGACAGCACTTTTAGATCTTCAACCAATGATCTTAGGTACACACCAATATCGTTACCAGGTTGTTTCGGGCCTTGAATAATAATCGGCATCATGATGTACTTCCGCTTCATGCATAGCCAAGGTGGGAGATTATAGATGCACATGGTGACTGGCCAAGCACTATGGCCACTGCTCATCTCTCCAAACGAATTCATTCCATCCGTACTTAAACCGAACCTCACGTTTCATGCATCCTCTCCGAAGTCTTTAAATGTTATGTCAATATTTCACTACTGCGACCTGTCAGCGGGGTGTCTCAGCATCCCGTCTTGTTTATGTTCTTTTGCGTGCCACCGCATCATTCTAGCATGTGATTTGTTCCTGAAAACCGCTTCAGTCGTGGTATTATAGGGAAATACCATATCACCTTAGCAGGAACTCTCTTCTTCGAAGGCTGTCCGTTAACTTCACCTGGATCATGTCGTCTAATCTTGTATCGTAGTGCTTTGCAAACAGGGAATGCTTCTATGTTCTCGTACTCCTTACCACGATACAAGATACAATCGTTCGGACATCCGTGTATCTTCTGTACTTCCAAACCTAGAGGGCAGACTGCTTTCTTAGCTTCGTACGATAAAGAATGTTCTTTACAACTTTCAATAAATCGCCAAATGCCTTGTCACTCACACCATTTTTAGTCTTCCATTTCAAGAATTCCAGTGTGGTACCCAACTTATTGTGGCCCTGCTCGCAACCTGGGTATAACAATGTTCTGTGGTCCGCTAACATGCACTCCAGTTTCTGCACCTCCTTTTCACTTTCACAGTCCTCCTGTACGTCCCACAACATTTGACCAAGTTCATCAGCACCGTCATTACCTTCAACATCCACCTCCGCCTCGCCCATTGTTTTTTCTTCAAATCCCCGTACTAAGCCCAGTCTGGAATGTTCTTGTCTTCTACTTCATCTTCTTCCATTGCAACCCCTAGCTCTCCGTGCGAGGTGCAACAATTGTAGCTAGGCTAGAACCCCCACTGAAACAGGTGGGAATGAATAGTTTGTGTAGTGGAATACTCCTTCAAGTTTTTGCATTTGTCGCATGGACAGCTTATAAAACCGTTACGCTTGTTATCATTGGCCACACCCAAAAAATAATGCACGCCGTCAATAAACTCTTTCGACCGCCGGTCTGCATATATCCATTGTCGATCCATCTACATGAAATGCATATAAATCGTAAATATATAAAATCCATGAAATACAAACTCATTAAATAATCATATAATAATTGAATATAATTATTCATACAATCATTATTATAAAATAATACCACATATTATTCATGTTTTAATTATATTTAAATTTGTAAACAAATATTTAGTATGTTGAACTTATTTTAATTTTAAATTAACTTAGTTTTCTAACCAAACAATCATACAATAATTATATGTAATTATTCAAACAAGTATTTATAAAATTCTAAATAAACAAATTGTCTATATTCTTTATTCCCTACATATACTTTCTCTCTCATCATCTTCCATCACATTTTCTAGAAGGAAAAATATGTAAAAAAAACCTCTAAATGTAAATGCTATGCAAAAAAAATATAGGAGGATGAAGTTGCTAACCTTTTAGAAACCTCAAATTTTTTATTAACACAAAAAAAAATCGCTAAAAATTTTGGCAGCACCTCCCTCCCTCAAAGGTTTATTTTGTAGCAATGGCTCGGGCTGGAGGAGGAAGAAGGGGGTATATAATGTTGTGTCACCTAAAAAATCGCTAAAAATTTTGGCAGCACCTCCCTCCCTCACATCATTGCCTATCTCCTTGCTTCTAGTAGTTTTGATAACAACCTTCAGATTATCTCTATTCTTCTTTGGCATATTTGGAAAGCTAGAAATGATCACTTCTTTAGAAAAAAAGATTGGGAACCTTTACAAATTTGTAATGCCTCCAATGCCATGTCTAAAAACTACATTACAGCTTTAACCAATAATGAAGATAATAATGACACTCCTATCATAAATGAAAATCCTACTGTCTGTCTAAACTTTTTACCAGGAAACAGATGCTTCTTTGAAGGACAATCTGACATGTGTTGGCCTTTTTCTTCATAATCCGGTTAATCATCAAGATATCTTTGTGCAGGGCAAATCAAGTCTCTACAAATCACCCATGCAAGCACAACTTGCAAGCACAACTTGCAGCTTTCAAACTTGCTCTCATCATCTGTAATTTTCTTAATATTGCAAATCCTCTTTTTCTTTCAGACAATCAAGAGCCAACACTCTTACTTCAAAATACGTACTGATTACATCAATCAGAATTGCCACGAGCCTTTTCCTCTTCTTGCACATTTAAAACATTTTCGCAGGTGATGGCCCATTCAACATCAAATGGATTCCCAGAGACATGAACAAAATGGCTGACTACCTATCTAAGAAAGATAGAACATCTTCTGAATCTGAAGTGCTGAATTGTCAAAATATTAGTCATACTTGTAATAACAAAACTTGTCCTACAAAGCAACTCTTAGAAGCTGCTCTTTGGAAAGACAATCATGTATCTACAGTGCACATTTTGTGCTTCTACTGTTTAATATATTGAATGTTAAAAAAAAAGCAAATACACCATCTATTCTAATATAATTTGGTCATACTCAAATTGTGGAGATTATGGGTACCCCATACCCACACGGCATGGTTATCCGACTAGTAATAGGGGATAACATATATGTATGGAATATGTAACAGATCATGACTTGGGTATTACGTTTCCCTGTATATTATGGAACGGCCTAAAGTCCTGGTTTGATAAGATTGTAAAGTAGATTTAGGAAACCGATACCGTATTGGTTAAGGTTTCTATCTTGTAACCCTGCCCCCCAACCTATATAAGGAGGGCAGGGAGCCCCTCTAGGGGCATGAGACAACCTGATCGTCAGATCTATACTACACCCGGCGGATTCAAATCCCCAAACAGGAGTAGGGTATTACCTCTCATTGAGAGGGCCTGAACCTGTCTAAATCCTTTGTCTCTGCATCCATCCACTTTAGGTCTCGTACGCTACCCCCTTTTATTATTGCCGAATTCATGTTTCGACAGTTGGCGCGCCAGGTAGGGGTGCATCGAGTTTCTATCGACAAGTGCGATGGAATAAATTTTTAGGAGTCGCCGGCATCATCTTCGCATCTGTAGCGTGAGATCCGCTGCCGTCGACACACCTTCATCGTCAGATTTGAGTCAGTCGTCAAGTTGTCTCCCTGATCATCAGAAATTAAAGTTATCGGCCTCTTCTTCGCTCTAGCCTGGGAGGATTAATCTCGGCAATTCTGATGGATTTAATTTCCGCCACCGCTGAGCTCTTTTCTTGATCAGCAAAGACCAGAAGCCTCTACAACAAGCATGCAATGCAATCTGAATTGTTCGTCAAAGGAATCATTATCATCAACGCTACAAGCTGCACGTGCCCACAGACTGCAGACGAAAGCCACACGTGAATTTCTCCATCAATTGCCACAGGTCCCTGATGGGTGTCACTGCATATAAAGGAGATCAGACAATCAACGACGAATACATCGCCGCGGCGTCCTACCTCGTGGTGTCCATACACGATCACCACGCCGGCACGCCCGAGTTTCCAATCTATTCAACAGCAAGATATCGTGCCGCCGCTGATATCAATACCGACGGCAGCCGTGCACATGCGGGTCAAGCCACCTCACACAATGATCACAGTTTGATCTCCGGACCAGCCCGACTACAAATCGGCAAACTACGTTCATATCCAGGAAGAATCTTCGCTTCAAAGAGTTGGATTATGCCACGGCAATTAATTTGAGACTATCAACCACGATGCTTCAGATTGGAAATCTTGAGACAACTGCCATAGTTTGTCCAGGATGCCGTAGCCCACCGAGCAACCGTGCCGCCGAGTACCAGAGCGATCCGTTTACTTGCATGTGTTCCAATCCGGCACTGTCGCGTTCTCATGCAAAGCAAGGAGCTATGCCTGGAGGCTGGATGTCACGTCACGATGCTAAGTCTCATATATCATATACAGGATCACTCCAAACAGTACACATCAGGAGTAATATGTTGGCTGAGAGGGGAGATAGGCTGCTTCTATACTGGAGTACTGACCTTCTTGGTTGGTCTACGTCGCCGCTGTTGGGTGTATACGACTTCACCGCCGGCCTGCCTCTGTCGCCGCCGACTAGTGTCCTCGCCTATACGGTTGGTTGGTCACACCACCGTTCATGGGCGTTCATGTCTTCACCGATCGGCTGGCCTTCGCCGCCGCCGACTGGTGTCTCCACCTATACAGCTGGCCTATTATGCCGCCGCTGTTGGGCGTCTACGACTTCACCGCCGGCCTGCCTCCATCGCCGCCGACTGGTGTCCTCGCCTATACGGTTGGTTGGTCACACCACCGTTCATGGGCGTCCACGTCTTCACCGACCGGCTGGCCTTCGCCGACTGGTGTTTCCGCCTGCACGGCTGGCCTATTATGCCGCCGCTGTTGGGCGTCTACGACTTCACCACCGGCCTGCCTCCGTCGCCGCCGACTGGTGTCCTCGCCTATACGGTCGGTTGGTCACACCACCGTTGATGGGCATCGTCATCTACACCGCCGGCCTGCCTCCGTCGCCGCCGACTGGTGTCCCCGCCTATACGGTCGGTTGGTCACACCACCGTTCATGGGCGTCCACGTCATCACCGACCGGCTGGCCTTCGCCGACTGGTGTTTCCGCCTGCACGGCTGGCCTATTATGCCGCCGTTGTTGGATGTCTACATCTTCACCGTTGGCTCACCTTCGTTGCCGTCGACTGGTGTTTCCGCTTACACGGCTGGCCTATTATGCCGCCGTTAGTGGGCATCTTCGCTTTCACCGTCGACCGCCTTCGTCGCCGCCGACTGGTGTCTTCATTGTTATTGATGGACGACTTTGTTCCCACATTGGCCACTTCTGCCATCACCAAGGGGAATATTACAAAGCTAAGTCATCATTTATTTTATTCTTTATATGATATTTTGTCTTTTCCTTTGCCTCACTACATCAACTGGTTCGCCGTTGACTAGTGAGTCGGGGGCTATAGATGTTATATCGTATTTTTTAAACAATTTTCATAATATTTATCTTGATTGCTTGCGACATAATCTGAGTACAAAAGTACCTATCGAGTTATGAAGTTCTATCTTCCTATGCTTTCCGTTTGGTTTGCCAATGGATGGTTGCCTTTGGGCCGATTCCTAGCACCGGGGGCTCGTTGGATGGACCGAGTAACGCAAGGTGCTAAGTATTATTCGGAATAAATCAAAAGCATAGAGATGAGATAAATTTATTTTCTGCTCTTAATAATTGCAAAAGTACCCGAGTAGTAAACTCCGATCCGTGAAACTTTGTTCCATTAATGACGAACTCATGTCACTCATATGCATGTTTGGGAAGTGCTTAGGCCGACTCCCAGTGCTTGGTGGCTATGACTAGTCGGGCAGAGTGTTTAAACGTAATGAGTCATCTGCTCGGGGAAATCAAAATTAACAAGAGAAGAAATACGTATTTATAAACTGCTTGAATTTTTCTCGAGTATTATATTTATATCAGATACTACTCATCCTATATGTTTGTTCTGCAGGATCCAGATCCAGATATGCATAAAAGGGATTCATGGCTTTAAGCTTATCTCTTACGCTCCAGGAATGGATCAGTCAGAACATCACCACCGGCTCGCCTCGACCGCCGCCGACTGGTGTTTCCGCCTGCACGGCTGGCCTTTATGCCGCCGTTGTTGGGCGTCTACGTCTTCACCGACCGGCTTGCCTTCGCCGCTGCCGACTGGTGTTTCCGCCTGCACGGCTGGCCTTTATGCCGCCGTTGTTGGGCGTCTACGTCTTCACCGACCGGCTTGCCTTCGCCGCCGCCGACTGGTGTTTCCGCCTGCACGGCTGGCCTATTATGCCGCCGTTGTTGGGCGTCTACGTCTTCACCGACCGGCTTGCCTTCGCCGCCGCCGACTGGTGTTTCCGCCTGCACGGCTGGCCTTTATGCCGCCGTTGTTGGGCGTCTACGTCTTCACCGACCGGCTTGCCTTCGCCGCCGCCGACTGGTGTTTCCGCCTGCACGGCTGGCCTTTATGCCGCCGTTGTTGGGCGTCTACGTCTTCACCGACCGGCTTGCCTTCGCCGCCGCCGACTGGTGTTTCCGCCTGCACGGCTGGCCTTTATGCCGCCGTTGTTGGGCGTCTACGTCTTCACCGACCGGCTTGCCTTCGCCGCTGCCGACTGGTGCTTCCGCCTGCACGGCTGGCCTATTATGCTGCCGTTGTTGGGCGTCTACGTCTTCACCGACCGGCCGCCTCGTCCGCCGCCGACTGGTGTTTCCGCCTGCACGGCTGGCCTTTATGCCGCCGTTGTTGGGCGTCTACGTCTTCACCGACCGGCTTGCCTTCGCCGCCGCCGACTGGTGTTTCCGCCTGCACGGCTGGCCTTTATGCCGCCGTTGTTGGGCGTCTACGTCTTCACCGACCGGCTTGCCTTCGCCGCTGCCGACTGGTGCTTCCGCCTGCACGGCTGGCCTATTATGCTGCCGTTGTTGGGCGTCTACGTCTTCACCGACCGGCCGCCTCGTCCGCCGCCGACTGGTGCTTCCGCCTGCACGGCTGGCCTATTATGCTGCCGTTGTTGGGCGTCTACGTCTTCACCGACCGGCCGCCTCGACCGCCGCCGACTGGTGTTTCCGCCTGCACGGCTGGCCTATTATGCTGCCGTTGTTGGGCGTCTACGTCTTCACCGACCGGCCGCCGCATCCGCCGCTGACTGGTGTCACCACCTGCATGGCTGGCCTGTTATAACGCCAACTGATGCTATCTTCTTCACGGCTGGCTACATCGCTGTCACTACTAATAGGCATCAGTATCTTCAACACAAGCTGCCTACGTTTGCCATGGCTGCCGACTGGTTTCTTCACTTCCATGGCTGCATGATTCTGCCAGTGTTGATTGGCCTTACCATCTTCATCGCCGGTCGTCTCGTCTGTTGCTGACTAGTGCCCTTACCTCTACGTCTGGTTTATACAGCTACCACTACTGATGGACATCATCATCTTCCGTCGCCGACTGATTATGCCGCCGCCGACCGGTGCTTTTATCTTCACAACTGCGCGTCTTCACTACCGGTTTGCTTCTGTTGCCGCCGACTTGTGTTCACTTCATTACGGCAATACAACTTTGTCATCATGGTGGAGCGACTTCATCTTTATTATGTTCGGCACCGGCAAACTCTATTGCTGCTACTTCGCAAGTTTTACTACTTCACCAACCACGACGTCTTTGTGAACCTCGACATCTCGGCATGCAATGCCATGATATTTTACTACAACAAGTGACTCTCCAATATTCAGGATTTCTACTTGGACACCTTCAACACATATCTTCAATCAAGCAATGACTACTCGACGACAAGAAGCTATAATTCTCGACTCTATGTTCAGTTGTTTCTCAACTAACCAAAGAGTCGGGGGCTACACAAATATAAGGCTCAAAATTTGACAAATTTTATGTCAAGCTGAAGAAATCAATTAATCAGCCAACGAGTCAACTCCAGGAGTCATTATCTTCATCTTTGCTTCGGAACAGACATTATACTTCAACAACTTCAAATATTTCGGTTTAGACGAGTTGGGCAACAACATCAACTCTCCTCCAATTATTTGTCTTCACGGTTGGCCTACTACGCAACTGCCGATAGAGGATCTCATCGTTATCATCGGCTGCTACATCGCTATTGACTGGATCACCGACATCGTCATCTTCATCAACATCTTGTCAAGCCTCATCAACATAGCCTACTCTGCTGCCGTTGATGGGAAACTTCGTCATCATAGTCGGCTATCTCTGTTGCCGCTAATCATCATTACCGTCGGATGCGTTTGTCGCCGCCGATTATTTTCTTCATCTTCATGATTGGTGGATTTCGCCATCACCGTTGATGCGCGTCTACGTCTTCATCGTCGGTTTGCTTTTGTCACCACCGACTGTTCTTTCGTTGTTGTTGGGCGCCTACATCTTCACTGCTAGCTGACCTGACTGTTGCCGACTGGTTTCTTCGCCTCCATGGTTATGCAACTTCATTACATTTGATTGGTGGCATCTTTACTACCACTGACATCTTCCGTTACTTCTGATGAGCAATTTCGTCTTCATGTTGGTCATTTCATCTCCATGCCGACTGCGTCAGCTATTGCCAATAGACAATTTTGACTATGACAGAAGGACAAGCTATATGCTCAGGGGCTCATCAACTCAAGCGTGAGGATTATATCTCCAATTTGGACTTGTTCCGGATACATTCCACATGGATTCATAATCATGAGTCTATTTTCTATGCTCAAAGACTGGACCAATTATTATTCCCCGTATGGGCTATCAACCGAATACTTGCGCCAGTCGGGATTCAATTATTATATATATTTTGGAGTATCTCATAAGGGATAATCACTCAGATCAGAAGCTATTCATATGAGCTACACCTGGTCTATATCACCCGGAAGATTTATTACTCGAGAGCATGTTACATGCGTCATCCTTTAAAGGGTGTCGAAGGCATATTTTTTGGTCTAGGCCTAATATGTCTGCAGCCCATATTTTCAGGTGTGGCCTGTCACGTTCTTTTAGGGACTTAGGCACTTTTTGCTTAGGCCAAAGTGCGCGTGATCAAGTGCCCAATACCTTAAAATCCTTTTATACCGCAGTTACTCAACTTTTTAGGAGTTGGTACAATGCATCTTAAAAGGTGTCAAACAGTAAAGCTTTATATAGCTGCCCCGCTGACTTTTTAATATAGTCATGGTGCTGTTTGGGTTTTTAAGCAATTGATTGGATACAATATCGTTGCTTTTTGCCACGTAAGTGTGCATTTTTATTGACCAATATTATGGCTTAGGCTGATTATATATTGTGGTCATTTTTCAGGCGGTTGGTAAATCCTTTATGAGTTTATTTACTCGGATTTTATACCACATATGCCATATATTTCCAGGTGTGGTGGAACCATGTGTCTTCTAGGGACTTAAGCACATCTGTTAAAGCAGTGTGCGCATGGCGTATGCCCAATACTTTGGAAATTTCTTTATTCACAGCATTCAAGCTTCTTTATAATTGTTTTGCTATGTGAACTTTCAAAGATGTTGTCAACTTTAGGTTGTACGCATCATATTTTGCCAAGCAGTCGGTATATCACTTGGATCATATTATTCGGGGATTCACACCGCATATGCTATATATTGGTATCAAGTCACTTGGTTGACTATAATTATCAAAAACCACTCGGTTAATTGGATAATTTATTCCTTGACTATATGTTTAGTTTGTTCAGCTAATCACATAGTTAGGGGCTACACCTATTAGGTGCATCTATTCGATGCACCTGACTTTATTTTTCAGCCCTCCACAGTCTTCAGATTTGGTAAAAGTACTCGGGAGACCATGGCGAAGATGATTGAAGCACTCGGCTTTAGAGTAATCTAGTTCGAGAGAAGATTATATTTTCGACTGTGAAGGTCTCAGGGGCTACTGTGGAGATTATGGGTACCCCATACCCACACGGCATGGTTATCCGACTAGTAATAGGGGATAACATATATGTATGGAATATGTAACAGATCATGACTTGGGTATTACGTTTCCCTGTATATTATGGAACGGCCTAAAGTCCTGGTTTGATAAGATTGTAAAGTAGATTTAGGAAACCGATACCGTATTGGTTAAGGTTTCTATCTTGTAACTCTGCCCCCCAACCTATATAAGGAGGGCAGGGAGCCCCTCTAGGGGCATGAGACAACCTGATCGTCAGATCTATACTACACCCGGCGGATTCAAATCCCCAAACAGGAGTAGGGTATTACCTCTCATTGAGAGGGCCTGAACCTGTCTAAATCCTTTGTCTCTGCATCCATCCACTTTAGGTCTCGTACGCTACCCCCTTTTATTATTGCCGAATTCATGTTTCGACACAAATAAAGCTAACTATTAGCTAAATTATGGTACAAACAGAAAAATTGAATAGTTAGTGGTGTGAAAAGGTGAGTACATTTTTCCATCCTCGTCGATTCAACTGCAAATAAACAAATAACAGTATTTCACTTGTCACGGGGCCAGGACCGTGACCGGGAGCCCTACAAGCAAGATCGCCGCCACGGGGCCAGGACCGTGACCGGGAGCCCTACAAGCAAGATCGCAGCGATAGATTTCTTAACATATAATACCTTGTATACTTTGTTTCTTTGTGATCGTTTCCACGTAAGCAAACGGTCCACTTCTGACAAGGACACACCTTTTGTAGTGATGTTACAAGGTGGTTATGCAACAAGCTAATCCCTCCGTGCTGTTGTGACATTCTATGTCTAATATTAAACCGTTTGTTTTACTTAAAACTTTTATGATTAATATTTTTATTGTCATTAAGATTATAAAACATAAATACTTTATATGTGACTTATTTTATATGTGACTTATATTTTAAAATTTTAAATAAAACGGATAGTTATATGTTGAATACACCAGCCTACAACTATATTTAAAATGGAATGGAAGTAGTAATAGTCGGTGTTGTTGTGACACTTATGCAGAGAAATATGCCAGCGCTGCATACGACTGCTTGCAGCTGCAGTGGACAGTTAATAATTGGTAACCTATGCACTGGACACGAAGATTTATCGAATCTTCACAGGTGCAGATCGATGCGTGTAGAAGTATACGAGCTGAGTCTCTGTTCAGAGTTGACACATTGATTGCGTGAAGCAAGCAACAACGACAGGTCGACACAAACCATTATATAGCGTCAATATAAGAAGTTTTGGAGTGAAATACGGTTATTAGAAAATATAGGTAAATTAAATAAGAGTAATTATGATTAGTTGATAAATTAAGGTAGGCGAGATAATTAAATAGTGGAGGATTGTGTTTTTGTTAGAAAGAGAATGTTGGTGGGTTATAGAAATTACTCCCTCCGTTCCAGAATATAAGAAGTTTTAGAGTTGGATACAGTTATTAAGAAAATATATAGAAGTGAGTGGTTGAGGGTTGTAATTGGATGAGCAGTGAAGGTTGGTGGGAAAATTGAATGGTGGAGGGCTGGGATTGGTTGGCAAGAGAATACTGGTGAAGAAGTTGTTATATTTTGGGATAAATCCTGAGATCTAAAAGTTGATATATTTTGGGACGGAGGGAGTATTGTGTTTTGGACAAAAGGAGTATCAGTCAACAAACCAACCCTTTCACCGTGCATTCATACTGTCAATAGGGCATCACCATTGTATAGGTCAAAAGTTATCAGGGTTATGGATACCATATACCTAGTAAGTAATGGACTAAGCTCGGCAGGGCCCACCACATACATATCTTATACGGAAACAAACTTCGTATATAAAAAGAGTTCTGAATAAGGAAAGATGAGTAAAGTTCTATATGGAAACGACAAGGACTACTCGAATCGTATCCATATTTATTTCCTTAGTCTTACTTGGACAAGGGGGCAACTATGGCTATAAATATAAGCTCCCCTAGAAGGAGAGGGAACACACCTACGCCACAATCTACGACGCTACAAAGCCAGAAGCCAAGACGCCGCAGATCTCAACATCGGAGATTAGCCTAGCCATACCCTATCCGGTACCTACAGAAGCCAGCAAGAGGGATCTAGCGCCATATCTGATCTCGCCGAGTACGGATTCAAGGAGGAAGACTACCATGTCATCAATTACGAGTTGAGTTCATGCTGCCAAGTCGACAACGGCTAGATGAGTTATCCCAAATATTGTATTTGTGTGATCCAGATGAATAAAGAGCAACACCGGCATCAGCTAACAGGATGTAGGGTTATTACCTGTAAGATAAGGGACCCGAACCTGTATAAAAATCCATGTCTCCATCTCTTTTACCTCGATCTCGCATATATCCTGGTACCAATGATCCCCATACCATCCAAATACTCTAGTCGTGACTATCAAACGTCGACAGTGGCGCGCCAGGTAAAGAGATTTTTGGTGCTTCAAGGTTTTCGACGAGATGGGTTTAAGAGACGGATTCTCCAACAACAAGCTACTCGACAACTTCGGACCAGGGAGATCCAACCCGGCCAAAGTACGTCCGCCAACGTGATCGGAATCACTATCAACAATTCAATCTACAGAGCCTTGTCTTCAATCGAGTCCGATTGCCATCCGGTTGGCTGGTGGAGCAATATCTCTTGGATTGGATTCGGACAAGTCACAGGAGGGAATACATGCCCTGCATGTACAACACGTACATGCACACGAGTGCTGTACGCATGGCTGTGCACGTGGAGGCCATATATGCATCAATATACGGTCTATTATAAAGTATAAGTCAATAAAGATATTTAGTAGATTGATTCTTTAAATTAATCTACTAATTTCATAGATACGTCCGGCATGTTTTTATAAAGCTACGCAATATTTTATATACGGTTTACCGTACCTATTTTTCATATCATACGATACTGTCAGATTCATAATTTATTATGTTTACATAGAGTATATTTTTTATACGATATCTATTACGTGAGCATCCCCTATATTAGGCCGACAACGGTTTAATACTGGGGCTCGCTCTATTTTCTTCATTATAAATCATGCTTTTTTGCGGTTTACATAATGCCTGATATTTAATCTGCTCGTTATATCCTGATAATACTAGAAGATTCATGCAGTTTTTTGAGTACATACTCGATATTCTCTGCTATATATCTTGTCTTCTAGAAAATATTCTTTAGGAACAATTGAGCACTCGAGTAGGTTGTGGTCGAGTACACCCCATTGTCGAGAACTTTCTCGATAAAGGCTGAGTCGTCACACCCAACCTACCAATGAAGACTGACGACTTATCTCACATATATTACCAGCCACGTCCAGACTATGGGAGAATATGTCGTTAACGGGTAATCCCTCGCGAACGACATCGGCTTGATCAGCCGACATGATTGCGAATGGGCATCCGGATATGCTACGAGTTGGGTATGTGAGTCATGCTGGCCACATGAGATACACATGTAATCACCAACTCTAGCGCCCCTTCAGGTGATCGAGATACGCCTACACCTGGTTCTTGACCGGTAGATTGTAACGATCTCTCACCATCTAAAACTTCAGGTGATCAAGATACGCCTACACCTTGTTCTCGACTGGTAAATCGTAGCGATCTCTCACCACCTAAAACTTCATCTTCAGGCGATCGAGATACGCCTACACCTGGTTCTCGACCGGTGGATCGTAGCGATCTCTCACCATCTAAAACTTCTGGTGATCGAGATACGCCTACACCTGGTTCTCGACCGGTAGGTCCTAGAGAACTCTCACCACCTAAAACTTCAAGTGATCGAGATACGTCTACACCTGGTTGTCGACTGGTAGATCGTAGCGATCTCTCACCACCTAAAATTTCATCTTTAGGTGATCGAGATACGCCTACACCTGGTCCTCGACCGGTAGATTGTAGCGATCTCTCACCACCTAAAAATTCACTTCAAATGGTCGAGATGCGACTACAACTGGTCTTCGATTGGCAACGTAGCGGTCCTCGCACCATGACTTCTGATGGTCGAGGTACGACTAAACTTGGTCTTCGACTGGCAACGTAGCGGTCCTCGCACCACGACTTCTTATGGTCAAGGTACGACTACGACTAGTCTTTGACCGGCAACGTAGCGGTCCTCGCACCACGACTTCTGATGGTCGAGGTACGACTCTGACTAATCTTTGACCGGCAACGTAACGGTCCTCGCACCTTAATTTCAAATGGTTGAGAAGACTCCTACTCCTGGTTCTCGAACCAGTAGGTCGTAGTGATCTCTCATATCTCCACTTCAAGTGGTCGAGTTATCGCTACAACTGGTCTTCTTCCAGCGATGTAGCGATTCTCCCACTACCTATGTGATTTGTTGGGCACAACTATACACCTGGTCTTTGCCTAGTGTGGTGGTCGTCTCATCATTTACGTCAACTTCTGTAAGTGCTTGTATGTGCAATATTTGTCCAGAGATCCCTTACCACGATAACACCTACTCTTGAAATCGAACCTATTGTCCCTTTACGCCAGTCTGACAAGCCTCGGAGAAACCTAAGGGAATTTCGGCTGGGGACGCCCAACGCAGATAAGGTCTTGTTAGATCCTAAAGAGCCAAACGACCATGTAAAACATGGTCATGTAAGAGTGCTCCATAATGCGTATTAACCAAGCCGTGTAATCGGAAATTGGTTTTTCCAACTTCATGGCTGGGGGCTAGGTAAATCGCAATTTCAGCTAGGCAAGTTACGGGTCATCGAGCCTTCTCCTCCGAGAAGAGGCTTCCCCGAGGACAAGGCTGGGGGCTAGGAGGAGTACCGAACTCTGATTGCTGAGGGCAACTCTAGCGAGAGTACTCTTTATTGTTACGCGCAGATTCAATTTATTTTCAATTTTTCCATACATATTATATCATGTTACCCTTGAGCGTTCGCTCGGGGGCTATTTCCATTTAATATTTTATTCTAAGTATTGATTTCAGGAAGGTCAGACATTAGAATAGCCAAGTCAGATTTCAAGGTTTTGTCGCAGACTTTGCACCTTCTCGATTATCCGAGAATGGCTGCTGGAGTTCGACAAGCAATGGTGTACCCACCGAGATGGAATTTCTTGACTTCAATCCAAATTCTCGATTACAGCGAGACGGGAGACTTAGTCGCATGCTCCCGTGACTATCAAACGTCGACAAAAGTGATCATATAAACGAAATCTACATATATTGTGTGGAGATTATGGATACACCATACTCACACGGCGTGTATATCCGACTGGGTATAGGGGGTACCATATGTAGATTGAATATCTTTAAGGGACTCGAGTTAAATTCCTAACTTGTGTATCAAGGAAATACCCGGGGTCCTAGTCGATTACGATTGTATTTTATCTTTACTTGCCTATTCCGTCAGGAATATGGGCTGTATGTTGTAATACGGACTCCTTCCACTATATAAGGAGGGGTCCGGGTACCTCTTGGGGCATAACTTTTCTCCCAGATGATACGATCAATAACACACTCCGCGGATCAATCCCCGGACAAGAATAGGGTATTACTTCTTATTGAGAGGGCCTAAACCTGTATAAATCTCTTGTTTCCAAACCCATCAACTTTTCCAGCATGATAGCCACCCCCTTTTCGTATTGCTGAAATCTTGTTTCGACAGTTGGCGCGCTAGGTAGGGGTTGCGTCAAGCTTTTCGCCGATCAGTGCGATGGGATTCGTTTCTGGCATCGACGACTTCGCCTTCCCTCCTAGGCAGGTGTACCGTTTCGGCAGCCTCGACTTCATTACTGACGACTTCGGCAAGATTTCTCTCCTCAAGTAGGATTCAAATCAGTCGGGAAGAGATGCGGTCTCCGCCCCGTTCTGTCTCCCGAACTCGGCCGAGTTCTACCCAAAGATTATCTTGTCCGGGTTGGCCTCAAACCACTCGGACGAGATCTCATCTACTTCGACACGACTAGATCAAGACGATGTGGCCTATCCACCGATCCTGATGAAGCTCCCCGACGATTTGGCCGCTGTTTTCACCACAAAGGCGTCTTCTCCCCGGAGGTCTAGACGGGATCTGGCCTCGGCCCCGATCCAATCTAGCTTCAGGGAAGTCGGCGTCATACTTCAGCCCCTCGGGATGGTTTCAATAGAAGAGTTGGACGGCTACCTCAACTCTCCATGCGTCGGCTCATGGCCAACGGAGATCCTCGACTATGATGACTTCGGCACAACTACGACTTCAGAAACCTTGACGATTTCGACGACGGCTACGAAGATAATTACATGCCTCTCTTTTTGGCATTTTCATGGCCAATAACGAGATGGCAAAATAGCGTCAGCTTTGTGAAGCAAAAGAACAACGCACACGACAAGAAGCCGAGCGTCACTGATTGGAAGAGGAACGACAAGCTCAAGAGCGAACCCGGTTGCAGCATGAGCAGCAGGAACGCGAGCGGGCTGCGAAGGAGGCTAAGGATCAACGACAATGTGCATTCAAAGCCGGACGACGACCATGTGACCTCATTGGACAGCAAGACATCGAGGGGACAGCGGTTTTTCGCACCCCACAGCAGAATGTGGTAGCAGCAATCACCCTTTTAGATACTCTCCTTCAGGAAGATGTGCCCAACCAAGTTGTCAACATCATCAACCAGACGAAGACCATGATCGCTGCCTCGGTTCCAGTTAACTCAGCAAGTGTCCGCACGCCTACTAGCAGTTGGGTTCCGCCTCTTCGATCTCTAGATAATCACCAACCAAGCCTCAGCGTAGCTGCTTCAGGATCTAATCGCAGGAGCAGGGATCATGCTGAACGTTCTGTTCACTCGCCTGCCGATAGACACAGAGAGCGCTGTGTTGAACAGCTTCGCTCTCCACGTCATCGGCAACCCGTCGATCTTCACGAAACACTCAACCGACGTTGCGCAGAAAGAGGCTACCAACCACACCGTTCACCAGATCGCTATGACGACGATGAAGATGGAGTCGCAGCTTTTACAAGTGACCTACGTCGAGTGGATTGGCCGGCTGGTTTCAAGCCGACTGGTATCGACAAGTATGACGGCAAAACAAATCCCGAGTCATGGCTCACCGTCTACGGCCTCGCAATCTGCGCAGTTGGAGGATATAGCAAGGCTATGGCAAACTACTTGCCTGTAGCTCTAGCAGATTCCGCTCGGTCCTGGCTTCACGGGTTACCCCGTAGTACGATAGGATCTTGGGCAGAACTTCGTGAGCACTTCATCGTCAATTTTCAAGGCACCTTCGAACGTCCCGGCACCCACTTTGACCTCTACAATGTGATCTAAAAGCTCGGTGAATCCCTTCGGGACTACATCCGATGTTTTTCTGAGCAACGCAACAAGATTTTAGACATCACTGATGATGTCATCATAGCTGCATTCACCAAGGTTGTTCGTCATGAACTCCTAGTCGGTAAGTTTGGACGTAAGCCTCCCAGGACAGTTAAGCGGATATTTGAAAAAGCCAATGAGTATGCCAAGTCTGATGATGCGGTCAATGCTTCTAAGCAGTCGGGCAGCAATTGGAAGTCCAAGAAAGATACGCCAGCCGCCGGTGGGAGTGGAAGTAACAACCATAAGGATCGCAAGCATAAGCCTGAAGACCTCGTGGCACTTGCATTACCGTCTTCCTGACCGCATTCACGCGTCAACACCTTCGACAAGATCATGAACGCTCAATGCTCACATCATCCAAATTCCAACCATGCAGCCAAAGATTGTTTCATCTACAAGCATTTTGCGGAGCAATACACCAAGCAAGCAAAGAAGTCTACAGATGGAGATCAAAACACCTCAAAGAAGAAGGATGATGAACATGACGACCCGACTGGTTTTCAAGATTCCCGCAAAGAGCTCAATCATATCTTCAGTGGACCGCAAGCTTACGAGTCCAAGCGGAAACAAAAGCTGATTGATAGGGAGATCAATGTTGTCCAGCCGACACACCGCAATACCTTCGTCGGTCAGAAACAACAATCAAGTTCGACCGCTCAAATCATCCTGACCGAGTGGTCCACCCGGGGCGGTATCCCCTGGTACTAGACCTAGTGGTTCACAATGTCAAGCTCCGACGATCCCTCATTGATGGTAGCAGTGCACTCAATATTCTTTTTGCCAAGACTCTGGATGATATGCAGATCCTGCGTACTGAGCTAAAGCCGAGTAGCGTGTCCTTTCACGGCGTCATCCCAGGGTTGTCTTCTACTCCACTCGGCCAAATCACCTTGCCTGTCACTTTCGGCACTCGGGAGAACTTTCGTACAGAGAATATTTGCTTTGAGGTTGTGGACTTTGAGACGGCGTACCACGACATACTCGGACGCCCGGCGTTAGCCAAATTCATGGCAGTCCCACACTATACCTACATGATGATTAAGATGCCAAGGCCTCAAGGAGTCAGATCTTTGCAGAGCGACATCAAGCAAGCCGTCACCTACGACGAAGAAAGCTGTGAGATGGCTTGGTCTTGTGAGATTGCACTCGCTCAGGATGAGATCTGACTGGCTGCATCAACCGCAACCGCAACCGAAGGAGAAGTGCCTGCAACCAAGTTATTGAAGATCGGAGAAGGCGACGCCAAGACTACGAAAATTCCCCTTGATCCGTCTGACCTATCCAAAACTACTGTAATAGGCGCTGAGTTAGATTGTAAATAGGAAAGCATGCTCATCACCTTTCTTCAAGCTAATAAAGATATTTTTGTGTGAAAACCATCTGATATGCCTGGTATTCCTAGAGAGGTGATTGAGCACTCCTTAAATGTTAAAGACGCTAATCCCATCAAACAACGACTCTGCCGTTTCGTACAAGATAGAAAAGATGCAATCAAGGAGGAATTAACCAAGCTGTTAGCAGCAGGCTTCATCAAGGAAGTTTTGGTTTGGAAGAAGACAAGATAGTGGCGCATGTGTGTTGATTACATCGACTTCAACAAATCGTGCCCTAAGGATCCTTTTGGGTTACCTCGCATTGACCGGGTAGTTGATTCAACAGCCGGTTGCGAGCTACTCAGCATTTTGGATTGTTACTCGGGTTATCACCAGATTAGCTTGAAGGAATCCGACCGCTTGAAGACCTTGTTTATCACACCATTTGGAGCTTATTGTTATATCACCATGCCCTTCGGATTAAAGAATGCTGGAGCAACCTATCAACGCATGATCCAGAGATGCTTTTCAACTCAAATTGGTCGCCATGTGAAGCCTACGTTGATGATGTAGTTGTCAAGACCAAGCATCCGTGCCTTCGGGATGACTTAATTACTGATCTAGAAAAAACCTTTGCTAACATCCGTTCCTTCAGGATGAAGTTGAATCCTGAAAAGTGCACCTTCGGAGTACCGTCAGGGAAGCTGCCTGGCTTTATGGTGTCTCGTAGAAGCATATAATCTAACCTGGAGAAAATCAATGCCATCCTTAACATGGAACCACCTAGTTCCCAGAAAGATGTTCAGAAGCTGACTGGATGTATAGCGGTGCTCAGCCGGTTTATCTCGCGCCTCGGCGAGTGGGGGATACCCTTTTTCAAGCTACTCAAGAAGACTGACAATTTCCAGTGGGGACCCGAAGCCCAGCAAGCTTTTGATGATTTCAAGAAACTTCTCACAACTCCGCCGGTCCTAGCATCACCACATCCACAAGAGCCGCTGTTGTTATATGTGTCGGCGACATCACAAGTTGTGAGCAAGGTCCTGGTCGTGGAGCGAGAGGAGGATGACCATGTTCAAAAAGTTCAACGACCGATCTACTTCGTTAGCAAGGTTTTGGCCGACTCCAAAACAAGATATCCCCAGGTACAAAAGTTGTTATATGGTATTTTAATTACCGTCAGAAAATTATCACATTACTTTCAAAGTTACTAGGTCACGGTGGTCACATCGTTTCCACTCGTAGATATACTTCACAATCGCGAGGCTAACGGGCGAATTGCGATATGGCCCCTGGAGTTAATGTCTTTGGGTTTATCCGTCAAGCCACGCACTTATATCAAGTCCCAAGTTTTGGTAGGTTTCGTCGCCGAGTGGACCGAGTGCCAGGAAGACATGCCTGTGGAGAAGCTGGAGTATTGGACTATGCATTTTGACGGGTCAAAGAGGCTTTCATGTAGTGGAGCAGGGGTCGTTTTGATTTCCCTGACTGGAGAAAGGTTAAGTTACGTGCTGTGGATACACTTTTTTGCATCACACAATGTGGCGGAATATGAAGCGCTTCTTTTATGGACTGAGGATTGCAGTATATCTAGGGATTCAGCGTCTAATAGTCTACGGTGATTCCCAATTGGTTGTCAATCAAGTTATGAAAGAATGGTCCTACCTCGATGATAATATGGCTGCATACCGACAAGAAGTGCATAAGCTAGAAGACAAGTTTGATGGCTTAGAGTTAACTCATGTGCTTCAGCACGACAACGAAGCGGCCGACAGACTAGCGAACTTTGGTTCAATACGAGAAGCTGCTCCTTCAGATGTTTTTGTTGAGCACCTTTATGAGCCATCAGTACCAAGAAAGGATGTAATCGAGACAGCAGGTACTCAAGAAGTCAGCATGATTGACACCGACTGGAGAGAGCCTTTCATCAAATTTTTGACTAAGCAAGAGTTACCTCAAGACAAAAATGAGGCCGAGCGGATTTCTCGACGCAGCAAGCTTTATGTCATGATTGAGGCTGAATTGTACAAGAAAAGTTCATTAGGAATTCTACAATGTTGTGTTTCTTTAGAAGAAGGAAGACAATTGCTACAGGACATACATTCTGGCATTTGCGGAAACCACGCTGTTGCACGAACAATTTGTTGGCAAAGCTTATCGATAGGGTTTTTTCTGGCCCACTGCAATATCCGATGTCGAGAAAGTTGTGCGGACATGTGAAGGTTGTCATTCTTTGCCAAACAAATTCATTTACCAGCTCAGGAGTTGCAAACTATCCATCTTTCCTGGCCTTTTGCGGTTTGGGGGCTTGATATGGTTGGTCCTTTCAAAAAGGCCACCGGTGGTTTCACTCACCTTTTTGTAGCTGTGGATAAATTTGCCAAGTGGATTGAAGCTAAACCAATCGTCACAATCACTGCTGACAAAGCTCGAGACTTTTTCATCAACATCGTTCACCGGTTCGGGGTGCCTAATCGTATCATTACAGACAATGGAACCCAATTCACTGGTGGTGTGTTTCAAGATTTTTGTGAAGACTTTGGTATCAAGATTTGTTACGCATCCGCAGCGCATCCTATGAGCAATGGAAAGGTTGAACGCGCGAATGGTATGGTACTTCAAGGCATCAAAGCACGGGTTTTTGACCGACTGCGTCCCTACGCTGGCAAGTGGGTTGATCAGCTGCCGTCAGTACTTTGGTCTCTGCACACTACACCTAGTCGGGCTACGGGGCAATCACCGTTCTACTTAGTTTATGGTGCGGAAGCAATGTTGCGGAGTGAGGTGGAATTTGAATCCTTACGCTTTCGCAATTTCAAACAGGAGCGCTACGGAGAAGACCGAGTGGTTGATCTCAACCGACTGGAGGAAGCTCGCAAGGCAGCCTTAATCCAGTCGGCTCTGTATTTACAAGGATTGCAGCGCTATCACAATCACAATGTTCGATCACATGCATTCTTAGTCGATGACATGGTCTTGAGGAAGATTCAATCTACACGAGATCGGCATAACTTATCCCCCTTATGGGAAGGACCATTTATAATCTCTGACGTTACTCGGCCGGGCTCTTATCGACTCAAGCGTAAAGATGGTTCAGTCGTCGACAATTCTTGGTATATTGAGCATCTTCGTCATTTTTATGCTTAGGCATTACTTTTGTATACTTTTTCCCTCTTCGACTGCCAACATCAAGTTATTTCTTGAGTTACCAGTTCGGGGCTATTATAATAATAATGGAGTGTGTTTTTTATCAATTCAATTTGCTTACTTGATTTATCATTGCTTTGTATGATTTTTTGGCTTAGTTAATGAAGACTGAAAGTTTTTTGACAATTTTTGCAGGTTTTGGGCTCAGCACAATAAGGTTTGACAAAAACTTTTAAGAAATCAACAACTAAATTTAAATCATCAAGCACAACATAAATATATCAGTATTGTACAAATTGAGGCTCCATCGTCAAAGATTACATCATTTGAAGTCAGTCAGACTCAGTTTTTTCATCGTCGCATTCATGAGACCCAGTCGGACCAAGATTGTTATCTTGAAATCTTTCTACAACATCTGCAGCAATCTTGTCGGCGGCCTTCACTTGATAAGGTGAAGGGCATCCTCTTCACTTGTTCCATTTGCGAAACCGTCAATGGCATCAATATCAATCTTCGGATACAATGATTTGGTCATTCCCAGCGCCATGCTTGCTCCCATGCTCCCAGCCTCCTTGATGTTCTTAAAATACATGTCCGGTGCAGCTCTCAATTTGTCGAAGACTTCAACTGCCTCAACAGTACTTGGACCATTGTTATTATAAAACATGTCTTGGATCAAAGGAGTGGCAGCATTGGCGACTTCATCTCGCGCCCCTTAAGGCTTCTTAATTTTATTAATCAAGACGTCAAACTGAGCCTGAGATTTAATTCTGTGATCTACACGAGCATTTATGTTTGTATCAGTATCAGGATGCAAAGACCGGTTTACTTTTGGAATTCTAATTGAGATTACCTTCGACGTCTTTTATAGCCGAGTCTCTCTCCTTAATGAGATCACCCTTGTATTTTTCAAGAGCTTTAATTCGCTCCTCCAATTCGGTGATCTTGGCAGCTTGGACTATTATGCACTCGATGGTTATTTGATGTCACGTCCTGATAAATTCATTCCGAAATAAAATTCATTTTCTAAAAGGAATAATAGAATTAATTAAAATTCGAAAAGAAATTGGCAAACACTAAAATACGTACAAGAAAAATTCGAATGTGGCCCGGAGAATTTTTGTTAAATTCTCCTTGGTCTAAAAGGAGCCCTCAAATTTTACTTGAATTTTCAGAGCACCGGAAATAATTATTAAGCAACAAAAACAATTATCAAAGTTTAATAAAAAGAAAAATCTAAAATTAATCCTCCTTTTTCTTTTGGGCCAAATCTGGCCCAAAGTCCTCCCCTCCCCCTCTCGGCCCGCGGCCGAAGTCCTCCTCTCCTCCCTCTTTTTCTCTCCCTCCCCCTCCCCTCTCTCTCTCGGGCCGTTCCTCCCTCCCCTCCCGGCCTGCCCGGCCCAGGCCGCCCTGCCCCTCCCACCTGGGCCGTGTCCCGGCCCAGCCGAGCCTCCCCTGCCCGAGCCGCCCCTCCCTCCCGCGCACGTGCGTTACACGCGCGCTGAGCGCGCGCCCGCGTGGGGCCCACGCGCCAGGCCGGGCGTCGTCTTCCTCCTCCCGCGCCGGCCGTCCTCCTCTCTCTCCCGTGAACCCTAGCTCCTTTCCTCCCTCAAATCCGTGTGATTCGCTCATGGGATTCCAAAATTAAATAGGGGAAATTAATCCCTATTGAATCCTCTTCAATTTCCCCCAATTTCCCCCTTGAATGGCGCCCCCAATCGTCGGGAACGGCCGCACTTTTCCCGGCCACCAACCGTGGCCGCCGGCCGCCATTCCCGTCGCCGTTCCGCCCTCTCCCGTGCTCGGTTCGCTTCCCTCCGCTATAAAATGGGATCCCCTCACTCCGTTCTATCGTTTTAACCCCATCCCGAGCCTCCCCGTGGTCCCTAGCCCTCTCCCCGCCGCCCTCCTCTCTCTCCCACGCCGCCGGCCGCCTCCAGCCGCCTGTGCCGCCTCGACCGTGCGCCGGCCGGCCGCGCCGTCGCCTCCTCCAGCGTCGCCGCCACATCCTCCACCCCGGCCTGCCCTCCGTTTCGCGCGGTGACCGCCGAAGGCACGTTCCCGCCGTCGCCCTTCTCTTTCCTCCACGCCGGCCGCCTCCAGCCGCCTCTCCCTCCTCGCCGGAGCGTCGTCCGGTCGCGCCGTCGCCGCCAGCAGCGTCGCAGCTGCTTCCCCTCCACCGGCGTCGCCTCCGTTTCGCGCGGAGACCACCGGAGGCGCGTCCCCGCCGGCAACCGGTGGCATTGCCGCCACCCACTCCCTCCAGCCGGCTGCTGTTCGTCGCCGGTGCGCCGATCGACGCCGCTGTCTCCTCCTTCGACACCGTGGCATCGTCTCCTTCCCCAGCATCACCTCCTCCTCGCCCGAAGTTCGCCGGAACGCCGCCGCCGCGCCAACCACCCATTCCTCCTCGTCGGCTCGTCGCCCCGCTGCACCACCACCTTCTCCAACATCGCAGCAGCGCGTTCCACGCCGTCCCCTCCTCCGCTCAGCCGCTGCTGCCTGCCATCATCGTTTCCTCGTCACCGTTCGTCCTCGCCGATCGACGTCCCGTCGGTCGCCCGGCTCGTCGTCTCGCGGCGCCGCCTCCGTCATCATCATCGCTGAGGCGTGTTCCACGCCGTCCTCGTCTCCGTGCAGCCGCTGCCGGCTGTCCTTGTCGCCTCCTCGCCGGTCCCGGTCGTCGTCGTCGTCGTCGTCCTCTCGTCGTTCCCGGTCGTCGTGGCGTTCGTCCCTCCGTCGAGCCGTTCTCGTCCGTCGTCCGCATCCGTCAAGCAAGCCGCGGCAGCCCCGTCCTCGTCTTCGTCCTCGGCTCCGCGTCGTCAAGCCTTGTCCAAGGATAGCCGCCGAAGTCGTTCCCTCGCCGTTCGCCTCCGTCGTCCCCGAGCTGTCTTCGCCGCGCCCGTTCGTCGTTGTCGTTCCCACGCCTCATCGCGTGGTGGTAAGGATCCGTCCTCTCGCTTCCCCGCCCTCGTCCTTTCGGTGTCGCCCCGTACCCGTTGTGCGGTTGTCGACACCGGTACCCGTGTACCGGTGTCGGTAGTCGTTCGCTTGTGCGTGTGGTGACCGTGTTAGTGTGCCCGCTCGGTAGCCGCGTGGTTTCTACGTGTGCAGCCCGTGTGGTGTCTAGTGGAGTCCGTTTGTTGGCCACTCGCCTCGGTTGACACACGGGGTCCGCTTCCGTCGACCCGTGGACCGTCTCTGTGTACTCGGTCTACCGTGGTCCTTTAGGTTGACATGTGGGGTCCGCATGTCAACAGCGCAGCCTTCCTGTCTCTTCCAGGCTAGCGCTTACACATGTTTTATAATTGCAAAGCTTAATTATAATAATCCGCAAATCTCCATATAACAGCATCAAACTTCGGATGATCATATCTTGGTCATACGAGCTCCGAATCGACCCGTTCAAGTCTCTTAATGTTTGTTATAACCTAAAGAACTGTGTGCTTTCTTTTTATGTGTTGTTATTGCTTCTTTATAAGCTTGTAGCTTTGCTTGTGTGCTTCGCGTAGCTTTCGTCGTTCCGGAGGTTCCCGAAGCGTGGTTCGCGGTCGTCGCTGAAGGTTCGGAAGGCCGTTCTCTCTGAGCAAGGCAAGTCACATCATCCTTGAACATATTGAATCCCAGTTTATAAAATTATTTTGATTTAAATTATTGCATTATTGCTTTATTTAAATTCCCGCGTTATCACTGTTTTATTTAGCCATGCCTATTTACCTTTGTTAAGACATTATTATTGCTATTGTTATTATTACCTTGTTCACCCTAGAATAAACAAAACCCCAACTAGTGGGTACTCTATTCGTGGTTCCACTAGTATAAATTTAGGTAGATGCTTCGCTGATTAATTAGGCAACATTAGGTGGTTTTATAACTTTAGACTTTGGGAATTCTCATATCATTTGGACACTATGGAATTGTTGGATTATGGTGGAATTGGACATACACCTCTCTTCCTCTTTCAAAACCCCTAAAACCTGTTTTCTGGTGGGGTTTGGGTGCATGCCAGTTGTGGGAAGTAGCACCCCGGCCACTATAAGGATTAAGCTCGGGCCTCTGTTGCAAAGCACTACCGTACTTCCACATGTCTAGTGGGTAAGGCTTAGTTTGTGGCTCAGTCTGGTTATAAACAAAAGTACACGGATTGGAGATGGATGAAGTCGGGGGTCGATGGACATTCTCCAGGGCAAATGAAGGCTACACGAGCTGCGGCCCGGTAGTCGAGATGTCATGGCATAGGGCCGGTGTCCTGCTGCTAGGGGGCTCAATCCTGCCTGCCTGTCCCGGGGGTTCCGGCCGTAGGTGGGGTTGGGTCGGTACTCTTGTTTATGGCTAGGATGGGTTGGGAACTATGTCACGTCTTCCGTCCGTATACCGTGGTGGTATGTGGCATGTGGTTACACGTGAGTAAGATGTGTCTTGTGGGTAAAGATGTACACCTCTGATCAGAGTAAAACCTATTCGAATAGCCGCGCCCTCGGTTATGGGCAAGCCGAGCAATGTACCCAAGTTAGTGTTTTAATTCTTAAAATTTGCTCAACAACTAAAATGTGGAATGGTTGGCCTGGGTTGGCTTGGGACGAGCTGGGACCCAGGGTCGGGTTGCCAGTTCGGTCTGAATCATCGTAGGCCTTGGGTTAAGGCAGGTTCGTGCGGGTTCACGACCTTGATTAATAATATTGTATAGCTCTAGGATCGTGTTTACAAAATAGCTTTGGGCAACTAAGTGACTTTTAAATGCTGTTTACTGCAAAACTTAACCCCTATATTATTATCCCCTTGTACCCCCCTTACATTAATCATGCATCTGCCGGTGTGGCTTGCTGAGTACTGTGGTTGTACTCATTCTTGCTCTATCTTTCTCCCCCCTTCAGTAAGAGAAGCTTTGGAGAAGAAGTCTTAGGTGGAGTCCTGGCTTATACCCCAGTTGAGCGCCTGTGAAGATGGAGCCGTAGGCCCGCTAGTCCGCTGCTGTTTATTTTTGATTGTCAGGCCTTAAGTGCCTTTGTAATAATGTAAATATTATCGATATAACAAAGATGTGCCTTTTGTATCATGTTTGTGTGGTGTACCCCGGCTTTTCCTGGGACGGGGATTAATACACTAGCGTTCGGGAAAAGGCAATTTTCTCGGTCGCGACAAGCTGGTATCAGAGCCATCTCGACTGTAGGATAAGCCAAATGGATAAAACCTAAGGACATATTTTATAAATGAAACTATTTGCGAAAGTCCCTTTTTCCTCCTTTCCCCTGTGCTATTTGCAAAATGTTTATTCTCTTTTCTTCCTCCTTCGGATTTTCCACTAGTACTAGATGGTTAGTTTTGCAAAGAAGAAGATGTCGTCAATTGTCTGCCGAAGTTCCAGAAGGCTGCAGGATCCGCTAGTGAAGTGAGGGAAGCAGTGAAGCCAGCTGTGAAGCAGGAGTGAAGATCTTGGGAACCCGTCGCAGAACCTAAGCCACCCTGTAGGGTAGTGTTGTTAGTCGTGTGTTCCTTGCTTGTGCGTGTAGCGCGTGGTTTGCATTGGTGGGTTGTGATGTAACCATGCTAGGTTGTTTGCTTAATCAACTTGCAGAATAAGTAAAACAAACAGCACATCAACAAGAAGAGTTAGTTCCTTTAAGGTCCTGTCTCTAGTTCTGGTCTATTCTTTCCTGGCTTGTTTCCTCCCTCACCTCAATCCCTGTAACAGATGTTTAACAGAGAAAAAGGAAAGAATGTCAGCGGGTATGCCTCCAGTAACTCAAGGTTACAACTCAATCCACCACTGGCCTCAAGAGAGTTAACCAGGGCACACCCTTGGTCCATTCCAAGCATGCTGCATAGTTCACAGCAACCATTGGTTGGAAGTCAAGACCAAAATCAGTATGTGTTTGATCGAGCATTTGCCACCCAGGTCAATGAGCTTCCAATGCCAGAAGAGGATGTCCCCTTTTGTCATGATTGTAGAGAACAAGGACACTATGCCCTGAATTGTCCATGGGTATATGTCAAAGAAGCCCCTTCCTTTGGTTTAGCAGGGCAGACATCGCTAAACCAGCCTCCTCACACCAAGTCAAGCTTGCAGCCTAGTGTGCAAAGTAGAGAGCCCAATGGAGAGAATCCATTGAATCCCGGGAAATGCTTTCCTCCTAGCCTTTCGTACCACGTGGGGTCACGTACTAAGCAAGCCAAAGGCAAGAAGAGTAAGAATCAGAAGAGAAAAGCACCGATGCGAACTGAAGAAGAAGTACGTAAGGTGACTATTACCAGCACCGAATGGCCTCCAGCTGGGATAACTATTCCTAGACGTCAAAGAGGAAATACTTTCCGAGGTGCACGACAGTTGACCCAGCACCTCCTAAGCCATGGTGGCAGAGTATCTGATAGTGAAGGGTCAGATCAAGTCTCCTCGGATTATGAAGATGAGTCTCCCCGACATCTCGGCGAGGAAGAGATGGAATCAAAAGCATGCCCCCGTTGTGGAGAAATTGGACACGTTGCTAGCAGGTGTCTCACACTCTGCCCTTATTGTGAAGAAGACCATCCACCAGGGGAGTGTCCCACCCACAAGGTCACATGTTTTCTGTGCGAAGGTACAAACCATGTGCCCAAGGATTGCCAACTCAGTGTGTTGTTGACCAAGACCGCAGAAATCCAACGAACAACCCTACGATTGTCTCATCAGCTAGTCAGCTCCAACAACAACATCGACGATATCATCCACAGCACCAATGCTCCTCCTGCTGCACCTGACTCTACAATGAATCATAGCAATAATACCTTCAGCACCAACCATTCTCTGCACCGACAGCCTCAGCAAAGAATTGTCGTCGATGGAAGAAGTTGTTTCTCTCCCCGACCTACTCCAGGCCGAGCGAAGGGCAATCAACCTCAGGAGGGCGATACCAAGCAGAAGACCGTCATCTGCTTCAAACAGCAATCAGAAGGAAGTTTCTCCTGTGAATGATAGCAATATGCAGTCCTATCACATCATCACAGAACCAATCAAGGATGCAGTCACTGGAACAATGCCAGCTATGTATCCATGTTTGTGATTTTCAGTTCGCTATTTATCACTGTAATCGGGAGTTTGCAGCAATCATGTAATAAATAAATATATTCATGATTATAAACAATGAGTTTGTTATGTTTATGGAAGATTCATGTTGAGGATGCAATGTACCAATGTTAAGCACCTTCCCTTTTTGTTTAAGGCAGTGCCTCGTATTCATGTAATATGGGAGAAATGTGTAATAAAAACAAATTCTATGAGGACTCTTTCAGAAGATGCTGATATGGGATTATGTGTATAATCGTTCACTGTCAAAGGAGACCTAGGGTCTCATTTCAGAGGAACTATGTTCTAACCTCGAGTTAATAACCAACCTGATAATGGAAAAGAAAATCAAGCGATTAACCAAAGAGACATTTGTTTGGACTAAGAGTTTCAGATGTGTCTTTTTCGGATCAAAGGCAAAGACAGTCAGTACAGCTTTTGGCGAAACACTTCAAGGTTTCACTGAAAGGCAGCAGACCAAAAGACCACATCGTCACCAGAAGCATCCACAACTCTCGGAGTGAAGAGTACTTGGTTGACAAAGTTCAAAAGGTTATTGATAGAAGATACCAGCAAAGGTGTTTATGATCAGGCAAAGAAGTAGGTCGAAAGGTGATTGATAAGAGAAATCTGGAAAGAACACATCAAGGTTAAAGGTGTAAAGGAATACGTTGAATGCTAACTGAGGACAACCTGAAGAGAATAGTGGAAAGTGAATCCGAGTTGTCTGTTCGTGGGAACTATTCCCAGTTATGAACCAAGTGATATGTTCGAAGATAGCCTATAGAGGTCAGATTAAAATCGCATCTAACAACGAAGCTTCAGAGTTGGCTGGATAACGATCAAACCATAACAAGTCCAGCAGTAAAGTCATTTGGGGAGACGTCAAAGCATGTCAAGTGGGATAAGTTGGTTCTGTTGAGGAACATAATTTAAAGGCAAAGTTATCGACCCTTGCGTCAAATAACAGAAGTAGCTAGCACCCGGAGACCAGGAAAGTTAATATGAGGCAGTTGGTAGCAAGTTAGAAGCAAATGACAAGCATGATATTCTTATGATGACAAACATGGTATCCTAGTAATGACGAGCTGATCTCGACGCATGACATGAAGTGGGTAACTTGTATGAGGTTGACTCCAAAGATATGAACTATGCGAAGTTCTGGAACTGAGGCCCCATCTTCAAGTGCCGCAACCCAGTCGAAGTCAGCTAAAGGTTCAACCAGGGACAAGTCAGGTGAAGAGAAGACTCCATCTGCAACAGGAGATCGAGCCAAGCAGTCCAGAGTGGAGAAGTTGTGCTAGGCAAGTTTGTTATAAAAGACGGAGCGGAAGAAGTCAGACAAGAAGAGAGGACCGCCCAACCTATCTTCTTGCTAGCCTCCTCGAATCTCGGGGACGAGATTCTTGTAAGGGGGGTGGATTTGTCACGTCCTGATAAATTCATTCCGAAATAAAATTCATTTTCTAAAAGGAATAATAGAATTAATTAAAATTCGAAAAGAAATTGGCAAACACTAAAATACGTACAAGAAAAATTCGAATGTGGCCCGGTGAATTTTTGTTAAATTCTCCTTGGTCTAAAAGGAGCCCTCAAATTTTACTTGAATTTTCAGAGCACCGGAAATAATTATTAAGCAACAAAAACAATTATCAAAGTTTAATAAAAAGAAAAATCTAAAATTAATCCTCCTTTTTCTTTTGGGCCAAATCTGGCCCAAAGTCCTCCCCTCCCCCTCTCGGCCCGCGGCCGAAGTCCTCCTCTCCTCCCTCTTTTTCTCTCCCTCCCCCTCCCCTCTCTCTCTCGGGCCGTTCCTCCCTCCCCTCCCGGCCTGCCCGGCCCAGGCCGCCCTGCCCCTCCCACCTGGGCCGTGTCCCGGCCCAGCCGAGCCTCCCCTGCCCGAGCCGCCCCTCCCTCCCGCGCACGTGCGTTACACGCGCGCTGAGCGCGCGCCCGCGTGGGGCCCACGCGCCAGGCCGGGCGTCGTCTTCCTCCTCCCGCGCCGGCCGTCCTCCTCTCTCTCCCGTGAACCCTAGCTCCTTTCCTCCCTCAAATCCGTGTGATTCGCTCATGGGATTCCAAAATTAAATAGGGGAAATTAATCCCCATTGAATCCTCTTCAATTCCCCCCAATTTCCCCCTTGAATGGCGCCCCCAATCGTCGGGAACGGCCGCGCTTTTCCCGGCCACCAACCATGGCCGCCGGCCGCCATTCCCGTCGCCGTTCCGCCCTCTCCCGTGCTCGGTTCGCTTCCCTCCGCTATAAAATGGGATCCCCTCACTCCGTTCTATCGTTTTAACCCCATCCCGAGCCTCCCCGTTGTCCCTAGCCCTCTCCCCGCCGCCCTCCTCTCTCTCCCACGCCGCCGGCCGCCTCCAGCCGCCTGTGCCGCCTCGACCGTGCGCCGGCCGGCCGCGCCGTTGCCTCCTCCAGCGTCGCCGCCACCTCCTCCACCCCGGCCTGCCCTCCGTTTCGCGCGGTGACCGCCGGAGGCACGTTCCCGCCGTCGCCCTTCTCTTTCCTCCACGCCGGCCGCCTCCAGCCGCCTCTCCCTCCTCGCCGGAGCGTCGTCCGGTCGCGCCGTCGCCGCCAGCAGCGTCGCAGCTGCTTCCTGTCACACCCCGAAGTTTTCCTCCCAAGCCAAATTGTAAATTTCAAATGACCCCAAGAAAATGCAGAGGAAATCAAGATAAAACCCTAAGAAAACAATGCAAATAATAATCGGATTTGACATGTGGAATTTTTCTTGAATTCTACATGTCGAAATTCATTAACAGGATTTTTAGTGGAATTTTCAGAGCTCTAGAAATAATTTTTAACCAATTAAAAAAAAATCACTAAAGTGCAATTTTTAATTCCAGGGAAAATCCTTTTCCTTTTTCTTTTTCTTTTCCCTCCCTTTTTCCTCCTTTTTTCTTTTCGGATGGGCCGCCGGCCCATTCCCCTCCTTCCTCCCCCTCCTCCTTGCTGGGCCGGCCGCAGGCCGAGGGCCCAGCCTGGCAGCCGCCGCCCGCCTCCTCTCTCGGGGTCGCCGACAGGTGGGGCCCACCTGTCGGGTCCTTCCCCCACCTCCCGCCGATCCCGGCGCGCCGCCGCGCCGAAACCGCCCCGCGCCCACGCCTCCGTCTCTCCCGGGCCACGTCGGCCACGCCCGCGCGTGCGCCGCGTCTCCCGCGCCCTTTCCCCTCTCCCTCCCGTTCGCGCCCGCGCCCGAGATGGCCGGGATTCGAAAACCGAATCCCGCCTCTCTCTCCTCCCCACTCCCCCACGTCGGCCGTCGAATCCCGCCGCTCCCGGCCACGTCCGGCTCCCTCTCCCCCTTTTTAAGCATCGCCGTCCTCCTCTCTCGCTTTTTCCCCATTTCGCCGATCTCTCCCGAGCTCCCCATCGCCTCCGCGCCGTGCAACCACCCGCCGCCGCCGCTTTTGCTCCTCCAGCCGCCGCTAGCCGCCGCTAGGCTCGTCGCCGTCTCGCGCCGTCGCCGCCGTTAGCTTCGCGGGGTCGAGATCTACCTCGGCCGCCCCTTCCCCGTCGAGGTTCGCCGCCGGAGACCCATCCCCGTCGTGTGCCGGCAAGTGGCACCATGGCCGCCGCCTTCGGCCGGCGCTCTCGCCCTCCCACGCTCTTTCCTCTCACTCTAATCCCTCTCCTTTTGTTCGTTAGGAGGTTCCGGAGCTCGTCCCGCCGTCGTCGTCGTCCTCCGTCGGCCGCCGTCGTCGACCGTTGTCGGTGAGGCTTCCCCCTCCTCTTTCTCCTTTTCCCCGAACCGTGTAGCCGCGTGCGCGCCGCTTAGCCGCGTAGCCGCCGCTCCTCCTCTAGCCGCCGCTCCCCGCCGCCGGTCGGTCGCCGTCGGTCGCCGCCTTGCGCCGCTGCCGCATGCGCGCCGCCGCCGTGTGAGCGCCGCGCCGCCGGCGCCATGGTCGCCGCCGTCTCGCGCCGCGCCCGCGCGCCCCGGCCGCGAGGTCCCGCCGCCGTCCGATCTACCCTTGGGTAGATCGGGGCCGTCGGTTCGGCCGCCACGTGGCGCCGCTGACCCGTGGGCCCGCGCGCCGCCACCCCCTTTCTCTCTCTCCCGGTCGCTGACCGGTGGGTCCCGCCTGTCGGCGCCGCGCCCCCTCGCTGACGTCAGCCCTGGTTAATATTGCGCAATAAATTATTTAAGGATTTCTTTTATAGTAATAAACACAGTGAATCTTCTAAAATTCATAACTAATTCATCCGAGCTCCGTTTAATCCCATTCAAGTCTCAGTAAATCAAGAAAAATGTGTAGAATCCATTAAAAATGGTTTTGTTCTCTGTTTCAGTAGTCTTATAGCCTGTTTGCAATGTTTGCTTTGTATGTCGCTAGATTCCGATCCCTCCGACGCTCCGGTGTACTTCGAGATAGTCGCCGAGGTCCCTCCAGCAGCAGAGCAAGGCAAGTCATGCTTGTCATTTGAACATGTTGATCCTATATTGCAAATGCTCTATTGTTTTCTTTCAAATATTGCATTGTTTTATAATATCACTATGGGATGGATACCTATTGTTACAGCCATGCTTTTGGATATCATGCTCCTTTGTTAGCTTGGGTTATAACATGATTAGACTTTGGACTAGGAATTGCTTAGCCATGCTTAGTTCAACTAGCACACATTGGGGATCTCATTTAAAACCTAGACTATAGGTTTATGTGATAATGTTGGTTTAATACCACCGCTCTGGTGTTGGTTAAATAAAATGAACCACATGGTGGGCTGTGGGTGCATGGTTTTGCTAGTCGCACCCATGGCAGTTAAGGACCGGTTCGCGGGATGCCCTGGAAGAATTTATCGTACTTACCACAAGCCAGCGTGGGCAACGGCTGGGCTTGTAGTGTAGCTTTCCTCTAGTCGACGCATCCAGGCAAGGGTGGGCGTGATGGAGCGGGGCGGGCCCTGCGACGGCCTCTGTCGCTTCCGGATTCACCTAGGCACGAGAGGGGACTGCCCGTCGCCCGCTGGGGACGGGGGTGAAACCTGAGGTGTGGTGTGCTTGGCTAGAGGGGGTTATGCGAAGGGTCCTGTCACGGCCTCTTTCCGGGATGTCGTGGTGACATGTCGGCGCACGGAAACGTGTCGTGGGGCTGTGTCTTGTGGGTACAGTTGTACACCTCTGATCAGAGTAAAACTATTCGAATAGCCGTGCCCGCGGTTATGGGCGGTCAACCAGATTCACCGTGATTAGTCTCACCCTAGTGTAATCTGTTGAATTTGGATAGTTTAGGTGGATGGTTGGGCCTGTCGCAACGTGGGTTAGCGTTGGACAGCGGATGTTTAATACTGCTTAATTATTACAACTGTTTTCGCATTCAATTCCTGTTTATAAATGCCAGTATTTATGCAAATGAACCTGCTTAGCTATCCCTTGTTAAATCCCTGCATCATACCTCTATTCCGGTATGACTTGCTGAGTACAGTGGGTAGTACTCAGTCTTGCTCTACTTTTCCCCCCAACCTCAGAGCTCGAGTATGTGTCCGATGGCGGGTTCTCCGAGGAGTAGGCTTCGTCCGTGCCGTCGAGGATGCCTGTGGAGTGGTGTTCCCGCTGCAGTTCAAGTCAAGGATTAGCTCCGGTTATCTTTTGTTTTCCGCTGCATTTCTGTAAGACCTTTATAATGTTTGTAAGACGTGGATCTGTATGTCAACATTGTCGTTTGTGTACCCCGGCTGGTCCTGGACGGGGGTTTTAATACACATTCTGCTTGGAATTCTATTCGGGAATTTCTGGGCGTGACACTTCCCCTCCACCGGCGTCGCCTCCGTTTCGCGCGGAGACCACCGGAGGCGCGTCCCCGCCGGCAACCGGTGGCATTGCCGCCACCCACTCCCTCCAGCCGGCTGCTGTTCGTCGCCGGTGCGCCGATCGACGCCGCTGTCTCCTCCTTCGACACCGTGGCATCGTCTCCTTCCCCAGCATCACCTCCTCCTCGCCCGAAGTTCGCCGGAACGCCGCCGCCGCGCCAACCACCCATTCCTCCTCGTCGGCTCGTCGCCCCGCTGCACCACCACCTTCTCCAACATCGCAGCAGCGCGTTCCACGCCGTCCCCTCCTCCGCTCAGCCGCTGCTGCCTGCCATCATCGTTTCCTCGTCACCGTTCGTCCTCGCCGATCGACGTCCCGTCGGTCGCCCGGCTCGTCGTCTCGCGGCACCGCCTCCGTCATCATCATCGCTGCGGCGTGTTCCACACCGTCCTCGTCTCCGTGCAGCCGCTGCCGGCTGTCCTTGTCGCCTACTCGCCGGTCCCGGTCGTCGTCGTCGTCGTCGTCCTCTCGTCGTTCCCGGTCGTCGTGGCGTTCGTCCCTCCGTCGAGCCGTTCTCGTCCGTCGTCCGCGTCCGTCAAGCAAGCCGCGGCAGCCCCGTCCTCGTCTTCGTCCTCGGCTCCGCGTCGTCAAGCCTTGTCCAAGGATCGCCGCCGAAGTCGTTCCCTCGCCGTTCGCCTCCGTCGTTCCCGAGCTGTCTTCGCCGCGCCCGTTCGTCGTTGTCGTTCCCACGCCTCGTCGCGTGGTGGTAAGGATCCGTCCTCTCGCTTCCCCGCCCTCGTCCTTTCGGTGTCGCCCCGTACCCGTTGTGCGGTTGTCGACACCGGTACCCGTGTACCGGTGTCGGTAGTCGTTCGCTTGTGCGTGTGGTGACCGTGTTAGTGTGCCCGCTCGGTAGCCGCGTGGTTTCTACGTGTGCAGCCCGTGTGGTGTCTAGTGGAGTCCGTTTGTTGGCCACTCGCCTCGGTTGACACACGGGGTCCGCTTCCGTCGACCCGTGGACCGTCTCTGTGTACTCGGTCTACCGTGGTCCTTTAGGTTGACATGTGGGGTCCGCATGTCAACAGCGCAGCCTTCCTGTCTCTTCCAGGCTAGCGCTTACACATGTTTTATAATTGCAAAGCTTAATTATAATAATCCGCAAATCTCCATATAACAGCATCAAACTTCGGATGATCATATCTTGGTCATACGAGCTCCGAATCGACCCGTTCAAGTCTCTTAATGTTTGTTATAACCTAAAGAACTGTGTGCTTTCTTTTTATGTGTTGTTATTGCTTCTTTATAGGCTTGTAGCTTTGCTTGTGTGCTTCGCGTAGCTTTCGTCGTTCCGGAGGTTCCCGAAGCGTGGTTCGCGGTCGTCGCTGAAGGTTCGGAAGGCCGTTCTCTCTGAGCAAGGCAAGTCACATCATCCTTGAACATATTGAATCCCAGTTTATAAAATTATTTTGATTTAAATTATTGCATTATTGCTTTATTTAAATTCCCGCGTTATCACTGTTTTATTTAGCCATGCCTATTTAACTTTGTTAAGACATTATTATTGCTATTGTTATTATTACCTTGTTCACCCTAGAATAAACAAAACCCCAACTAGTGGGTACTCTATTCGTGGTTCCACTAGTATAAATTTAGGTAGATGCTTCGCTGATTAATTAGGCAACATTAGGTGGTTTTATAACTTTAGACTTTGGGAATTCTCATATCATTTGGACACTATGGAATTGTTGGATTATGGTGGAATTGGACATACACCTCTCTTCCTCTTTCAAAACCCCTAAAACCTGTTTTCTGGTGGGGTTTGGGTGCATGCCAGTTGTGGGAAGTAGCACCCCGGCCACTATAAGGATTAAGCTCGGGCCTCTGTTGCAAAGCACTACCGTACTTCCACATGTCTAGTGGGTAAGGCTTAGTTTGTGGCTCAGTCTGGTTATAAACAAAAGTACACGGATTGGAGATGGATGAAGTCGGGGGTCGATGGACATTCTCCAGGGCAAATGAAGGCTACACGAGCTGCGGCCCGGTAGTCGAGATGTCATGGCACAGGGCCGGTGTCCTGCTGCTAGGGGGCTCAATCCTGCCTGCCTGTCCCGGGGGTTCCGGCCGTAGGTGGGGTTGGGTCGGTACTCTTGTTTATGGCTAGGATGGGTTGGGAACTATGTCACGTCTTCCGTCCGTATACCGTGGTGGTATGTGGCATGTGGTTACACGTGAGGAAGATGTGTCTTGTGGGTAAAGATGTACACCTCTGATCAGAGTAAAACCTATTCGAATAGCCGCGCCCTCGGTTATGGGCAAGCCGAGCAATGTACCCAAGTTAGTGTTTTAATTCTTAAAATTTGCTCAACAACTAAAATGTGGAATGGTTGGCCTGGGTTGGCTTGGGACGAGCTGGGACCCAGGGTCGGGTTGCCAGTTCGGTCTGAATCATCGTAGGCCTTGGGTTAAGGCAGGTTCGTGCGGGTTCACGACCTTGATTAATAATATTGTATAGCTCTAGGATCGTGTTTACAAAATAGCTTTGGGCAACTAAGTGACTTTTAAATGCTGTTTACTGCAAAACTTAACCCCTATATTATTATCCCCTTGTACCCCCCTTACATTAATCATGCATCTGCCGGTGTGGCTTGCTGAGTACTGTGGTTGTACTCATTCTTGCTCTATCTTTCTCCCCCCTTCAGTAAGAGAAGCTTTGGAGAAGAAGTCTTAGGTGGAGTCCTGGCTTATACCCCAGTTGAGCGCCTGTGAAGATGGAGCCGTAGGCCCGCTAGTCCGCTGCTGTTTATTTTTGATTGTCAGGCCTTAAGTGCCTTTGTAATAATGTAAATATTATCGATATAACAAAGATGTGCCTTTTGTATCATGTTTGTGTGGTGTACCCCGGCTTTTCCTGGGACGGGGATTAATACACTAGCGTTCGGGAAAAGGCAATTTTCTCGGTCGCGACATTTGAGCACAAACATCAACTCAAAATGGATTGAGCAGGAATAAAGTCACCTTTTGAAGAACCACTCAACTCGAAGTTGGCGTCTTGAAGCTCAGCAACCCGGTCCCTAAGATCATGATCTGTTTTCCTAGCTAGCTCCCTGGTTTCATGGAGTTTAGTTCTGGTTTCTTCCAGAGTTGCAAGATGACGGACCAGCTTCTCGCGGGTTGTGGTTTTTGCTTCGTTTCGAAGATGAATTCTCTACATTATATACTCGATCATTTCAGTAGATCTATCAATTGGATGAGTAAAACTGCGGGTAGAATTCTTACATTAACAAGACGAATGGCTTGGTTAAGTGTCCTTGTTAGCAGAGACACTTCCTCGTCTTGTTTCTGCTTATTTATGACTATGCCTTGCGACTGCATCTCGTCGTCCCACCACTTAACTAAGATAGGTGGTCGTGAGTCTTCAGCTGATCGGATCTGAAGAATTTCTTCTTCATCACCAGTCATTGTGCCTTTACATGTATAAAGAGAACAATAAAGCAATTGAAGAAGATTTTCTAGATGCAAATATACACGGAGGATTGTTACCTGTTATGATCTTCGGCGGTGGACGAGCAGGCCCCTCTACCTTGTCAAAAGTACTGGTTTCTGCACCAGCATCAATGTCATTGAAGGGAGGGCTGCTAGCGTGCCCCTCCGTTTCAGGGATATCTTCATCTTGTTGTTCATCACCTGGCTGGTTTCCAGTCGGAGCTCCTGGTTAGCACTAGTTTCGGCGTCCGCCGACTGGTTTCTAGTCGGAGGCGTATTTCCGGCTTCTGCATCACCGGTTGTCGACTGACTACCTATCGGGCAGTTTTCTCTAAAAGTTTCGGCCTCAGCAGCAGTAGCAGAACTAGTTTCTTTATCACCTGTCTCGGAGTTTACAGCCGAGTCAGAGTCCTTTCCGGATGGATCGATGTCTGATGGCTTCCTGAAGATTGAAAAGATGTTATCGATGTTGTTTCGGAAGATGCATGTTTAAAAAAGAAAGAGAAGATCACAGCAAGCTCGTACCTAGAAGACTTTCTGATTTTGGGTATTGGACGCCTGGATGTTTTCTTCTTTGGTGGATTAGCCTGTTTAGGCTGTTTTCCAGTCGTCCCTTTGCTGCTGGCTTTTTTGACATCGTCACCCTCGTCATCACTTAAGACCAGTTTCCTCTTCCTGGGGCCTGTTTGATCAGTTGGCTTTGGGCTGCTAGTCTAAGGGTGTCGGAGAGAAGAACAACGCTGAGCGGTCAGTGGATCGGACTTCATCAGAGCGAATTCCTAAAGATGACATTTCAACTTTTAGCCATAAAAATTGCAGAGGACAACAAAGATCATGAGAGAGTTCATATGTTTCCATACTTACCGGAGGAGGAGGGTTGAAAGCATGATATGGGACCACTGGCAATATATGCGAATAGCTAACTTCAATGGCCGATGAGAAAATTTTATATATCCTCTCCTTCATAATCTTGAATTCGAGGGACTTAGGATCTGAGGGAGTCAGGATCTTAACAATTGGGATCATTTTTTCCATCGAACTCGAAGGCGGTACGAGACCTCTCCTTGATGGGCGCCAGTCGGCTTTTGATAAAGCGCTGAGTGATTTGCTCCCCTTGCAGACCTTGCTCCTTGAGCTTCAGCAGACGATTTAACAAGGTGAGGGCTTGAGCGGCTTCATCTCCCATTGAAAGTGAGTTCCATGTTTCCTGATATTTTGGGGGAAGACAAGAGTACTCGGGAAGCGCCGGTTCAGGATTTTGGAGATAGAACCAGTTTGCGTGCCAACCCTTGTTGGATGTTTTAAAAGGCATGGAGAAGTATTTTTGGCTCAAGGTACCCCGTAGTTGGAAACCTGCTCCCCCGATAACACATTGCAACCCCCATCGTTTGGCTTTATCCATAATAAGCCAAAACGGCTTATTAGGAAATACAAATGAATTTGTAGGTAAAACTTTTATATGTGTTCTTGGTGATTTAAAAACCAATGTTGTTAAAGAAACTACGTTGAAAATATCTCAAAATCAATCTCAAAATTAAGTTTGAAAATTTTAAAATTGGCTTATTCTTTGGCTGTTTAGGCCATATGATGGGAGCCGGCTTGTTTTTATTTGGTTGGGGTTTCAAAAAGAAGATGCGACGGAATAGGGCGAAATGCGGCCTAATTCCCTGGAAGGCTTCACATACATGAACAAAGTTTGCAATATGCACAATGGAGTTCGGGTTAAGGTGATGCAAACTGATTCCATAAAATTCAAGAATCCCCCAAAGAACTTCGAAGTTGGAAGGGCAAAACCACCATAGAAGTAGTGGGAGAATACAACGACCTCATGAGTGTCGGGGGTCGGGAAGGCTTCGCCATATGCTGGACGCCATCCGATGATTTCCTTCGCCGGGAGAACGCCGTGCGCCACCATTTCCTTCAAGTTCTTCTCTGTGACATCGGAGGGTGCCCATTGACTCTCAAAGCTTTCTCTCTCCTCTGCCATAGATGCGAGATGGATGATGAGATTTGGAGCGAGGGTGGCGGAGATTGGAAGGGAGATTGATGCGGTGGTTGTGCGGAAGATTTTCGCAAAAGCACGAAGCTTCGGACGAGGCGAATTGGTGTGTGTTTGTGAACCCTAGTTTTCGCCGGCGCAACTTTGGCACTGTAGCGAGAAGTGGGGAAAATGGATGAGATCGCGGCGGGGAAGACGAAGTAGCGTTCTATTTTTGCGATTATTTCACTAGGGTATCGGGAAATACTAATGGGCCTGGGCCTTAACAGTATTTTCAGCCCAACTTCACTTTAGGTGTGGCTGGTTGTGATCCTTAGGGACTTAGGCATATTTTTTGCTTTGGCAAAAATTGCTCACGACGAAATTGCCCAATACTGTTAAAATCCTTTTTGTGCGGTTAGATAATTCTTTGGAATTACTACGATGCAAATAAAAAGGTGCCCAATAGAAAAGTGTCATACTAATTTTGCTGGCCTTTGTAGGGCTGCAAAGTTGTTCGGGTTATATTGAGATGACCAATTTCAAAGTTGTCATCCTCTTGGCATGTTAAATGCTTAAATTGATAATGGTATGAGTCATAGCTTAAGCTATCTAAACTCGTCGTTTATCATTTTTCCAACATTTCATAAATCCTTTAAGAGTTTTTACTCGGATTTTTCATCATATATGTTGATTGACAGATCTTTGAAGTGTTTTTACTCGGATCTCTATATACCTCTCAGGTATAATAATCCAATTAAAGCAGTCGGCTGAATATTTCATCAAAGGTCGCATATGCTTGGATATGTAATTACTTCGGTAATTGATTCATAAAACCACTCTGATGGATGTTAAATATACCTTGACTATATGTTTAGTTTTATTCAACTAATCACATAGTCGGGGGCTACATCTAATTAGGTGCATCTAGTCGATGCACCTAATTTTATTTTTTAGCCCTTCACAGTCTTTGATTCAAGCACTCGGGAGACCAAGGCAGGAATAATTGAAGCACTTGGGATCATCATATTGAAGACTCAAAGAGAAGATTATTTTCGTCGACTGTAAAGGTCTCAGGGGCTACTGTGGAGATTATGGATACCCCATACCCACACGGCATATATATCCGACTAGGTATAGGGGAACCATATGTAGATAGAATATCTTTAAGGGACTCAGGTTAAATTCCTAACTTGTGTGTTAAGGAAATACATAGGGTCCTAGTCGATTACGATTGTATTTTATCTTTACTTGCCTATTCCGTTAGGAATATGGACTGCATGTTGTAATACGGACTCCTCCCACTATATAAGGAGGGGTCCAGGTGCCTCTTGGGGCATAACTTTTCTCCCAGATCATACGATCAATAACACACTCGGCGGATCATTCCCCGGACAGGAGTAGGGTATTACTTCTCATTGAGAGGGCCTGAACCTGTATAAATCTCTTGTCTCCAAACCCATCCAGTTTTCCAGCTTGATTGCCACCCCCTTTTCGTATTGCCGAAATCTTGTTTCGTTATATTGACTTTAAATATAGGCATTTCCACATATATACAAGGCAACATCAGTAGAAGAGAAAAGTAGAGATGGAGAATATTATTTATTCTATATGGATATCCCATATGCATATAAGTACCTTTTGTTATCTTCTTTGGAAAAGGTACGAATTACCCCCCGAACTATCATGGCCGACCGAATTACCCGACCCCCCGCACCACAAAACCGGATATTCTTCACCCCCAACTATGCAAACCGGACGAATTACCCCTCTCGACCCAATCCACGGTGGTTTTGGTTTACGTGGCGTACGCGTGGCAGTCCATTCAGTATTCTATTTATAAAAAAAAGTTGGACCCACCTGTCATACTCTCTCTTCTCTCTCATTCTTCCTCTCTCTCTTCTTTCAGCGTGGGGTTTAGCAGGCCGGCCTCTAGGTCGATGCAGGAGGGGTGCCAGTGTCCGGCGGGATCGAGCTACAGTAATGCTTTAAGTTTCTTTAGTGATAAATCATGCTACAGTAAAAAGAAAGATGTTTTGAGTAAGATGGACAGTCAAATATGATGTAAAAGTTTAACGGTAAAATAACGAAGGTAGTATATTTTTGGACAAATGCAGTAGCTTATAGTTAGGCAAGCTTGTAAGAATTTAGAAGCAGTGGTGTCTTTCTCTTGGGAAGGAAGCATCGGTGATATTGTTATGTCTTCCGATGATAATAAGCTACTGGTTCAAGAAATCTATTTATTTTCTGTCGATTCTCCTTCATGTCTACATCAATCTCTACAAACAAATAAAATCCTAGTACAAGTGGAGATAGATTATTCTAAAACAAAATATGCATTGCAAGCATACCTAGTTCTACTTTATTCCGGGTATATTGACGGTCGTAATTGGTTTATAACAACCGTCAACGCGGCCATGTATTTCACTCTATTGTAATCTTGAACCGACATGTGGGGTATGAGGGATTAGGCCGCCCTTATCTTACTTGTTAAGTAAAACGAAGATAGCGACTAAAACCAAACATGAAGTTAATTTAAACAAATAGACTAACTTGCTAGAAGAATATTCCTTATTTGTTTTTTATGACGTCATTGATATAGCGCGGTACACCTTTTGGGTTAGTATTTTTTAAAATAAAATTATTCCGATGACAACTATATCATCAACTATGTATATCAAGCGGCTTCTGAATATAATTTGAACCTATATTCAATGTAATGACTACTAGAAGTCCCTGCTGCTTACTATGAAGGGCAATAGCAAAACCATTGTTTTTTGTCCATCCCGTGGTAGTAAGAAATCAGACGATATACGCATGATGTCAACATGTTAGCTCAATCGCAGGTCGAGGCGGCGGTTCTATGATTGGAAGCTCGAAAGTCTCACGGGGCACCGCTTCCTCTTTAATGAAATCAGGGACTTCATTTTCTAGAATGGACTCGGGAGACTCGTGAGGGAGAACTGCCGTCACTTCGTCCGCGCACTCGTCTTCTGGAAGGGAATTCATTCCCTCCTAGAGCTATTTCGAGACTATCTAATTGGGGTGTGTTTATAAGGAGCTGTTCTATTGGGTGCCCGATCAGAATACCAAATTCTTGGATTTCAAAGACCTGAAAATCCAAGATTGCCGCCTTGTCTTCATAGCATACAGGCATATGTTGCACAATCCCAAATCCTTCAATAATATTTCCATTGGGATGTTTGATGAATTTGTTTGTCGGGGTTATTGCAAAAGACTCAGAAACGAGATTAGCCCCGACAGTTGGACTATAAAGAATACCGACATTGTTTCCTTCCAAATGACATGGAATGACTCGGGGGCGGTATTTATCCAAATTACTTCCGATGAAAGCTCTACCTACTCAGCCATTCGTCACTCATTATGGATGTTGCCGTAGGATCAGGAGGTGGCAAAGGAACAAGTGGTTTCTTTTTACTGAAATAATTCAGGGTGTTGTTGTAGTCTTCATCGAAACCATCCCTAAATAAAACTAGAGCTTGATCCGGAGTCCAAATTTCTTCGTCCTCAACGGATGATGGCTCAGGAGCTAGTTCGTCAGTTGAATTGGTTGAAGTGGAAGGTTTAGGTTGTAATTCGACTATCGATGGCTCCTCTATCTTAGACACAGATGCCTCTGGAGGTGGTTCATCACATTGCATCATGAAGGAAGTATTTTCTAGAATTCGATCTAGAATTATTTTTCCTTCTGACGGAGTTTTGTGCATGAAAGATCCTCATGCAGTTATGTCCATATAAAATGCAGACTCCTTATCTAGACCCGTATGAAAATGCTGCAAAAGCACATATTCGGGTATAGACAAGGTTCGTTCGGACTGCACTAAATTAGTGAATCTGGACCAGGCTTGACCAATTGATTCTTTATTAATATGCTGGAAACTGAGAATTTCTACTCGAAGGGCGGTAATACACATAACTGTAAAGAAGGCGAGACAGAACTTGTCTCGTAACTTTTCCCAACTACCGTTTACGCATCCTATGGTAGATGTGTACCATTGTTTCGCTCTCTCTTGCAGAGAGAACGAAAACAACTTCCACCGTACAGTTTCTTGCTTCATGCCCCGAATCTTAAGGCATGAGCAAATTTGCTCGAAGTCCCGCAGATGATTGTAAGGTATTACCTACTTATTAGGTTCACCGAAGGACACCAAGCTATGGTGGGAAAAGGGTAGAGAGGATTTCCTAGTGAGAAACAGTGTCTAGGGTATGCGTAATTTTAATGCTAACGCGATACTTCATGTACTGGCAACCTGCTGTTCCCCGATGTCGCTCTACTATGTACCTAGACAGGGAGGACTTAAGTGCTCTTGAGGGCTATCACCACCTCTACACCCACCTCAATCGTACTGTGGGACACGCAACAATTACTGGATATAAATTACCTAAACACCTCGTCTAAGCATTATAACTCACTAAAGTAATCACTATATTTTAGTGAACAATAATCCAGTATGATGATTAGGAACTAACCAAGAGGTAATTCTCACAAGCAAATCTAAATTACTCGGAAAGATATTTCTATTGAAAACAGAGTAATTAACATAATAAAAGAAACATGAGAGGATTACCGACAACTCCGGAATCCCTCCGACTTCTTCTACTCTACTCTCTTCCTAATTCTAGTATAGAAAATAGTACAATAGAGCCTCTTATAATTCAGCTCAAGTGTGTTGAGTGTGAAGGAGTGAAGCTTGTTTTATAGGGTAGGTAATGACGGTTGTAGAAGGGGAAATGTCCGAAGTGCCCTCCAATCATCATCAAGGAGTGATCCGGAGCATCCATGCCAAACCTCACATCAAACGGTGGAAAGGATGGTTTGGCCAAACCCTAGCTAGGTCGTCCTGGCCTGGCCTTCGGCCCATCTCTCCCTCTAAGCCTGCTTTATCCAATTCTCGAAGTTTTGGGACTATCCTGTATAGATTCAATTAAGTTTAAGAACCAACTCTTATATGGATAGGACTCTCCTTCACTTTTAGTCTGGATTTCCTCCAAACTTCTGGGTTTATCACCTGCATACAAATATACACCAACACTTGTGAAATATATTAGAAATAAATCCTATCACTATGTTGGATGTCTTGTTATTTGAATTTTATGCAGATGTTGGCGGTATAAAATGAGTACTTAACAGCCGCCAACACTAGGCACCTTTTAAAATGCTTTGTGTCATCTCCTAACGAGTTATATAACTGCGGTATAAAAGAATTTTAAGGTATCGTGTACTTAATCATGCGCGTTTTATGCCTAAGCAAAAGACGCCAATGTCTATAAGAGAGCATGACAGGCCACACCTGGTATTACGGGCTGAAAACATTTCACAGGCGTTGACCCAAATGAACAGTATCTTTTGATACACTAATTATAAAAATTTCTTTGAAACAATCATCATCTTCTCAAATCCCATTTCACGCTCCTGTTCACGCACAGCGCCGCCAAAGCTAGGGTTTGAGATCCTCAAGCCTTCCGCCACCAAAAATCCACGCCCTTAGCGAAAATCAACTATGGACCTACCTATCTGCATCCTACCTCAATTCTCCCCATCAAAAAATCCCTGCAAATCATCCATTCCAGTGACCTAGAAAATAACCGGAGAGAGAAAATAATCCCTCCAAATCAACCGTTCTACGTTTTGTGTCGAACAGGTGAAAAAATGTGTAAGGTAGCCAGTGCAACGGTCGAGGCAAGGCACCCAGCCGTATAAACTACAACAAATCGCCACCGTATGGCCTTTTGGACGTCATCGGCTCATTTCCCATAGCCAGGAATGGGTATTGCTTCACCAACGTTGCCATAGTGTACTTCTCTAGATGGATCAAACCAGAGCCCCTTGGGTCAATCACTTCGCCAGCTGTGCAGAAATTTGTGTGGAAAAACATTATCTGCCAATTTGATGTGCTGAAGGAGTTCATCACTGACAATGCGAAGTAGTTTAAGTCTGAAAAGTTCAAGGAGATGTGTGAGGGGCTAAACTTCAAAATCAAATTTGCTTCGGTCATACACCCACAAGCGAACGGGGCGGCTGAAAGAGAAAATGGCAAAATTCTGGAAGCCTTGAAAAAGATGCTGCAAGGAGCACCGAAAGGGTTGTGGCGAGAGGAAATGCTTTCTGTCCTTGTTGGTATTTCTTAACGACATTACTAGAAATATGATTCCCAACAATGGCGTAGAAATACTCCTGGTATATTATGGTAACAGAGTTTTTCTGCAAGCGCACGGATATACCATTGTAGCATTTGACCCGAGAGTATTCCAAGGGTATCGTATTTATTTAATCCCGTGAGAAGATCATAATAGAGAGAACCGTACTAATAATTTATATATTACTTGTAATAATCATAGTCAAAGCAGGGGTTAATATAATCCAAAGGGTAGAATGACACACAAGAATGAAGCTACTCATTCTCCTACTAAATTATCTAAGCTAAGTGGAAAGAAAATAGAAAAGAATATATTCCTATACTTCTAGTATACATAGTTGTTGGTGTTTCTTAACAACATTACTAGAAATATAATTCCCAGCAATGGCATAGAAATACTCCTGGTATATTATCTTTTGGGAGATGAAGTAAGCACAAAGGAGTAACATTTTCTTTAATTTTCTTCACATTTCCACCATATATCACAGACACACTTTGCACGATCTTGATCTTGAGTATGTTTGGTAATCTATTTTAGTCTATGCTTTTGACTTAGTAATAAATGTGAATGTAAGTATGCCATGTTTGATCCCTTCCAAGCTCCACATATCAAACCTTAGAGTAGGAATCAAAAAGGTAAAAAGGTGAGGAATTCATATTGATACATTTGGAGAGACATAGTGAATCATTTGAGGAACTTGGATTTCTTTTGCAAAATCATTTGAAAACTTCCGGAAAAAAGTTGAATAAAGATTGGGTGATTAGTGCGCTAATTGCTATTCTGTCTTTCAACCGCTCAAGGCAAGGATATGCAATGTCTCGTGAGAATCAGGGGTAAGGGTAAGCCACCGTGCCAAAGATTATTTAATATGAGAAAGTACATATACCTTGCACCTGTACATTTGAGACATACAGCATACTAACAGCACCTAATCAACAACCAAGTCTTTGTTTCCTTTCATCCTTTACTCGGGACGAGCAAAGGTATAAGCTTGGGGGGTTTTGTTGACGGTCGTTAGCGATAAGTTTCGATCGTCAATATTACCAAAATAGAGGAGAACTAGTTATGCTTGCAATGCATATTTATGTTAGAATAATAATAGTCCACTAGTATTAGGTTTACTAACCTTTTGCAGAGAATGACCATAAAGTGAAAGAGAATCAACATCAAATCAGACGATAAATCAATCGGACGATGTCAAGAATCAGACTTATGCATGAATGGGCCAAGAACTCAGAATTGACACAATGAATTGGGCCAAAATTCACAAGTCTATGGAAAGGAGCAGTAGAGGAGGCCACCAGCCAAATTGTGAGCTGGATGGGCCAGCCCCTGGTTCGGTCGAACCAGTGGGTTCGGCCAAACCCACCTAACCACCGTTGGATCCAGTTTTTGGCTGGACGGCTGAGATGAAGCCCCTATGACGGTAGGAGGGTAATTCCTACCATTCCAACCGTTGTAACCGTCATAGTTCAGCTATAAAAGGACTTCACCTCCTCACTTCCTCCACACACTCCAAGCAAGATCTCTCTCATATTCTCTCAAGTTAGTTTAGTATTCTTAAGCTAGTGGAGTAGGAGTAGAATAGAAATCGAAGTCCGAAAGCCTTCGGAAGAATTCGGGTATGGCTCTAGTAGCTCTCCTTTCCTCTTTTGTAAGCTTTGTACTTTATTTAGAATACTCTTCTTTATACAATTCTGGTATTGAAATACTTTCCGAGTATATGAATGCCAACTTTGCATTATGTTCATGCTATACTGATTATACTGCTAGCTTATCTGGGAGATGCATAGGTACGGGTATAATGTTTTCTATTGCAACTACTCTATGTCATGACGATGATATTATAGTAGTATTTAGTAGTTTAGGCATGGTGTCTAGATTACCGGGTATCATTATTTGGGGTTATATGCTGCGGATGAGAGGTGGGCTGTTGATGGTGACAGCTCAGTACTGGTGTTGACGGCTGTTAAATACAAAATTTACATCGTCAATACCTACATAAAACCATAAATGTAAAACATCAACCATAGTGGTAGGGTTTATTTCGAATGATTTCCACTAGTGTTGGTGTATATTCATATGCAGGTGACAAACTACCAAAGTTGAGAGGAAATATACATGAAGGAGGAGGAGAATCAAACCCGTATCCGAACATATGGAGTTTTGGACCCAGAAACCCAATTAAACACCTCCAAATGGGCCAAACATTCATACCAATGAATCGAGGAGCCTAAAATGAGTGTCTAGGACGAAAACCAGAGCTAACGGGGCCGTCCCGGGTTCGACCGAACCCTGGCAGAGGCTGTTCGCCCCAGCCCAAGTCCAGTTCGGTAGCAATCAGCCTCCCAATGATGATTATGGCCGTTTTCACTGGTAGAAACCGTCATAAGATTGGACACTTGGCAACACAAGAGAGAAGATGCTCTTTGGATGCTTGGAGCATGTCCACACTCCCAAGGCACTTCTCCACCTATAAATACCCCTCTCATCCTCACTTGTAAACACACACCAAAGCTTGAGCTGAAGAGGCTCTGGCGTACTTTACTGTATATTAGAATAGGTAGAGAGTAAGGTAGAAGAAGTCGTAGGAATTCCGAAGTTGTCGGTAATCCTCTCTTATCTCTTGTACTTTGTTTATAACTCTGCTTTGATAGAAATATCATTCTGAGTAATTAAGGTTTGCTTAGTGAGAATTACTTCTTGTTTAGTTGCTAATTAGCATACGGGATCATTGTTCACTATAGTCTATTTATTTATAGTGATTGCTTTAGTGTTTGATCGGCACTAGAGTAGTTATTAATTGCGTAGACGCGGTGTCTGGGTAATTAATCTCCAGTGGTTACTGCGTATCCCAAAGTACGTTTGAGGTGGGTGTAGAGGTGGTGACAGCCCTCAAGAGCACTTAAGTCCTCCCTATCCGGGTATGTAGTAGAGCGACATCTGGGAACAGCGGGTTGCCAGTGCCTGAAGTATTGCGTTAGGATTAAACATAAGCTTTGCCTAGACACTGTTTCTCATTAGGAAATCCTCTTTGCCCTCTGCCCACATTAGCTTTGTGTCCTTGGATGAACCTGACGAGGAGATAACCACACACGTTCCCTTGGATTCGATACCCATGGAATACTCTGTATAGGAAGTGCTACATCGTTATATCCGTGCGCTTGCGGATTCTATCTGTGATCGTATGAAATACCAACAAGCATTTCTGGCACCATTGCCGGGGAACGGTTCTTGTTTATCTCTGAACCTTGTTCATCCTCGTATCCTTTTTATTTTTCTTTCTTCTACCTTCACCCCTGCTATCCTAGAGAAGAATTCCTGTAAAACCTTCTCAACCGATGGAGCCACAATCAATTTTCCAATTATCTGCTCCTCTGGGCGAATTTTACGAGCCACCTCCTTCATCGGATCCTATTTTAACACCTAGCAACGAAATTCGTCCTGAATTCATCAGTATGGTTAGGGAGATATCTTTCTCTGGTTTAGGCCAGGAAAACCCCTACCATCACCCGCGGGAATTCGAGCAGCTTTGCTCGTGCCTTAAGATTCGAGGCGTGAAGCAAGAGATTGTTCGGTGGAAATTGTTTAAATTTTCTCTTCATGAGAAAACGAAACAATGGTACACATCTACCGTCAAGTGTGTAAACGGTGACTGGGAGAAATTGCGAGACAAGTTCTGCCTCACATTTTTCCCTGTAACCCGTATTACTACTCTTCGTGTAGAAATCCTGAGTTTCTAGCTGATAAATAAAGAATCGATTGGTCCAGCCTGGTGTAGGTTCACTAACTTAGTTCAGTCTGGCTCAACTCTGTCTATACCCGATTACGTGCTATTGCAACATTTTCATACGGGTTTAGATATGGAGGCTGCACTCTACCTTGACATAACTGCTGTAGGGTCATTCATGCACAAAACTCCCGCTGAAGGCAAGGAAATTCTCGATCGCATATCAAAAAATACCTCATTTGTCGGGTAGTATGTTGAACTCCATCTAGAAACATTTGTGTCAGGAAGGGAGGAACCTTCTTTTGCCAAGACTGAACCCAAGCCTTCAACATCTTCGGGTCTGACTAAAGAGTCCTCCGTGGAGCCATCGCCGGATTCCAAAGAAATTCAAGCTCCGGGTTGCGCTCCTAAATTCAGGGATGATCCTCATACCGATTATGAGAAAACCTTGATGGGCATCCTCCCTGATAATACGCCGATAGAGGAAGTAATGGCGGTTCTGCTTCATGAGTCTCCTAAGTCTATTCTAGAAGAGGATGATCTTCATTTCATTTAAAAAGATTCTGGTGAGACCCTTGAATTGCACTCCAAAGAACCACCTTCACAACCTCTTATCGAGCGTGAACCTTGTCCCTCTGGCCATCAAAATGTTGTTCTCGATATTTGTCAAGAAACAACCTTGTTCTTGCATGATGCATCTCTTGAGAAGGAGAACCTGCAGGCCATGGACAACCTTGAGACATCAACTTTGGAGGATGAGAACGACACTTTTGAGCATGAAGGTTTCTCTTTCAAATTTCCTCAGGAATCATGCTCACATAAAGAATCCTCAGAGTTTTGTCCGATTAGTACCACTTACTTGTGCGAGAACCATAACCACCTTATGGTCCTCATTTCTAAAATGATTAGAAGTGTGGTTGTGGATGCTTTTATTTATCATAAATATTGCAAATCTCGTATGTATTTGTGGCACTAATCTTGTAGCGAGATGTCTCCATGGTCGAGCTTGTGACCATAAACAAAGCACTGCCGGGAGACACCCCAGATTATCTTGGTAAGTTTTCTTTCCAATAAAAGCAAGAACCAGTTTTTAGGATATTATGCACCTTCGGGTATTGTTGGCGGTATGGCATGAGGCCCTTCGACCAAACCTGCCGAAACCATGCGACCAATGGGGATTCAAGCCTGAGACGTCAAGGTTAGTCAAGGCGAAGCCCCCCCATGGTGAAGACTATGGAACAAGGACGGTGAGAGGCGGGGAATCGCGCGGGTACCTCGCCAAGCCAGAGGCCTCTTGGGCGAAGGGTGTAGGGCGAAGAGTATATGCCGAAGGGAGACGACTTCGCCATAGCAAGTTCGGTCCCGCAAGGACCAAAGAAGCCATCCTGGCCCATCAAGCCTAGGGGCTATTGGGCCGACGATCGCCTAATGGCCCATTAGGGGCCCATGAACTACAGTTACACTATATACCCATGTAAATGTCCCTTTCATAAGGGCAACCATGTAAATTCCCCTGTATAACCAAAACCCTAGTAGTAAGAACATGTAATGAGGCTATAAATAGTCTCATAAGGCCATGTATTAGGGGGATCCCAAGAAAAATTCTCAATTTAATACACTTTACTTCTTTTCCAAATACTGTTGAGTAATCATGTCTTTCGATGTATGCAGTTGTCGCTTTGACAACAGCTGGCGCCGACCGTGGGGACCTCCGAGCGAAACCACTGAGAGCGAATGCCACCGAAGAGGGTCGTGAAGGAGAAGGTTACAAGGCAAAAGGAAAGCGAAGCTGGGGGAAGATGGCTGCCGAGGAGGGAGCAGAGCCTTCGGTGCCCATCGCCGAAGATGGAGGAGCGCCGTCTGCCTCCGCGCCTGTGCCATCACTGCCACCTTCGGCTCCTGCCGCCTCTGGCCAGGTGCCGAACACGGCTGACATGGCGAAGGCAGTCGCGGTGGCAAGGGCACTCCAGACCAGGGCGGAGATCCTTTTGGCAAGCAAACTACTGGTGCCCCAAGCCGCCCCGTCGTAGCCGGCTGCGGCCTCGACTGCGCTTGCTGCTGTACAAGTCAACCATGACTCTGAAACACAGGCTGAAGCCGACATGGAAACCATGCGACAAAACATGACATGCCTCCAGGACATGCTTCGGCAGATGCAAGAAATGCAGCAAGCGTATGAGGCAGCGAGGCGGGCCAAGGCCGCTTCGGCCCCAATCCTCCAGTATTCGGCGGGTTACGTCCCACCCCAAGTCTATCCACAAGCACCGATCCAGCCCCTTCCGCAACAAGCCACGCAAGTGCCTGTGTACTTCGCCGGGCAGCCTTCGACCGCGGCAGTATATCTGGCCCCTCACGCGCAGCTGCAAGCTCAGCCGGTCGCTGCCCAAGCACACTCTCAGCCACCTGGCCAAGTGTCACTAGCAATTGCAGAAGGGGCTTCGGCTTTGCAAGCGCAGCTTCAAGCTTTCCTTCAACAACATAGCCAACTCCACAGCATTTCAAGTACAGCCCCTTCGGCACAGCCGGAGGGGAATACAGGTCAAGGTGCGCCTAGCGGGTTGCCGTCGAATCAGCCGGGTCTGGGGGCTTCGCCTTGGAGTCAAGGACCGCAGTTCGATTTCATCAATACTGCTCCGGCACCAACCATTCGACTACAAGCACCGACACCAGGCTTCGGGGCAAACCAAGCACCAAACCTGGCCGCCATGACATGGTCCTAGCCAACGTTCGACCCATGCATGGGGGCTCACCAAGCATCACCAATCGCAACCGGGCACACGAACATTATGGCCCAACCTCACGCGCAGGCCATGACTTCGCCCTTCGCCACGCCCTATCCGCAGCAAGGTGCCGCGAACAGGGCAGGGGCGAAAAGGGGCTACTGCTGAGTGGGGGAATCAAGATCCGTCCAATCCAACCCCAGTTCAAGTTCCCACCTGTCCCACGCTATTCAGGCGAAACTAACCCAAAGGAATTCCTCTCCATCTACGAGTCCGCGATCGAAGCGGCTCATGGTGACGAAAATACCAAGGCAAAGGTAATACATCTCGCTCTAGACGGCATCGCCCGTTCTTGGTGCTCACAACCCACCATTACCATGTTTTAGTTGGCATCTTAATTAATCAACCTATCATGATTAACCATCACGAGCTACTATTAAGCCATCATTAAGTAATAGTGAATCATTAATTATCCCATTCATATGAGCTAGTGTCTCTAAGCATGGCTAAGCATCCTAATTACTTTAGCTAAAACCATGTAATGTTCTAGCTAATCCAATTATTAACCAAGTGACAAAGTATAGGTAATCAATAACAAAAGGCTATAACAAAGGCAATAGGTTATTCCCACCCAATGACATTCAAAAATAAATGCAATAGTTGAATAGAAACAATAGGTTGAAACGGGATCAACATGCTCAAAGGGTTGTTTGGGATCTGTGTGACTTGCCTTGCTGGCCTTGAAACTCTTCAAAGTCTTCTCCTGCAAAATCGGACTCTCCAAGAACGTCGGAATCTATACATAAAAAAGCAAAATCACCAAAACAGTACATAAACAATCATAAACAACACATGTGGATATTTTTAACATATATATCTCGATTTTACAAAAATTTAGAGACTTGAACCAACTAAATCTGAGCTAAGATGAATTAGATATGAATTTTTGAAGATTAAACCGGATTAAATCATTTATTTAGATTTTAATTGGATTATGACGCAATAAAGAATTATTTTTGAAAAGGAAAAAGGATTTATTGTGTCAGCGGGCTCGGGTTCACGGTGGACCAGGTGCACGGAAACAGTCTACGGAACGAACGGCCGAGATCTAATCTAATCAAAACGGACGGTCGAGATCTAACCGATCTACCGCGGGTCTACGACTGACTTGGCGCTGACGTCGACGATGACATCATCACCGGCGGCGGCTCGGCACCTCGTGCTCACCGGCGAACGACGGTGCGGCAGCGCAAACGAAGGGCATCTACACGTAGAGGGCGACACAGCGAACTCACCGAGGGTTCGGACGACGATGGACGGCAACCGACGGCGACGGTGGCGAGGTAGAAGCGGCGGAGGCGTTTGGGTCGACGACGACGGCGATGCTCTGGCGGTCTTTGGCAGAAACGGAGGACGGGATGAGGACGGCGACGACTTGGCGAACCCGACGGCGGCCTTCCCGAGCGACGACGACGACCGGAACGGCGGCGGCGCACGACCGGACTTCCTTCAGCTGCGGCAACGCACGGGCTCTAGAGGCTATGGCGCTACGAGCGGCGGCGAGCTAAGGCGAAGGTGGCGACGAAAAGAGGTCTCGGGGGTCCTTTTATAGGGGCTAGGAGGCGACGGCTAGGCCCACGGCGGCGATGGAAGGTTTAGGGTTGGAGGGAAAAATCGAATCCGAATCGAGCTCGAATCCAACGATTTCGAAACGAAATTAGATGAAGTTTCTATAGGAGAAAAGATAGAGGAGATCAAAGGGATCATTTCCCCTCTATCAATTTGATCAGATCGGGAAAGGGGCGATGGAATTTGGAAGGGCGGCGACGGCTTGCGCACGGCTAGGGCGCGGCTGGCGGCGAGAGGTTGAACACGGCCCTGACAGGTGGGCCCCACCTGTCAGTGGAACAGAGGAGGGAGAGCAGGGCGGACTGGGCCGGCTTGGGCCGGGCGTGCACAGGCCGGGGAGAGAGAGAGACTTGGGCCCACTTTCGGCCCAAATCCAAAAGAAGGATTTTAAAACCTTCTTCTTTTTAAATTATTCATGAAATGCAATTCCATTTATTAAAAATACTTCCTTGGCTCAAATAAATCCCAGAAAAATCTAGGAGCTATAGAATCAAGTGACGTATTTAATAAAATTTTATCTGGCCCACTTTTATATTGGAATTTATTACTTAAAATTAGATCTTTTCTTCTAGGGTTTTAAAATCATTTCTAATAATTCCATTTAAACAACAATTTATGAATTTAAGATTTTTAGGGTGTGACAAACCTACCCCCTTAAACGGAATCTCGTCCTCGAGATTCAGAAGAGCTGGCGAAAAGATGCGGATGGGCTGACTTTAATTCATCTTCTCGTTCCCAAGTAGCTTCTTCTTCCGAGTGATTACTCTATTGGACCTTGCAGAAACGGATAACTCGATTCCTGGTTCTTCTCTTATCTGTCTCCAAGATATGGATTGGCTTCTCCACATAAGTCAAATCCTCTTGAATTTCTATCTGCTCAGGATTAGCTTCTTCAGTGGGTACCCTTAAACACTTTTTCAACTGTGACACATGGAACACATTATGAACACCTGCCAAGGATTGAGGTAACTCCAACTGATAGGCGACCTCACCTCTTCTACTGACAATCTTATAAGGTCCCACAAAACGCGGTGCCAAATTCCCTTTGGTGTGAAAACGATAAACTCCCCAAAGAGGCGTGACACGAAGGTACACATGATCTCCTTCCTCAAAACTTAAATCCCTGTGGCGATTGTCAGCATAGCTCTTATGATGGGACTAAGCTATATGCAATCTTTCTTGAATGATCTTTACCTTCTCTTCTGCTTCCCTTAGAATGTCAGTCCCTAAAACCTGACGTTCTCCTGTTTGATCCCACAAAAGCGGAGTGTGGCACTTTCGACCATACAGTGCTTCATAAGGAGCCATTTGAAGACTAGCTTGGTAACTGTTGTTGTACGAGAATTTTGCGTAAGGCAGATTCTTATCCCAACTTCCACCGAAGTCTAAAGCACAAGCTCTCAACATGTCATCCAAAATCTGATTTACCCTTTCAGTTTGTCCGTCTGTTTCCAGATGATATGCGGTACTAAAGTTCAGCTTAGAACCCATCTCTTCCTGCAGCTTCTTCCAAAACTTTGAAGTAAACTGGCTACCTCGATCGGATACTATTTTCTTAGGAAGACCATGCAAACACACAATCCTTGCCATATACAGTTCCGCCAAATGGCTTCCGGAATATGTTGTCCTCACAGGGATGAAATGAGCCACTTTGGTAAGTCTGGGTGAAGATATACTTCAAACTCTTGTTATCCGTGTACACCTCCGTACGAGTACCAAAGAGGTAGTGACGCCAAATCTTCAAGGCATGAACCACTGCAGCTAACTCAAGATAATGAGTAGGGTAATTCTTCTCATGGGGACGTAACTGACGAGATGCATAGGCAACCACCTTCCCATCTTGGAAACCCTTCTTTGGATCAGGCAAAATCAGAATGGGCGCTGATATTAAGCGACTCTTCAACTCTTGCAAACTCTGCTCACATTCTTCTGACCACTTGTACTTTACGTCTTTCTGGAGCAGACGCGTCATGGGCTTAGCAATCTTGGAAAAATTCTCTATGAACCTTCGGTAATAGCCTGCAACACCCAGGAAACTACGAATCTCGGAAACTGTCTTCGGTTGTTTCCAATTAGTTACGGATTCCACATTACTAGGATCAACGGCAACTCCTCCGGCTGAGATGTCGTGTCCAAGGAACTTTACTTCAGACAACAAAAATTCACATTTGCTAAACTTGGCATATAGTTGATGTTCTCGTAACTTCTCTAGTGCAAGGCGAAGATGTTCTTTATGCTCTTCTTTGGTTCGGGAGTAAATAAGAATATCATCAATAAAGACCACCACGAACTTGTCCAGGTATTCCATAAACACCTTATTCATCAAGTTCATGAAGAAAGCAGGGGCATTGGTAAGTCCAAAAGACATAACAGTACATTCAAACAACCCATACCGAGTGGTAAAAGCCGTCTTAGGTATATCTTCCTCTTTAATCCTCAACTGGTGATAACCTGATCGAAGATCGATCTTGGAGAAAACGGTGGCACCTTTAAGCTGATCAAACAAATCATCAATTCTAGGCAGAGGGTCCTTATTTTTGATGGTCACATCATTTAGTGCACGATAATCCACACACATCCTCTAGGTATGATCTTTCTTCTCTACAAAAATGACTGGAGCTCCCCATGGAGATGAACTTGGTCTAATGTATCCTTTCTGAAGCAAATCATCTACTTGCCTCTTGACCTCTGCTAATTCATTGGCGGCCATTCTATAAGGTGTCTTATGGATCGGAGTTGTCCCTAGTACCAGATCTATTCTGAATTCTATATCTCTTTTAGGCGGCATACCAGGTAAATCATCCGGGAACACATCCGGGTAGTCCCGTACTATGGGAATCTCTTCCAAAGTTATTTGGTTCAGACTTGACCTTAAAGGTTCAGAATGCATTGCATGAATAGTTACAACTTGACCGTCATTGCTGGTGAGGGTTACTTTTCTATTGGCACAGTCTATCACACCTTTATATCTGGCTAACCAGTCCATGCCTAGGATGACATCGAGGTCTTTGGATTCTAACAGAATAAGGTTGGCTAGAAATGGAACACCTTGAATCTCTATTCTGACAGAGGGGCTAAGTTGTGGATAGAGTGCTTGGTTACTGGGGTACTAACCATCAAAGGACGTCTAAGATCTTCTATCTCCATCCCATGATTTCCCGCAAAACTCATAGATAAAAAGGAATGTGTAGCACCAGAATCGAAAAGCACTGTTGCAGGAACTGAGTTAACAGGAAACATACCCAAAATCACATCTGGAGCACCTTGGACTTCTGCAGCAGCAACATGATTGACACGAGCCTTTGACGTTGGTGCGTCGGAGTTATTCTGTGCAGGAACAGCCTTCACACGTCGGGGCTTCGGACACTTGCCAGAGTAATGACCTGGTTCACCACAGTTGAAGCACACCCCTGGCTTGTTTCCTTGCTCCCTCTTGACAGGCTAGTGCTGGACTGGAGTTGCAACAGGACGTGGAGCTTGGTTGCAGTTGTTGTTGCTAGCATTGTTGTTGAAGAACTGACGCTGCGGACGAACAACTGACGAAGATCCTCCCTGTGACACCGCCTGAGGTCCCATAGTGAGGCGCGGCCTCTGACTGTTCCCTTGCTGAGCTTTGAAGTGAGCAATCCTGTGTTTCTTCTATTCCATTCGGTTGTACATATCCTCCTGACGAATGGCCTTATCCACCAACTTCTGGAAATCAGAATAATCCCCAGTCATCAGCGGGTAAGAAAGCTCATCATTCAATCCTTCCAAGAACTTTTCCTGACGCTCTTCATCTATGCGCACATCCTCTGGGGCATAATGGGCCAGACGATTAAATTCATGCAGGTACTCGGTGACAGAACGAGATCCCTGAGTGAGCGCCCTAAACTTCTTCTTCTTGAGAGACACCACTCCTGATGGTATGTGAGTTTTCCTGAAAGCAGCAGTGAACTCAAGCCAAGTGATTGGTTCAGCAGTAGCCCTGTTGAGACGGAAGTGATCCCACCACTCAGAGGCGGAGACCTTTTCTTGATCAGTGCACTGAAGCAAGTCCAACTTCTTTTCTATGGCGTGCAGCCAATCACCAGCCTCAACAGGATTGGTAGTGCTGGAAAAAGTGGGCGGCTTCACACAAAGAAACTCTGCTAACTTGTTCTGGGGAGGAGCATGATTGTTCCCTTGGTTCTGTTGGTTCTGAAGTAGTTGCTTCATCATGTTCATAAGTTGAGCCTGTTGAGCTAGGACTTGGGCAAGCGTGGATTCTCTCCATTGTTGTTGTTGTTGTTGGGCCCATTTCCATTGCTGCGAGTGAGCACCATCTGGCAAAGGCAAGAGCACCAGAAGAGAAACAAGGGGGAAAACTACTTAGGACAGGGAATTAATTTCTATTAACTTGACTTTTATTGATCTGAACTTAGTTTCATTATTACATAAAACTGAAGGCTCCCACATCACTTAACTCAAACTTCCTAACACTCGAAAGCAAACAAACACATGCATTTACATCCCACCAATGATGTAAACCACATTCAAGACCCTCACACACAACCAAACTTAAACAAGCAAACTAAAACAATGAACTAAGGCAACGACTTAACAAGACATCTAGGTTTTCCTGGCGTCGGAGTTGAGTGAAGGCTCGTTCGGCTCGTCCCCATCATCTTGAGTAGCACCCCACTCAACCTTTGAATGGGTGCGCTTTGAATCTTCTCCATCATCATCACTTATGTTAACGACCGGAGGATCCACTGGGGCTGGGGCAGCTTCTTTTTCCAGCACACGAACCTTAGGCACCAACTGGTAGCGAGGGATAAAAAGAGCTCTTTTCCTTGCGGTAAGATGAACCCTAGCCGTCTGTGGTGGTGCTTCTCCCTTCAACGCGGCCAGTTCCTTATCCAAACGATCCACTTTGTCCTCCAGCTTGCAGATCTTACCACGATTCCGGTCTTCGCAAGCCTGAGCAGCTGACATGACTTCAGCGAGGGACTCATCCATGGCCCATAGCATCTCGACCAAATGTCTTGTGGTAGCATCATTCTCAATTCCTTTAGGTTCAAGATAGCTGCCATAGTCACTTCCCTGGGGTTGACGAGGATGATAGCGATACTCAGTGTCGGCCAACAGATCATTGTAACGGTCGCGGAGCTCTCCTATGGCGATCCTTGCCGCCTCCTGATAGGCATGAGGATAGCTTCCCCCTCCAGCCTCGAACATCGCCGATGGGATATCTTCGCGATTACTGTTCAAAGTGACCTTGACACAACACTTCTCTTCATCACGATCATGAGGAATCTAGGCATACAAAGGTGCAGTCCCGAATCCTATGGTAAAGGACATCGTACGCAGCTCTTGGACAAATCCCTCAATACCGAACAAGTACTCGGGCTTGAAGCGCGGCATCTAAAGACAAGTGAAAGGAGGGAGTTAAGACATTTATCAAATTAATAGCACAAGTTTTTGGATAAAATTGAATAAAGTTAGAAAATCAAAGTGAAAGGTAAATAAATAAAGTAAACTAATCTTGCAAGATAAGTTGAAGCAGTTGAAAACAGGATCACAAATTTTTGCACTTTTGAATAACAAGTTTCAAAAGAAATAAAATAAAAGAGAGTTATAAAATCAACTTGCTAAGTTTATTATATTGCAACACGATTAAATAAAATAATGTTGTAAAACTTTTGCTGGTAAATGGTACATTAGTACAGTAATAGATGTACAATACTAATAACACAGGAATAATAAATAAATTTTGAATGAGAACAATTAAAGAGATTATAATCTGCATGTGCCATTAGCTTGGTTTAATTAAAAGAGAAAGAGAGGAGAACAATTCTACTTTTTCAACATTTTTAGAGGGCTTCTATAGGTAACCATTTGGCATAACCTAGGGTCAAGGAGGCTATGATACAAACTTGTCACGTCCGAACGCTTACATGTGTGTAAACCCTCGTCCAGGAATCAGCTGAGGCACACAATAACAAATTGATAATAGACTGCAATTATTACTCTAATTGATAAGCGAATATACAGTCATTACAGAGGTAGATAGTTCCTCTCAAACAATAAAGATCTAAGCAGCGGAAAATAAAATAAAGAGCGCAGGCGACACCTTCAGCATCACTGTAGAACTCCTCCTGTGATGAATGATTGCAAGGTGAGTATATGATATACTCAACAAGCCACGCAGCAAATATGCAAGTGCAGGGGATAACAAAGGATGGCATAATATAGTCTCATTTGCTTAAATGGCATTTAATAAATACTTCAGAATTTAATAAAACAGTTAAGTATTTAACTAAACAATATTAATCCAACGCTATACAACATACCCGTTGCATAGGCCCACCCATTCTGAACAACCATTCCCGGCTGCACAGTTCTATCTCCAAACCAGGAATATATCACTCCAAACCAGGAGCTAAACAAGTTATTACCAATTACAGCATCATTTATTATGGTGAGAGGTATGAGACTAATCACGAAAGACATTGTTCGACCCGCCCATAACCACAGGCACGGCTATTCGAATAGTTTTACTCTGGCCAGAGGTGTACCACTGTACCCACAAGACACAACCTCAACATCATGTCAACCATGCATCACGATACTTATCAAGTACCCGAATAGAGATTGTGACAATACCCTTCGCATAACACAATTCAAAGCAGTGCACCGTTCCTGGATCATAATCACCCCTTATAAAACAAGGCATGGACTCCCCAGCGACCCCCGTGGGCTTATCTCCGCCACTTCTCAGTCTGGTGCTCTACAAAGAACCACACTCTACAAAAGGTAAAGCCGTTGCCCACGCTGGCTTGTGGTTGGCACGGTTAATGTTTCACAACCGAAACTCGTGAACCGGTTCTTAATTGTCATGAGCACGACCATCAAAACCATGTGCTCACAACCCACTATTACTATGTTTTAGTTGGCATCTTAATTAATCAACCTATCATGATTAATCATCACGAGCTACTATTAAGCCATCATTAAGTAATAGTGAATCATTAATTATCCCATTCATATGAGCTTGTGTCTCTAAGCATGGCTAAGCATCCTAATTACTTTAGCTAAAACCATATAATGTTCTAGCTAATCCAATTATTAACCAAGTGACAAAGTATAGGTAATCAGTAACTTAAGGCTATAACAAAGGCAACAGGTTATTCCCACCCAATGACATTCAAAAATAAATGCAATAGTTGAATAGAAACAATAGCTTTAAACAGGATCAACATGCTCAAAGGGTTGTTTGGGATCTGTGTGACTTGCCTTGCTAGCCTTGGAACTCTTCAAAGTCTTTTCCTGCAAAATCGGACTCTCCAAGAACGTCGGAATCTAAACATAAAAGAGCAAAATCACCAAAACAGTACATAAACAATCATAAACAGCACATGTGGATATTTTTAACATGTAGATCTCGATTTTAGAAAAATTTAGCGACTTGAACCAACTAAATCCGAGCTAACAAGAATTAGTTATGAATTTTTGAAGATTAAACCGGATTAAATCATTTATTTAGATTTTAATTGGATTATGACGCAATAAAGAATTATTTTTGAAAAGGAAAAAGGATTTATTGTGTCAGCGGGCTCGGGTTCACGGTGGACCGGGTGCACGGAAACGGTCTACGGAACGAAATGGACGGCCGAGATCTAACTGATCTACCGCGGGTCTACGACTGACGTGGCGCTGACGTCGACGATGACGCATCACCAGCGGCGGCTCGGCACCCCGTGCTCATCGGCGAACAACGGCGTGGCAGCGCAAACGGAGGGCATCTACGCGTAGAGGGTGACACGGCGAACTAAACGAGGGCTCGGCCGACGACGGACGGCAACCGACGGCGACGGAGGGAGTTCGACCGATGTCATCTTCGCCGAAGCATATGCCAGGATGTGATTGCCCACCGTAGCCCTTACCCCAGCACCAGCCTCGCACCGTGGTTTCGGCGGAGAAGCAGTTCAAGTTCTAGGCCAAGCACAATTTCTGGTAGCTTTCGGCACAGGCGAAAACAGATGTGAAGAGCAAATATTGTTCGACATTGTCGTCATCCCGTACAACTACAATGCCATCTTCGGCTGTGCGACCTTGAACATGTTCGAAGCCATTTCCCACCACAACTATCTCAAGCTCAAGATGCCTGGCCCAGCAGGAGTGATCGTGGTCAAGGGCTTCAGCCTTCGGCCGCTGCAAAATGCGATCTGGCCATAATCAACAGAGCAGTGCATAATGTTGATGCCGAACCACATGACCGGGCGAAGCACGCGCCAAAGCCCGCCCCTCACGGCAAGATAATCAAGATACATATTGATGACGCCGACCCCACAAAGCTCGTATTGCTGGGGGGCGACATGGGCGAAAAAGAGGCTGAGAACATCCTAGAGGCACTCAATAAAAACATTGATATCTTCGCCTGGGGCCCCGATGAGGTGGGAGGTGTTTCAACATATCTCATCATGCATCACCTGGCAGTCAAGCCGGATGCCAAGCCAAGGAAACAGAAGCTACGCAAGATGTCCGCTGATCGCCAAGATGCAGCAAAAGTCGAAGTCCAAAAATTGCCCAAGAGATCGACCATCCTGAGTGGCTGGCAAATCCAGTGCTGGTGCGGAAAAATCAAACGGCAAATGGCGCATGTGTGTCGATTTCATAGACCTAAACAAGGCATATCCGAAGGACGATTTCCCCTTGCCACGGATCGACCAACTCGTGGATTCGACAGCTGGCTGCGAACTCATCAGCTTCTTGGATGCATATTCCGGCTATCACCAGATCCACATGAACTCGGCCGACATCCCTAAGACAGCCTTCATCACGCCATTTGGCACCTTTTGTCACCTCAGGATGTCTTTCGGCCTGAGGAATGCCGGCACAACCTTCGCCAGGATGGTGTACAAGGTCCTTTACAAGCAGTTGGGGCGAAATGTGGAATCTTATGTCGACGATATCATCGTAAAAAGCAGCAAGGCTTTCGACCACGTGTTCAACCTACAGGAGACCTTCAACAACTTACGCGCGGCGGGTATGAAACTGAATCCTGAGAAATGTGTTTTTGGTGTTCATGCGGGCAAGTTGTTGGGTTTCCTTGTTTCTGAAAGAGGCATCGAGGAAAACCCCGAGAAAATCGATGCCATTCATCAAATGAAGCCTCTGTCGAGCGTACGTGAAGTACAAAAGCGCGCAGGCCGAATTACGGCACTCAGTCGATTCCTCTCAAAGGCAGCCGAAAGAGGTTTGACCTTCTTCAAGACCCTCCGGGGCACCCGTATGCCAAGCAGCGTTCGACAAGCTAAAGCAATATCTACAAAGCCCGCCCGCTCTGATCAGCAAAGCACCAGGAAGCGAACTGCTACTATACCTGGTAGCTTCGCCAGTGGCAGTCAGTGCTGCTCTCATCCAAGAAACAGAGTCAGGCCAGAAACCGGTCTATTTTGTCTCCGAAGCATTGCAAGGAGCAAAGAAAAGATACATTGAAATGGAGAAGCTTGCTTACGCCCTAGTGATGGCTTCGTGCAAGCTTAAACACTACTTTCAAGCCCACAAAGTCACGGTGTCATCGCAGTACCCTTTGGGCGAAGTACTCCGAGGCAAGGAAGTTACTGGTCGACTCAGCAAGTGGGCGGCGGAGCTATCCCCTTTCGACTTGCATTTTGTTGCCCGCACTGCTGTCAAGTCTCAAGTGCTAGCTAACTTCGTGGCTGAATGGACACTGGCATTCGCCCCTGAGCCCGAGCCCGTCGAACAACCCTGGGTGATGTACTCCGACGGCTCGTGGTCGCACAAGTGGGCGGGCGTTGCGGCGGTACTCACTTCGCCAGGGGGTGTGCCGATTCGGTATGTCGCAAGGCTGCAGTTCGACACAACCAACAACGCAGCAGAATACAAAGTTATTCTTCTGGGCCTAAAAAAAGCGAAAACATTGGGGGTTCGGCGCTTGCTCATCCGAACCGACTCCAAGTTGGTGGCAGGTCACGTTCATAACTCCTTTGAGGCAAAGGAAGAAGGAATGAAGAAGTATTTGGAGGCTGTTCGGTCTATGGAAAAGTGCTTCGCTGGCATAATGGTTGAACATTTATCTAGAGGCCAGAACGAGGAAGAAGACGCCTTGGCGAAATCTACTGCTTATGGGGGCCCACATTCGCCGAGCATCTTTTTCGAAGTCCTATACGCACCAAGTGTGCCCGCAGAGGGCCTAGATGTCATGGCAATCGACCAGACAGAACTGGGCGAGGATCCAACAGACTGGCGAACCCCATTCGTAAGATACTTCAAGAACGGCTGGCTCCCGGAAGATGAAGCAGAAGCAAAGCGCTTACAGCTCAGAGCCGCGAAATACAAAATGGTCTCGGGCCAACTATATCGCTCCGGCATACTCTAACCTTTGCTTCAGTGCATACACCAGGGGCTCTGTGGCGCACACCAGGCCGCAAGAACAGTTGCCTCCAAAGTGTTTCAACAAGGAGTATACTGGCCCACCATGCTGAAAGTCTGTGTTGAGCAAGTCAAGAAGTGCGAAAGCTGTCAGCGCCTGTAGCCAGTCGGCAACCTTAAAAACCTTATAGCTGCGGCCGTTTATCACTATTTCGCAATAAACAGGCCGAAATGGGCATCGCACCGTTGGCAAACCCTTCAACGCCACAAATTTCTTGTTTTTGCTTCGCCGAATACACAATTTTTGGCGAACACCCTGTTAAACTGTGCAGAAAGGGCAAAAGACGATTTGTATAGTAAGAATTGGCGAAAGAAGAGGAAATATTACATAATACGAAAATGACATAATCATATACGCCAAAGGCATCGACCATAAAAAGTGGCTAAGATAGAGTCATACATTCCAAATACCCAAAGGGACGTTTTCGGCTACAATAAGGAGGGAAGAGGCCGAATGTACATTGTTCGCCTTTCCCGGCAAACGCAAAAAAGAAGAAGAAAAACTTCAAAAATCTAAGGAAAGGGCGGAGGGCCTCACACCTCTAGGTGATCCTGGGCATCGCCTGCACCCCCTCCAGCTGCTGCATCCTCTTCAAGGTCGATCGCAAGGGCGATCGGGTAGCGATCAATTCACCCCCCCCCCCTCCACCTGGTTTTCTTTTTTGGCACCGCATTACTTTCCTATTTTAGTAAATTTATGCACCTAAAGTTTATACACCTCAAGTTTACACATCTAAAGTTTAGAGACCAAAAGTTTATAAGTCAAAAGTTTATATATCCGATTCAAATTTGAATTTGAGTTCAAATATTTTTTATATATAGTATTTCTATATATCTAAAGTTTATACACCTAAAGTTTATAGACCTAAAGTTTATAAGTCAAAAGTTTATATACCCGTTTCAAATTTGAATTTGAATTCAAATATTTTCTATATATAGTATTTCTATACATCTAAAGTTTATAGACCTAATGTTTATAAGTCAAAAGATTACATACCCGATTCAAATTTGAATTTGAATTATATCTGATTCAAATTTGAATTTGAATTCAAATATTTTCTATATATAGTATTTCTATACATCTAAAGTTTATAGACCTAAAGTTTATAAGTCAAAAGTTTATATACCCGTTTCAAATTTGAATTTGAATTCAAATATTTTCTATATATAGTATGAATTTAGGTAGATGCTTCGCTGGTTAATTAGGCAACATTAGGTGGTTTTACAACTCTAGACTTTGGGAATACTCTTTTCACCTGGACACTATGTAATTGTTGGACTATTGTGGAATTGGATTCACACCTCCCCCTCTATTCAAAATCCTCAAAATGGTTTTAGGCTGGGCTCGGGGTGCATGGTTTTGACAGTCACACCTCGGCCATATAGGGACCGGTCTTCGGGCCTCTGTTGCAAAGCACTACCGTACTTCCACATGTCTAGTGGGTAAGGCTTAGTTTGTGGCTCAGTCTGGTTATAAACAAAAGTACACGGATGGAGATGGACGAAGTCGGGGGTCGATGGACATCTCTAGGGCAAATGAAGGCTACACGAGCTGCGGCCCGGTAGTCGAGATGTCATGGCACAGGGCCGGTGTCCTGCTGCTAGGGGCTCAGTCCTGCCTACCTGTCCCGGAGGTTCCGGCCGTAGGTGGGGTTGGGTCGGTACTCTTGTCTATGGCTAGGATGGGTTGGAAACTATGTCACATCTTCCGTCCGTATACCGTGGTGGTATGTGGCACGTGGTTACACGTGAGGAAGATGTGTCTTGTGGGTAAAGATGTACACCTCTGATCAGAGTATAATCTATTCGAATAGCCGCGCCCTCGGTTATGGGCAAGCCGAGCAATGTACCCAAGTTAGTGTTTTAATTCTTAAAACCTGCTTAACAACTAAAATGTGGAATGGTTGGCCTGGGTTGGCTTGGGACGAGCTGGGACCCAGGGTCGGGTTGCCAGTTCGGTCTGAATCATCGTAGGCCTTGGGTTAAGGCAGGTTCGTGTGGGTTGACGGCCTTGTTTAATAATCTTGTATAGCTCTAGAATCGTATTTACAAAATAGCTTTGAGCAACTAAGTGTCTTTTAATGCTGTTTACTGCAAACCCTAACCCTTTATATTATAACCCCCTTGTACTCCCTTGCATTTATCCTGCACTTGTGGGTGTGTCTTGTTGAGTACGGTGGTTGTACTCAGTCTTGCTCAATTTTTCCTAAACTCAGAAGAGGAGTTCCTGGAAGATGAAGGCTTTGGTGTCTAGCTCGTGCCTGCCGTCAAGCGCCTGTGGTCGTCGCCCTAGTCTTCCGCTGTTTGTCGTTTGTCTTCTGGTGTGCTGGGCCTTCGCCGCCCATGTAATAAATTAACTATTTACGCTTCCGCTTGTTAAACTCTGAATTGTATCAACTTTTGGTGTACCTTGCCTCCTGGGACAAGGAATAATGCACGCACGTAAGGAACGCCTGTTGGGTTATTCCCGGTCGTGACACTAGCAATGTGAATAACATGTTTAAACTCAACACATGGTGGCTCTACTATAGAACTAACATGTTCATTAACTAGTTGTGCCTAACCAACACATCACTGGGCCAAGGAGTTAGTTGCTAAGTCCCAAGAGGAAGCCCAGTGCTAGGGAATCCGGTGTTAAGAGCGAAATTTGACAAGATAGACTCAGATTTGGAGATGTATATCGACACATAATCAAAGGAGATTGAATCTTGCCAAATTCAGAACGCGCATTGGCCGGAAACAGTGTTGGAAACAATATCGCCGAACCATCGAGGTGTATCGTCCCGGCTTCGTCGTCGTCCAACATTGCCTAGGCGAAGTAGTCCTGTTCGCTCACGATGTGGGGAGGAGTCACCAGCCTCCTTTGCTTTGTCACTGGCTCAGCAAGGGTCACATGCTGATAATGTTTCCTCTCTTTGCACGATAAAGTTGATGCAGGATTAGAGGCACTGACCAAGCTAGCTCTAGATCTTTAGGGGCATCTTCCGCGTTCTCTAGGGTAGCGTCTTTTACATCGATGATCTTGGTTGCAGCGTGTGTCTTAGCAATCCCAATTTCAGGACAGGCATTGCGCCACCTTTAAGAGATGCGCAAAAACCATGTCTAGCGCAGCCTCCTCCAAGTCATCAGGTTGAGTTTGACTGATGTCCATAGGACTGGTATAGAGCCAACACCGTCAGCTCCACTAGTTCAGGATGGCCAAGCTCTGATGGTGGAAGTCGTTGTCAACCATGTTGGCATCAAGGCCGGCCTTGATTAGCCTGTATCCAGCAGCACCTCAGTCCAAACTTCCAGTTTCTTTACTGTGTCAAGGGTGAAGAGGACTCGCTGTTGGTATTTCTTAACGACATTACTAGAAATATAATTCCCAACAATGGCGCAGAAATACTCTTGATATATTATGGTTACAGAGTTCATCCACAAGCGCACGGATATACCATTGTAGCATTTCACCCGAGAGTATTCCAAGGGTATCATATTTGTTTAATCCCATGGGAAGATCATAATAGAGAGAACTATACTAATAATTTATATATTACTTGTAATAATCATAGTCTAAGTAGGGGTTAAGATAAATCAAAGGGTAGAGTGACACACAAGCATGGAGCTACTCATTCTCATACTAAAATATCTAAGCTAAGTGGAAAGAAAATAGAAAGAAAATATATTCCTATACTTCTAGTATACATAGTATACATACATTCTAATTATATGATTAACTAGCTAATACCCTCTACCCGATGCCCTCCTGGTACTTCGAGAAGCCACCCCTGACTGTCGAGTTCCTTACGACAACCCGTCATGATCATACAACCGGGGTTAAATACGGAGGAGTACCCTCCCCAAGAAATTAACTTAGGACTATATACACACACGGAGGAATCACTACAAGATAATTGAGCTATTGCCACCAAATTATTGCAACAAAAAATAATTCGTAGCAATATATTATACTATTGCAATGATAATTTTTCTGTGGCAAATAATTATTTTTTATTGCAACGATTTATAATCGTTGTTTTATTTAATACTTTTGTTGCAATAGAAAATGATATATCGCCACAAAAAATCGTACTGTTGCAAAAAAACATGTTCTATCGCCACAATTTTAATTTTTGTGGCAATTTATATAGTACATGGTACTTTTCACTATTTTTTTTTTGCCACGATCAACAAATTCATTGCAATAAAAAAATTGTCGTCTCATAATTTAAATTAATTTTTTCATATGGACACGGATTGAGACAAATTTTATATGGAAATTATAGCTCTCGACGAGATCTACAATTTTATAGGTGATAACTTTTTCATTTGAAATCTTTTAGATATTCAAATCTATGATTCAAATCTCAGTTAGCTAGGCTCAAATGGAACGATATGCATTTTCCAACAGAATTGATGCGTAGATGAGTTGGTAAAGGAGAGCACGCGTGAAGGATAGGTCTTGGGTTCGAATCCTAGCCAAGACACAAAATCAAAAAAATAAGTAGATAAATAGATAGGATGATAGATTAATATTTGAACTTTTAATTTGGTACGTAAAACTAATACCACATATGGAGTGGTGGCAATAATTTTTATTACAACGATGTGAAGTGTTGCAATATGACTTTTTGCCACATCCATTCCGTGGCAACATCTAAATTTATTACCACAAAATAAAAATCGTTGCAATAACCTATTACCACGGCTAGCAACGATTTTACAATTGTGGCAAGATGTATCTATTGCCACAATTTGAGTATTGATGCCACGATTTTTTTCGTGGCAACAAATGATTTTTCTAGTAGTGAATACCCGTACTGAGCTATCACCATCAGCGGCCCACCTCTCATCGGCAGCATATAACCCCAAATAATGATATCCCGTAATCTAGACACCATGCCTAAACTACCAGATACTACTCTAATATCATCGTCATGACATAGAGTAATTGCATAAGCAAACATTATACCCGTACCGATGCATCTCCCAGATAAGCTAGCAGTATAATCAGTATAACATGAACATAATACTAAGCTGGCATTCATATACTCGGAAAATATTTGAATACCAGAAATGTCGGCACCCGGGGATTGAATTCCCGAATACCTGGAGCGTACACTGTACTAGTCCCATGATCAATGGCTAGTACACGCGTCCACAACATTGTTATCACATCCATACAATCATACTTGACATATAAGTAGATAAGTGGTTCTCATAACTTAACGGTGCATAGGTCTTACATAGTAGTTAGGCCGACCGGCCAAATAAAAGAGTTTAAACGCAGCGGAAAAGATAAAGATATATATGTTCCGGTATGCCCATCTACCAAACCACACAGGCAACCGACTAAGAATCACCCTAGAAAGAACCGTCCTCAAAAACTCCGGTACCCGGTGCAAAGTAATCGTCACTAGGCACCTCACATCCTGCATCCAAGTCTAAAAACAACAACAATAGGTGGGTCAATACACTAGGTATTGGCAAGTCCTACCCAAACCTTGGGAAACCTAGGATTATTGTAAGCTGAGATCAAGGATGGCTATATTTGTGGCTCATTTTCAGCATAAAGCAAATTTTGTTTCACAATAGTAAATAATAGTAGATTGCAACGAAATTTTGTAAATCAAAGGATAAACAACAGTAATAGTAACATTAATGTTATCATAGTGCCATCCTTGTGCCCTCCATGGCAACAAGTAACAATTTTATTCTTAACCCATGCTGGGCATAAATCATCACCATTATTTACCATACCCATTTCAGAATTTACTTAACAAAAGTCACGAACATTATACTTGTATCATTTCACCAAGTCGCTCATGACCGTGAGCACGGCTAATCAATTAGTTTAGACTCTGCAGAGTTTGTGCACTTTACGCACATGACACGAGCTAGCAATCATGTAAACCATGCCACGCGATACCAAACCGGTACCTGTTTTGCTAGCCTATGACGAAGCCACTACATTGCTCAAAGATTAACCTTGCATGCGCACGGAGAGTGTTTCTCCACAATGGCCATGAACCAATGCCACTAGGAAAGATGGGCCCCAACCTAATCCTAACGCCGTGAGGCGAACACATCCGTTCCCTCAACGAGGCACTATCAGTAATATTGGATATGCTCAGACGCCCATGCCATATGGCGAACACAACCGTTCCCATAGAGGGTCACATGTGTAGCTCCTATGAACCATTGCTCAGACTAGTCCCTACTACAACGGCCTCCCAATGCAAGGTTAAGCAATAAGCAACATAATAAGCTAAGGTTGCCCCATAACCAACACATGTGGTTGCACTGTAATCTTAGTTGGTGACACGTAGTTCAGTCCTTAATTGACCTAGGCGAACACTCCCCCTATCGGTGCGCAACTACTACCATATGCACACCACTTGCCGCCCAAGTCTAAAATCATTATTTTCAGTTTCCAATCTTCATAAACAACAAAGGCAACTCCTCTATAAAAATATTCCATTTGTAAAGAATGATTACCATGTCATATATAACCATTGGAAATTTTCTAAGCATGGCTAAGCAAGTAGCTATAGTAGCAGCTCGAATATACCCACATTGTGCATGTACAACACACACATATTCTCAGCCTAGGGCTTCAACGATAATCAATATATCAAGGTAGGTAATGCAGCAATTAGGTTATTTCTACCAATACCCCATTTTCTTTATAAAACATCGCATGCAATTTATAAAATAATAAAGCATTTGCGAAGATATAGGATTCAACATGATCGAAGTAGGAATTGAATAGGACTTGCCTTGCTCAGTTGGTTCCTCAAATAACTCTTGGTCCTGCACACTCTCGCCAACGGCAACAATCGATTCGTCCTCTAATTAAATTTAAACGTACATTCAAATGAACATCCAATAAAACTCCAAGATAAAATATGATGCATGGTGCATGAACATGTTCAGTGTAAAGAGAGTGATTTAATATAAATGAGAAAGAATCGCCTAAACCTGATGTTGTATGTGCAAGTTATCGTGTTTCTAATATTTAAAGTACGGTAAATACGAAGTTTACTATTCAAATTTAAATTAGTGAAAATTTTCACAACAGTGGTGATAATTTGAGTGTACAGTATTAAAGACAACATTATTATGAATCTAACGAAATTTGGTTCACCTCAATCGGAGTTAAAATGAATTTTCTATGATTTTACAAAGTTTCAGCATTTTATAGTGCATAAATAATTAACCGAAACCATTTTCTTAGATTTATTAATTTCTCTTTACAAAAGGCTGAAGCGTACTATATAGAGTACGCTTTCCTACATGCAAAACGTATTACGGTAGCGCGCATCCACTTTAAACAGTGGGGTCCACATGTAAGTGTCTCGATGTTTCACAGAACAGACCCTAATCTTGCGGCTATTGAGATCTAGGTCTCGGTCCAACATGTAAGTGTATTGGCGCTTTGTATCAAGAGCCCTAGAGTTTTTCTTATTTACGAACAGGTCCTGTCTTCTTCCTCCGTTCGCAACAGACAGAGGGGAGCACGAGGGCGGCTCCGGATGGGCTGGCCGGCGGCGAGCGGCCGCGGGGCTGGCTAGGGCAGAGGCAGGGGTGGCTAGAGGAGGTTCACGTGCATCTCCTAGTGGCGGTGGCGTGGCCGGGGGTGGCTAGAGGCGGCTGGCCATGGCAAGCGGCGGCAGTGGTTCGGTATGATGGCGGCCGGCGGCTATGGCGAACGGCGACTCGATTAAAGGACAGGGAAGCACCTAGGGACTATGTGGTGGCTTACCCCGCGTTCTTTTTGGGCGGAGGCGGTCCGAGGTGGCGTGGCGACGAGCTCCCGAGGCGGTCGGCGGCGGCAATGGTGGCGGCGGCTCTCCGGTCGAGGGGTCATAAAAGAGATTTCGAAAATGGATTTATGGAGGTCCTATGAGCCTGATGGCGCGAGGAATCGAGAGGAAACTCACCGAGGCGACGGCTCGATGGTGTGGGCTCAGCGGCGGCGTTCTGTTTGGCCGGCGCGGGGCGCGACGGTGGCGCGGCCGTTCCCGGTGAATCAGAGGGTTTAGGGCTTCCGCTTTAGGAGTGGAGGTTGAAGGTGGTCTGGAGAGTTAGCTAGCGCGAGGGTTCGATTTATAGGCGAGGGAGGAGCGAGAGGCGGACGCGGAGGTTGTCGTGACGCGTTCGGCGTCTCTCGCGCGCGCAGGCGGTGGTCGGCGGGGAACACGGCGGGCAGCAGGCGTCGGCTTTGCGCAGGGATTGCAGAGGGAGTGCAGGGGTAGTCAGAGGAAGCCAGGGGCGGTCGGTCTCGCCTTGTCGCTTCGGGCGTCGGCTTTGGCAGAGGGCGGCGGCTCCGGGTTGGCGAGGCGCGCTGCGAGGCCGGCTTTGCAGCCGGGAGACACGGAGGCAGGGGCGTCGGCTTTGCAGACGGCAGACGCAGGTCGGCGGCTTTGCAGACGGAGGAAGCAACGGTCGAGTTTGTAGCGTCTCGTCGCTCCGGGCAGAGGGACGGCGTCGGTTGGGCGCAGCGGCTGCGAGGGCAGCGCTGGGCGCGGCAGGGCATCGGGCAGAGGCGGGGCAGAGGCGTCGTCAGCTTTGCACAGCCTTGCAGTGAGATTCGCGGGCAGAGGAGGAATGGGCGGCTTGGAGGCGACGACTTTCGGCTCGCATCCTATGTGTTCGATGAAATATCTGCAAGGAAAGAGATGGGAAAGAGAAGGAGAGTGGGATGGGGTGCTGGGCCACTGGCAGGTGGGGTCCAGGGTGCTTGGGCCCGTTGATCAGAGAAGTACAGGAATAGGGGAGGTGAGGAACATTTCTTCCCAGGGATTTTTAGAGAGGGCTGAGGGTTTGACGAATTCTTTTTTTTTTTTGGAATGACTACACTGCTCAAAAGCATGCGCCAATTTTACTGCAAGTTACTGTAGTGGTGAACTCCATTTGGTGATTTTTTTTTTGAGATTTTTCTCATGTGCAGTTATTTTTTGGAAATTCAAACAAGTTTCCTTCTTTTATTCCAATTTAAATTAATTTTGGTTGCCTTCATCTTTTTAATTGAGATGCAAAAGCTGAGTTATAACTAATTAAATTTGTTGTTTATTATACTCATCACTAATCGTATTACCCTTTTTTTTCTAATTTAATTTATATATGCAAAATGAAATGATGCATAGAAGATCCAAAAACACCTAAAACAAATTTTCACCACAATAATATTTTTTTCATTATATTGAATTTCCAAGTTTCTACAATTTGGGTTTGTTACAAGAAATGTATAAAGAAGAGTATTCTAAATAAAGTACAAAGCTTACAAAAGAGGAAAGGAGAGCTACTAGAGTCATACCCGAACTCTTTCGAAGGCTTTCGGACTCTGATTTCTATTCTATTCCTACTCTACTAGCTTAAGAACACTAAACTAAACTTGAGAGAAAATGAGAGAGATTTGCTTGGAGTGTGTTTTGAAATGGAGAGAGTGAGGGGTTTATATAGCCTCCCAATGACGGTTGTGATGGTTGGAATGGTCGGAAATACCCTCCAACCGGCATTGGGGGCCAATCTACACCGTCCAGGAGAAACCCTGCATCCAACGGCGATGAGGGGGGTTCGGCCGAACCAGAGGCCGGCCCAACCAGCCCATAATTTGGCTGCTGGCTTCTTGGACTTCTCCCCTCCACAGACTTCTGAACTTTGGCCCAATTAGTCGTGTCATTTCTGAGTTCTTGGCCTATTCATTGATAAGTCTGATTCTCGACATCGTCCGATTGATTGATCGTCTGATTTGATGTCCATTCTCCTCCATTTTGAGTTCATTCTCTGCAAGAGGTTAGTAAACCTAATTTACCTGTGTTGATGCAAACATGTGTTGATGCAAAAATTCAAATTGATGAAAATAAATATGCGGATACATACCAATTTACCTGTTGGCGAGGGTCGTGTCATTTTGGGTCCGACGTGCAAGACCGTACCTCCTTTCAGTTTAGTTCGCAGATTTTCCACCCGTCTCCGGAGGTGATGGAGCGGGCGTCTTTGGCTTTTCCTTCCACACCCTCTTTGGTTTTGGTGCGGGAGATGGCTTCTTCTGAGCCGGTTGCTCTAGCTTCTTGGCCGGTGTACTGGATTTTACTAGCGTCTTCCAATAACGGTTCCTGGGAAACGTTGTTTCCTTTTTCAGGAAATTCTGCATGAACTTCACCATGCTCCACTTCGACCACTTGAATATTCTATGGATTTTGCCCACACTTGATCCTGACTGTAACGTTCCGCCTCTCCCAGGCCGGGCCGCTTACATCTGATAGCTCTCATAGGTCATAGAATGCCCTCACAGACTAACACAAGTCTTTTCTGCACACTTTGTCCTCACTCGTGTGCACCCGGGAAGAATTTCCTGATCATGCCGGTTCTTATGTTCTTATTAACCTTCTAAACCTAGGAAAATATAATTAGAGAGAGAGAGACCTCCTAAAACTAACTTGCGTAAAACTTCTTCGTTTATTTAAATTATTTTATGACTTTTATTTAAAACCTATCTTCAGTTATATCGTGATTTGATACTTCCTTTTTTACCATGATTTCCTTTATTTAAATTTATTTAAAAACCCCTTTGTGAATTGTAGTCCAAGAAACCTTCCCAATGTTGCCCTTGAACCTAAACCAAAGTAATTCCAATTTTATTGGAATTAATTGTTAGCCCATCCTTTGATCTTAAACCTATCCTTTGACTCTTGATCCAAATATCCAAATTCCTCCTTTTGACCTAGCCACCAATTTAATCTCTGTGGCTTGATTTCCTTCTCGGCACAAGAATAATACTATTACAAATATATGAATGATTGCTCTTGTGCTAAGAAATTTATTTTCATTCCTTTTCATTCAAAAATCCAAATTTCCTTTAGTCCATACCATATGATACTGGGTTAAAATCTTATTCCTCTATTTCTAATACCTTCTTAAAATTTATCCAAAATTAGCAAAGCTTCCTATTCATTTTGGGCCAAAGTTCCTTCATCTGGCCCAGTCAGGAATAAGTCTATATTACCTCCCTTCTCCTTCCTCTGTACATGGATACGCCGCCACCACCGTTGCCGTGGTTCGCACGCCGCCGCCCACGGCTTGCACCGCTGCCTTGCCAACCATGCCACATCGACGCCGTGCCGTGCTCTCCTTCTCCCGCCGCCCAACCCTACTACAGCTGCCACTGTTAGATAGATCTCCCTCCCCTTGAGCCCAACGGCTCAAGGGGGCCTTGACCCGCGCCCTGATTGGGGGCGCCCAGCCCAATGGCTTAGAACAAGCTTCGAGACAGTGATACTTGAAATTTGATGGAACAATAAAGAAATTTGGGTTTTCAAGAGAATGTCGAGGACAACTGTATTTATTCAAAGTTTAAGAATGGGAGATTTATTTTCCTAATTCTGTATGTAGATGACATTCTACTTGCTAGTAGTGATGTTAGTCTACTGCAGGAAACAAAGAAATTCTTATCCTCAAACTTTGACATGAAAGACCTCGGTGAGGACTCACATGTTTTGGGCATAGAGATTCACCGAGATAGAACAAAGTATGCATTGGGACTTTCTCAAAAGGCATATATAGAAAAGGTGTTGAAGAAATTCAATATGAACAGATGCAGTGCTGCACCTGCTCCTATAGTCAAAGGCGAAAAGTATGGGGCATCGCAATGTCCCAGAAATCAGTGTGAGCTCAATGAAATGAAAACAAAGCCAAATGCATCAGTTGTAGGAAGCCTACAGTATGCTCAATTGTGCACACGACCTGACTTGGCATTTGTTACCGGGTTACTTGGCAGATTTCAGAGTAATCCAGGCCCAGAGCACTGGAAATTGGTATAGAAAGTCTTGTGTTATTTGCAAGGAATAAAAGGCCTCATGCTGTCTTACAGAAAATCAGAATCGCTCCAGACAGTGGGGTATTCAGATTCTGACTTTGCAAAAGATAATACAAAGTCAACATCGGGATACGTATTTACCCTCACAGTAGGAGCTATTTCATGGAAAAGCTCAAAACAGACCATCACTGCAGGGTCTACTATGTATGCCGAGTTTATAGCATGCTATGAGGCAACGGGGCAGGTGAACTGGCTAAAGAAGTTCATACCCGGTTTTAAAGGCGGTTGACAGTATTGAGAAACCACTAAAGTTATACTGCGATAGCAAACCCACAGTAATGTTCTCTCACAACAATCCCTCAAGTGGTGCTGCCAAACACATTGACATAAAGTACTATGTTGTGAAAGACAAAGTCTGGGATCAAACAATCAGTCTCGAGCACATAAGAACAGAGAGGATGCTCGCGGATCCGCTCATGAAAGGCCTACCTCCCAACATGTTCAAAGAACATGTAGCATGCATGGGTTTAAGGGAAGCCTTATGAGTCCTGGACTGTAGGGCCTAAAAGTTAAAGTATCTGTTTCTGAATAGAGATGTATATAGTGGCTGTCAAATCCAGCGGTAATTAACCGTGATGATGAAACATGCTCTATATGTAAATCTGTGATGGAATAGAAAAAGCTAAAAGAAATAGTGAGATCAAGAGGGAGAATGTTAGATAGATCTCCCTCCCCTTGAGCCCAACGGCTCAATGGGGCCTTGACCCGCGCCCTGATCGGGGGCGCCCAGCCCAATGGCTGGTGGGCCCCCGTCACACTGTGCCATATAAAGAGGGGTGGAGGACGGGACGGTACAAGACACGAGGTTCATCGCTGCCGTCGCCGCTCCACCCCAAAACCCTAACCGATCAAGGGGGCGCAGCCAGTGACGGAAAGACTCCACCGCCGCCCACGACCTCGCCGGGATCGCCTACGGCCGCCACTGCTGCGCAGCACCGTCACCGTCACGACCACCATCGCCGCCGCCCACGTCAAGCAGGGCGACGACAACGACGATGGCCGGGACTTCCTCCTCATCCAACGCGTCAACCAGTCACATCCCTAAACCCTTTTTCCATTAATCTCTATTGTTGTTCAGTCATTCATCTCAAATAGAACCACCCGACTAGATCTAAACCTAGGTGATCCAATAGAGAGTTCTATCAGCCACGTGTACGCGCCGCCGTCGCCGACCAATCACAGGCCACCGCCGGCGCCGTTTTCTTCTCCCCTAAGCAGCTGTCGCCGTGTCCTCCTCGTCTTCCTCCTCCTCCGAACCGACCATCCGGAACCGTCTATCGTTCCCTATAAATAGCCGGCGAGTTCTTCTTCTCCCTCTACACACATGAGCCAAGCTCTCTCTCTCTCCTCCCATGGCGACCATCGTCGGCCATCGATCGATCTCCATCCCTAAAGCATCCCAATCCAAACCCTTGTGCTACCAACTTTGCCTCGACGAGGCAAATCCATTCCCCTACTTCTCCCTTCCTTTCCCCCTCCGATTTAAGCCACCACCGTCGCCACCATAACCGACCAAACCGAGCTCTTCCATCCGCCGTTCCGACCTTCTCCCTCACTCTCTCGGCCAGCCACCGCCCTCCCCGGCTGCGCGGTGCTCGGGAACACCACCCGTCACCGGCGTCGCCGCCTTCCGACCGCCGGAAAGCCGCTGCCCCCTCTCCCTCTCTCTCTCTCTATTGGCTCGGGAAAAAAGAAGCAGAAGGAAGGAAGAGAACGACGGGAGGAAGAAGAAGAGAAAGAAAAAGAAAAAGAAAAGGAAAAAAGGTACTGACAGGTAGGTCCATCAACAGTGACTTTTTACAATTTCTCTATTTAATTCAAATCCAATCTTTAGAAGCCCATATCTCCTAAACCGTAGATCCGATTCCAGTCAAACTTGGACCTAAATTTATATAAATTCAAAATATACATTTTGATACCAAATTTGCTATTTTAATATTTTATTTGAATTTCCTTAATTTATTCAAATACTATTTGAATAAATATTTGATTTAATCTTATATTTGAATTCCCAATTTAAACTTAGATTTTCCTTTCAAATATTTCCTTTTTACCCAAAAATACTCTTTAGCCACTAAAAACCGCCGGTTGGAACTTTACGCCTTCCATGGGGACGTTCGCGTGGTCTATTGGCCCCGACGTCGAACCGTTGGTTGTAAAGCCCGGCATAAACCAATCCCAAGGTCGAAGTGCTGCTCCTGGCACCCCACGCCTCGATGCGTATAGCGGTCGAAGCTTCACTATTCCATCGACCTCCACAGCACGCTGTGCACAGTTAGTTCTCGGGCTCTGTGTGATCCTAGCCGCTCCGCCGCCACCCACGGTTGTCGGAGTAACACTTCCACCCTACTAAACCTGCACCCACCTCCTATTCCCTCTAGTCGATATGCTGCCTGCTGACACCGACTACAGAAGACACCAAATCTAGTCATTATGCTCTAGCATCGACTAGCATACAACCAAACTCTAGCTGACACCTTGTTAGTTGAATTCCAACCGTCATCTAAGTCCCACACCCACCAGTATCGCCTATCCACCATACTCTCAGCCACCTACTCTTCACCCACCAGAACCTATACATAAAATATAGAACCTAGCCGATATATTGTCTTACACCACAATTAACTCCCATATAACCAAACCCTAGATATGATACTACCTAAACCTACCGCCACCAAATCATAGCTAGCTACATACCCGCCTAACCAAGACAACTATCCAAACTAGCTACTTCCCATCCTTCCAACCAATCAAAGCTTTCACATAAAATATAAGCAACATTAGTTGCTTGATCCTCCCTCCACCCTAGCCTCCAACCCTTTAGAAATCATACAACTAATATAAGCCCAATAACCTATATACCTTATAAAGGAGATATTTATACTCTAAACTCTAGCCCTTCTAGCCATTTATCATTCTTTTGACATTTCATGGCTTTTATTGAATTTGGTTCTTTCTCTTCTTCAAGTAGAGTCTATTGTATTTTGAATGACAACCTGTGGTATTTCGAGGATCGGATAATCAGGTTGTCTATCTCGGATTTATGTGCGTTGGAGCAAAGCAAGTTATTATTCCTCTCCTTTGAGCATAAATGTCCTATATTCTATATCTCTTTTCTATGCATTAGTCATACATGATTTCAAACGCATAAACTGAACATAGCAAACCAGATATGCTAGCTTTTGCTTAGCCATGGCTAGTTAGACTGCATAAAATATAATGAACTTAGATTGAAACAGTACAGTAGAAAATGGTTGATTTCCGGGTGGCTAGTACTGTTCCAACCGACATAAGACTGCCCAAGTACTTGTGAAGAACGAACGAGTACGACCGTAGCTTCTAGAATGGGGACAGACCTAGATATTATGTTAATTAACAATGTGGTACCTCTGTACAGTGGTTTCTTTTGTAAGTCCTCGCGCAGGAGGCAAATTTACGCCGCGAAGGGCGATTGTAATATTTACCGAGCCGCAGGTAAATATTTGAGATAAATTATGATGACTAGTCTGTTTGTGAACCCTGATTGCGATGACATGGTGTCATACAATCAGTTCTCTCTAAAGACCCCGGGAGCGCCAGAACTCCTCTCGCTGCTGATAACGTTACGTTTAGAGCGCATGGGGACTAGAGTTCATGGAACAGGTGCCACAATTGTTAATAACGTAATACTAGGCCATGACTAAGCTAATAAATATTGGCAACTCGTGGACTGTGGGTAAAGCGTACATCTACTGTAGTAGAATATTTATGAAACTATTCGAATAGCCATGCTCACAGAATTGAGTAGCGGGACTCATATGGTATTTGGTTAGAAACCAAATTCAAGATTTTACTAAATACTGTTGCATTAAAGTCATTACAGGCTTTCTTCTTCTACATCCTCTGCTTTCTGCAATTAAATCTAGCCTTACTCAAATGCTACTATTTCATACATTATTGAATATAATAGCTTGCTGAGTACGTTGTACTCACCCTTGCTTCAACCTCACCTTTTTCAGAGTCATTTTGGAGTTTGTGCCTAAGCTGGGAGTTCAATCATATAAGTTAGTTTCATTTCAACCTAATTCTCAAGTCTAGATTAGATAGATGGTTTAAGTCTATAGCCAAACATTAGAGTTAAGTCATTCTATAGCTTCTGTTGTATTAGTTTGCCACAAGTTTGTAAATACCCATATATTTTGTAATAATATATCCTTTGGAGCCTTATTCAAACGTATGCAATGAAGATCTAGATTGTTGAACCTATATCAATTTACTAATCCAGGGCTTGATACAGTCTAAACATGTCGGTTTCGGAATCATTAGTTTCGGGACCTGACATAATCGTAGGACACCCCGGATCTTTCTTCTTCTCCGGGAGCTTGTCGAGTATGACATTGCTGCACTGCTCCGTCAGCTTGACCACCTCCGTTGGCGGGAGCGGTCTTTTATTGTCGAGGATGTCCTTGAGATAATGTGCGTATGTTGGCACTTGCATAGCATCCAACAATGGCACGTTGATGTGGATTTTTCGGGATCACTTCAACAAAACGAGCGAACTGCTCGTCTACTTACGGTTTTATGTTCCTTTGTGGAAACGGCAGCAATTGTGTGTCGTAGTACTCCTGCTACACAATCTTCTCTTGCTGAACCTCTTCATCAGCCGAATTACCAGATGGCGCTTCCTTGGCGATACTGCTAGTCCCTGCAGGGTTAGGGTACAGCAGATCACGAGTGGACTAACCTCCCCTCGTTGTGATCACCTTAACATTTTAAACGGAGGATTCGGGCTGCCCCAGAATCCTCCAAGATTCATTTGCAGGTACTAAAACAGCTAATTGAGCCTGCCGGGTTTCAATCATCTTGTTAAAGCTTAGCTAGTTTTGAAATGCAGAAGCAAAGCCATCTAGTTTATCATTTATGTTTTTGTTGGCATTTCTTACGGTCACAGATAAAATCCGCAAGCGCACGGATATACCGATGTAGCACTTCCCCTACAGAGTATTCCAAGGGTATCGAATCCAAGGGAACGTGTGTGATCAGATCTTCCTCCGGTTCATCCAAGGACACCAAGCAAATAATAGGCTAGGATAGAGAGAATTTTCTAGTGAGAAATAGTGTCTAGGGAAAGCTTAACTTTAATCATAATGCAATACTTCAGGTACTGGCAACCCGCTGTTCCCAGATGTCGCTCTACTACGTACCTGGACAGGGAGGACTTAAGTGATCTCGAGGGCTGTCACCACCTCTACACCCACCTCAAACGTACTGTGAGATACGCAGTAATTACTGGATAATAACTGCCTAAACACCACGTCTAAGTAATTAATATCTACCTTAGTGTTTATAACTCACCAAAGCAATCACTATATTCTAGGTGATTATAGTGAACAATAATCCCGTATGCTACTTAGGAACTAACCAAGAGATAATTCTCACAAGATAAATCTAAATTACTCAAGAAGAATATTATATTGAATTCAGAGTAATAAACAGAATAAAAGAAATAGGAGAAGATTACCGACAACTCCGGAATTCTTCTGACTTCTTCTACTCTGCTCTCTTCCTATTCTAGTGTACAATATAGTACAATAGAGCCTCTTATAATTCAGCTCAAGCTTGGGAGTGTGTGTTGAAGTGAGTGAGATGATGTCCTTATATAGGGGTAGGTATGACGGTTGGCGAAGGAGAAATGTTCGAAGTGCCCTCCAACCGTCATCAGGGATGCATCTGGGACGTCCACGCCAAACCCCATATCCAACGGTGGAGGTGGTGGTTCGGCCAAACCAAGGGGTTCTGCCGAACCTGGGCTAGGCCCTCCTGGCCTGGCCTTTAGCCCATGTTCTCCTCTGGTCCTCCTCTATTCATTCTTCGGTATTTTGGGCCGATTTACTAATGTTTTGATGAAGTTCACAACCCATCCTTGCAGGGATACACATTTCTCCTCACTTTAGTCTGATTTTCCTCCCATCATCGGGGTTTATCATCTGCATACAAATATATACCAACACTTGTGGAATATGTGAGATTAAGCACCTATTACTATGTTGGATGTTTTATTATCTGAACTTTATGCAGATGTTGGCGGTATAGAATTTACATTTAACAGCCGCCAACAACACCCCCCACACTTAGCCCTTTGCTCATCCCTGAGTAAAGGTTAGTACAGAATGAATTTCGTCAAGGTATGAATCAAGCATATAAATCATTCACAACCATACCTGTACCTGTAAACTTTATAAGTAGCTATCTTACCATCTTGAGTAATTGATAAATGGAATGATCTCGATTACAGTCCTTCTTGCTTCTCTGTCAGACTCATGGGATTTTTAGAAATTTTCGTAAATCAGCTCTTCTCCTCCTATTGACTCTCTCTCTTGTCTCTCTAGGATGTATATTTTCTTTTTGGATCCTCACTAAGGCAAAATGTGCCAGAATTCACCCCTATTCTAAGGCTGATATGTGGAGCTTGGTAGGGATAAATCGGGACATACCTGCATCATATATATTGCAAAGCCAAAAATATGGACTTAAGAAGATCATCAGCCATACTCCTAGATCAAGGGTCTTTATTTGTGGTGAAAAATGGAAAAGTAAAATATTTTCTGGCATGATCATGGAAGGGGCTTGGCTATATTTTCTTTCCAACATTGCTCAATGTTTTTGGAGCAAGCTTTTATTTCCTTCCCCTTTTTTTTCATAGCCATGCCTTTCCTCCCCTTTTTTTTTCTTTTTTTCATCTTCTTTTTGCCACGAACTTTTCCAGCAGAAGAAAGCATAGTCTAATATAGGAGTTTATTTAAATGGAATTTTTTCTATGGAAAGCCGACTTCCAGTGTAGAAGCTTAGCTTAATTATATATGTGGAAAAAGATGGAAATGGCAATGACCCCTTGATCATGAGAGTATGAAAGATATCTAACACAAGTCACATAAATTTGACAAAGCTTAATACAATGTCAAGCAACTATATGCATAATAAAGTTGATCAGTAATGTACTTGCATATGGCCTTGGTAAGTATAAGATGAAGTAAATTGGAGGATTGAGGTTTTAAAACAATTTTATTTTGAAAACATATTCCCAAGAGTCATAACACGAGTTGCAAGAATTCCTTTCATCTTCAATCATCTCACATAAAGCTATTAATTAGATGCAAAAGGTTCCCTAAACATGGAAGGTTTTTCACAAGCACAAGTTCAGCTAAGAATGATAGATATACAAGATCAATCATATGAAGAATTTCATTAGTTGGAAATTTTATCTTTCTTATGCTTGAACCGATTGTTTTCTGAATTTTCAGCTCTAGTACTATACCATGGTGGAGATATACAGATACAAGACGTGCTCACCTGCTTACCTATGAAAACTGAGAGGTATTGGGGCCAACACTGGTTTGGCCGAACCTGGTGGTTCGGCCGGACCACTCTGGTGTCCACTACCTCTGCAATTTTCTGTAGAGTTTAGTGCTTTCCAGGTGTTCAGATATTCAGCAATTTTCAGATTATCTGCATGCCAGAAGCTGGGATATCTCCCCCACACTTATTCAAAACCTGAATTTTATTAAACATAAAACAAAAATAAACTTTGGCAAACATTGGGGTTAATACCAATGAGCCACATTATTCATAGCAAGTGCTTACATGATTGGAAAAATAAAACCAACCACCTACTATTATTTTATTCATGGGAAAGGAAACATCTAATTAGCGTAATACTTATTTTCCTTTCCCATTTCTACGAATGCGCGCTTGATCTTAGCGCACAAACCGCGACTAAGGGTATCGAAATTATTTCTAATTTCAGCAAGCTCTACCCCTAGCTCCGTGTTGCGATCCCTAAGCTCTATATTCTCCTTGCGGAGTTTCTTCACTTGCACGGCGAGCTTATGGATCGAGGGCTCTGACGACTTCACCTCATCTTCTTGATATTGGCCGGGAACCCGTCCTGAGATATACCAGCCATGGGTGTTCACTAGGACTTGGATCAAAGGTTTTTGAGGGTGAATGGGAGATTGAATAGAGAGGCTTTTGCAAAGGAGGAAGAAAGAGAGGAACTAGCTCAGGAGAGTGATCCGATCGCTCTACCTCCAAACTCGCATCTAAACAGACTCAGGACGGGCGGGGGAGTCTACCATCCAAAAATGGGGCCGAACGGGTGCCGCCCTGGTTCGGCCGAACCCTGGTGGGTCCGGCAGGCCTCCATTTTCTTTCCTAAGCCTACTAATTTCTAAGCTAAGCACAAACATGACAATTATAAAGGGTTTTAAGCATGCATAAGATGAGATCATCATGGTTCATAATTGATTAATTCAACGACATCCACTTCTTCATCTAAAGTTTCATTTGGCTAAAGGAAAATTTTTAAGCGTTGACCGTTTACCTTGAATATATTACCTGAATCGTTGCGGAGAGTGATTGCCCCGTGCGAAGAGGTATTGATGACGTTGAACGGTCCTTCCCATTTACTACGCAATTTTCCGTGACCGAAAAGCTTAACCTCGGAGTTGAACATTAGCACTTTGTCTCCTGGCTTGAATTTCTTGATTTTTATCCTTTTGTCATGTCAGTGCTTCGTCCTTTCTTTATATATCTTTGCGTTGTGGTAGGCCTTCTCTCTCCATTCTTCAAGTTCGGTGATTTGCATTTTCCTCCATTCTCCTGCTCCGTCAAAGTCCCATGTTCCAGTTTCTGATGGCCCAGTATACTTGCTCAAGTTCCACGGGTAGTCGACATGACTTCCTGTAGATTATCTGATATGGGGACATTCCAATGGGTGTCTCATACGCTGTCCGGTATGCCCACAGTGCGTCCGACAATTTATCCTTCCATCCTGTTTCCATTTTGTTGACCGTCTTCTACAGAATATTCTTAATCCGTTTGTTTGATGTTTCTGCTTGACCACTGGTCTGCGGATGGTAAGGAGTGGCCACATTGTGTTTGGCTCCCATCTCTCGTAGGAGGTCTTGGAAGGTTTTGTCAATGAAGTGAGAACCTCCGTCACTTATGACCATTCTGGGGATACCAAATCTTGTAAAGATGATTTCTGTGAACATCTTCTTGGCATGCCTCGCATCAGCGGTGTTGCATGGCATAGCCTCAACCCACTTGGAGACATAGTCAACTGCCACCAGAATGTACTCGCAGTTGCGAGACTTATGGAAAGGTCCCATAAAGTCCATACCCCAAACATCGAATATCTCGACATTCTTTGCATACATCTCTACTTAATCGTTTAGTGACTTGCAAATTGTATGTGAGGGGCATTGCATCGCGAGCAGTGATTCCTCCTTGCCTCTGGCAGCTTGTGCATCTTCTGACGAATTCTTTTGAGTCTTCGTACATTGTTGGCCAGAAGAAACCACTTTGTCAAATCTTGGCCTGAGTGCGGAATGCACCGTAATGGCCACCATAGGGTGAGGCATGGCATCGCTCTATGATCTTAAGTTCTCATCAGTTGGCACACATCTTCATAGTAAGCCATTGGAGCAGACCCGATATAGGTATGGCTCATCCCATATATGACGGCGACTTTCATAATTCAGTTTTTGTTGATTTTCCCCTGGTGGTATGTACTTGGATACCATGTAGTTTACTATGTTGGCATACCACGGGTTGGAGTCGCGAACCATCATCAGCATGTCGTCTCTCAAGAAGTCGTTTATCGGCTGTTCCTGCGTGTCAGTGATCTGCAGCCTGGACAAATGATCTGCTATGGAATTTTCTACTCCCTTTTTATCTTTTATTTCTAAGTCAAATTCTTGGAGCAGCAAAATCCATCTTGTGGTTTAGCATCTTTCTTAGTGAGCAGGTACTTCAAGGCAGCATGATCAGTATAGATTATCAGCTTGCCTCCCACTAAGTAAGACCTAAACTTATCGATAGCAAAAACAACCGCGAGCAGCTCTTTTTCGGTAGTTGCATAATTCAACTGAGCTCCGGTTAGAGTTTTGCTAGCAGAGCAGATTGCATGATGATTTTTATCCTTGGTTTGGCCCAAGGCCGCACCAACAGCGAAATTGCTTGCATCACACATGATCTTGAAGGGCAGAGTCCATCCAGGAGGTTGAATGATTGGAGCGGAGACGAGTGCCTTTTTGAGAATTTCAAAAGATTTTAGGCACGTGTCATCGAACACAAAGGGCGCATCCTTGGCTAGCAAATTGGTCAGAGGTCTAGCGATTGTAGAAAAGTCCTTGATGAACCTTCTATAAAAGCCGGCATGTCCCAAGAAGCTGTGAATTCCTTTGATGTTCACAGGAGGAGGAAGCTGATCTATAACATCAATTTTAACCCGATCAACTTCGATTCCTCGTTCGGACACTCGATGCCCAAGAACTATTCCTTCATGGCCCATGAAATGGTACTTTTCCCAATTAAGTACCAGGTCCTTCTCTTGGCATCGTTGTAAGACTTTGTCTAAATTTCGTAGACAATGACCGAAGGTCTTTCAATAGACCAAAAAGTCGTCCATGAAGACTTCCATAATGTCCTCTATCATGTCCAAGAAAATAGACATCATACACATTTGGAAAGATGCAGGAGTGTTGCACAGTCCAAAGTACATCCTATAGTATGCATAGGTGCCATACGGACATGTGAACGTAGTCTTACTTTGGTCCTCCGGATGGATAGGAATTTGATGATACCCGGAATACCCATCAAGGAAACAAAAAAAGGAATGATTTGCCAGCCGTTCCAACATTTCATCAATGAAGGGTAGCAGGAAATGATCCTTTTTTGTAGCCTTGTTAAGTTTCCTGTAATCATTGCGGGATTAGTTCATTTTGAGCATTTGCAACGACCGTCATTCCTCCCTTCTTTGGCACGACCTGGACTGGGCTAACCCACTCGCTGTATGGTACGGGATAGATAATCCCGGCATGCTAGAGTTTCAAGACCACTTTCTTTACAACCTCTCGTGTTGCATTATTAAGCCATCGTTGAGGTTCCCTGGAAGGAGTACTCTCGGGGTCAATAGGAATACGATGGGTGCAAAGCACGGGATTAATCCCCCTGAGGTCTTGAAGCGAGTAGCCATGAACAGAACGATGCTTTTCCAACATGGTGAGAAGACGTTGAGTCTCGTTTTCAGAGAGCTTGTCACTGATTATGACAGGAGCTTCTCTGTCATTGTGTAGGAAAGCATATCGTAGGCCTGGAGGTAGAGGTTTATGCTCAAGCGGAGGTCGAGGTGACGGTTCCATGATTGGCAGGTCGAGAGTCTCAACGGGATCTGCTTCTTCCTTGATAAAATCGGGGACCTCATCTTCCAGAAGGGCCTCGGGAGACTCGTGAGTGGGGAGCTGCACTAACCTCCTCCGCTGACTCAATTTATGGGAGGGAATCGGTCAAGGCGATCCTTGCTCGTGAGAATGGAACTGAAAATTCATTCCCTCCCAGTATTATTTTGAGGCTATCTAATCGGGGTGTGTTAATGAGAAGTTGCTCAATGGGCAGCCCGATTAGGATGTCGAAATCTTGAATTTCAAAGACGTGGAAATCCAAGATCGCCTCCCTGTCTTCAAAGCAGACAGGCACATCTTGTACAATCCCAAATCCTTCAATGATATTTCCGTTTGGATGTTTGAAGAATTTGTTAGTCGGGGTCATTGCCTTATCGCTTAAATAAGCGAATGCAAAAGACTAGGAAACGAGATTGGCCCGGACAGTTGGACTGTAGAGAATACCGACGTCGTTCCCTTCCAGATGGCAAGGAATGATTCGGGGAGCGGTATTTATCCGAATTACTTTGGATGAAAGTTCTGCCTCCCTTAGCCATTCATCGCTCATTATGGATGTTAACTCCCGTACAGTTTCTCGTAGGAACCCGAGTTCCATAGGATTAGGAGGTGGCAAAGGAACGGGTGGTTTCCTCTTTCTAAAATAGTTCAGGGTATTGCCGTAGTCTTCGTCAAAGCCGTCCCTGAACAGAATTGCGGCATAATCCGGAGTCTGAATTTCTTCATTCTCGACAGTCGGCTGCTTAGGAACCTTCTCATCAATCGAGCTAGCAGAAGTGGATGGTTCAGTGAGTGGCTCGATCGTTAGAGGTTCCTCTATCTTGGACATGGATGCCTCTGGCTAGGGTTCATTGGATTGCGCCATGAAGGAAGTATTTTCTAGAATGCGATCCAAAATTGTCCTTCCTTCTGACGGCGTTTTGTGCATGAACGATCCTCAAGCGGTTATGTCCAGATAGAATGCAGACTCCTTATCCAAACCCGTATGGAAATGTTGGAGTAGCACATACTCGGGTAAGGACAGGGTTGGTCCGGACTACACTAAATTAGTGAATTTGGACCAGGCTGCACCGATTGATTCATTTTTGATCTGCTTAAAACTGAGAATTTCTACTCGAATGGCAGTAATACGAGTAACTGGAAAGAAGGCAAGACAAAATCTGTCTCGCAACTTCTCCCAGCTACCGCCTACACATCCAACGGTAGAGGTGTACCATTGCTTTGCTCTCTCTTGAAGAGAGAACGGGAACAATTTCCACCGCACAGTTTCTTGTCTCATGCCACGAATCTTAAGGCATGAGCAAACTTGTTAAAAGTATCGCAGATGATGGTAGAGATTTTCTAGATCAAAGCCAAAAAAAGGTTTTTCCCTAACCATACTAATTAGTTCGGGACGAATTTCATAGCCAGTTGTATAAATGGGCTCTGATGAAGGAGGTGGTTCATAGAATTCGCCCCGAGGAGCAGACAGCTCAAAAAGCAGTTGCTCCATGGTCGAGAAGAGTTTGACAGGAATACTTCTCTAGGATAGCAGGGGTGAAGGTAAAAAAAAAGTAAAAAGGATGCGAGGATGAACAGGGTTCGGAAATGATCAGCAACCATTCCCCGGCAACGGTGCCAGAAATGCTTGTTGGTATTTCTTATGGTCACTGATAAAATCTGTAAGTGCACGGATATACCGATGTAGCACTTCCCCTACGGAGTATTCCAAGGGTATCGAATCCAAGGGAACGTGTGTGATCAGATCTTCCTCCGGTTCATCCAAGGACACCAAGCAAATGATAGGCTAGGATAGAGAGGATTTTCTAGTGAGAAACAATGTCTAGGGAAAGCTTAACTTTAATCCTAATGCAATACTTCAGGCACTGGCAACCCGCTGTTCCCAAATGTCGCTCTACTACGTACCCGGACAGGGAGGACTTAAGTGATCTCGAGGGCTGTCACCACCTCTACACCCACCTCAAACGTACTGTGAGATACGCAGCAATTACTGGATAACAACTACCTAAACACCATGTCTAAGCAATTAATATCTACCTTAGTGTTTATAACTCACCAAAGCAATCAATATATTCTAGTTGATTATAGTGAACAATAATCCCGTATGCTACTTAGGAACTAACCAAGAGATAATTCTCACAAGATAAATCCAAATTACTCAAGAAGAATATTATATTGACTTCAGAGTAATAAATAAAATAAAAGAAATAGGAGAATATTACCGACAACTCCGGACTTCTTCCGACTCCTTCTACTCTACTCTCTTCCTATTCTAGTATACAATATAGTACAATAGAGCCTCTTATAATTCATCTCAAGCTTGGGAGTGTGTGTTGAAGTGAGTGAGCTGATGTCCTTATATAGGGGTAGGTACGATTGGCGAAGGGGAAATGTCCGAAGTGCAATCCAACCGTCATTAGGGATGCATCTGGGACGTCCACGCCAAACCCCACATCCAACAGTGGAGGTGGTGGTTCGGCCGAACCTGGGCTGGGCCCTCCTGGCCTGGCCATCAGCTCATGTTCCCCCCGGTCCTCCTCTATTCATTCTTCGGTATTTTGGGCCGATTTACTGATGTTTTGATGAAGTTCACAACCCATCCTTGCAGGGGTACACATTTCTCCTCACTTTAGTCTGATTTTCCTCCCATCATCGAGGTTTATCATTTGCAAACAAATATATACCAACACATATGGAATATGTGAGATTATGTACCTATCACTATGTTGGATGTTTTATTATCTGAACTTTATGCAGATGTTGGCGGTATAGAATTGACATTTAACAGCCGCCAACAGTTTTCTAAGACCTTGTCATTAGCAGCTCGCTTTTTGCCTAAAGCATCAGTGGTTTTAGCTTGCGCAAAGACGAGATCTTTCAAGGAGGGTTGGTTACAGAAATTACTGTTATTGTTACCTCCTTGATAGAATAGGCGTGGCTGGTTCCACCACTGACCTCATTGTGGATGATACTCGTTGTTGTTGTTGCCCATGTACATCGCCTCTTCACGGGTTTCTAGGCAATCAATCCCAGAGTGGCCTGTGCTGCCACAGACTGTTGGTATTTCTTACGATCACGGATAGAATCCGCAAGCGCACGGATATACCGATGTAGCACTTCCCCTACGAAGTATTCCAAGGGTATCGAATCCAAGGGAACGTGTGTGTTTATCTCCTCGTCAGGTTCATCCGAGGACACAAAGCTAATATGGGCAGAGGGTAGAGAGGATTTCCTAATGAGAAACAGTGTCTAGGGAAAGCTTAACTTTAATCCTAACACAATACTTCAGGCACTGGCAACTCGCTGTTCCCAGATGTCGCTCTACTATGTACCTGGATAGGGGGCACTGAAGTGCTCTTGAGGGCTGTCACCACCTCTACACCCACCTCAAACGTACCGTGGGATACGCAGCAACCCTGGAGAGTAATTACCCAGACACCGCGTCCTTCAAACACTAAAGCAATCACTACAAATAAATGGACTATAGGGAACAATGATCCCGTATGCTAATTAGGAACTAACCAAGAAGTAATTCTCACTAAGAAAATCTTAATTACTCATAATGATATTTCTATTAAAGCAGAGTAATAAACAAGATACAAAAGTAAGAGGAGATTACCGACAACTCCGGGATTCCTCCGATTCCTTCTAGCTTACTCTCTCCCTATTCTAATATACAATAAAGTGCACTAGAGCCTCTTGTAATTCATCTCATGCTTTGGTGTGTGTGAATGAGGGAGAGGAGAGGGGTATTTATAGGTGGAGAGTTGCTTAGAGAGAGTGGAGATGCTCCAAGCATCATATGAGCATATTCCTTCTAGCTTCATCTCCTCTTGACAAGTGTCCTCTCTATGACAGTTTCCACCGGTAGAAACGGCCACAACCATCATTGGGATGAGGAGTACAACCGTCATACCGAATATGGGCTGGACTGGGCCAGCTAGGGGTTCGGCCGAACCCTGGTTGGCTCCCCTGGCCCACATCTTTCTTCAGGATGCTGACATGTGGGCTCCACTTCATGATGCTCCATGTTTTGGCTCCAAATGATTGCACATTTTATATGTTGTAGCTCAAAACCATGTGAGTCCATCAGCACGGAATATATTTCCATTCTTTATCCTCATCCTCTCCCAACGTTGGTGGTTGATCACCTGCATACAAATATACACCAACACTCGTGGAAATTGTTATAAATAAATCCTACCACTATGTTGGATGTTTCACATTTATGGTTTTCTGCAAGTATTGACGGTGTTATTTTGGCACTTAACAACCGTCAACAAAACTCTCCACACTTAGCTCATTACTCGTCCCGAGTAAAGGTTAAGGATTAATGTGGAATAAAATTTCCCAAGATACAATACAAGTACACAAATTATTCTAAGTCATACCTGTACCTATGAACCTTTGCCCTATCTAACTTACCATCTTGGGAAATTGATGAATGGAACGGTCATGATTCAAGTCCTTCTTTTTCCTCCTATCAATCTGTTAGGGTTTTCATTTATTTTCGCAAAGTAGCTTTACTCCTCAAATGACCTTCTCTCAGATCACTCATGTGGTTTGATTTGTGGATCCTCACCATGCATGTTTGCCGAATTGTCCCTATTCTACTAGGTTGTATAGGTGGAGCTCGGTAGGGATCAATCGGGGCATACCTGCATCACATATATAGCAAAGCCAAGATACCGGACCCAAGGAGATAGCAAGTCATACTCTCTGATCAAGAATGTGCATGTGTGTGATCTGTGTATGGGTATGGAGAATTGTGTGGATGGAAAAAGGAAAATAGAAGATAACAACTCCTTTGATATATCTCCTCCTCCAATTTTCTCTCTTTGGAAATTTGAGAGAGTGCATGGCTATCTTTTTTTCTTCCCTTTTTTTTCATCATGCCCCATACTTTGTATGAGCAGATTTTTTTATTCATTTTTTTCTCTTTTGTTTATCAATGCTCCATACTTGTATGAGCAAGACTTTTTTTCCTTCTTTTGCATAGCCATGCCTCTCTCTATCTCTGTTTTTTTTTCTTTGAAAGAATTTTGGAGAAAAAGGCATAAATGACATGGAGTATTTATTTTGTGGATAATGGGTAAAATAAATGATGGATGAGGGATGCTACCTTCCAGTGTAGAAGTTTAGCATAGTGTGTGTATATGGAGTGTACGTGATCTTGATCATGAAAGTATGAAAAGCATCTCACACGGGTCACAATAATTTGACAAAGCTCAATGTAATGCAAGCAGCCTAAACATATATCAGGATTTTGCAATGAGAATCATATATGGCCTTTGTAGGTAATAATATAGTCAGTGAGGAGTATTGCTCTAAAAGAATTTTTTAATTTTCGCAAAGACAAAATCCCAAGTATCATGACAGTTGGACAAGAATTTCTTTTGTCATAACCATATCACATATATCAATTACTTATATTAGCAAGGTTCCCTATAATGGATGTTTGTTCACAAGTGACAAGTGTTGGCAAAGAATAAAAAGTATACATGATTAATCATAGGAAAATTGTATTCAGTTTCTTTTTATTTGTTGAGAGTTAATGCTTTCAATTTTCATTTGGACTTAAACTAAATTGTATTCAAATTTTCTGCCAAAGTTTAACTCACAAACAAGGGAGGATAAGGAAGGAGACGCGCAAACCTGACCACACGGCGAACGATGACAGAACTGAGCCAGGCATGGGTCAAATGAACACTTGGTTCGACCAACCCAACCAAGACTTGGTTCTGACTGCTAAGTTTTGTGCGCGGCCGTGGGCGGGTGTTCAACATATTGTCATGTTGAGTCGATGCTGTTGCACGTCAGGAGTTCCGAAAAGACTCCCCCACACTTGTTTTGTACCTTGTCTTTATTCAACAAAATGATGGAAAGCAAAATGGGCTTCCACCGGGGTAAAATACCGGTGAGCCAAATTTTATTCAAGTAATTCTAGGCGCATGAAGTGCCTAAAATTACTTTTATTTTATTTCACTTTTATTTTGTTTTTATTTATATTTATATTTTATATTTTTTTATCATTTTTTATGGCAGCAATAGAGGTGATGGGTAACCTAGCAGGGTGGACATATGTGACGCAATGATACACAGGGTGTTTCGAATTCTTACTAGATAGGACTTACCAAGCTTTGATTCGGATGCAAGAATGCAACACAACTTTGCATTTGCTCTGCCTGGTTCCCTGAGCATCTGTCTTCTCATAGTCCAAGGAGCGTGGTATGAATGTTGAGATTATTATACACTTCCCCTTAGTTGTCTTTTTATTTCCTGCAGAAGGTCAGTGGACAACAAATACCGGAGGGACCACAAAAAGTTGAAAAGATTTTATCATAGCCTCAAGATTAGTTGTTCACATTCATGCTAAAAAGGAATTGGATTGAAAACTTAATGAGCATGGATCCCATAAATTTGCCATAATTTTATTTTTGTCATTATTTTTACTTTTTACTCGAGAGAAAAATGTTTTTTTTTCCGAGAGACATTTCTTTTATTCTTGAAAACAATTTTTATCAAACTTTTATTTAAGAAAAACTCATATAGGGCTGAGATAAAGTTACATAACATAGCAAAGGAGCATTTGACAATAGGTCACGGCAGCTAAGGCGGGAGTAGACCTTGCAAAGCAGGGCGAACCGGGCTTCCATGGCGCCATCGACGGTGACCTTGGGCTTCTTGTTCGGCGCGATCGCCCTGCGCCGCCATCGGAGAGCTTTCGCCGACTCAGACCCGGCCTCGAAGGGGATGGAGTGGTAAAACCACTTCGACATCCAGTGGCGAGCCAACTTGAACATGGCGGCGTTGACCGGCCAAAGATCAGAGTGCTCGGGGCGAACATTGAAGTTCACGCTCCCGAACGCTGTCTTCTTCGTCCCTGCGGGAGTGACCACCGTCTTCGAGTTTACGTTGCGTAAAAAATGGTGCCGTAAAAAATGGTTCGAACCCAGCGGTCCGGCACGCCCAGTCGAAGATGGCGATTCGGACGAGAGCCGATGGGCTTAGTTGAGGGAGCTCCACCTAAAAAAGGCGAAGGATCTCCGAAAACAACACGTTGCACGGAAACCGAAGGCCGTCTCGAAGAACACGGCGAAGACCACCGTCCGGCTATCGCCGGGCTTCGGCACAACAGCCTTTCCTGGGGGAGGCCTGCTTCTCCGCCAGCACGCCGGAGGTGACCAGCTTTGCCAACTCATCCTCGTCCACAAGCGAAGCCCCGAGATAGGCGGTGGTGTCGTCATCAATCCTGCCGGGATCAGGGCCCGTCACGGAAGCTGGGTTCGGCTTGCGAGGAGCCATGGTGAAAAGTGTGGGCCGTGACGAAAAGAGGAACAGTCGAAAGGTACTAGTGACTCAAGAGGACCGTGAAGTGAGAGGGCGGAAAAGAGAGAGCTCGCGGTGAAAATGACGGGGGTGCGGCGGTGAAAAGGGGGGGATATATAACCCACCCAAGCGTCAATTCGCCTTCCCACCCAATCGTAAGCCGCCATGTGTCACGAGGGTAGGCAAAATGGTAAATTCCCATTCATTGAGCTACACAGTGCTAAGCCCATGAAGGGAAGCCTGTCACTGTTTATTGCGGCCCACGGAAAAAAATAAGGACGGCTTCGCCGTTTGCAAAAGGCGAAAGCTAGGAAAATTTACTAACCGTAAAAATACATATGCACAAAGTGTACACATTTCCTGTAGGACTGTATTATAGGTTTCGGCAGGAGCGTCGGTCGAAAGGGGGCGCCTCATACCATACCACATGGTTTGCACGGTCTCGGCCGAAGCTCCTAACTCACCCTTGCCCGTGAGGGGCTTGTTGGCAGTATGTCATGAGACCCTTCGACCAGACCTGCCGAAACCGTGCAACCAGCGAGGACTATGAAGCAAAGATGGCGAAGGCCGAAGAGTCGTGCTGGTATCCGGCAAGACCAAATGCGTCTTGGGCGAAGGGTGTATGCCGAAGGATGGAGACTTCGCAATAACAAGCCCAACTTTGAGGAGGCTCAAGGGGCCATCCCGGCCGCTCAGGCCTGTTCGCCAATCGGCCCATTAGAGGCCCATGTATCCAAATTACACTGTATACCCAAGCAAACGTCCCTTTCATAAGGGCAACCATGTAAATTCCCCTGTAAAGCCTAAACCCTAAAGGGGTGAACCTGTAATAGGATTATAAATAGTCCTCTAGGGACATGTAAAGGGGGATCCCAAAGAAAAATCTTAAATTAATACATTTACTGTTTCCAACACTGTCGGTGACATGGGGCCGGGGGTATCGTGACTAGAGGCTTGGGTAGCCGCGGTCACCCTCGTGGCCTGACCCCCTCGGGGGGGTCGGGCTCGAAGGTGACGTGGCCACCCCTCCCTCTGTCTCCCCGAGGGGTCGGGCCGCTCCCGTTTCGGCCCCGAGGGCTGGGGTGCCCCGACCCCCTGTGGTTTTGGCGCCACGTGTGTGGGTTAGGTGAGCACAGCGGGCTCACCTAACCGCATTTATAGCAGGTTGGACGAGCGCGCCACGCCGCGTTTAATGCGGCGCAGCGCACGCTTATCCGGTCCGTGACCGGTCGCGGTGAGTGACCGGTCACAGACAGGTCAAGATCGCGGGTTAGGTGGCAACAGGCGGCCTGTCACACGCCTCGCCCCGTCCCGTCGGAATGATGAGAGCTTCCTGGCTCTCGTCCCTAGCCGGAGCCGGCATGCCAACTCCAGGAGTGGGTATGTCAGTCCCGGTCAGATTCATTCCAGGCTTCAGCGCAAGCATGGCAAGGAAGTCGCTGGCCATTAAATGAAGGTTGAAATGGGCGTCCCCGGGAAAAGCGGGCGAGCGGGGCAGGAGGCGTGTGCTCTGCTTGTCAGATGTCACTTCCGGCTGTAGACTAGCCCTCATTGTAAAAAGCATGTTTCCTTTCTTAGGCAGCGAGAGGCCCATGTGGTGACCCCTGACCAAATAAAAAAGGAGGCCCAGGCCTAAGGAGAGGGGAAGAGAAAAAGAAAAGAAGAAGAAGAAAAAAGGAGAAGAGGGAGGGCCTGAACTCTCCCTGGCTCTCCGGCTCTCGGTATTCCTTCACTCACAGATCCACCAAAACACAGGAGTAGGGTATTACGCTTCTCAGCGGCCCGAACCTGTCTACGTCGCCTGTGTCTTGTGCACTTTCTCGCTCGCTGACGTTCCTCAGATCGAGGGCGAAGAATCTCACTTAGCGCCCCCGGCCGAACCGGCAAAGGGGGGCCTGCGCGGTCTCCCGGTGAGGAGCCCCACGCTCCGTCAAACACTGTTGAGTAACCACGTCCTTCGACGTACGCAGTTATCGCTTCGACAACACTCCATTAAGGAAAGAAATAAAAAAGAAGAAATAAAAACAAAAATACGAGGATGACCTAGACTCGAATAAATTAGCAACAGTTCCCTAGCAACGACGCCAGAAATGCTTGTTGGAATTTCTTACAACCATAGATAAATCCGAAGCGCACGGAATACCACTGTAGCACTTTACATTCGGTGTCATGCCCTGAAGTTTCCCCGTTCTTCTTTCTTTAAAAGTTGGTTGAATAAATCGTCCGAAGAAATTGTTCTAATTAACCTAGAGTTGAATCCCTAATTAATAAATGCAATTAATAGTCAGAAATAGCGTGGTGGAATTTTTCTTGAGTTCCCCATGTCCTAATGTATTAACAAGATTTTTAGTGGAATTTTCACAGCCCTATAAATAATTTTAACCAATTAAAATTCATTAACCGCTGTCACAACCTGAATTTTCGTATTAGGATTTATAAATTATTTAATAAATTATTAATAGAATTTATATTAAATGTTCATTAATTTACAAGTGAAGTTAAATGTGGGAAATAAAATTTCCTAAATATAAAGCATGGCTGGATTTATTTTTTATTAAATTCTCCATGATTAATTATACTCTCTGGAATTTTCTCGAATTTTTCAGAGCTCAAGTATTAATTTTAATAATACAAAGAATATTTCAGTAATTATTTAATTAATAAATTAATCATTAAATGGTCTGGTTTCAATATTATTAAATACTTAGAGTGTCCAAGTATGTTCAAGATTTTTCTTTTAATTATTTGAGCATTGGAAGTATTTTTAACAATTGAAAGATCATCTCATTGGTTAATTTATTTGGAAAAGTAATAAGAATTTTCCCCTCAGCTTGGGCCGAATTCAGCTCATTCTCTCCCTTCCTCTCAGACGCAGAAAAGTCTGTTTTTCGTCCCTCTCGCTACAGTGCTCCTTCTTCTACCTCTGGACAGCGCCCGAGCTCTCCAGCCTGTGCACAGCTGCCGCCGATATCCTTCCAAATCCGACCTCCCCGTTGCTCCTCTTTCCAAATTAGTTGCGGGAATGGGATCCTCTCAATCTCCTCTTCCTTTTCCCCAAGAAATCACTAAAAGTTTCTATGGAAATCTTTTCCAATTTCGCGGTTCAATCTTTCCTTACTCCGGCGAGAACCCTAGACTTTCCCGACTTTTCCCGTCGATTTGGGCCCGGACCCGAGCTCCCGTGCCTATATAAAGGACCCACTAGTCGTCCTATACCTATCCTCTCAAGTCCCTTCTTCCGCCGCCGCCGGAATCGCTCTCCCCACGCTCTCCTTCTCTCTCCAAGCGCCGGCGCCGCTCCAGCCGCACCGTTCGTCGTCGTCTGTCGTCGCTTTCGGTCGCCGCTGCCGCCGTTGGATTCGCAAGAAGGAGAGGAAGACCGGCCTCCACTTCCCCGAAGACGAAGACCTCTGGAAGTACCTCGCCGACAAGAATCCAAGCTTCGCCGCCTCCGGCCGCCGCTGCAGCAGCCGTGCGCCGTCTCCTAGGCCGTCGCCCTCCTGCGCCGCCACCTCCATCGGCTCCGCAAGGTCGAGCTCTACCCCGTCTACCGGTTCCCCTCCGCCAAGTCTCGCTGGAAGTCGCTGTCACCGTGAAGGCCGAGTTTGCCGCCTCGGTTTGATCTCCGGCCGAGCCTCCTCGCTGTTGCGGTCGTCGCCGGTTCACCCCGAGGCCGTCGTCGGCATCGCAGCACCAAGCCGAAGGCCGTCCACCCCTCCGTTGTCGCCGAAGGTCGCCAAAAACACCGTCGCCACCATGGATAGTATCTCGCCGCCGTCCCGATCTCGTCGCCGGCCATCTTCTGTCACTGTTCGTCGCTGCGTAAGTGTTGGTAAGCATCGCCGTTGCCTCCTCTTCCTCCTGGTGCCCTTCGTTTGCATTAATGTGCCCCGTGGTTCGCCGGCAACCGCCGCTCCCATGACGTTCACCGGTGTAGATATTTTGTCCCTAGGGCCTTAATCCAATCTAATCTAATCCGTTGTTTGTCTAGCGTCAACGACCCTCCCTCTCCGATCGCTTTGGTTCGGTGAGACTTCTATCCGTGTCCCCTCGGGTTAGGTTTCAATCCCTCGGTCATGTCGCCGCCGCTGTTGCTCTAACCCTAGCGCAGCCGCTGCCGCGTCACTTGCCGGCTGCCCTGTGCACCGCCGCTGCCGCCAGCACCTTGTTGCCGCCGCGTCGCCGTTTAGCCGCTGTACGTCGTCGCTGCGCTAGCCGCCTAGCCATCGATGTGCCACTCCCTGCTACAGCCGTGCTGCTGCTGCTCGAGCGTGCCAAGTCGCTGCCGTCCCGCTACCGTAGTCACCGTTTGCCGTCGCTGCTGTGCCGTGTCGCAGTCGTGTGCCGCTTTAGCCGTAGCCCGGTAGCCCAGTTGTAAAGCCGTAGGTGCATCCCTAGGTTCCTACCGGCCTATCGTTTGTCGTACCGGGGCTTTACCGTGAATCGTTTCTAGCCCACCGGTTTAGCCATAGCCATTGTTGAGTCGTTCACTCGTTCGTTCGAATGAGGTGTTCCCCGTGCTTCATTCGTTCGTCCGTGTTGAGTCGTCCTTTAGGTTAGAGCCGTTCAGAGCCGCTGGTTCCGTTCGCCAGTTTCAGTTGATCTTTTGGGTGGTCCCGTGTCACGTAGAATTGACTCGTTGAGTCGATATCTCGTGAGGCTCGCTTGCCAGATCAATCTAAGCCATCCGATCTTGGTCGACTTGGTCAAGATTAATCTCAGCCATATAAATCCTTTCCTCTCTTTTCAATGGCATATTATTCATTTTACTATATGTCATCTACCAAATATAATCTAATATTTTCTGGAGGTTGTTTTAATCTTTTCCCTCAGTTATAAATCATTTGTAAATTGTTTAATTAATTTGGAATAGTCTTTTCTTTAATAGGTTTAATTGGAATTAAATCTTGTAAAATTCATAACTAATTCATATGAAATCGGAATGATGCCGTTTAAGTCTCTAAATTCATCTAAAATTATGATCTACATGTTTGTTTACTTTATATGTACTGTTTATTTGGTTTTTATTAGTCTTTTTCTTTGTTTTGCGTGTTAGCTTGTCGTTTCCGCCGTTGCAAAGGTTCGCGTGTGCATCGGAAGTATTCCAGAAGACTTATTAAAGACCGATTATTGCTAGGCAAGTCACACAGATCCCAAACACAATTCCTTTGAGCATGTTGATCCTATATTTAAAGTCTCTATTTATTTCAACTGTGCATTTATTTTCGAATGTCACCGGGTGGTGTGAACTTATTCCTTTGTTATGGTCAATTTGCATTGATTACCCTATTTCTTGATTACCTTGGGTTATTATAATTTGACTAGTTGAGCTTTATATATTGGTTCAGCTAGATGTTAGACATAATTGCTTAGCCATTCTTAGAAACATTAGTACACGATTGGGATAACTAATGTTTTACTATTACTTAATGATGGATATTTAATGATTAGCTCACGATGGTCAATCGTGATTGGTTAATTAATTAATATGCTAACTAAAACTTGATAATGGTGGGTTGTGAGCACATGGTTTTGATGGTCATGCACATGACAATTAAGGACCGGTTCACAAGTTTCAGTTGTGAAACATTAACCGTGCCAACCACAAGCCAGCATGGGCAACGGCTTTATCTTTTGTATAGCATGGTTCATTGCGGAGCACCAGACTGAGAAGTGGCGGAGATAAGCCCACGGGGGTCGCTGGGGAGTCCATGCCTTGTTTATAAGGGGGTGATTATGATCCAGGAACGGTGCAATGCTTTGAGTTGTGTTGTGCGAAGGGTACTGTCACGATTTCCCCCTTTGCAGTGACGTGGTGGTACTTCAGGGCATGGTAACATGTGTGGAATCGTGTCTTGTGGGTACAGTGGTACACCTCTGGCCAGAGTAAAACTATTCGAATAGCCGTGCCCACGGTTATGGGCGGGTCTAACAATGTCTTTCATGATAGTCTCACACTTCTCACCATAATAGATGATGCTATAACTGGTAAAATTTGATTAGCTCCTGGTTTGGAATGGTATATTCCTGGTTTGGAGATAGATCTGTACAGCCGGGTATGGTTGTTTAGGTTTGGTTGGGCCTGTGCAGCATGGGTGTGATGTTCAGTGTTGATTAAAATTGATGATTAATTGCTCTACTATTTTACTTCTCTTAAATGTTTGCTAAATGCTGCTTTTGCAAATGAGCCTATTGTTAACAACCAAATTTGGTAATATCAACATCGGAGATGAAGATGAAATCGAAGCGGACTCGAAGATAAGGTTTTTTTCGGAAACAGAGTAAGAATCGGCTGGAGTCCGGATCGGCTACGACTGGGATTGGCTAAGTCTGAGTCAGTCTGGTTAAGTGATACAGCCGATTCCGATAATACGACCCATGTGCGACATTGGGTTCGAGTTGATGTGTTTCAAGATGATTGCCACGCATAGATAGAGTCCTGGGAAGGCAATTGTATCTATTAATTAGGATATTTTATGTAAATTCCTTAGAGATAAATGTGGGCAAAAGTCTGCCGCAAAGACTTGTGGTATCTTAGAGTTTGTTAGAGATAAGAGTCGTGTCCAATATGGACATATCTTGTATTTCTCGGGTATAAATAGACCCCGAGCCCTATGTAATGATGAACACACACGTTCAATACAATTTCGGCGCATCGCCACTCTTTTTGCTTTCGTTTTATTTCAACGAGTTATTGCTTTCGGGTTGAGCTGCATCGGTTTTGATGTTCAACAAGAGGTAAAACTTGTTATGGCGGCTTGTGTTCTCGAGATTAGTGCTTCCATCTTTATGATACTCTAATCTTGTTTATGTAGTCCGTCAAGTTATCATATATCTTACATAATCCTTGACAATATCGTCATTTAACCTACAATCGGCTAACATCTGCTACCAGAAGGCAGCCGATTAGGTTAAATAACGACATTGGCTTAGATTATATGAGATATCCACCACTCTATGAAACATCCAGCGGCTTGATCGTCTAGATATTGTTCTTCTTTTCATACTTAATGCTGTATCAGTTGAGTTTGATCTATTAAGTCGTGCTTAAAATTTCAATCTCTAGCCTGCCTACTGGTTGCCGATTAGGGTAGTATCGGAGTTTCAGCCGATCTTATCTGATCCAATTGCTTTTGTTCTACATGCTCAATTAACATGTTGGATCTGCCCTTCATGTTAAGATCTTGTTGCATTTAAGTATATTAGATTTCTGTTTAGTATATTCTCTTTGCTTTAATATCTTAATATAAAGTAGTATCGGAGTATTAGCCGATACACGCTAGATCTATCTGATCGGCTATGCTATGAATATATATATAATCTCATTATTAATATATATTTCGATGTAAGTGATTTATACTGTCTCGGCAAGGTGACCGATCTATCCCAATTACTTGATTCAAGTATACATCGATATAAGGATTATGTATCATTGATATTTACAGCCGATCGAGTAGATTTAGTTCTGATTTGTTTTCTTAACAATTGCCGATCGATTTACATATAACATCGGCTCAAAGATAAATGATATGTCATCGGCATTTAGCCGATCGGCTATCATTTATGGATTTAATTACGGTTTCTTTGTCTTTGTTTCTTGTTGATTGCAGGATCAAATCAACTGGCACGCTCATACATCCAAAGGCGAGTTTTGGACCTGCACTGGAGCTAAGCAGATCTCCCAGGCCTCGTGTTTTCTATCAACACCTATATTATGCCATTCTTTGGTATCCTTGTGCACTTGCATATTTGTTGTGTGCCTTGCTGAGTATGTCATATGCTCACCTTGCAATAATCAATCAAATCTCAGTTGAAGACAAGTCGCAAAGGAGAAGACGTTTGGCTTATACCCCAGTTGAGCTGCCTGTGAGAGTGGAGCCGGAGCTTCGCTAGACCGTAATTCCGCAGCAGTTTTCTTTTCTTTTGTAAGTATGTAACGTTATTATTATGATGAATCTGTATATTAAATTGTCAGTTTGTGTACCTCGGCTGATTCCTGGACGAGGATTTCATGCACAAATTAGTTCGGAAATTACTAGGGTATTTCCGGGCGTGACAACCGCAATATTTAATCCCAGGAGAATCCTTTCCCTTTTTCCCTTTTCTTTTCCTCCCTATTTCCTTTGTTGGGCCGTCGGCCCAACCTTCCTTCCTCCCGCGTCCTCTCTCCCTCCTTGACTAGTCCGGCCCATCACCCCACTCTCCTCTCTGGGACGCTGACAGGTGGGGCCCACCTGTCAGGTCGTCCCCTACCTCCAGTCGCCCACGCCCCGGCGCCAACCGCCACCGAAACCACCGCTCCTCATGCCGCCCACCTTCCCCGCCTCTCGCTCCCGCACCTTGCGCCCACGCCACCCACCTCCTCCACCTTCCCCGCATCTCCCCCGCGCGCGTGCCCGCAAGTGGTGGGGGACTTGAAATCCCCCAACACCCTCTCTCTCCCCACCTCCCCCACGTCGTCGCCGGCGCCAACCACGACCTCCCGGCCATGTTCTCCCCTCCCTCGCCTATAAAATCCCTCCCCGGAGTCCCCTCTTCCTTTTTCCGCGCTCGCCGCTCTCTCCCGTGCCTCCTATCGCGCCCGCGCCACTCGCCGCTAGCGCCGCCGCCTACCACCGCCTCCGGCCGTGCGCCGTCGCCGCTAGAGCCGCCGCCGCGCCAAGCCGCCGCCGCCGCTAGCTTCACCGCCGTGTGGGTCATCTCGGCCACCACCTCGCGTCGCCGGAACCCCATCGGAACCCCATCTCCCTCGCGAGCCGGTGAGCTATCCATTCCCCTCCATCTCCGGCCGGCGTTTAAAGCCGCCGTGGTCATCGTCTCCTCTCCTAACTCCTCTCCTCCCCTCCTCTAGGTGTCGCCGCCGCTCGTCCGCCCCTCCTCTCACCGGGTGGTCGTCGCCGCCTTCGTCTTCCACTCCGGCCGCCGTGTCGCCGGTGAGGCCTCTCCCCCCCCCCTTTCCTCCCCATCCCGCGAGCGCCGAGCCACGCTGCTACTCCGGCCATGCGCCGCTGCCTTTCGGCCGTCACCGCCGTCGGTGGCCGTGCCTCGCCACCGCCTCGCCTTGGTCGGCCGGTCGGCCTTGAGGCCAAGCCGAGCCCGGCCGGCGCCTCCACTCCCTCCACTTTGAGCCACCGCCCGTGGGGCCCACATGCCGGTGCCCTTTCCTCTCTCTTGAGTCGCTGACGTGCGGGGCCCACCTGTCGGCGCCCCCCTTGCTGACGTCAGCCCTGGGGATTTATTGCGCCATAATTAATTAAGGCCTTTTCTTTATTAGTAAAAACACAGATTATCTTCTAAAATTCATAAGTAATTCATCCGAGCTCCGTTTAAGTCCATTCAAGTCTCAATAAATTCATAAAAATCCCTAGAATCTATTAAAAATGGTTTTGTTCTCTGTTACAGTAGTCTTATAGCGTGTTTTTCTTTTGTGCTTTGTTTGTCGCGTAGATTTCGGCCGCTTCGTCGATCCGCGGTTTCTCGAAGACGTTGCTGTGGTCTCATCAGTGCGAGAGCAAGGCAAGTCATGTATTACATTTGATCGTATTGTACCCAATTTACAAATATCCCGCATTTCTATTAAATGTTGCATTCTTTTACAATATCATATGGGATGGGTCCTATTATTCAGCCATATATTGTTTACCTTATGCCATTGATAACTTGGGTTTCAAAATGATTAGATGTTGGTTTAGGAAATGCTTAGCCATGCTTAGTTCAACTAGTACACAAAGGGGGATCACATTATTACATAGACTTTGACTATTAGCATAGCTTTGGATTGGTTCCACCGCAATGGTGTTAGTTAATTAAAATACACTGAATGGTGGGCTGTGGGTGCATGGTTTCGCTGGTCGCACCCATGGCAGTTAAGGACCAGTTCACGGGAAACCCTGGGAGACTTACCGTGCTGACCACAAGAGGGAGTGGGTAACTGCTTGATCTGAAGTATAGCTCGACACTTTCCTAGGCACCGGTGGCGATGGTGGGCGTGATGGAGTTGGGTCGGCCGGGGTGTCCGGTTGTCTAGCTGCCGGATTCACCGCGGCGCAAGAGGGGACCGCCCACTGCCTTTTGAGGGGTGGGGGTGAAACCTTAGCGTGGTGTGAATGGTTAGGGGAGGGTTATGCGGAGGGTCTTGTCACGATTTCCCCCTTTGCAGTATCATGGTGATACTTCGGGGCATGGCGACATGTGTGGAATCATATCTTGTGGGTACAGTTGTACACCTCTGGCCAGAGTAAAACTATTCGAATAGTCGTGCTCGCGGTTATGGGCGATCAACCAGATTCACTGTGATTAGTCTCACCCCTAGTTTAGTTTAATGCACATTCAGCTTAGAAATTCTGGTTCATGAATTTCTAGGCGTGACATTCGGGTAACCCCAAACGGATATCGAACTCAGGGAACGTGTATAATCTATCTAAGGCTAAGACTATCCAAGAACAACAACTGAAGGTAGGCTAGGCAGGCTAGAGAGGACTTTCTATGTTTTTAATTATCTAAGCTGAGTAAAACATAATTTCCTGTATGATGCTCCGGACACCGACCCCTGCTGGTCTGCCAACGTGGTTCCGGCTATAGCTCTATGATTTATCCGAATGCGGAGGATTACTGGGACGGGATTCAGGGCTGTCACCACCTGCCGTCTACCTCTGACAAATCTGTGGGATACACAATAAACAATTACTACTCTAATACTTGCGTAGGAACTTCCTTCTCTATCCGGAGTCCTAGTACTAGAGCACTTAGTACGAATACTAAATAATGAACCCACAAAGATGGAAATATATCTCACTTAGACTAAATAATTAAATAATAAAAAAGAAAGGATCCCAAATGCTTACTTTATAGAAGAAGTTTCTGCGAACCCGGAGTAAAGTGTACCGACAACTCCGGTACTCCTCCAGAATTCCTACTATGAAGCTACACTCATCGTGGTAGAAGTCGGATGAGCACCAAACTTCCGGGCATTCCTCCAGAGCTTCCCCTCACTCTCTACCTATTTCTAATGTACAAAAGATACAACAGAGCCTCTTGTAATTCAGCTCAAAGTTGTGTGTTGGAAATAAGAGTTAGCTCCTCCTTTTATAGGCAGGTATGACGGTTAGAGCCTATGCCAAATGTCCAAAATGCCCCGGAACCGCCATTAGGATGTAATCAGGGCCATCGATGTAAAATCAGGCGATCAACGGCCTCCAAATGGGTTTGGCTAAACTGGTGGTTCAACCGAACCCGGGATGGCTCCGTTCGGCTCATTTTTCCTCGTGGACACTAATTTTGAGGCCCTTAGCCCATTGGCATGGTGGATTGGGCCATTTGGAGGTGTTTAATTGGGTTTTTGGGTCCAAAACTCCATAAGTTTGTATATGTGTTTGATTATCCTCCTTCATGTATATTTCCTCTCAACTTTGTTAGTTTGTCACCTGCATCCAAATATATACCAACACTAATAGAAATGATTAGTAATAAACCCTACCACTAAGTTGAATACCATATTTTATTCCATTATATGCAGGTATTGATAGTCATATATTATGATTTAAGGACCGCCAATAGATACGAGCGGCACGAGTGCTTCTAAGGCAATCATCTTCCAGGACAAATCAGAGATTTGTGCAGCCTTGAGGTGAGGTTTTTGGCGATTTCGAGCTGGGCTTTTGTGGAGGCCATGGGATCGGAACCAGAAGAATCTGGTACCAAGATGTCACGGGCTAGAGAGTTGGAATGAGGATTGCGATGCAGTTGATATTTGAACAAAGTGGATGGGCGTGGCCCTGGACCTCGTCGGCGCAACGTAATTTGCGACATATGTTGGAATTGGACATACAACTCCTCGTCATTCAAAATTCCCAAAATGTTTTAGATTGCGCTCGGGGTGCATGGTTTTCATAGTAGCACCTCGGCCATCATAAGGATCGGTCTTCGGGCTTCTGTTTCAAAGCACTACCGTACTTCCACATGTCTAATGGGTAAGGCTTAGTTTGGGGCTCAACCTGGACATGAACAAAAGGACACGGATACAGATGTCGTGGTAGTCGAGATATCGTGGCACAGGACGGGCATCCGGGTGGTCACTCCTGAGGGATGTCCTGATGCCATGGGGCTCAACTATAACCTACCTGTCCGGGGAGCCCTGTCCGTAGGCGGGTGTTCAGTCGGTACTCTTGTTCATGGCTAGGATGAGTTAGGAACTATGTCACCTCCTCCGTCCGTATACCATGGTGGTATGGTGCATGCGGCGACACGTGAGGAAGACGTGTCTTATGGGTAAAGATGTACACCTCTGATCAGAGTATAATCTAATCGGATAGCTGCACCCTCAATTATGGATAAGCCGAGCAATGTACCCAAGTTAGTGGTTTAATTCTTAAAACTTGCTAAGCAACTAAAATTTGGAATGGATGGCTTGGGTTGGCTTGGGACGAGCCGAGGCCCAGCTTAAGGCTACCTGTCCGGTCCAACTCATCGTGGGCCTTAGGCCAAGATAGGTTTGTGTGGGTTCACTGCCTTGTTTAATAATACTGTGAAGACTTAGGTTCGAGTTTACAAAGTAGTTTTGAGCAACTATTAGTGGTTATTAAATGCCAATTCTATATCGCCAACATATGCATAAAGTCCAGATAATAAAACATCCAACATAGTGATAGGTGTTAAGTCTCACATATTCCACAAGTGTTGGTGTATATTTGTATGTATATGATAAACCCCGAAGGTGGGAGGAAAAGCAACTAAAAGTGAAGGAGGATGCATATCCATACAAGGAGGAGCTTTGAACTTCATCAAAACATTGAAGAATTAGCCCAAAATTCCGAGAATCGGATAAGGCAAGCCCAGAAAGAGAAATGGGCCGAAGGACAGGCCAAGGGAGCCCAGCCAGGGTTCGGCCGTACCCCTGGTTCGGCCGAACCACAATTACAGTCGTCCAAGCTGGGGTTTGGCGTGGACGTCCCGGATGCATCCCTGATGACGGTTGGAGGGCACTTTGGACATTTCCTATTCGCTAACCGTCATTAACTGTCCTATTTAAGGACCTCCCTCACTTCACACACACTTCCAAGCTTGAGCTGAATTATAAGAGGCTCTATTGTACTATATTTTATACTAGAATATGAAGAGAGTAGAGTAGAAGAAGTCGGAAGAATTCCGAAGTTGTCGGTAATCTTCTCCTATTTCTTTTATTTTGTTTATTACTCTGATTTCAACTGAACTATCTTCCTGAGTAATTTAGATTTATCTTGTGAGAATTATCTCTTGGTTAGTTCCTAATAGCAAACGGGATTATTGTTCACTATAATCAAGTAAAATATAGTGATTGCTTTGGTGAGTTATAAACACTAAAGTAGATATTAATTGCTTAAACGTTGTGTTTAGGTAATTGTTATCCAATAATTGATGCGTATCCCACAGTACATTTGAGGTAGGTGTAGAGGTGGTGACAGCCCTCTAGATCACTTAAGTCCTCCCTGTCCGAGTACGTAGTAGAGCGAAATCTGGGAACAGCGGGTTGCCAGTTCCTGAAGTATCGCGTTAGGATTAAACTTAAGTTTTCCCTAAACACTGTTTCTCAGTAGTTAATCCTCTCTATCTTAGCCTATCCTTTGCTTGGTGTCCTTAGATGAACTGGAGGAAGATTTGACCACACACATTTGTTAACACCATAATTTGGTAAGCCCGATGTCATCATCGGCCTAGAGTCAGTATCGGCTTCAGAGTCTTGGAATTGGCCGATGGGAGTCGTCAAATCGCCAGCAGTTGTGTTCTTGACGGAGTCGGATCAATTAAAGAAATTTATCCAGAAGAGTCCGAGCTCAAGGAGGAATAGTTTGTTAGTTTCCTTTTGTCTTTAGGAAAGTGTGTTTAGTGTCCGATAAGGACTTCGTGTTTTCCTGTTATCTTTAGGAAAGTTTCTTTCTTGTCCTACAAAGACTAGTATCTACCCATGTGTATAAATATGTACACCCGGGGTCATTATAATCTATCAATCTCTCGATCAATACAACTACTCTCCGCGTATCGCCACCTTCTTTACTGAGGTTTTTACTTCCATCCGGCGGAACTTGGCACCTGACGCGGGGCTGCATCGGCTTTCCATCTCTGGCGAAGGGGTAAGTCCTACGTTCCGCTGGCCCTGGTGAATCTACCGACTACATTGGTGTTGTTCAAGACTGCATCGCTTCGATCTCTTGGATCGCTCTGGTTTGGTTGATATATTTGCCTACCTGATATCTCAATTCTATCCCTAATTGCATTCTGTTTAGAGACACATCGGTTTAGTTGGGACTGTCTCGGTTAGGTCTGATCTTTTGTCTTAGCCGATATATCTCTACAATCACAATACTCTACAATCACATTAGACAGATCTATCGGCTTATCGAGTATGAGATTATCATATACAATCTCGTGCTGCATCGGTTAGTTTCGACCTACTAGATTGTTGTTGATAATATAAATCTTACTAAGTCGATAGGTTCATGCTAATGTTTTATTGGTGTGCTAGCCGATAAGTTATCTGGACGTGGCATCGGCTTATAAGGATTGCATATACATATAAGTTGGATTTAGCGGATGACAACAAAGGTTTCATTGATTTATCTAACCTTGTGGATTTTATGACATCGGACCTCCAGTCGATGTATGGTTTAACCATCGGAACAGTACTTGTTCTATCATATCATATTGTTAGCCGATTGGTTTGTAAAGGATTATATTGTTGTTATATTGCGTCATCATCAGCCGACTGCCTTTATATCATTATCTTCATTGGACATATTGTCGATAGCTCAAAACCCTATCGGCATCGACTAATATCGGCTATCGGCTGGAACTGCTCCATCGGCTTGTCAGCCGATCGGCTCATTGATATACTATTTGCATATTTTGTCAGTTGCAGGATCAAACTGACGGGCACACCCACATATCGTCAACCTTTGGACCTACACTGGAGCTAAGCAGATCTCCCAAGCCAGTGTGTGTTTTTCGAGTCAATTTTTGGCACGCCCGGTGGGACACAAGTTTTGCACCCAACATGTCTGAAGAGGAAGTCAATACCAAGAAGTAGCAATCTCGCAAGCCGATGGTTGAAACACTTCAAGATACAGTTGATGAAGCAATTCATCGCGCATTGTTTAATCAATCTGGAGTTTTGGCGGATACATTACAAAGTTTGATCAAGGTAACAGTTGATGAGTTAATTATTCAAAAAAGTCAGCTCGGGGGGTAGATTGAAGAACAACATCAGCATCGGCTCGGGGGGCAAGCACATCGGTGTCAGCATGATGAGGCATATCAACAATATCGGCCAGAAGGAATTCAAAGATATCATTATAGGGAAGATTTGGCCAATAGAATTGCAAAGGTAATAGAGGAGCAGTTTGGAATCAATCCTAAGGAACATACTTCTGTGTATCGGCTGCCATATGCCGAGTGGTTTGATAGGGTTCCATTGCCACACCGATAGTTCCAAATTACTCCAAATTTTCAGGGCAAGATGATATATCTACAGGAACAAATCAGCCAATTCTTAGTGCAATGTGGGGAAGCAACGGCTGAGGAAGCTCTGAGAGTTAGATTTTTTCCACTGTGTTTGACTGGATCAGCCTTCACATGGTTTTCATCACTACCATCGAATTCTATTGGAGGATGGGCCAATCTTGAGAAGCAATTTCATGACTATTTCTTTGCTGGCATCGATGAGATGAAGCTTTTAGATTTGATATCAGTTCAGCAGCAAGAAGGAGAATCGGCTATGGAATATATTCAAAGATTTCGGAATATCTGCAGCCGATGTTATAGTTTGAGCCTGAGCGATGAGCAGCTAGCAGATCTCGCATTTCAAGGATTGTCAGCACATATCAGAGAGAGATTCTTTTGCTACGAGTTTGATAGCCCGGCTCATCTAATGCAGACAGTATCGGCTCATGAAAGTCGACTGCACGAAGCAAAGGAAGATCAGTTTTGGAGTCACCAAGACAAGAAATGAGATAAGATTGAAGCATGAGCTTTCATACTCCAAAATTTGGGGCATGTGTTAACGCCAAAATTTGGTAAGCCCAAAGTCATCATCGGCCTAAAGTTAGTATCGGCTTCAGAGTCTTAGAATCGGCCGATGGGAGTCATCAAATCGGCAGCAGTTGTGTTCTTGATGGAGTCGGATCAATTGAAGGAAATTTATCCAGAAGAGTCCGAGTTCAAGGAGGATGCGGCATGGCAAGTGTATCTATTAATTAGGAATAGTTCGTTAGTTTCCTTTTATCTTTATGAAAGTGTGTTTAGTGTTCGATAAGGACTTTGTGTTTTCCTTTTATCTTTAGGAAATTTTCTTTATTGTCCTACAAGGACTAGTATCTACCCATGGGTATAAATATGTACACCCGGGGTCATTGTAATCTATCAATCTCTCAATCAATACAACTACTCTCGGCGCATCACCACCCTCTTTACTAAGGTTTTTACTTGTCATCTGACGTTACTTGGCACCTGACGTGGGGTTGCATCAGCTTTCCATCTCCGGCGAAGGGGTAAGTCCTACGTTCCGCTGGCCCTGGTGAATCTGTTGACTACATTGGTGTTGTTCAAGGGTGCATCGCTTCGATCTCTTGGATCGCTCTGGTTTGGTTGATATATTTGCCTACCTGATACCTCAATTCTATCCCTAATTGCATTGTGTTTAGAGACGCATCGGTTTAGTTGGGACTGGCTCGGTTAGGTCTGATCTTCTGTCTTAGCCGATATATCTCTACAATCACAATGATGTTCTAAGGCCCTCTTTGTTTAGGCTTAGGCTTATTGGCCTAGACTTTTAAGTCAGTTTATTGGCTTATATGATTTATAAGTCAGTGGATTTAATGTCCTAAGTTTAGTGGTGGAGTCATACATCTATCTCATATAAGCCAAAAAAGCTTCTCCAACCTAGCTTTTGGCTTAATAGTGTTAGAGTGGCTTATGGCTTCAAAAAAGCCAAATAAAAAAGCTGCTTGTTTGTTTTGGCTTAGACTTTTCGACTTATAAGTTGGCTTATAAGCCTAAACAAAGAGGGCCTAAATAGATTTGCTATATCCATCATATTAGATAGATCTATCGGCTTACCGAGTATTAGATTATCATATACAATCTCGTGCTGCATTGGTAGGTTCGACCTACTAGATTGTTGTTGATAATATAAATCTTGCTAAGTCGATAGGTTCATGCTAATGTTTTATCGGGGTGCTAGCCGATAAGTTATCTGGATGTTGCATCGGCTTATAAGGATTGCATATACATATAAGTTGTATTTAGCCGTTGACAACAAAGGTTTCATTGATTTATCTAATCTTGTGGATTTTATGACATCGGACCTCCAGCCAATGCATGCTTTAACCATCGGATCAGTACTTGTTCTATCATATCATCTTGTTAGCCGATTAGTTTCTACTGGATTATATTGTTGTTATATTGCATCATCATCAGCCGACTGCCTTTATATCATTATCTACATTTGACATATTGCCAATAGCTCAAAACCCTATCGGCATCGGCTAATATCGGCTATCGACTGAAACTACTCCATCGGCTTGTCAGCCGATCGGCTCATTAATCTACTATTTGCATATCTACCCTATAGTTAAACAAATGATTTTATTCATTTACTCATTCATCATATCACATATCTAACGGTGTAAAATCATCCGATGTGTTAGATCGGACGTCCCACATGGGCGCGTGTCGGTCCTCATCCTCTCCCGCACCCCCCCCCCCCTCTCTCTCTCTCTCTATTTGCCGCAATCGACGCGCCTCCTCCGCATCGGCGCGACCGCGCATCCTCTCCCGCATCTCCCTCTCTTCCGCATTCGCCGTGCCTCCTCCGCATCCCTCCCCTCCGCGTCAGGATCGAGCGCCGCCTCGCGCAGGGGTTCACCGGCCTGCTGCAGGCGCAGCCGCCGCAGTTCCCGTGGCCGGCGGCGTCGCACAAGCGGATTCCCTTCGAGATCGACCTCCCCGTGGTCCCCTTCGGCGCCTCCCGGGGTGCCCGGGCCGGGAAGGAGTTCTTCCTCGCCGCGGCCGTCGCCTCCATCATCGACATCGGCAGGAGGCCACCGGCGCCAGGGAGGTGATTCTGCCACTCCGCGCCTCACCGGTCTCCACTCTCCATCTCGCCGCCGCCACCACGTCCGCCCTCTGCCGCAGATAGAGGTACACATCCCCTCACCCATCCCTAATATGTCAGCTCTCTTCCAAATAAGTCCCCCCGCCGGCTATATTTCAATTTTATTATGCTGCAAGTAATCCGCGTCGTCACATTCAATACTATGGTGATCATATAATTTGGAGTACATGTTTAGAAAAAAAAACTAATGCACTAAACACAATGATGATTTGAATGAATCAATTATTGCTGACGATCGCATCTGAATCAATGGTAGTTTACCCTTGAATGATTTGTCTCTGTTCTTCTATGTTTGGTGGTGGTGGTATTATATACATGTTTAGACAAAAAAACTAATGCAGTATAATTTGCATATGTTCTTCTGTTCGGTTACCGGAACTATCATAATACATTTATTCGTCACCATTTTCTGATGCTTGTTATATAAATATGAGCATCTCTTTCAGTGATATCCTCTAAATATGTTTCCTGTGACATCCTCTAAATTCACAATGGAAACGTGTTACTGATTCGAAGTCTCAATGCAGTGACATGTTTATTTGGACACATGTATAATTGGAGTACATGCATTTGTGATAAGTTTCCTTGGTAAATGCAATGTGTTCTTCATCATTGTCAATTATTCTAGGAGGCCTTGATATGTCAGTTACCGGATTCATGGCCATTGTTCCACACCCTAGGAATTATTTGAAGGGCAATATTTTTATGAAGCTTAAAGATTGAATTTGAATCCATCTGCCCTGGCTTGAAGGTGAACATGATTTTATTTTTAAGATTGCATTTTAGTTACTCTTAACATACTCCAGTTACTCAATCATATACATATCTGTTTCACACATGATCTATTTATGCACTTTTGTCGCGTTTAGTCTAAAACGATGCTGTCAAATTTTAAAAGGGCATTGCTTTACTAAATTGTGGTGTATGTAGTATTAGCATGTCAAATTACATTTATGCGTTTCTTGCTTCCCGACCATATGTCAAATAACTGAAAGTGTTAGTACTTGAGTTAACCCTTTTTTCATACTTATGCCATATAGCACCCTAATTTTGTTCATGCGATCAGAGGATAAAATATTAAGAGGATTCTTTAGTATGGCTCATTTTATTGTTTCTAAGTTTAGGGTTATTCAGACAGATAACACTTTAGCTTTCTATATAATATTGGTTTTACAACTTTGTCTCTCGAAGGTTTTTTTTTTTTGGAACGTATTGATGGTTTTCCTCATAATATGCTCTTGAAATCCATCTTGTCCCTGTTCAATGCAGTACAATCCAAATATTATGGTATATCAACAGCAGCTTCAGTCTGGGACAGAGCAATACAAGGTCCTCCCTGTAAGTTTAGTATGAACAGTGCAATCAAATTTATAAGTCTTCCCTATCAAAATTTCAGTATAGCCCCATTTGTGCTGGTCTGATTAATTATCTTTGAAATGATATTCTGCTTTGAGATTAAATTACATGTAACTAACTTGCTTTGATACCTTCACAAGTCGTGAAATGGTTTAGCTGTACTTCCATGTTTGGGTTACTTGTGTAATATTTGGTAGGCTATAAACCCATTTGTTGTGCCTTTTTTTTTATTATATTGCTCAATAAAGATAGTCAATCAATGTGTTGTAAATAATAAGGGAATTGGCTTGTATCATTTGTTTCTTCTATGCTCAAGATCCTGAACTGTTGTGCATGTATCATTTGTTGCCACTGAGTCATTATTTGGATTCATCAGAGAACATCCATCATTTTGATTACCAGACTATGGACTGATTTATGCCATGCTTGCTAATTGATAGAGGGACATTTGCTACTTCTGCATATAGGACAGATAATTAAACTTTTTGTGCGCTGAAATGCTCTTTGTACGGTGAGTATATGACACGCTAAAGATGACTGAAATTAAACTTAGGATACTTCTGTTTGCAACTATAAGACATGAGTTCTTTTGCTATATTTCTGGATAGGTGGAGTAGGTTTTATTTTTAAGAGTTTGGTCTGTGGATTTTCGTCTGCCGATGAGTCTCCAATGTTTGATACAGTGTAGCCCATGAGCAGCTGCTGTTTTCTGATTTTTTTTTTCAAGGTAATGTAGCTGCTTTGTGTATATGTGTTTGTCCAATAGTGCCTGCCATTCCCTTTGGATGGTTTGCATTGCAGATGAATTACGATTGCCATCTCATGTTGCTATGGCACTATGCTAAGTGAATCTTGTTCACTTCCTTTATTCAAGCACAAGGAATTTATGTATGTTCATTATGAAATCTGTAAGTTAGATAATGAACATACATAAATTCACTAGCTGTTGTGTTATCACATTGATTGTAACATCAAAACAATCAACTACTAGAAAATACTAAAGTTTCTAAATGGTTATCAGAACACACTGGAATTTTTTTATGGGCTTACTGTTCCACACTGCATTCCTTCACAATTGAAGTTTGCCATCTCTTATGGCACTCTTTTAGCTTGATAATCTGAAAAAATAGATGACTAAATCTATAGTTTCCTTTTATCCAGGAGGAGATTTGGCTTTTCAGTATGCTTCAGTAAGGATTTAGCAGATGGCAATCTTTGCTGGTATGTAGAGTATTTCATTAGGCTAATCGCCTATTTGTTGATGATCATAATTGGCACATAAATTGATAAATTTGTATTGATGATTCTACTCATTTTAAATGTTATATGGTAGCATCCTTTGTTTGATAAGGAAAAATCAGTGTTCTTTGCATATTCAATTAGAGAAGAGCATGAATACTGTTGTTACTCTAGGAAGAATGCTTATATTATGAAAGGAGCGCTAACATTGCGTTGAGAAAACAACAGGTGATGTTATCTTTTTCTGATTTCCTTATATTGCAGTCTGTTAGCAAGGAGCATCAAGAGTTCCTCGGCCTTGTCGACAAAGAGGTATAATGTGAACTTGTAAATTGATATTAGAGTGACAATTATTCATGCAGTTATCTTCCATTTTTATTGCAAATACTTGGGAGGGCTCAATAACTCTTGGTCTTTGTTGAATGCAGATTGAATTATATTATATACTAATGGAATTCCGCCGGCGGTGTGAGGCCCACTCAGAGTAGGATTTGGAGGGTGCAGAACTGTTTTTGCATTGCCAATGAAAGGAGGAAGACCGCCTCAAAGAGCCTTGTCCCCATCCACCAACATGGTCATGATAATCGTTGACATCGACCAAGATCTCTCCAGGGTAAGTAGAACAGCACTAAAATTAGGATTAGCATTTCTAGACACCATGTTATTTCAGAAATTGATTAGTTGGAATCTTGTATTCATTTTGCTAGCCTGAGTGCCTAACTTAGTGGAAATATATTGGAAAAGTTTCTCCATGGCAGATTGAGGCTGTTATTTCCTGTAGATTTAGGTTTCGCTGTAAATACTGAACAATTATTGCAATTTTCTATTTGTATTGAGTACTTGGGTGGTTCTTTCTATCAACCAAATCAATTTTTATTCATCAGTGTAGACTCTTTGAACTGCAATTGTTGTGCTGCTGATATGTGTTATGTAGGCTGCAGCAGAAGGTCAATTTTCCCTTTTGTGAGGTGCCATAATTTTGAAAATATGTTAATTTTGTCAATTGCTTGATATTAAGTGGAGTATCTCCTTTGTATGCACCAACCAATTTTGGAGCTCCAGACAATGAAACGATAGCTTCATAATATCCATGAAAAAGTGCTATTGGATGAATCCAGTAAAGATGTGTTTTCTCTGGCATTTTGAATATTGAAGTGTGCTGATGACTTTGTAATTACTAATAATGATGCAATGCATAAATTCTATGGCCGGTTCTGTTACTTCTTTTTATTTGGACGTAATTTGCTTGAAAGATTTTTGATGTGGCTAAAGGAGAAATTTTTTTAAGGCATTTGGTTTCTCAGGAGTTTAGGAGTTGGAACCATGCAAACATGCCTCATGCTAATGTCTTCCTGAGCTTTCAGAAATCGAAGTTATTTCTAGCTTAAGATGATGTTGGAGCTGATCCTGGTGCTGTTAGAGAGGCCAATCTATTCAGGTCCAGCAGTTTACATCAAGATGATGTTCTTTCTAGCGATGCATGTAGTGACCATTGATGTTTCGATTGCTTGAGGCGACCCTCTTTGTAATTGTGAAAAATGTGGTGTTATGAAACAAAAATATAGATTTACATCCAGGAGATAAAATTATTTTATTCTGTATTTTAGAGTAACACGGTATAGCTACTGGTGCTATCCATCTCTGGACCTGATTTTTTTTCTGCATGATTTAAAATTTGTTATTTAAACTGAACTTTTTTTTCTTGACTTTAAAATTTATCTCATTTTATACTTTCAAGATATATAAAATATTTTGATTTTTTTAATTTTGCATTATCAAATATTGTCGTAGCGTTAGCACGTGCATATTACTAGTCTTGTCAGTTGCAGGATCAAACTGAGTGGCACGTCCGTATATCGTCAACCTTTGGACCTGCACTAGAGCTAAGCAGATCTCCCAGGCCAGTGTGTGTTTTCCGTGTCAACAACGTTCCCTTGGATTCGATACCCTTAGAATACTTCGTAAAGGAAGTGCTACATCGGTATATCCGTGCGCTTGCGGATTTTATCTGTGACCGTAAGAATTACCAACAAGAATTTCTGGCACCATTGCCGGGGAATTGTTGCTTATCATTTTCGAACCCAGTTCATCCTCGTATCTCTTTTCATTTTTTTTATTCTACCTTTACCCTTGCTATCCAGAGAAGTATTCCTTTTAAATTCTTCTCGACCATGGAGCAATCTCTTTTCGAGCTGTCTGCTCCTAAGAGCGAATTCTATGAACCACCTCCTTCATCGGAGCCAATTTACACCTCCTTCATCGGAGCCAATTTATACAACTAGCTATGAAATTCGCTCCGAACTAATCGTATGGTTAGTGAAAAAACTTTTTCTAGCCTTGATCTAGAAAACCACAACCATCATATGTGGGACTTTAAGCTAAGTCTGCTCATGCCTTAAGATTCGTGGCATGAAGCAAGAAACCGTACAGTGGAAATTGTTTCCGTTCTCCCTTCAAGACAGAGCGAAGCAATGGTACACCTCTACCATTGGATGTGTAAACAGTAGTTGGGAAAAGCTGCGAGACAAATTTTGTCTTGCCTTCTTCCCAGATACTCGTATTACTGCCCTTCGAGAAGAAATTCTCAGTTTCCGGCAGATTGAAAGCGAATCAATCGGTGCAGCCTGGTCCAGATTCACTAATTTAGTGCAGTCCGGACCAACCATGTCCTTACCCGAGTATGTGCTTTTGCAACATTTTTATACAGGTCTGGATAAGGAGTCTGCATTTTATCTGGATATAATTGCTGGAGGATCATTCATGCATAAAACACCGTCAGAAGGAAAAGTAATTCTAGATCGCATTCTAGAAAATACTTCCATCATGACGCAATGCGATGAACCCCAGCTAGAGGCATCCGTGTCCATAATAGAGGAACCTTCAACAATCGAGTCACAATCTGAACCTTCCACTTCCACCGACTCGATTGATGAAAAAGTTCCCGAGCCGCCATCCGTTGAGAATGAAGAAATTCAGATTCCGGATGGTGCCTATAAAAGGACATCACCTTCTCACTTCACTCACACACCTCAAGCAATAGCTCTCTCATTTGTCTCAAGTTTAGTTTAGTACTATCTAGCTGGTGGAATAGGAATAGAGTAGAAATCAGGAGTTCGGAAGCCTTCGGAAGAGTTTGGGTATGTTTCTATTAGCTTTTCTCTTCTCTTTTGTAAGCTTTGTACTTTTATTAGAATACTCTTCTAAATACATTTATGGTATTGAAATACTTTCCGAGAATATGAGCACCTACTTTACATTATGTTCATGTTATACTAAATATACGGCTAGCTTATCTGGGAGATGCTTTGGTGTGGATATAATGTTTGCTTATGCAATTACTCTATGTCATAACGATGATATTAGAGTAGTATCTGGTAGTTTAGACGTATTGTCTAGATTACGGGATATCATTATTTGGGGTTATATATTGCGGATGAGAGGTGGGCCACTGATGGTGACAGCTCAGTACGGGTATTCCTCCGCGCCGGTATATAATCCTAAGTTAATTCCATGGGGAGGGTATTCCTTCGTATTTAGCCCCGATTGTATGGTCATGACGGGCTGTCGTAAGGAACTCGGCAGTCAGGGGTGGCTTCTCGAAGTACCAGGAGGGCATCGGATAGAATGTCGGTTAACTAGAATGTATGTATACTATGTATATTAGAAGTATAGGAATAGATTTTCTTCCTATTTTCTTTCCACTTAGCTTAGATTATAAAGTATGAGAATGAGTAGTTAACGCTTGTGTGTCACTCTACCCTTGGATTATCTTAACCCCTGCTTAGAATATGATTATCACCAGTCATATATAAATTATTAGTCAATGTTCTCTCTACATGATATTCCCACGGGATAAAATAAATACGATACCCTTGGAATACTCTCGGGTGAAATGCTACAATGGTATATCCGTGCGCTTGCGGATGAACTCTGTAACCATAATATACCAGAAGTATTTCTACGCCATTACTGGGAATTATATTTCTAGTAATGTCGTTAAGAAATACCAACAAGCATTTCTGGCGCCGTTGCCGGGGATTATATTTCTAGTAATGTCGTTAAGAAATACCAACAAGCATTTCTGACGCTTTCTTCCGGAGCGTCAGGCCTCAAGTAGTTGCTCCGCAGAAAACTCTACCGACAAAGAAACCAACCGTACCAGCGCCACCGACGTTCAAGACTATGGCTAACAAGACTCTCCACGAGTTCGCTGCTCCCTCTGCTGACAATGTGGTCATTGGGCCACAGGTGAACATAGGCGACGTGGATTTCGACTTGAACTCTAGCCTCATCACGATGGCGCAGGCTAGCCCGTTTTGTGGCAAGCCTAATGAGGATGCCAATGCTCATCTGCAACAGTTCCTGAAGATCTGTAGCATGTACACCATCAAGGGCGTCAGTCCCGACACCATCAGGCTACGACTATTTCTGTTCTCCCTTCTTGAGAGAGCGAAGCAGTGGTTCTATGCCAACCGTGCTGCTGTCAACACCTGGGACAAATGCTCTAGGGCATTTCTCTCGAAATTCTTCCCGATGGGCAAAACCAATGCCCTTCATGGAAGGATTTCCAGTTTCCAGCAGACAAGAGATGAGTCTATTCTTGAAGCATGGGAGCGTCTACAGGAGTAAGTGGCCGCCTGTCCTCATCATGGGATGGACGACTAGCTGATCCTGCAGAACTTTTACAATGGACTCACCCCGATGTCCCGCTATCACCTCGACGCGGCAGCTGGAGGAGCCTTCTTCTCTAAAATGGTTCAAGGAGCCGTTGAACTAATAGAGAAGATGGTCTCCAATATGGGTTGGAACGAGGAACGACTTCAGATGCGTCAGCGAGGCATGCACACCGTCAAGGAGTCGGAGTTACTTGCTGCCAAGCTGGACCTCCTCATGAAATGCTTGGACGACCACGAGAAACGGCCACAAGGCACCGTCAAGGCCTTGGACTCTCACGTCACATGTGAGGTCTGCGGCAACACAGGTCATTCTGGGAATGACTACCCGGAAACCCGTGAGGAGGCGATGTACATGGGCAACAACAATGGGTATCGTTCACAAGGAGGTTAGGGGTGGAACCAACCACGCCTATATTATCAAGGAGGTAACAACAACGGTAATTTTTCTAACAGCCCTCCTTGAAGGATCTCGTTTTTGCGCAAGCTAAAACCACCGATGCATTAAGCAAAAAGCTTGCGGCCAATGATAAGATCCTAGAAAACATTAATGTCAAGTTAGATGGCTTCGCTTCTGCTTTTCAAAACCAGCTGAGCTTCAATAAAATGATAGAAACCCAGCTAGCTCAGTTGGCATCCTTAAACCCTGCAAATGAAACTGGGAGGATTCTGGGGCGACCCGACTCGTGAGGAGGTAAAGTCAAGGCGATCACGACGAGAGGATGTAAGTCCACTCGTGATCCGCTATATCCTAACCCTGTAGGAACTAACGGGATATCAAAACAAGCGCCATCTAGTGACTCGGCTGACAAAGAGGTTCAGCCAGAGAAGACCGTGCCGCAGGAATACTGCGACACACGGTTGCTGCCGTTTCCCCAACGGTGTAGGAAACCGTCAGTGGACGAGCAATTCGCTCGTTTTGTTGAAGTAATCCAGAAGATCCATATCAACGTGTCGTTGTTGGATGCTATGCAAGTACCAACATACACCCGTTATCTCAAGGACATAGTCAACAACAAGAGACCGCTCCCAACAACAGAGGTGGTCAAGCAATGCAGCAACGTGATACTCCACAAGCTCCCGGAGAAGAAGAAAAATCAGGGGTGTCCTACGATCACTTGCTAGATCGGGGCACAACAATTCGACCAGGCCTTATACGACCTGGGAGCCAGTGTCAGCATCATGCCGAAAGACGTCTTCGATAGACTCAACTTCACAGTGTTGGCACCAACACCGATGCGCCTTCAACTGGCTGATTCGTCAGTCCGTTACCCGGCAGGGATAGCGGAGGATGTGTCAGTCAAGACACGGGATTTCTTTATCCCGGTTGACTTCGTGGTGCTGGACATGGACACGGGAAAAGAGACGCCGCTCATCCTGGGGCGCCCGTTCCACGTCAACGGCAAGGAAGAGAAGTTTGAGTTTCAACCGAGGACGGAACAATACTCCATGGTCAGAATAAAGTATGGGCCGAACCCACAGAATATCCAAGAGGTCGAAGTGGAGCCACCCAAAATGGACAGCCTGGTGAAATTTATGCAGAATTTCATGGAGAAGGAAACAACTATGCCTAAGAACCGTTATTGGAAGATGCCGGTAGAACCACCCATACTGGCCAAGAAACTAGAGCAGCCGGCTCAGAAGAAGCCGCCATCCGCACCAAAACCAAAGAAGGTGTGGAGGAAGAAGCCAAAGACGCCCACTCCATCACCTCCGGAGACGGGTGGAAAATCCGCTAACTGATTCAGAAGGAGGTACGGTCTCGCAAGTCGGACTTTAAATGACGCGACCTTCGCCAACAGGTAAATTGGTATGTATCCGCATATTTGCTTTCAACAATTTGAATTTTTGCATCATCATATATTTGAACTTCAAAATTGCATTTAGGATTTTTGAATTTTGAGGAAATTCTTCAAATGAATCTTTTAGAGCAAACCGAAATAAAATTTTCAACGAATATTCGCTATGCCAAGACCACACTGATCATTGGAATCCAACGGCCGAAAGTGGGGCCGGTTGGGCCCACCAGGGGTTCGGCCGAACAACCGGCCAGGCAACGGTTACCTGCTACTTTTGGCAAGGTAACGGCTAGTGGGTCCCACATGTCATTTCTGACTGTTATGGGTACCCTATAAAAGCCAGCCAGCCGGGAGAGGGAACTCCACCCCATTTCAACACATTTTCATTCCCTCTCCAAAGTTTGCTCTCAAGTTCATTCAAGTTTTGATTGTTTCCCTCAAATTAAAATATTTAGTTGCATGTATACAAGTTGCTTTGGTGAAACTAACCGGCGTGTGAAATTCTTGTCATCTCTAACCCCCGCCGAGTTACTCCGTTCTTGCTCCATTGTGCAGAATGAGGAGGCGACTGTCTCGTCTGTTCAAGGGGTCCGGCTCTTCATCAAGTCGTCATGACGAGTCTAGTACTCATTCATCAGCAGATGTTTTGATGGAAGACGCCGAAGCTCCGCGACGACTCCTGAACGACACCGACCTCGACCTTGTCAGTGATCGGAAGAGACAAGCCTACTACATGCTGAGCGACCGGGAGTATGCTCACACGCGAGAATACTCACCGGAGCTGCTGAAAAAGATAGGTATTGAAGTTGAATTTCGTTCTATTTGGAAAGCGGTTGGTTGGCAGAGATTTATTGTGGTAGATGAGCTTGGTTCTCGTTTGCTTACTTTGCAATTTCTGTGCACTATGAAAGAAATAGAAGATGAAATTTCCTTTCGTTTTTTCCATAAGGAGTACACACTTACATGGAAAGGCTTAAGTACACTTCTTGGTTTTCACGATTCCTGTAAAGTCGATCTCCAGAAAGGAATTTCAGGGTTCGAGAAAAATAGGTTTTGGGAAGACATTTCTGGTGCTCCAATTTGCAAGAAACCTAGAACGAATGATATTCATAATCCTACACTTAGGCTCATGCACAAATGGATTACTATGACTTTGTTTCCTAGAAGTGATATGAGACCCATTAGGGGAGATGAATTAATTATCATGTTTGCCATGGTTAGAAAAATCAAAATTTCTCCTGTGAAATGTATGATAAGGCAATGGTTAGAAAGTATAAAGTTCTCTGCTCCTGTTGAGTGCACTTCTCTGATTACTCGGATAGCAAAAGGGCTTGGGGTCGTTAGCGACCAAATTGCTTTTATCTCAGCCGCTCGTCCGCGTATTGATGAGGCTTATCTAGTGCAAGGGCATATTTTGAAGCATGGAGCAGATGGATCTTTGATATACTTTTTTCCCGGTTGTACAAATAAAATCCCGTTGCCAAGTACGGGGTATCATTTGTACAACTGCCATGAACTAACCATTCTCCTGCAGACCATACAAGAATCTCGTGCAGGTGGAACATATAGGGAGACGCGCAACATGATAAGGAACGAACAAGAAAGTTCATCATCCTCAACACCCGTGCAGATGTATGAGGCAGGTGTTACAGAAAAACTCAAAGACTGACATTACTATTCCTTACCATGTTTTTGTCACTGACTTCCTGTTGCAGCTTCGCGCATACTGCAATTCCCACATGACATCGTGTTTCATAGAAATGTTGGTTTGCACTATCTGAATATATCCTTGTTTTATCCTATATGTTAATTCTGCTAGCTATTTCCTTGGAATGATTTGAAGAAATCATTTTCTCTTGAAAGGGAACTGTAATGAAAAAAAGAACTAAAGTGATAAATTCCAATTTAAAACCTTACATGCGATTGATGCACAAAAATTATCACATAATTTAGTTGCAAAACTTTCTCTGGTTAACCTTATATATTACACTAATTGAATGAACTGAATTTGCCAGTTAATCAAAACATCTTGTGGCTAATCTCGAACAATGTCAAATTAGATTACGCTAAACAAATATAGTTGTATTCGTGTTTATATCCTTTGTTAATTCTCTTTCCCCAGTAGATGATATGTGGGAATAGTGTATATTTTGTCAAAGATAACTACATGAAAAAAATCAATAATTTGTCATACTCTGTCACAATGTGTTGAATTGTAGTTATAAAATTTTATCTAGTAGAGCGGTTAATTTTATCGTGCAAATGATATAAAACTAAAGTTACAGAAATATCTCCCAGCTGTACTGCTGGACAAAGGGTTTTTAACCCCGGTTTATAACCCCCTATAGTCCCGGTTATGCAACCGGGACTACGAATACAGGACTACAGATACCCATCTTTAGTCCTAGTTAAAATAACCATGATTAAAAATATCCATTTTTAGGCCCGATTGGTGTTACCAACCGGAACTAAAGATGGAGCCAGGCCAGCTCCAGTTGGTAGATTTTTTTTCTTTTTTTCATTGTTTTAACTTTGAATATTCATTTCACTACTTCCCCAAATCATCCCCAAATCGATCATCGCAGAAAAAAGTATCATCTCTAAATCTCTAAATTGATCATATCCAAATACATCACAAATTCTAAAAAAAACATCACAAATACTTCACATATTCACATCACACACAAATCAAATACATCACAGATTATACATCTCAGATCCATGCAATGAATCACAAATTCTCAAAAAAAAGAACAAAAACAATTTTGCGATGTCGCTGCCGCCTCCTCTCTGGCAGAGGCGCCGGCCGCCCGCCGCCGCCCGCCCGTCCTACTCGCTCGCCCTCTGGCCTGCTTGCTTGAGAGGATAAGAATAGAGAGAGGAAAGGGAGAGGATAAGAAAAAAGAGGAGGATAAAGAAGAGGTGATTGCTAGAGGATAAGTGCTAGGGATTATATACTATGCACCGATTTTTAGTCCCAGTTGGTATTTCCAACCGGGAATAAAAAGAATAGGGGGCATACACTTTTTTAACCAGGACTAAAAACGATCTTTAGTACCAACCAGACTAAAGATCATAAAATAGCTATGGGCTTTTCAACCGGGGCTAAAGATGATTTTTAGTCTGGGTTCTTTTTGGAACCGGGGCTATTAATTGTGGTTTTCGGCTAAGCCAACAAAGATTAGTTCTCCAGTAGGGTTGATAGCATAAACTTTAGATGGCACATGTGTTATATCGTGGTCAATATTATATTATCTGGTTCTTATTATGCATGTTGGCAAAGTATTCTCAGCCATTATCCATTTCTTTTTATTGCTGGTGTCAGTTTAAATTAATTATATTAGTGCTCTTTCACCGTGTCGTCTATTCAACGCGTGCAAGTATATGAATATCAAACAATTAATAACAACGGATAATCAGTTCATTAAAACTCATATGTGCTCAGCTTCTATAACAACGGATATCTATCCAAAGATCAATATAATTAATTTACAGTAACTATGTCATATATATCTGAACTTTTCATATTGGTAGTTAATTTTCAATATCATGGAAAACATGTCTATTTTTCCCCTGCCAGCTGAGATTTACCAGCATAATATATAAGAAGTTTCTTACCATCCACGGTACCACATATATTTTTATGATAATATGTCCTTAGTATACCCTCGGGTATCCAAAATATTAGAAAAGTATCTTAAATTTGTATGAGAAAATATAGTACATTGTACTTTCTGAAGAAGATCTAAATGATCATTAAATAAATAAATATTTAATCAACGTGCAAATAAATACAAATATTTCCACCCGTACTCACATATGGTATGGTAAGTGGCAAAGAGTAAATGAACCCTGTGAATCTTATTACCTGACTGAATTGGTCAGGTTAGCTAGTATAACATGCATAGCCTGGTTCGTCCTTATTGTGGTTTTCCACGTGTTTGTCTCTGTGTTTGTAACATGTCGTGCTGATCAGGTTTCAACTATGAGGAAGGTAGAGCTATCTGCATGTACAGACACAAGGTGACTGTAGTGCTTGGGAAGTGAGGATGAAGATGTCATCTTCCCTCACCTATCTACAAATTAAGCTCTTAGTACTGACACAATCCAGCAGTGGAATTAAAATTAAACCATGCACATGCATATGATGCCAGAACACGCTCTCTAGTATATATTTCCTCTGATGCATTCCTGCAGCTAGCAGTACTTGCATGGATTCCATTCTCTACAGTACATATTCCCTTCTCATTTCTCCATGCTACTCTTTGTTTTCATTTTCTCTTCCCAAATAAAAAAATATGTATACCAGAAGACATTCCTATATTTCTTTTTTGGTTCTTGTATTTATCATCTGATAGAATATACAGTTTCAGTCGGGCTCTGCGCTCAGTTTGTTCCCTTCCTTGCGCAGCCTTGAGGACAGACACAAGCCCCATCCCTAGCCTTAACTTTTCCATTGCTTAACGAGACCAGGCAAAGTTTCCCTGTGATCTGCAGAGCATTTAACAACAAGACAGTGATTGCATCCAGGAAAGTCACACTTGTGTAAGAAACTGAGAAGAAAATGATGGGGCCCTATTGGGTACTATTATTGGTTGGAGGAACTAATTAATAGTACTACAGACGATCAGAATATGAGTCAGTTGCATCCATAAAGACAAGCAAATCAAGCCTCTTTCTAACTTCCCCGGCTAGCTTGCAGCTCTTCTTCCCCCCTTCTGCTCCGGCCCTCTCATAGCTAGATCCTCACATGTACTGCTGTCTTCCTCAATCCTGGGTTCAGATGTTTCACCTCTTCTCTATCTAGCCCTCTTTCCATCATCTTTGGCACCTGCAAGAGCTAGAGCTGTAAAAGTTAGTTAGTGTCATTTGATGGATCCAGCAAGGTACTGGATCTTGGCCAGGAGGAAGCTGGGAGATCAGAAGGCGCCTCTCTTCCCCACCCCTCACATCACCATCGGCGCCGGCGGCAGCTCCACCTCCTACTACGAGTCATGGGAGGAACGTGCCTTCGCGGAAGACTCCGCAGGGCATCTCGGGGGCTGCATCTGGCCGCCGAGGTCCTACTCCTGCAGCTTCTGCGGCCGTGAGTTCCGGTCGGCGCAGGCGCTGGGCGGGCACATGAACGTCCACCGGAGGGACCGGGCAAGGCTCAAGCTCTCTGGGGTTGTGGAGGACGGCACCGGCGGCGAAAGCCACGGCATGCCGCCAAACCAAAACTACATGATACAACCATGCCCTCCCCAAATTGGCACCCTGCAGCACGCCTACAGCCCAAACCCTAGAAGTGGCAGTATTCTCGCTGCTGACACTAACCCTAATTCCATATGTGATGTTGTCGCGTACCCTGCTAGATCCTTGCTTCAAGTTGCAGCTGCTAGAACTGCCTTGGGCAAACAAGTCCTGAACGCCCCTCTTGTCTCATCGAAGTCGCCGTCGGCTGGTAGAGAACATGGTAAGAGGGAGACGTTGTTTCTTGGTGCTGTTCGATTGGCACAGGATCATGACACGGTGAGTTCTAATCTTGACCTGCGTGTTGGGAAAAATGAATTGAAGATAACTACTGTTTTGGGGTGCCGATCAAGAAGGGACTTTATGTACGATAACGACCGCGCGGATGATGAAAAGACTGTTGAAGCAAGTCACAAGAAAAGAAGAATCGATTTGGAGGTAAACCCCCTGATTCTAACTTCTTCAACCAGTAATCATCAACAGCAAGATGGTGGTGATGACCAACATCATGAAAAGATACTAAAACTTTATCGTAGCTCCTCGGTTGAAGAACTAGATCTTGAGCTTAGACTCGGGGAAGCCCCAAAAGAACAGTAGATTTCATATCCACTGTTGTATCTCAACTTGATTACAAATGTTTAATTTGTATTTATTCACCACTCGTGTTTCATTGAAATGTTGGTTTGCACTATCTGAATTTATCCTTGTTTTATCCTATATGTTAATTCTGCTTATTTCCTTGGAATGATTTGAAGAAATCATTTTTCTCTTGAAAGGGAACTGTAATGAAAAAAAGAACTAAAGTGACTTGTTATATGCTGTGTAAGAAGGTACTGAATTCCAATTTAAAACCTTGCATTGATGCACGAAAATTATCACATAATGTAGTTCCAAACTTTCTCTGGTTAACCTTATATATTACACTAATTGAATGAACTGAATTGCCAGTTATTCAAAACATCTTGCGGCTGATCTCAAACAATGTCAAATTAGATTACGCTAAACAAATATAGTTGTATTCTTGTTTTATATCCTATGCTAATTCTCTTACCCCCCATAGATGATCTGTGGAAATAGTGTATATTTCTTCAAAGATACCACATGAAAAAAAATCAAAAATTTGTCATACTCTGTCACAATGTGTTGAATTGTAGTTATAAAATTTTATGTAGTAGACCGGTTAAATAAATATTTATTATCATTGACAGAAATATCTTTCAACTGATATCAGCTGATAGCATAAACTTTAGATTGCATGTGTTTTATCGTGGCCAATATTATCTGGTTCTTATTGTGCATGTTGGCAAAGTATTCTCAGCCATTATCTATTTATTTTTATTGCTGGTGTCAGTTTAAATTAATTAGTGCTCTTTCACCGTATCCTCTATTCAACGTGCAAGTATATGAATATCGAACAATTAATAATCACTTCATTAAAACTCATATGACCTCAGCTTCTATAACAACGGAAATCTATCAAAAGATCAATATTCAATTACAGTATTAACTATGTCGCGTATATATCTGAACTTTCGTATTGGTAGTTTATTTTCAATATCATGGAAAACATGTGTATTTTTTCCCCTGCCAGGTGAGATTTATACTAGTATAATATCTAAGAAGTTTCTTAACATTCACGGTACCACATTTTTTTTAGTGATAATATGTCCTTAGTACCCTTGGGTATCCAAAATATTAGAAAGTATCTTAAATTTGTTTGAGAAAATATGGTACTTTGTAGTTTCTGAAGAGGATCTCAATGATCATTAAAAAAATAAATATTTAATATTCAACCAGCAAGTAAATACAAATATTTCCATCCGTAAGGAGTAAATCAAGCCTGTGTATCTTATTACCTGACTGAATTGGTCTGGTTAGCTAGTATAACATGCATAGCCTGGTTCATCCTTATTGTTGTTTTCCTCGTGTTTATCTCTGTGTTTTTAACATGTCATGCTGATCAGCTTTCAACTATGAGGAAGGTAGAGCTATCTGCATGTACAGACACAAGGTGACTGTAGTGCTTGGCAAGTGAGGATGAAGATGTCATCTTCCCTCCCCTGTCTACAAATTAAGCTCTCAGTACTGACACATTCCAGCAGTTAAACCATGCACATGCATATGATGCAGAACATGCTCTCTAGTATATATTTCCTCTGATGCATTCCTGCAGCTAGCAGTACTTGCACGGATTCCATTCTCTACAGTACATATTCCCTTCTCATTTCTCCATGCTACTCTTTGTTTTCATTTTCTCTTCCCAACAAAAAACATGTATACCAGAAGACATTCATATATATATATATAGCTCTTGTATTCATCATCTGATAGAATATACAGTTTCAATCGGGTTCTGCGCTCAGTTTGTTCCCTTCTTTGCGCAGCCTTGAGTACAGACACAAGCCCCATCCCTAGCTAGCCTTAACTTTTCCATTGCATATGAGAACAGGCTAAGTTTCCCTGTGATCTGCAGAGAATTTAACAAACAAGACAGTGATTGCATCCAGGAAAGTGCAGTACAGCACGCACAAGCAACATACGGGCGATCAGAAATATACTAGCTAGATGTCAACTGTGACTACATTTAGAGGCCCGGTTTAGTTCCTACGCAAAAACTTTTCATCCTGTCATATCGAATGTTTAGACACATGCATGAAATATTAAATATACACAAAAAGATAAAACTAATTAGACACATTGCGTGTAAATTACGAGACAAATCATTTAAGCCTAATTGCTCCATAATTTGACAACGAGGTGCTACAGTAAACATTTGCTAATGACGAATTAATTAGGCTTAATAAATTCATCTCGCAATTTACAGGTGGAATCTGTAATTTGTTTTGTTATTAGTCTACGTTTAATATTTTAAATATGTGTTCATATATCCGATGTGACACACTGAAACTTTTCACCCTTAGATCTAAACACGGTCATAGATGAATTTAAGAACATCCTTGTGTGCACCAGCTGTGGCCTCCTGCACCAGGAGGCCACGGCATTGGCAACCCGCTGATTTCTCAGTGTTACAGAAGTTTTCAGAAATCGTGAAGGGGCAGCGCATGCATATGCATGGTTTGAAACCTACAGGCTTTCATGAATGGCTGCAGTCAATTAACTTTTACACTTCTCTAGAAACCCGGCAAATGATCAGGATAGGTCTGTAAAGAGTATACTCAATAAATTAAAGGAGTACTCAAATTAAGTGTGCAAGCTAGCTTCTGTGTGCTGGCCGCTGCAGATGCGAGTATCATTAGTACAGAGATGCACTTAACTGTGCTTGTTTTGATCGAGAGCTGGATGCGCGCTCCTGGACAAGTCTGTTCAGTGAGTCCAACAGCTTGAAGTGTACTGAAGGGTTGTCTGCAAGTGAGCTATAGCTAAGCTAATCAGTTTAGTAGTCATGCAAAATACTATAGTATATATGGATGCACATGGTCAGAGGAATGTCTGTTTAATAGCTAGCTAGTTACAGGGTATGTTGCTGTGTGATTAATTAACTATAACATTTATATGTCCTATTCTGTGGTGCAAATGAGATTATTAGAGCTAGCGTGTTGTGTGAGGGGATGGTGGTTGGTTAGAGCGGATTTTATATTTTATGGATGCTATATAGTACTGCAAGCACCATATATAGTACTGGGGAGATGTCTTTAATAATCGTGTGGGAGGGAATATGGAATCAAATGCACTGATCGCAACAGGTATATTTTAATCGAACAATTGTACTGGATATGCGTATGTCGTTAGGGTTGAGAAAGACAAATACGCCTTTAGGATATTTGGAAACGAAATTATATTTTATGGTATCAATACTACTAGAAAAATGGTCTTTAGCGACGTTGGCCATTTATTTTTGCAGATGGGTAGGCACCTAAAAACCGGAGCACCACCTAGGATAAATGATACCGGGGCCATGGTTTTGTTCCGCCTGCGAAGATAGATCTTTGTAGGCGGACCAAGCGAGCCGCCTGTAAAGCTCCATCTTCGCAGGCGGACCACATAAGGGACCGCCTGCGATTATTCTAGGTGGTCTAATTATGTGGTCCGCCTGCGAAGATGGAACTTCGTAGGTGCCCATTTGGTGCCGTTTGCAAAAATCTTCGCAGGCGACCATTTTTCGTCGCATGCAAAAATCAGGCCGGCTATATAGTCTTGTTCCTCCCCGAGCTTCTATTCATATCTGACGATTTTCACTATCTTAAAGGCACCAAAATATAGGGGTAGGTTTTGAACTTCAAATTTTCGAGGGATTTTTCTACAGTGATTAGATCTATGCCTTTGCACTCTATATACATAGTTTTTTGGTAATTTAAACCTCCTTTTAGGATGGATCTATGCATGTAAAATAGTGAGGGGAAAAGCTAGCTCCCATGATTGTGTTCTCTTTTTTTTTTTTGTATTTTGCTTTGATATGTGTGTTGGATTTATGTGGTTTCTTGATGCTATGGGGTTCTCTCATCTTCTAGTGATTTTATAATGTAATATAATGGAATAAAATTATATACATTGCTCTTATCTATTTGCCTAGATCTAGATAGGAGAGAAAACTTCATGACATGTAAAAAATAATTATTATGTTTAATTTCCAATGGTATGTTTTTGTTGGTTTTATGTATACTCTTTGATGTCATGTGGTCGTCCCATCATCTAGTTTGTTAAATATGATATGTTAATTTCAAAATGTTATATTTGATTTCATAATTGTTTACTAATATTATGTAGAAATAAGAATATATAGTATGTAAGGCTCAAATGTATGATGCTATCAAGGCTGAAATTACTCGATTATATGATGCTGGTTTTATTCGGCCGTGCCGATATGCCGAGTGGGTTTCTAATATAGTTCCGGTTATCAAGAAGAACGGCAAATTTAGGGTGTGCATTGATTTTCGAGATCTAAATAAGGCTACACCTAAGGATGAGTACCCAATGCCGATCGCCGATCAATTGGTTGATGCTGCTTCAGGACATAAGATTATAAGTTTTATGGATGGCAATGCTGGTTACAATCAAATTTTTATGGCAGAAGAAGACATTCACAAGACTGCTTTCAGATGTCCTGGTGCAATCGGCTTATTTGAGTGGGTTGTGATGACTTTTGGTTTGAAGAGTGCTGAAGCTACATATCAGAGGGCCATGAATTACATAATCCATGATCTGATTGGCTTGTTGGTAGAGGTCTATATCGATGATGTGGTTTTTAAATCAAAGCAGGTGGAGGACCATATAGCCGATTTGAGGAAAGTTTTTGAGAGAACCAGAAAGTATGGTTTAAAGATGAATCCAACAAAGTGTGCTTTTGGTGTATCGGTTGGACAATTTTTGTGTTTTCTTGTTCATGAGAGAGGAATTGAGGTCCCTCAAAGGAGTATTAATGCCATCAAGAAAATTTAACCTCCGGAATATAAGACGCAACTACAATCGTTGATCGGCAAGATTAATTTTGTTCGAAGGTTTATATCTAACTTGTCTGGAAGGTTAGAACCTTTTACACCTTTGTAAATGTTGAAAGCCGATCAGGAATTCACTTGGGGGGCTGTGTTTTCTTGTTCATGAGAGAGGAATTGAGGTCCCTCAAAGGAGTATTAATGCCATCAAGAAAATTCAACCTTCGGAAGATAAGACGCAACTACAATCGTTGATCGGCAAGATTAATTTTGTTCGAAGGTTTATATCTAACTTGTCTGGAAGGTTAGAACCTTTTACACCTTTGTAAACGTTGAAAGCCGATCAGGAATTCACTTGGGGGCTATGTTTTCTTGTTCATGAGAGAGGAATTGAGGTCCCTCAAAGGAGTATTAATGCCATCAAGAAAATTCAACCTCCGGAGGATAAGATGCAACTACAATCGTTGATCGGCAAGATTAATTTTGTTCGAAGGTTTATATCTAACTTGTCTGGACGGTTAGAACCTTTTACACCTTTGTAAACGTTGAAAGCCGATCAGGAATTCACTTGGGGGGCGGAGCAGCAAAAAGCTTTGGACAACATTAAGGCATATTTGAGTTCTCGTCCAGTTTTAATTCCTCCACAAAAGAGAGTGCCTTTCAGGTTATATCTATCAGCCGATGAGAAGTCAATCGGCTCAGTTTTGATTCAAGAACTAGAGGGCAAGGAGAGAGCTATTTTCTATTTAAGCCATAGGCTATTGGATACAGAAACAAGTTAGTCTCTAGTGGAAAAATTATGTTTGTGTTTATACTTCTTTTGCACCAAGTTAAGGCATTATTTGTTATCCAATGAATGCATTGTTGTATGCAAAGCCGATGTGATCAAATATATGCTATTAGCTCCAGTTCTCAAAGGAAGAGTTGGAAAGTGGATATATGCTTTGACAAAATTTGACCTCAGGTATGAATCGCCCAAGGCAATCAAGGGACAAGCTATAGCCGATTTTATTGTGGAACATCGTGATGATTCAATCGGCTCGGTTGAAATTGTGCCCTTGACTTTATTCGTTGATGGATCGGTTTGTACTCATGATTGTGGTATCAGCTTGGTTATAATCTCTCCTCGGGGGGCAAGTTTTGAATTTGCTTATACTATTAAACTTGTTTGTATGATAATTTGGCTTATAGTTAGTGCATGTGTGAAGGACAGATTGGTTTAGAATTGATGATACAACTGTCAAATGATTCACTTGGAAAATCTACTCCGTTTACAGGTGTAGGAAATTGTGATGCATCGGTCATATGTGATAGTATTGACTAAATGAATATAGACCGATGTAGTTTATAATATTGTGGCCTGTGCAAGCTGATTACATATATATGCATATGTATATTTGGTTTTTATGCAGGCTACAGAAGCTATACAGGGCGTGGTCACATTACGTTAATCACGGAGGCAGGTGATTATCCCTAATTGGGTGATTAAGTGGCAAGGGAATCCTTCGTTGCTCCTGCAGATGGAAAGTCAGGTGTCGTATTTACTGAGCCAAAGAGTCTACATCGTCATCGAGCGAGCCAGGGGCTCAGACGTGTGGCTGTGATGGGAGTGCTGCTTGCGTGGATGTGATGGTATTCGCTGGATCCAACCATCGCGTGGCATCTGCGTTGAGAGCAGGGCTCCGGCGACCGAGCCAAGCCGCGTGCGATATTTATCAAGTTAGAAGATAAAGATTTTGTTACATCGAATTGTTTCAAATATTCCGGTAAACCATCGTTGCATATTGCGTGGGACCGAGTAGAAATGCCAAAAGATCATGGCAATTAGCTATATATATTGGTCCACGGTAGAATAGAAGGGAACCCGAACAATTTCAATCTAATATTCATCTCTTTTACTTCTTAGTTCTTTTCTATTTTGTTTTCATGGCTGAGTTCTAGCAACCCTATAATATAGTTAATCTTTGCTGTTTTATGCTGAAAAACGATCGTGCTTGTCCACGAAAGCGAGAAGCTTATCCTTTGCTAGTTTGCTCGGAAACTAGTCGTTCATCGTCACGTAAGTACGATATTATCTTCTTTACTAATTTGCTTGTAAATTAGTCATGTGATTCCACGAAAGCGATTTAATCTCGAAATCGGTTTCACTAGCAGATTTTGATCTAGCGATTTTGACGACTCTATTGAATACACCACAAATCATTAGGTCATATTGTATTAGCAAAAAAAAGCGTCAACATATCTTGGCGACTCCACTGGTGAAAACAATTTCGGTCCTGCGATTCAACCGAAATCAATCTACTGTGCATTTTTGTCAGCTGCACGCCGAATTGATCTATTCGGTGGCGGCGGCCAGTCAGTCCTGCTTCGGTATCGTTTCGCCATTCGGCGACGCTATCTAATCTCATCACAAGCTTGCAATATTCACACGATCAGGCAGATCAAGAGTTGACTTTGTTTTGTTTCTTCGCACGGCACAATAGCAACACACGCGCAGGAACATAAGAGATAAAGAAACGATCAGGTCAGTGCTTGTCTCTGTATATTATTTTGGTATATTTGTTTGGTGTACAGATTGATTGACGAGGACATATCTAACTCGGATATAACCATAACTACCTTATGTATTAATCAAATAAAGATTCATATGTTCTACATTATATTTACTTGTTATATATTTGAACAAACGTTGCTACACAATGACTTTTGTGTGTTTTCGTTTGCAGACGTACTTGCTTAGGCAAAGGAAAAGAGACCGAGCGTAACTAATGCATGGATGATTAAAGAAGTTGATTGGGGACCAAACCAAAACCTTCTCCAAGTCTACTTCTACCTCATCATGTCACTTTTGGCCCATAGAAGACGAGATAAAATTATACATGTTTTGGATTCGGATTCGGCCCTCCTGAGAGCATCAACTTAAAATGGACCTAGCCGCTGATCTAGAAGTAATTTTTGGGCCCATGAGTACTTGTTAGAAAGATTATGGAGTCTACTTTCATATGGTTTTGGTCCCATGTCAAAATTCCTACCGAGCTGCCAGAAATCTGCAAAACAAGCCACGTATCTCATCCAGTCCGAATCTGATTTGGGTTTTCGGCCTTGTAATTGTGTCGTAGGCTTAGCCCAAGGGGGTCTACGCCCTAGGGCAACCGTAGGACGTCCCTAATCTTTTTTATTTAGTAGCCGTCATCGTTTAGAGTCAGGTTTTGCTTAAATTAATCTGTCAGGAACAGTTTCGCCGATAGATCGGTTTGTGTAACCCCAAATTCGTGTGCTTAATCATTCATATGCAATTTGGTTGCAATCTATCTTGTTCTTGCTTGTATTCTTCGATTCGCATGCAGGGATTAGCCATCTCGGCGAGGTCAATCGGGTTTCGGCACGGTTGATAACCAGAGGAGACGTGGTGCTGCGATTGCGGGGCTCAGTAGCGTGTTCGTTCAGAAGCCGGATCGAGTTGTGTCGCAACTCCGCCCAAATCGACTGTTTATCAGTACCTATCGGAAGATCGGGACCTAACTCCCTCATTAGTTGGTATCAGAGCGCAGTTGCCCGTTAGTTAATTTATGTTCCCATAACCAGAAAATTGCCACATAAAAATATTTATTCTTTACCTGGACAATTTGAGCCGTTGCATTGTTCTATTAGATTTTGCTTTGTTGAATTCTATGTTGCATCGTCGTGTCGAGTGCTGGTTTAATTTTAGATTTAATTTTTAGTTTTGAGTATTGCATCTGTTCATCACTTAGGTTTAGGGTTCATCACTCAAGTCTGTCTGAGTTGTTTTAGGTCCAGTTTTTCATCTGGTTGGTTGTTGCCAGGACCTTGAAAAATTGAATCGTCTCGTCGTTGGGTTTCCGTTTTCGTAGTTTCCAAAAAATTTTATCGAGCGGTTAGAGAGTTGATTTATTGCTATTGCTTCTGTGTTGCCGTGCTTTTGGCGCGCAGAGGGGAAAGGAGGGTTTATGTGTTGCCGTGCTTGTGGGCGCGCACCGAAAAAGCTATTGGGCGATCAGTCGCGTGCACCCCTCCCCGCGCGACTGGACACATGTCGCGCGCGGAGAGGGGCGGCGGACGCGCCGCGCGAGAGGAGGGAGTAGTGAGTTTTTCTCGTTTCTTTTCGGTTTGGTTTTTCTTTTTTTTTCCGGTTTCTCTTCTGTTCGGTTCTTTTCCCTGTTTTTTCAAAGATGCATGAATATAAAGTTTGTATTCGTATGTATGCAAAGTTTGTATTCGTACATATGCAAAGTTTGTATACGCGTATGCGAAGTTTGTATAAGTGATGTATTTTCTAGTTTTTATTGTATTTTTTTAATACATACGTATATAAAGTTTGTATACATCGTATACAAAGTTTGTACACATCGTATACAAAGTTTGTATATGTATATATTTTTTTATACATAAAAAATATATACATATAAATATATATATATTATAGTAGTAATACTAGTGGTAGTATAATGACAATAGTAGTAGTAATAGTAGTGTAGTAGTACTACTAGTAGTTCTGTTGTAGTACTAGTACTGAACTATACTAGTAGTACTGATCGGCTGATCGCGCGTCTGGAGGGCCGCGCGACTAGTCGCGTATTAGGGCCCCTCGGGCGCGCACGAGTATCAGATCTATTAAATATCTCCTAGAAAATAGCATATACAGGGAGAGGGAGAGATATATAGAGTTGTGGATAAGGGTGGAACCAATTTTGTTTGGCTTTTTGGTCTGTTCGGTCGAGTCATCCATACCGTGACTGAGTTCCTCTAGCACCTCTCTCCGTATTTTCCTCAATCAAGTATTGTTACACTGAAATTCCTTTAGCCAATTTGAGATATTTTTATAAAAACGGAACCTACATGATATGAGCAATCCATTTTTGAGGTGACCCAATTTTAGTTTTGCACTTTGCATTTGAGTCCCTATAATATTCATATTTACATTTGAGTCCTTGTTTGAAGTCAGTGGTTCAGTTCTTGTTAAAAAAAAGTAAAAAAAATAAAAAAAGAAAGAAAAGGCAGAAAGGTGCAAAGAAAAGGCAGAAAGCCGCACAAAAAAAAGGGCAGAAAGGTGCTTAAAAAAGCCGTACCTAGAAAGAAAAAAAAAAATCATCCTTTGAGTATGTTTTCAGAGTGCAGAGTTGTGCATTGATTCATATCTAGTCATTAGTTTTGTCGGGTGCTTGCTTGAGCTAGAGTTGAGTCTAGACTAGGCCAGCACATTGACTAGTACTTTGAACTATTATTCAACTTTGCATTTTCTGATTAGTACAATTGCGTTCCTTTGCTACTATATATTGTGCCTCCCAAGCTACACATATATACTTCTGGTCAGCACCGCTGATCCTTGCAATCGCCACATCACGTCCTTCAAGGTGTCACGAACTAGCCACCGGTTGTACCGTCCTTAGCATTGCTGGTAAGACACTTGTAAGAGCTTGGTAAGGTGCTCCGTTTGGCTGAGTTGTTAAGGGGCACCACTACACCGCGTAGCAGATTATTAGGGATAACCTTCATTGTTTGTTGTTGTTTTTGTATTCTTAATGACAGGTATGAGTCGCGCTCAAAATCAGCGATACCAACAAGGTGGACGTGATGACAGTACTTTGGTGCAACAAGTACTAAGTTCTCAAATGGAGAAAGCGGAGCAATGGCAGTACCACGAATTATTTGAAACAAAGTTTGTGGTTAAGGATAGAGCATGTCGTACTATAATCGATAGTGAGAGTTGTAATAACTTTGTGAGTTTAGATTTGGTTGAGAAACTTGAATTGCCTACACAACCGCATCCTCATCCATATTACATCAAATGGTTCAACTCTTGTGGTAAGGTCAAGGTAAATAGAGTTGTGAGAATAAACTTTTTGATTGGAAATTACCATGATACTGCCAATTTTGATCTTGTCCCTATGCAAGAATGTTCTTTGTTGTTTGGTCAACCATGGCTATATGATAATAATGGTTCGCATAATTTTGTTGCTAATACATACACATTTAGACAAAATGGTCGAAAAATGAAATTGGTACCCATGAGTTTTACTGAAATTTTCGAAGATAATCTTGAAAGGATGAAGAATGGAATCAAGGAAATTTTCAAAGATAGTATTGAAAGGACGAAAAATAGAATCGATGTGATTTTCAGAGATACCAGGAAAGATACTATTGTGATGCCTTCAACTAAGTCTGAGTTATTACAAAACGAACGTAATGTTGTGCCTATTGTTTTGGATACTAATATTTTACAGGCATCTGAGAATAACCAAGGTAATAATGACAAAGAGAAGAAAGACGAAGAGGAAAAAGTCCTATCTATAGCTCCATGCATGTTTGAAGAATGTTCAATTGAACAAGCGCCTATAATTTCTGCAGATGAGAAAAAAGGTAATGATAACGGTGCTACAGCTACTCAAGGTATGCATATTTATGAGGTGCCAACTATGTCTACTACTTACGCTACATTAGAGCAACCCATGGTGGAAACAATTGCTGAAATACCTTTGTCACAAAACAATTTGCTTGATGTTTCTCGTGACAAAGAAGAGTTGTGCGATGCTTCACTTATATCCATGCCACAACTAGTGAATGAACATGCTAGTTCTATAGTAGAGCCACCAAGTGTTGAGTTTAAACATGTTATTCACATTGCTAGCGAGAATGAAGAAATTAAATTGCTATCTTCTTTAAATACTTGGGGTTATATTCAATTTGATGATATTTGTCCACTCAACTGCTTAAAGAAGAAATTATTTGCTAGATTTGAATTGCCATGCCCTTCTGATGTGATTTTTCATATTATTGGCAATTATGAAAGTAAAGGAGAATATAATGTGCATCGAGTATATATTTGTTCGAATTTGACTATACCTCCTTTTCATGATGAAATGTATTGTCTAGAGGACCGCATGCATATAAGTAATTCTCTATCTAGTTCCTCTAGTTGTTTAAATGAGTTACAAGTTGGTTTGCAAGAGGAGTGTTGAGGTTTTCGACTACAAAGATTTTAGGATCCAATCATATGTCCATCAAGAAATGTTCCGCACAGGATGTTGTGATAGACAAAGATAAGTACAATACACTCCATGACAAGGTGAAACCGAGGACGGTTTCCAATCAAGAAAGGGAGGATGATAAGAACATAACTAGCTCGGATATAACCATAAATAACTACCTTATGTATTAATTAAATAAATGTTCATATGTTCTACATTAGATTTACTTGTTATATATTTATTTGAACAAACGTTGCTACACAATGAGTTTTGTGTGTTTTCGTTTGCAGAAGTACTTGCTTGGGCGAAGGAAAAGAGACCGAGCGTACCTAATGCATGGATAATTAAAGAAGTTGATTGGGGACCAAACCAAGACCTTCTCCAAGTCTACTTCTACCTCACCACAACACTTTTGGCCCATAGAAGACGAGATAAAATTCTACATGTTTTGGATTCGGATTCGGGCCTCCTAATAGCATCAACTTCGAACGGACCTAGCTGTTGATCTAGAAGGAATTTCGGGGCCCATGAGTACTTGTTACAAAGCTTATGGAGTCTAATTTCATATGGTTTTGGTCCCATGTCAAAATTCCTACCGAGCTACCGGGAATCTGCAAAACAAGCCACGTATCTCATCCAGTCCGAATCTGATTTGGGTTTTGGGCCTTGTAATTGTGTCGTGGGCTTAGCTCAAGGGGGTGTGCGCCCTAGGGAACCCTAGGACGTCCCTAATCTTTTTTATTCAGTAGCCGTCATCGTTTAGAGTCGGGTTTTGCTTAGATTAATCTGTCAAGAACAGTTTCGCCGCTAGATCGGTTTGTGGAACCCCAAATTCGTGTGCTTAATCATTCATATGCAATTTGGTTGCAATCTATCTTGTTCTTGCTTGTGTTCTTCGATTTGCATGCAAGGATTAGCCATCTCGGCGAGGTCAATCGGGTTTCGGCACGGTTGATAACCAGAGGAGACGTGGTGCTGCGATTGGGAGGCTCAGTAGCGTGTTCGTTCAGAAGCCGGATCGAGTTGTGTGGTGACTCCGCCCAAATCGACTGTTTATCAGTACCTATCGAAAGATCGGGACCTAACATTCCCTCATCATTGATTGCACCAGAAAAATACATGGATGCGTACTGGAGTGCTACGTGGTCACCTTGCTATGCCAGTTGTGAGGTACACTCTACAGACACATTGCTCGTTCCACAAAATAATTCTTCAAGTGCCATCAACACTCATGTCAATGTTGCTAGATATGCTTTAAATCAATGTTCAAGATCTTTAAATTATGAGAATAACAAGTCACAGCCTATGCAAAATAATTCACATGCTTTAAATTTTAATAATGGTAGCAATAAACAATATGTAGGCGCACCTTTTAATTCATCGGCGATTATTTCGGAACCTATTACTACACAACAAAATTTGCCGATGAAAGATATGTATGGCTATGGCGGTATTTATAATTCAGTTGATTCTATTAGATCATTGCATGCCATGCCAAGTATCGGTCAGTCACATGTTATATCTCAGTCTTATGGGTCGCACTACATAATATCTAGTGGAAATAATTCGGCTTCATATACTAGTAGCGATTATAGCCGAATTAATAGTCGTTCCACTAGTAGTTCCATCTTCAAAATGTCAATCAAATAGTACTATGTATATTTTCAAACACGCACAGAGTTCAAATGTTGTAAATTCGGCTAGGGGGCAAACTGAAATACGAACTGGCAATATTGATCATAAGCACACTTTCGATCCCGACAATAGCATTGTCACATTAGATGATTTATCTGAGGATCAACGACGCGAGTTAGAGTGGGAGCTCAAGGTAGAAAGCGTGGAGCTAAGAAAACAGAAACTTGCACGCCTTCTAAAGAAAAGGAAAAGCGTCATGGAAAAACAACAAAAGCCGATAAATTTAGAATTATCGTCTAACAAAGACGAGGTAGTTGTGCTTGATTTCTCTAGAGACATAGGAGTTTTTGTTTTGCCAGATGAACTTCGTGCCAAGAAAGTTGATGAGCATCAAGTCGATGGAGCACGATACCTTGAGAACACAGAGGAGATGTTGGAGGGCCATTAGAGGATGAACGAGGACATTGTTCATGTGAAGAAATCACCACGCTTCTCCAACACATCAGATCAGGTAAAGTCTGCAGGTAATGCGATTATTTCCCAATTTGATCATTTATCTAAAAATAATATTTGCACTAGTAATATCATCATGAAATAACTCAAAGGGATCGATTGGGGAGGTTAATTTTCTTATTGGTAATAGTAAAGTGTTTAAATTTTCCATATCATCATTGCCAAAGTTTATGTCTACATGGTTTGCTTATCATCAATCTAGAGATAGAGACACAAAACTAAAATTGGAAAATATTAATGAGGCTGATGCTACTATAGTGGATAATTCTAACCGTGTAGTCGAATGGGTAGATGGCAAATCTGAACCATTCGTTTGCTTAGCTTTAAAACCATCTGCACAAAAGTGTCGGCTAGAGGAGAAGAAGTATACTTTTGACTTAACCATGTGTGATCATATTTTTGATGCATTGTTGAAAAATAATTATATTAAATTACTTGATCACCATGTCATGCCATCACTTCAGGATCTAAAAGAACGAATTTATTGCAAATGGCATAATTCGTTTGATCATTGTACTACTGACTATAACACTTTTCGTCAGAAGATACAATCGGCTATTAATGAAGGCCGATTGAATTTTGCAACTCTAGGAATGTCACATGCCAAGGATGACCGTTTTGGTAAAACAAATCGGTCTAGGTGGTCTAATAAGAAGTGGTCTTCGGCGCAGGTGGGAGGTAGTTCAATAAGGAGCAAATATGGGTGCCGAAGTCTAGAGGTCAAGAAAAGGGCTTAGCTACTAGTGCACGTGTGGGTGTACAAAAGGCTTCAGTTCAGAAAAATGTTATTGAACCTAGGGGGCATGCACGTGTACAACAACTAGAAAATTTACACCATGTGAGTATGAAGCGAGAGGCATCTTCGGCAGAGTTAGTAACAAGTCAAAATCTGCTGAAGAGCTCGGGGGGCAATGGCAATCAACCGAGACACTCACAGAGCTTGTCAAATTGGCAGAAGAAGCAGCTAGAAAAGCTAAGTGTAGAGAATGTGAAGAAGAGAGGTATGGCATGGATTCCTAAAGGAAGTGTTCAGGTGCATAATGAAACAGATGTTAAAGTTGAAGTAGGGTGTAACAGCCCTAGGTTCATAACCAGGTATTTAGAAGTGCTTTTGTTGTCCTTTACATTTCATATTTACTATATTGCAATTTGATCATAGGCGATGACAAAGTTAACTCTAATCGGTAAAATTGAAACCACTTCTATTTGAACAATAACTTGAACAGAAGTGTACATTTATAATAATTTATTCAAATACTAGTTTATTTATCACCAAAAAATATAAATTTTGTGGAATTTTTACTTCTGTTTAGTCCTCCTAAAAATTCAAACCAACTTTCAGCCTAACCAATTTCATCTTTTCACCAGAATTAAAATATTTTGAATTTTTGAGTGAAACTTTGAAAAATGGAACCTAGAAACCAACACCTGTCACCACACCAAATCCCTTAATTTTTGAACTAGTTTTACCTAGTCAAATTGAATTTACCAAGAGAGGGAAAGAAAATAAATCCTGGAAATTACAAGAACGAATCTATACTCAGTTTTTCACCCACCTCTCTCACCCTCATAGACAGCCACGACTTGGGCCCACTTGTCACTGACCTTGGGTGCCTCTATAGCCCCACAACACATCCATGGGCGTGCTCCCACCTCAGGACTTAAGGGGGGGGGGGGGCAGAGAAAACCCCTTTCATCTTCACTGCTTGTTCTATCTTTTCTTCATCAAGCTGAGCTCTCATCTCACTCCTCCTCCCCAAATCACATCCAATAGCCCAAGATCAATTCCTGCATGTTTGACCACAACAATTCCCATCATCCAAGCTTTCCATCCATCCCAACATCTTGCACATGCATGGAGAGTTGAGAGAGATCGAGAAGGAATAAAAGAGTGCTGGTTTCAGCCTACAGGGCTGCAGCAGCAGCATTTTGTTTTCCTCCATTTGGTGAGCTTCCTTTTCATCCATGGTGCCTCTTTTGAATTCCCTCCATGTTGAACATCCATAGCAACGTTCTATAGGTTGTCCACTCCATTGCTGCAGCTAGAAGGTGGCTGCAACTCACCCCGAGTTCATCTCTTTTGATTTCGGTTGAAGCAGCCCTAGGCAACGTCTCTTGCCGTCAGCCCAAGACCTTGCTCCATCTCTTGCCATCAGCCCAAGGCCTTAGCCTCGCACAACCCTACGTCCAGGTTGCTGCCATGTGAGTGAAGTCCGGTGGAAGTTGGAGAAAAGGGGAGTGAAAATAGAAATCGATTTCTGAGATAGCTATTGAGCTGAAAGAGGTGTGCGCTTTAAAAATTCATAACTAATTCATATGAACTCCGAATTCAGTGAACCAAATTTCTGTGGATTAAGAAAAACGTGATCTTCAACGTTGTAAAATAAAAATGACCAACTTTTGTACTGGTTTTCCCAGTAAAAATATAAATAGCTATATGTATCCCTTGTGTGGTATAGCTCTTAATAAATTCGTAAGAAATTATTGGTAAAAGCTAAATTTGTGAAACCAATTTTGTTGAGCTTATATTTTAGTACTCTTTGCTGTTGTGGTGTTGTTTTTGGCAAAACTACCTCTTAAATCTTGTTTAGGAGTTGTTTAGCATTCCCATGATTTTAACTTGTAAAATCCATAAATAAATAATGGCAACATATATAGCTATGAAATAATTTTTCTTAGGACATGTGAAAGATGTACTTTACTCTAAAAATAATCATTATTATGAAAACTTGGTTTGAGTTATAGGTTGCTTGCAATGCTGTAAAGGAAACATTAATATTTACAGAAATGCCATTTTCAGCACCTGAGAGCTTGTCATTTTCATATCTCCCAAACCATAAGTGATAATCCGGTGATTCTTTCACCTAAATTCAAGTTAAAATATGATCTACCCACTGTATTTATTTCATAATTTATTGATCATTTTGCATGTACATGTTTATTTGGCTCTTATTCGCATATTGCTTCTTTTCGATAGATTTGGAGATTCCGGAGAGTAATGAGCCATATCCAGAGGAGGATAGTGACTTCCCTCAGCAGCAAGGCAAGCACCTAAGCATATAGAACCTATGCTTTCTCTAAAAATGATTTGGTTGCAATCTATACATATATATATGTGCATGCATTGCCTAGATATTAATATTGTCGGTTTATGGTGTATGGGAAGAAACTATTTATGCATTTAGTTCTTGTAATATTGATGTCCTTATAACCTATTACCACTGGATGGGATTACTTGGGATATCTTATTCATTAATGCTTAGCCATGCTTAGTGCTAATAGAACTATAGGGATGGACATTGCTATTAATTGTGGTACATAGACAACTTGCTTTATTGGGCATAAAACTTGAGTACTTACACTAAATAATGGTTGATGAAATATGTTGGACTTGGACGGGTGATAGGGCGATGAAAGGAGGTTGGTTTTCGTCTGATGCAAGTAGCCCCGTCTGAGTCATTAAGGATCGAACATTTTGACATCTATTCAAGCACCCTTCATACTTACCACATGCCTTATTTGGGACCAGCTTGTCCTTTACTAGTTCTACTATCATTATTTATACCACATTGGAGAGACGTGAGAGCAGGTAGCCCTTTGGAGGGCCTCGGGTGCCTATGTTGGCCGGGGGTGCCTCCCCCGTGGCCCGCCCGCCTTGGTCACATCACGCACGCACGTGACTGAGTCGTCGGGAACCCCAGCGTGGTATAGGTGGTTGGGGTGGGGTTAAGAAAGGGCATGTAATGAGCTTGAATCACTTGTGTACCGCACTTGACAGGGTGTGTAGCATTTGATCTTTGTTCATTTCGTGTGGGTCCAGTTGTACACCTCTGATCAGAGTATAACCTATTCGAATAGCCGCGTCCTTGGTTATGGACATTGCTTGATGTGTATCTCACTCATGTTAGCATCAAATGTAGATTATTATGGATGGGATTATGTTTGATGGTGGTGTTGGCATGTTGTGCCATGTTGGTATGGACTTTGGTGGACCATGGTTGATGATGAGAGCGCCGTTTGGGCTTATTTGCTTATACATTTCAGAATTATATACTTGCTGTCCATAAATTAAAATGATGCTAGACTTACTTTTCCTTGCTTATTTTACTCATAATTGCTCAATAAAATTAGCTTTATGCAAATGTTGAACCTAGAGACCCACCATAGGCTAGAAAGCTTGCATACTTCTTTCTCCCTTATGTATATATAATTTTGGGTAAGACTTGCGAGTACAATCTTGTACTTAACCCGGTGTCTGCAATTTCAGGAGAGGAATCCGGTTTTGAGTTATGCTTCTTGTGTGGTCAGTGCTCTGCCAAGGGTGGTGAGGGCAATGAGTGATCTCTTGCAGCTTGGCTCTTGCCCGGTTGGTTTGCCCTAGTGGGGTTGTGGCACCACCGATTTTATCTTTTGCTTATGAACTCTATTTGAGACTTCCGCTGCTATATTTATGTGTTGTATGTTGGGACCTCGGACCCTATTATGTGTCATGTACCTCGCTGCACTTTAACCCTATTATGGTATTTGCTATGTTTATTAATTGCTTGCGATGAAAGTGTGAGGCTAGTCGCATTCCTAGGGACTAGCTAAGCATGAGTAACGGGTTTTGATCGCTTGAGATAATTGGGGATAGCGCTTTGGATCGAGTCATTGGGGTATGCTTTTGGTCGCCACCTTCGAGTGGTTGACGGGCATATGACGTGGTGGACTGGCAAGCTATCTTACGATTATGTCTTGTGCTTACTACTCGACATTTCGGTTATTATAACAGAAGGTTGTCAACCGCGATCATGGACACATTGAGGACGAGTGGCTATTTATGCGTGTATGGATCCCACTTCTCCAATAGTATGTGGTGGTCGTGTTGGACACTAGATGGTATAATACTCGGGGTGTCCACATGGGGGCAAAGAATGAGAAGGGAGTTAGGAGGTGTGCACCAAATCAACAGTTTACATCTAATCATTAGGTTCTTTCGCCACCATATTATATATATTCTTCACTTATGCCACTGATACCTATGTCATGGAACCAATTCTAAGGTATGTATAGTTATCCCTCATGGTTTTATTCTTATCCTTGGATGTCATATGGGTCTTTATATCATGGGGGGATGTTACCATATAGTTATGCATATTGACTAATTACTACAAATGTTGATATTAATTTTTAGAGACCGAAATAATTAAGGGCTGGAGATATTTTTTTTTCTTGTATTTATATATATTATTCTTTAGAATTTATTTCGGTCATGTTTTGTGTGGGTTGGCAAGGAGTTGGTATTGTTTTATATTTACCAAGTAATATTGCTTATGACACATCGGTCCCTATCAGTCCGTTTAGAGTATCCTTGCACTTTAGACCGAGTAGATGCTCTATTATTCGGTTTGGAAAGTTTAGTCGTTGTTGGTGTGAGGGGTGTAGATGCTTTCGGTATTTTAATAGTCCAATAGATTAATTCAGCATTTTTCTTGGACTGTTAAATCATTATTTGGACCGGTGTTTAGATACATTGACAGGAAAAATTAACAACGAAAATTCTTTGGCATAATAGGATTCTAGTTATCAAGACAGTAAAGTGTGTTTTTGATAATAGATAAACCGGCTATAATTAGCAGTTTGGATGTAAAATAATACATGCACCGACTCTGAGTTTTGAGGTTTTCCAAAATAAAATTCCTTAATCTTTCTTGATTTAAAATAAAATAAAATGGAATTAAAAGCAGTGTCTATACGTCACTGTCTACTATTTTACAAACAAGTGGTTTTCAAACAACATGTATACTATATCTAGAAATAAATATTTTAAAATCTTTCCCTTGAAAAATTATTCTAGAATTCTATTTGATTTGCAAAAAAAAAGCTTTATTTACAGCCACATTGAAATTACATTTTTTTTACTGGTATCAAATGGAAAGGTAGTCATCTCTTTCGTCCTGTCACACTTGATATATCAGCTAGCTAAGCACAGAAGCCCAGGATATGATGCACTAGGGTGAAATAGATTTTGCCATAAATCAATTAGTCACGCAAGTGAAAAAAAAAACTTGAGCAAGACATAATGCGATGACTGTGTGTTGTTATGTTTGGTTGCCTGCCACTTTTCTTCTTTTATTTCCTATTGGTTCTTTCAGTAAAAAGAGAAAACATCAGAGAATGCACCTACTGAAAAGCTTGCCTACCCCTTTGAAATAATACCTTCCTACCACCCAGTGTGTAGACCGCATTCAATATGTAGAGTGTGGTGGTACCGACAGGTACCGGACAAACTAGAGTAAATCACATTATGTGGGTAAAGCTGTACAAACTCTGCAGGGTCTAAAACTAATCGATTAGCCGTGCTCACGGTCATGAGCGACTTGGTGAAATGATACAAGTATAGTGTTGGTGATTTACTAAATGAATTGTGAAATGGGTATGGTGAATATTGGTGATGGTTTTACCCAGTGTGGGCTAAGAATGAATTTGTTACCTGTTGCCATGGAGGGCACAAGGATGATACTATGATGGTACTTATACTGCTACTATTATGGTCTATTCTTTGTTTTAAAAATTATGTTTCAATCTATTATTATTTACTATTGCGAAACAAAATTTGCTTTACGCTAAAAATGAGGCACAAATATAGCCATCCTTGATCTCAGCTTGCAATAGTCCTAGGTTTCCCAAGGTTTGGGTAGGACTTGCCAATACCTCGTGTATTGACCCACCTCTTGTTGTTTTTAGTCTCGTTTGCAGGAAACGGGTGTTCCTTCTGTTACCGGAGTTTCTAAGGATGGTTCTTTCTAGGGTGATTCCTAGTCAGTTGCCTGTGTGGTTTGGTAGATGGGCATACTGAAGAACTTATGTATCTTTATCTTTTCCGCTGCGTTTAAACTCTTTTATTTGGCCAGTCGGCCTAACTACTATGTAAGACCATTGCACTGCTAAGTTATGATAACCATTTCATCTATTTATATGTCAAGTATGTTGTATGGATATGATAGCAATGTTGTGGATGCGTGTGCTAGCCACTGATCATGGGACTAGTACAGTGTACGCTCCAGGTATTCGGGAATTCCATCCTTTGTTGGATGACTAAATATATTGCCGAGCTATAGGATGAGTTTTTTTAAAATGTATCGAAGTTTAGATGGGATTGTTTTTAATTTATTTTAGGCCCAAGAACTGCAGCCAATTCAGTTAGGTGGACATTACGGACAACTGAATTTGTAGTATAGTTTAGTACTAAATGGGAAATATTTGAGAAGGTATTATCCTTATTTGAGAAGGTAGAAAACTTGATTGTCTTAGAACAAATACTTATTTGAGTATCGTTTTGAGAGGACGACTGTAGATGGGCTCAAGACTGATACCATATGTGGGAGTATCGTTTTGAGAAGATGATTGTGGATGGGCTTAGGACTAATACCGTGTGTGGAGTATTGTTCTGAGAGGACGATCGTGGTCTGGATTGATTAATTCTATGGTGTTTTCGGTAAAGCAAAAGTTATACGTCCTTCTTATACCGAAAACAGGGGGCATGTGTTTGTACGATAATTTGGCTTATAGTTACCAGATTGGTTTAGAATAGATGATACAACTGTCAAATGATTCACTTGAAAATCTACTCAGTTTACAGGTGTAGGAAATTGTGATGCGTCGGTCATATGTGCTAGTATTGACTAAATGAATATGGACCGATGTAGTTTATAGTATTGTTGCCTGTGCAAGCTGATTGCATATATATGCATATGTATATTTGGTTTTTATGCAGGCTACAGAAGCTATACAGGGCGTGACCGTCACGTTACGTTAATCACGGAGGCAGGTGATTATCCCTAATTGGGTGATTAAGTGGCAAGGGAATCCTTCGTTGCTCCTGCAGATGGAAAGTCAGGTGTCGTATTTACTGATCCAAAGAGTCTTCATCGTCATCGAGCGAGCCAGGGGCTCAGACGTGCGGCTGTGATGGGAGTGCTGCTTGCATGGATGTGATGGTATTCGCTGGATCCAACCATCACGTGGCATCTGCGTTGAGAGCAGGGCTGCGGCGACCGAGCCAAGCCGCGTGCGATATTATTTATCTAGTTAGAAGATAAAGAGTTTGTTGGATCGAATTGTTTCAAATATTCCGGTAAACCATCATTGCATATTGCGTGGGACCGAGTAGACATGCCAAAAGATCAGAGCAATTAGCTATATATATTGGTCCACGGTAGAATAGAAGGGAACCCAATTTCAATCTAATATTCATCTCTTTTACTTTTTAGTTCTTTTCTATTTTGTTTTTATGGCTGAGTTCTAGCAACCCTAGAATTTGGTTAATCTTTGCCGTTTTGCGCTGAAAAACGGTCGTGCTTCTCCATGAAAGCGAGAAGGTTATCCTTTGCTAGTTTGCTCGGAAACTAGTCGTTCGTCGTCACGTAAGTACGATATTATCTTCTTTACTAATTTGCTCGTAAATTAGTCGTGTGATTCCACGAAAGCGAATTAATCTCGAAATCGGTTTCACTAGCCAATTTTGATTTATTGATTTTGGCGACTCTGTTTAATGCACCGCAAATCATTAGGTGATCTTGTGTTGGCAAAAAAAAAGCATCAACAAAACCTTATGCAACTAACAATCAAGCTAAGTACGAAGCAGTTCTCAAGGGGTTGCAGTTGCTTATGGAAGTTGAAGCCCACGCCGTGGAGATAATGGGGGATTCTTTGTTGGTGATCAGTCAATTGGCAGGGGAATACGAATGCAAAAATGATGCGTTGATGATCTACAACGAGAAATGCTGGGAATTGATGAATAGTTTTCGGCTGGTGATTTTGAAGCATGTCTCTCGGGAGCAGAACGTTGAAGCTTATGACTTAGCTCAGGGGGCATCATGATACAAGCCGATGGTGAAGGATGTTGAGGTGGAGGTAGCCGCAATCATAGCCGATGGTTGGAGGTATGATGTTTATCAGTATTTACAGAATCCATCTCAATCGGCTTCACGAAAATTGTGCTATAAGGCCTTGAAGTATACCTTATTGGATGATGAGCTGTATTATCGGACGATTGATGGAGTATTGTTTAAATGTTTGAGTGCCGATCAAGCTAAGGTTGTGATGGGCGAAGTACATGAAGGTATTTGTGGTACTCAATAATTGGCTCACAAGATGAAGTGGTTGCTTTGGTGCACAAGGTATTTTTGGCCGAACATGTTAGAGGATTGCTTTTAATATTACAAAGGATGTCAAGATTGCCAAAATTTGGAGCAATTCAGAGAGCACCAGCATCGGCTATGAATCATATCATCAAACTATGGCCGTTCAGAGGATGGGGAATTGATATGATCGGTCAGATTAATCCACCTTCAAGCAAGGGACATAAGTTTATATTGGTGGCGACCGATTATTTTACCAAATGGGTGGTGGCAGTTCCATTGAAGAAAGTTGATTATGGGGATGCAATACAGTTTGTCAAGGAGTATATTATCTACCGATTTGGGATTCCTCAGACTATTACAACAGATCAGGGGTCAATCTTTGTATTTGATGAATTTGTTCAGTTTGCCGATAGCATGGGTATCAAGTTGTTGAATTCTTCACCATATTATGCACAAGCTAATGGGCGAGCTGAGGCATCTAACAAGAGCTTGATTAAGTTGATCAAAAGAAAGATTTCTGATTTTCCTCGGCAATGGCTCACAAGGTTGGCTGAAACATTATGGTCTTTTCGGATGGCTTGTCACGCATCGGTTCAAGTCCCTCCTTATAAGCTTGTTTATGGACATGAGGCAGTTTTACCATGGGAAACTACAAGCGGCTCAAGGAGAGTAGCTTTACAGGATGATTTAACAGCCGATAAGTATTACAATCTTATAGAAGATGAAACAGAAGATCTAGTTCAATCCAGATTGAGAGCCCTTGCAAAGGTGACTAAGGATAAGGAACGAGTTGCTCGGCATTATAATAAAAAAGTGGTGCCAAAGTCTTTTTCTGAAGGGGAGCTAGTCTCGAAATTGATCTTGCCAATAGGAACTCGAGATAATAAATTCGGCAAGTGGTCACCTAATTGGGAAGGACCGTTTCAAATATACAAAATTGTGTCCAAAGGGGCTTATATGTTGCAAGGACTTGATGGTGAAGTTTATGAACGAGCGCTTAATGGCAAGTATCTGAAGAAATACTATCCAACTGTATGGATTAACTCATGATCGGCTGATGGTTGCCAATACATGTTAGCCGATGTGTTGACATCGCCTTGAGATGGCCGATATATATTATATCGCCCTTAGTGGTTTTTTCTTATCATAATCGGTTGTACTTTGCCGATATATGATGGCCGATATAGATTATATCGTCCTTAGTGTTTTTTTTTCTTATCATAATCGGTTGTGCTTTGCCGATGTATGATGGCCGGTATTTGATATATCACCCATAGTCCAAATTATAATTTTATCAATGCCTTCAACATTGCAAAATTAGGGGGGCAAATATATATAAAAAGTCTGGATTTCAAAAGGAAAATTCAAGAGTGATGAACCCTGAGCTCCACTTGAGATACTCAAGGCTGTTGTTGGCCCGATCTTTCGGTTAGTTGATGATAACTACGATTTTGGGAGAAGTGTTGACGACCCGACTACAACCATACTAGATGTTGTTGTGTTGCGCCTTAGCGATCGATACACCTCTCCGTGGGTTGTTGATCTTGCCGGTGCAGATCAACCTTATTCCTGCAAGCAAATCGAAGAAACAAGCAAGAACAAGATAAAAGCAATCTGATTTGCAGATAGGAATTCAATACCAATGATAAGTTTGGGGTTCCGTAACGAGCAAACCGGCGATCTAACCGATCATGGGATTACCCGGCAAAGTAGCAAAGCTAAACTTTAATCTAAACAAAACCCAAGAAACTCTAGAGGGGTACCTAACTATTTAAGGAGGTGGGAAGACCTCTAGGTCGTCCTCCACCTGGTTGGGGCGCACCCCACATGGGCCCTACATGGGCCGGGGTCCCAAAAATAGTTACAAGCCCAAAGGCCCATGACAGGTGATGCAGCAGCTTGTTTCTTCATCTGCGGTTGACCAGGATGGAATTTGGTGATGAGGCTAGATCCGTTGGAAAGAGGACTCTGAGAGCTTTCTATCAAGCACTCATGGGCCGAAAACGGAGCTTGTATGCAGATTCGGCGGCCGTTTGAAGTCAGCAGTGTAGCACGTGGCCGAATCGGATTCCAGTACTTGGAGGACTTGCACTTGATATCTTGTTGTTCATCCATGATGTGAGCAACGGATGTATCCATAGTAGCCATGGTCACATCATCCTCCCCTTCTTCACGGAAAACCATCCTCGGTTTTTCCATATGGTGCTCTTCACATAGTCCATTCAAAATAACATGTTTCATCCAATCAAAACCAGAGAAACTCGAAGTAGTGTGATTAGCAATAACATGTTTCTCTAAATTCGAACAAATGAAAACTCTATGCACCAAATATATTCCTCTATCGTTATATTCGCCAAAGATATGAAAAATAGCATTAGTTGGACATGGCAAATCAGAGTTAGCAAATAATTTCTCCTCCAAATTATTGAGCTCACAAAAATCATCAAACTGAACATAACCCAAAGTATTTAAAGAAGTTATCAATTTACGTTCCTCAACATCATTAGCAATGTGAACAACATGCTTAAAATCAGCACACAAAGAAACACTAGAAATAGCATTTTCATTCACTAGTTGTGGCATGGATATAAGTGAAGTATTATCACACAACTCTTCTTTATCACAAGGAACAACAAGTAAATCAACTCGTGACAAAGGCAAATCAGAAGTAGTTTCCACCAAAATTTGCTCTAGATTAGCATGGATAGTGGAGAAATGTGACAAGGGAGAAGCACACTCACCTTGAGTAATATCAACACCATTTAATTTACCTTTTATGCCCTCTTCAGATAATGTAGGTGCACCAGTCTTCTCTTCTTCCTTCGTGAGCGATGGAGATGGCATCTCGATCATATTGCTCTTCTCCTCATGGTGAATGTACTGAGCTCCCTGCAAAATGTCAGTAATAGGAGGCACAAGCATAGATTGTTTCTCCCTTGGGTTCATTAAAATATTGCTCTCAACACTGCAAGCAAGCATGAACAAGTGGCCTATATGATTATATGTCACGTTAATAAGCCCAGCCTGAATATCAGAATTAAGCCCTCTAAAAAATCTAGTCATTGTGTTCTCATTGCTTTCTTTTAAACCACTATAAGTGATACAAATTTTAAAGTCATGAAAGTACTCCCGCACGGTTTTGTCACCTTGTTTTAAATGTTCTAATTTCTCAAGGAGAGTATGTTTATAATATGAAAACACAAAATTTTTTCTCATCATTGTTTTGCATTCATCCCAAGTTTCAAACTTATTGCCAACAATATACCACCAAAAAGATGTAGAACCAGTACACTTATTACTAGCAGCCTTAATCATTTGAGCATTAGAGAAATCATACTCATCAAATTGTTTGTCTACTGCTAGCTCCCAATTAACATAAGCGGCGGAATCATAATTACCATCAAAAACAGGCAAATTAGATTCTACCCTTGCAAGATCATTATCATGTACCTTATATGCAAAGCGTGAAGAAGACGATATATCTCGTTGATGGTGAAGAAGTCGATGTTGAGCATGACCATCTCGTTTCCCCTTTCACAATCCTGCCATGGTTAGTAGCAAGCAAGAAACATACACAAATATATGCACGCTCCTATCAACTACTAGGTAGTGGCAGCTCAAATATCACACACACTCAAGCTTTTAACCAAGCTCTTACAAGTTCTTACCAAAGCAAGCGGAAAGGTGACATACACCGACTCAACCAAGCACCCCAATGGAGGTTGGATGTATCGATGCCTTGGCAAACACTTGCTGTACGGCTGCAATCAAATCTGTAGAGCTCTGGGTGGGCTTAAAATATGTAGCAAAGGAAAGCAATGGTTCAAATCAGAGAATGCAAAATTGAATAATGGTTCAAAGTCAAGTACCGTGCTGGTCCTAGGCTAGAACGTACTAGAGACGCGAGTCTAGACACAAACGATACCATAAGATAGCACTAGGAACAACTCATGCACAACTCTGATATATGAAGTTCAGCTCAAACATAACAATATTTTCTCTTTTCTTTCTTTCTTCTTTCTTTTTTTTCTTTCCTTTCCTTTTCTTTTCTTTTTTTTAGGGTGTAGCTTTTCTTTGCTTTTCTTTTTTTTTTGATTTTTTTTACAAAAACAGATTCAAGGACCTCAATATAAGGCTACAGGGACTCAAACGTAAATATAAAAATTACAGGGACTCAAATGTAAAAGTCTAAACCCAAAATTAAAATTATACAAAAATGGAATGCTGAATTTATGCCGGTTCCATTTTTCCAAACAGATCTCAAAACCGACACCAAACAAATATTCACCAAGGTGTTTGACACAACTCGGAACCGTGAAAGGGAGGGAGGGAGTCGGACTCGGCCAAAGGGGTGAGTGGAAGTCGTCTAGGAGGTGGAGTGGATGGCAGCCGAATTTGGTGTATGGGATAAAAAGGAAACTGATTTTTAACCAATCCAATCTACTATATCTTTCCAAAACAAACTTGACTACTTCCAAAATCAGATATGGTAATTCACCTTCCTCCTCTCGTGCAGGACACAGGCACGGCCAAAACAGAAGCACGGCAGTCAGCAAACCAAAGATGCAACTCAACAACTGCAAAACCAACCGGTAAAAACTTTTGCAAACTACAAAAATAGAATCGTGGCAGCGAGCCGATTCCGTTTTCGTAGGTCCTGACGACAACAGATACATGGAGGTGACGATGACTGTGGTACAAAACGTGACCAGAACTCGAAACTCTAAACGAACTAGACGCTAACACCAGCAACTCGACTCGACGATGTAACACAAAACTCAACAAAGCAAAAACTGATAAAAACAATGCAATGGCACAATATGGCTAGGTACAGGACAATTTTTTTATATCAATTTTCTGGTTATGGGTAGATAAAACTCACCGAGCAACGAAAGCTCTGATACCAAATGATGAACCCTGAGCTCCACTCGGCACTCAAGGCTGTTGTTTGGCCCGATCTTTTGGTGAGTTGATGATAACTACGATTTGGGAGAAACGTTAACGACCCGACTACAACCGTACTAGACGTTTTTGTGTTACGCCTTAGCGATCGATACACCTCTCCGTAGGTTGTTGATCTTGCCAGTGCAGATCAACCTTATTCCTGCAAGCAAATCGAAGAAACAAGCAAGAACAAGATAAAAGCAATCTGAATTGCAGATAGGAATGGAGCAAAAATGATAAGTTTGAGGTTCCGTAACGAGCAAACCGGTGATCTAACCGATCACGGGATTACACGGAAAAGTAGCGAAGCTAAACTTTTATCTAAACAAAACCCAAGATACTCTAGAGGGTACCTAATTATTTAAGGAGGTGGGAGGACCTCTACGTCGTCCTCCACCTGGTTGGGGCGCACCCCACATGGGCCCTACATGGGCCGGGGTCCCAAACATAGTTACAAGCCCAAAGGCCCATGACAGGTGATGCAACACCTTATTTCTTCATCTGCTGTTGACTAGGATGGAATTTGGTGATGAGGCTGGATCCGTTGGAAAGAGGACTCCGAGAGCTTTCCATCAAGTACTGACGGGCTGAAAACGGAGCTCGTATGCAGATTCGGTGACCGTTTGAAGTCAGCAGTGTAGCACGTGGCCGAATCGGATTCCAGCACCCTTGCACTTGATATCTTGTTGTTCATCCATGATGTGAGCAACGGATGTATCCGTAGTAGCCATGGTCACATCAAAGAGCAAGTTTTCACCACAAGCAGAAAGTTATATATTGCATCCCAAAAGTTATGTTTGCAAATTTAAAGTTGGAATTACAAGATTTAGCTCATCCAGACATGTATTTTTTGATGGCTGATATTGCCCTTTGCTTAATCCGATCTACTTCGTCTATGATTTGGACATCGACTGCATCAGTGCTTAGGATCACCTTTCGAGATTTGGTTAGATCGGCCAAGTGCTTGCTAGATGCCTTCAACTTTGACTTCTGATCCTCAATGGCTTTTGGCAAGTCTGCAAGCTTTTGCTGTTCAAGGGCGATTTGTGCATTGCACTGCTCTAACTCAGCCAGGAGTTCTATTTTTTGAGCATTAAGCTGATCAATGATAGTTTGAGTTGAATCTGGACCAGCCTCCAATTCATCGAGCTTGGCCTTCTCTTCATTCATAGAAACCCTGTTGGCCTGGATGGTTGCCTCAAGATCTCTTCTTTCACGCCGATCGGCAATCCTCCTTTGGGCTTTTTCAAGTTTAAGCCGATGCTGCTCAAGGTTGGCTGCTGGAGTAAGGGCATCGGCTAGCTCATCCGGGATCTTGTCATGGATTTCATTGTGTCTGTCTCGGATGGATCCATAGCTTGCAACCAAGGTTTCCAGAGAGCCTTTAAGCCTTTTTGAGATGTCTAGTAGAGTTGACTTGATATCATCGGCTAAGGGCACCAGAGCTGTGCTTGTTGTTTCTTCCTCTTTATCTAAGAATGGCCAAATATCAAAAGAGAACATGTCGGCTAAAACTTGAAAAAGAGAAACATTGGGACTATGAGTTAAGTAAAAAGGATGGCAGCCGACATGATTTGTAAACTTAAGGTATATACTTACAAGGACAGCATGAGCTGGTGCTGCCACTTCTTCTTTTTCCTCCACATGGTGACCGCCTGCAACCGATGGAGTTGGCTCGCTAGATTTGGAAATTGGGGTTGGAGGACGAATAGGCTGAAAATACAAGTACAAATTAGCATCGGTTATTTAAAAAACTGAGAGAGGAAAGTTGATGAGGTTTAAAAATCAATCGATGCAGCTGGTGCTTGTGGCTTCTTGGAAGCAATCTTTTTCTGCAAGAAAATCAAAGTTGAGAATTGGTATAAAGGCATAATAGACTTAAGCTGAAGATTGAAAACATGCACATACTCTTGGTTTGTATGTGGGACGTACTGGAGGTGATGGCGTTCTTTGAGGAGCAGGTGGATCGGCTGGAGGAGTTTGTTCCCTTGTTTCACTGACATGTTCAGCCGCTTCATCCACATGTTTTGCCATTGTTTCACCCTTCAGGAATTCTGCTACATCCGAATCTATGGCTGGCAATTCATCGGCAGTGGTCTTTTGCTTCTTGGGTTTCTTCTTTGCAGCCGATGGTGCAGCAGCCGATTTTGCTCTCTTTTTTCTGCCAGCATCAGGGGCTATTGGCACACGGGGCATGCCATGCAGCAGTGTTGAAGTCTTGGGGGCATTGTAGCCGATGACCGGAGGAGATAGTCCACTACCATTGAGCAGTAGCCCTGGGGCATATTGGATCTCTACACCGCTGTTGCTATGATGAGGAGGAGAATATTCTGTTGTCTGCAAGAGAGAATTTGCACAAGGTCAAGATTAATTCATCGGCTTGTAGTTAACATAATTGACAAAGGAGAAGATTCTTACTTGAGGGACGGCTTAGGGAATAGATCTATTAGATACATTGAAGACGATTGGTGAAGCCGATGTTTTTTCCACTCTATCCACCATCGGTCAAAGGATGCACTTCTCAACATCCTTAGCTTGATATTGTTGATGCTGCCTAGGGGTGGTCCTTCTATGTTCAGCAGCCGATCCATCATAAGTGGTGATGTGATTTCTCCTCTACTCTGGATCTTATGGGCAAAGAAGTGATTTCTCCTCTACTCTGGATCTTATCGGCAAAGAACAAGCTGATCGGCAGTTGACCCATGCCGAATTGCCTTGCAGCACTTGTCGGATGATAGAACTCATATGTCATTTGGATTTTTTTGCCTTGATGGATGCCAATAGGAAGGATGCAAGGACGATGGCTGCTGAGAATACTTCTCTAGATTTGTCATATTTTTCGGAGTTGATCTCATCAAACCGTAAATCGCCTGGTAGCTTACAAGTGCCATGTCCTTCGTATGCAAACTAAATTCTAGTGTTTTTGGGAAACCCATCGTAAAAGTTGTTGAACCACTCTCTGAAGGGTTCAGCCGATAGCTTGGATGCAATGCTAACCGATGCCGCTTCTCCAAAGGACCTGCATCGGCATGTAGTGATTCTTTCTCCATCATCATCGATGATCGGCTCAAATCTTGGAAATCTTGTATCGGCTAATGGTGGCCGATTGACAACCATCCTGGTGTGCAAGTTTAGCCAGATCTGCAGTAACCACTAGGGACCCCCTGTGCCGATTGATACTCCAGAGGCCATCTTGGTTATGGCAGTGTTCAGAGTTTGGTACAGATAGCCTAGCAGATACTTTCCAAGGGGAAATTGTTTCTTGTCTACATGTTGCCAGTTTGCAGTAGGACCACAACTTGGACCATGAAAAAAGAACTTCTCAAGCCACATCATGAGGAAAGCTGCATGCTCCCTTGCAAAGATCGGCCTAGTACCCATGTTCTTGGCAACATAGCCTGACCAACCGCCTATGCTTCTGATTTTGAACTCTTGGGTGGATTGGATATTCAAGATGGTCAGGTTAGCCGATGAGGTCACATCTAGGCCAGTAATCATTATAACATCCAAAAGAGTTGGAGTCATCGGTCCTTGAGAGAAAAGGAAGGTATTCATGGCTGTGGACCAGAAGTAAGTGGCAGCTACCATCATGGACTCATCTTTTGCCATGTCTGCTGCAGTTAAAGCCAAGGCTTGGGATATGCCGATTTCTTCCCAGTTGGTTAACTTTCTAGCTGACATCCTGTTATACCAAGCGGGCCAGCTCTTTTCGGCCGATGGCTAAGATTTGAAGGTGTTCTTCCATAGGCTTAGATCCGGTTAGCAAATCTAAAGGGGATTCAGTTGGTTTCACCATTGATGAACTCTGTGGGGTCTGGGTTACCAATTGGGCCAAGGAAAAACTGGAACTCATCGGTTATACTAGGGACTGCGACTTGATGAGAGAGATGCTACAGAAGGAGGAAAATCGAAGATTGAGCAGAAGAAAAACCAATCTTGCACGGAAAAGAAAGAGGATTAGCCGATGGGTACTTACCTCGACATTCTCAGAGGTTGATGCGCTCAGAGGACTGGCGGTGGTTGACATTGTCGGCGATGAGGAGTGGAATCACATTAGTTACAATTCCAGAGGCCCAAGACAGGTGACGCAGCACCTTATTTATGTGATTGCGGCCAAACGACATGGAATTTGGCAATGAGGCTGTAAAGAGGGCTCCGAGAGCTTTCCATCAAGCACTTACGGGCCGAAAACAGTGGTCGTATGCAGATTCGGTGGCCGTTTGAAGTCAGCAATGTAGCAGGTGGCCGAATCGGATTCCAGCACTTGGAGGACTTGATCTTGATATCTCCTTGTTCATCCATGATGTGAGCAATGGTTGTATCCATAGCACTACTGCAAAAACGGCCTGTAGAGACGTTCCGTAAGAGACGGCTAAGCACGTCGTCCCTATTAAAGCCCATCTCCCACTTTGCCTCTTACGTAGATACGCTAATTACGGACAGGATAATAGACCGTCTCTACAATCACATTAATCAGCGCTAAACAATTTGGTAGGAATTTTTTTTTGCTCGTTCCCTCCAAAAAGATCAATCTTTCCAACTTTTTACCTCATTCATGCGGATTTTTTTTATCTCCCTTGGAACTCGGAAGTAGTTACGATATTATCTAAGAGAACAAACCCCTCTCCTTCTCTTGTAAAATCTGTTCCAATCTTTCCATTAGCTCCACCGTGAAGACGGCGGCCTCTCGCGTATGAGCCCCATGGCCGCCGCCTGTGCCGTCTGGGCTCAGCGCCGCCGGCGACGCCAGGGCTGCGCACCTACTACCCACGCCATCGCCGCCTGCGCCGTCCGGGGTGAACGCCGCCTGTGCCGCCTAGCACCCACCGTCCACCCATCGCCGCCTGTGCCTTCCAGGCTGAGCGCCGCTGGCGCCGCCAGAGATGCATGGCCCCCGCGTCATCCGCCAGCCACACACCCATCGTTTGCCCCACAGCAGCAGCATCGACACGCCGCAGATTCATCGGTGATTTTCTTCCTGGTATTGCCCAAATTCCTCAGCCATCGAATCCTGGCAACAGTAGCAATCCTAATTGCAATACTGTTTCTGCACACTTGCACAGCTGATGTTTGATTTGTGTTCTGCTTACAGACAAAGTATTTAATTCTTAATTATCTGTTATAGCAACCCAAGTATATTGGGGAAAAAAATTTAATGCACAGATGGTTTGTTTTTCCTGCTTGCATCTAATTATTTTATAATGTATAGGTGACTGGCATGTAACTTTGCATATTTGTGCAACTGTAATTTGGTCATCGTAGAGGATATTTACAACAGCTAGCAGCTAAGGGAAACATCAGTATAATTTGTAGAACTTGGTGAGTACAATATTTAATTATGTGTGGTCAACTAATTCGAATGCGTATCTTCCAATTTATAATCATGTTTGTGCCAAAATTGATTGGGAACACAGCATGATCTGAACTTTTTGATGCTCTCTTGGACTCTAGGCTTGTAAGATGTAGACCTACTTAATACTTCAGCAAACATTAGAATTTATACTTTGGTCAATTTAGTTTGATCAGTGGAAAAGATAAATTACCTATAATGTAGCAATAGTATATTCTTGTGATCTCGAAATATTTATAATCAAATAATGCTCCACATAATATCTGGTACTGTTATTTACAGTAATTTATATGAATTGGATTGTTGCTTCTCTATCCATTATATTGATAGCACCTAATACGATGCATAGTAACTTATTAACAATCAACAATACATCAAACATTGGCTCTCCTAACATTCTAATTCCTCGATGTTATTTTATTTATGTTTTTCAGTAATTGAGTACTGGATAAATGAATAGGGACTGGATTAATAAGCCCAGAACAACTGCTGCATATAAAACAGGAGTATCTCAATTCCTAGAATTTGCATTCTCTAATGTACCTCAATATGCAAGGGTTATATTGTTACTTATGCACCTGTAACATTCTAATCTGTTTTTTAAATATAGTGCAAATGGCAGCAAGGTCCCAAAGACTGCAAGGCTTGGATTTTTCAGAGAATGGAGTACAGAATCAAGAAATGGTCCCAAATGATCACTATGTTGAAGAACAGAACATAACAAATGCAGAATGGCGTTCAAACTGCTATGAGTATCGTAAGATATATTGTTTATTCGCTTTTAAAACTTGTATGCTTGTGGACTAAATCTTTAAACATGACAGATCCTGATGGCCGCATTAAAAGACGTCGAGGACCAACTAAACTGGCAAATGTTGAAAATCTTCCGGAAGGTGTTAAGATTATTGTCAAATTGGATCGTTTCAATGCACCTTGCTCACAATCTTCTATAGTTCTTGGATCCTATTTAGGAACACTTGTTAGGAAGCCACATCTAGCTCCACTGAACATTCTTAAATGGAATGATAAACTTTATAAGAGAATATATCATCCAAAATTGATTTCTGAAGTACAGGTATTGCTTGTTTAATTCACATGGTTTTTAAATCATATTTTTATGGTGATTCCTGTATAATCCATTCACTCTTTTCATATGTGCTAGAGAAAGTTTGCAATTGATGGAAGAGCTAAGGATTGGCTTCTCCACCAGTTAGATGGAAAATGGAGGCAATACAAGTCAAATCTGAAGAAAAAGTATTACAAGGCTAACTTACCCATGGAACGAGTATTGCAAATGGTACCCCAAACTGTTAATGAATCTCAATGGCCTACACTAGTTTCTTACTGGTACTCAGAGGACTCTAAGGTAAATATGTGTTGAACTTTTTAGTGAGTGAACAGCCATCGCTTTGATTTATATCAACTCATTGATGGTATATGTTGTATCATTAGAAAATCAGTGATCAAAACCAAGAGAATGCACAAAATATTAAGCATCCACACAAATTAGGAAGAAAGAGCTTTGCAAGAAAGAGGAAAGAGCTGGTAAGAAGTTTAGCATGTATTTCTTCATTCATTATTGCTTCTATTTCTCATGCACTTGACATGTATAATCTGCAGGAACATGATAGAGTGGAGGTGGACAGAGCAACCTTCTTTGATGAATGCCATAAGACAAAAGATGGCAGATATGTTAATGATGCTACACAAGACAAAATGGTATGACATATTACTTGTTTTTCTTTAACTCTTTCTATAATAAAATACACTATAGTAAGAGTACAATTTTTCCATGTAGAATGAGGTATATATGAAATTGGCTGAGAAAAGAGTAGATGGCCAAGAACTCACTGAAGCTGATTTTGAACAAGCTATGTTAGAAGTGTTTGGAAAGGATCATAGTGGTAGAGTTAGAGGCATGGGTCCAACCATTACTCCAACAAACTATTATGGTGGAAGATTTTTGAATATGTCAGGAAGAAGTGAACAAGGGAGTAGCTCCAGTAATGTAAATGGCTTCATTAGTTTTATGGTATCATATCTTGCTGAGAAATATCCAGAAGATAATTTGATGTCTAGGCTGCCACCTTCACTTTGCTAGGCTCATTCCAAGACAAGAGGTATGGGCACAAGATTACTGTTTTGAATGTTGCAACTTATATAGCCATAAGCTGACAAAATAACATATTCATGGATGTATATGTAGGTTGATTAGAACCAAGGAAGTTAGTCATCAAATAATCCTCCATTCTATCCTCTCTTCAGTTTGATCCAAATTTAACCAAGGAAGCCAGACACCAAATACTACTCCATCGTCTAGTACTACAGCATCATCTCAGACTTGAAGTGAAGAGGACTGATTTACAATGGCGACTGCATCATTTCGCACTACTTGTTGCATTAGAATTAGCACTTGCTGCTGCCGGAAACATATTTAAGTTTTCTCGTCGGGAACAATGTATGGATATTGCTTTTTCTTTAATGCTAAGCTACTAGTGTTGAAAATATTATCAATGTGGTATGATGGTAACTCAGTCTGCTGATATTATTGTGTTTATGGATTTTCTGAATGAAATGTTTGGCATATGTGACTAATAGCGCTAGATGCGGGTATTATTTGTTAATTAGACACTGTGTAGAGACGGGTGCACCCATGTCTATAGAAATGGATATTGTCTCTAGGAGAGAAATAAGTAATATATTAACCATTAATAGAGACGGTTAGAACCGTGCCTAAACAAGACATAAATTGTCTCTACTATATGATAGAGACGGAAGCAACCGTGGCTAAGATCATCAAGTGTCTCTACATGTTTAATCTGAAAATTTGTATTTCAAATTTGGAATGTTCGTAATTTATATTAGAGACGGTCAAATTTAAAGTAGAGATGGTTTTCGGCGTGTCTACAAATTTGATTTGAATTTGTAGTCATGCGTGTAGCGACGGTCCCAACCGTATCTATCGACCGTCTCTAGACGTACACATGGCTATTTGAACCGTCTCTAATCGTTTGACACGGGAGCAATGGCAACGCCTATGAGACGGGTGCTAAAACCGTCTCTACCTATAATAGAGACGGGTATAGCCATCTCTACATCACATAAAAACCGTCTCTAGGGGCTGTTTCTGCTGTAGTGTAGTAGCCATGGTTACATCAGAGATAAAGCTCTCAGATAGGCAATTGTATTTATTAATTAGGATATCTTATGTAATTTCCTTAGAGATATGATTGGGCAAAAGTCTGCCGTAAAGACTTATGGTAAGAGTCATGTCCGGCAAGGACATATTTTGTATCTCGGGTATAAATATGACACAAACCCATGTAATCAATGAACACACGTTCAATAACACTTTCGGCACATCGCCACCCTTTTTACTTTCGTTTTATTTCGATGAGTTCTTGCTTTCGGATTGAGCTGCATCGATCTTCAACTAGAGGTAAACTTGTCATGGCGATTTGCGTTCTCGGGATTAGCACTTCCATCTTTATGACACTCTAATCTTGTTTATGTAATTCATCGAGTTATCATAAATACCATATAATCTCTGTTAGTTTCATTATATAACTTGTCATCGGTTGGTTTTTACTGTTAGAAAGTAGCCGACAGAGTTAAACCTCGTTATTAATTTAGATTATATCATATACTTATCATCTCTTAGAGGTTTTCATCATCTTGTTTAGATCTTACAATTATCTTTATGCTTAATGCTGCATTGGTTGAGTTCGATCTATTAAGTTCTATCTATAATTTTGATATCTAGCTTGTTTTATGATTATCAATAGAGATAGCATCGGAATTTCAGCCGATCTTACTTGATATCATACTCTTGCTTGTTATGCTAAATCTGCCCTTTATATTAAGATCTTGTCACATTAAAGTTATATTAAGTTTCTTATTTGATATATCTTGTTTGTTTCAATATCTTAGTATAAAGTAGTATCGGAGTATTAGCCGATACATGCTAGATCTATCTGATCGGCTATGCTATAAACCTCTATATAATCTTTGCTTTAATGTATATTTCGACTTAAGTGATTTATATTGTCTCGTCATGGTGACCGATCTATCCTAATCACTTAGTTTAAGTATATATCGAAGTAAAGACTATATGATGTTAATATCTACAGCTGATCGACTAGATTTAGTTTTATCTTATTTATTCATCATTGTCGATCGATTCAAATATGACGTCGGCTCCGAGATAAATGATATGTCATCGGCAACTAGCCGATCGGCTATCGTTTATGAATTTAACCGCAGTTTTTCTTGTCTTCCTTTCTTGTTGATTACAAGATCAAATCAACTTGCACGCTCACGAACCTAAAGCGAGATTTTGGACCTGCACAGGAGTTAAGCAGATCTTCCAGGCCAGTGTGTGTTTTTCTGATCAACAGGTGTCTAGTGGGGTCCGTTTGTGGGCCACTTGCCTCGGTTGACACATGGGGTCCGCTTCCGTCGACCCGTGGACCGTCTCTATGTACTTGGTCTACCGTGGCCCTTTAGGTTGACATGTGGGGTCCACATGTCAACAGTGCAGCCTTCCTGTCTTTATGGTTGCAAAGCTTAATTATAATAATCCGCAAATCTCCACATAACAGCATTAAACGATAATCATATTTTGATCATACGAACTCCGAATCGACCCGTTCAAGTCTCTTAATGTTTGTTATAACCTAAAGAACCATGTGCCTTTCTTTTTATGTATTGTTATTGCTTCTTTATAGGCTTGTAGCTTTGCTTGTGTGCTGCGCGTAGCTTCTGTCGTTCCGGAGGTTCTCGAAGCGTGGTTCGCGGTTGTCGCCGAAGGTTCGGAAGGCCGTTCCCTCTGAGCAAGGCAAGTCGCATCATCCTTGAGCATATTGAATCCCAGTTTATAAAATTATTTAAATTTCCACGTTATCACTGTTTTATTTAGCCATACCTATTTATCTTTGTTATGACCTTATCATTGTTGCTATTGTTTATATCACCTTGTTCACCCTAGTAAAATAATACCCCAACTAGTGGGTACTTATTCATGGTTCCACTAGTAAGAATTTAGGTAGATTCATGGTTATGGGCAAGCCTAGCAATGTACCCAAGTTTGTGGTTTACTTCTTAAAACTTGCTTAACAACTAAAATGTGGAATGGTTGGCCTGGGTTGGCTTGGGACGAACTGGGACCCAGGTCGGGTTGCCAGTTCGGTCTGAATCATCGTAGGCCTTGGGTTAAGGTAAGTTCGTGTGGTTTGACGGCCTTGAATAATAATACTATGTAACTCTAGGATCATTTTTGTAAAATAGCTTTGGGCAACTAGGCGACTTTTAAATGCTGTTTACCGCAAAACCTAGCCCTATATTATTACTCCTTGTACCCCCTTGCATTAATCATGCATCTCTCGGTGTGACTTGCTGAGTACTGTGATTGTACTCATTCTTGCTCAATCTTTCCCCCCTTCAATAAGAGAAAGCTTTGGAGAGGAAATCCTAGGTGGAGTCCTGGCTTATACCCCAATTGAGCGCCTGTGAAGATGGAGCCGTAGGCTCGCTAGTCCACTGTTGTTTATTTCTGTTTGCCAGGCCTTAAGTGCCTTTGTAATAATGTAAATATTATTGATATAATAAAGATGTGTCTTTTGTATCAAGTTTGTGTGGTGTACCCCGGCTTTTCCTGGGATGGGGATTAATACATTAACATTCAGAAAGGCATATTTCCCGGGCATGACAATATTGTATCTATTACATGGGCTACCAAATGACACACACAGAGAGAAACGACTGTTGACGGTCGTTATCGATCAGTTTTGACTGTCAATATTACCAAAATAGAGGAGAGCTAGTGATGCTTGCAATGCATATACATGTTAGAATAATAATATTCCACTAGTATTAGGTTCACTAACCTTTTGCAGAGAATAACCATAAAGTGGAGGAGAATCGACATCAACTCAAACGATAAATCAATCGGACGATGTTGAGGATCAGACTTATGCATGAATGGGCCAAGAACTCAGAATTGACACAATGAATTGGGCCAAAATTCACAAGTCTACGAAGTGAAGCAATGTTGTAGGCCACCTGCTGAATTTGGATCCAGGTTTGGGCTGGACGGCGTGGATCACTCCCCAATGACAGTTAGAGGGAAATTCCGAACATTCCAACTACCACAACCGTCATTGGCAGCCTATATAAGGACTTCACTCTCTTCACTTCAACAAACACCTCAAGCAAGAGCTCTCTCATATTCTCTCAAGTTTAGTTTAGTATTCTCAATCTAGTGGAATAGGAATAGAGTCCGGAAATCAGGAGTCCGGAAGTCTTCGGAAGAGTTCAGATATGGCTCTAGTAGCTTTCCTTTCCTCTTTTGTAAGCTTTGTACTTTTATTAGAATACTCTTCTATATACATTTATGGTATTGAAATACTTTCCGAATATATGAATGCCAACTTTACATTATATTCATGTTATACTGAATATACTGCTAGCTTATCTGGGCGATGCTTTGGTGCGAGTATATTGTAATTGCTTATGCAATTACTCTATGTCATGACGATGACATTAGAGTAGTATCTGGTAATTTAGAAGTGGTGTCTAGACTACGGGATATCATTATTTGGGGTTATATGCTGCGGATGAGAGGTGGGCTGCTGATGGTGACAGCTCAGTACGGGTATTCCTCCGCGCGTGTATATAGTCCTAAGTTAATTCCCTGGGGAGGGTACTCCTCCGTATTTAGCCCCGGTTGTATGGTCATGACGCGTTGTCGTAAGGAACTCGACAGCCAGGGGTGGCTTCTCGTAGTACCAGGAGGGCATCGGATAGAGGGTATGAGCTAGTATATCGGTTAACTAGAATGTAAGTATACTATCAATCAATCTGGGGTGTTAGTCAATACCTTATCAAACATGATGAAGTCCATAGCCGATGGTTCAAAAGCTGAGCAGCAGGCTGCAGGCCCGGTTTATTTGCAAGGAGGTGTCTTTCCAAATTATCGGTCTTTGATTACCAATGTTCAGCCATCAACTCAGGCGGTTCCCTCTATTGCACGAACATCTCAGCCGACGGCACTGGCGTCAACTCCCCTACCTGTTCCGTCAGCAATGGCGCCAGGCCAGCCAGTGAACCCTCGGTTATTAATGAGAGAGCAGCCACAGCATGGCGGGCAGGTTGCGAATCGGCTGACCCAAGATCATGTTGCTGCCACGTTTCTGCCGCCTCAACCTATTGTTGATCCAATACAACAGCAGCCGATTCAGCAGACACCCCAATTCAGTAGGTTGTGCAACCAATCCAGCAACAGGTCATGCAATCAGTTTAGCAAACACCACCAAGGTAGCAGCTGATTCAGCAGACGCCGTTAAGACAACAAATCGTTCAGCCGATCCAGCACCAAGGTTCAATAGGCGCATCGGCCGGGTTTGCAACGCCTGGTGGTCAGCCTGTACAACATTTTTTAAATCAAGTTGTCCCAGAACACTTGGTTCACCACGTACAGCCGGATGGCACAGTAATACCTCAAGTTGTTCCTGAGCATTTGGTACGTAATATCCAGCCGAACCTTCATAATTACCAAGGGGGTAACTTGAATTTCCAATATCAGCCTGCTTCCCCGCAAGCCCAATATCAGCCAGGGGGATTGGCTCAACCTCAGTTTGCGTCTCAGTATGGTCAGTTTGAGCCCATGCAGCAACAGTCACAAGGGGTAGCTTAGCAACAACCGTGGGCCGATGTGATTGCTGACGTAATGAGGGAACAGTTTGGGCTTAAACCAAAAGAGATTGGAAGCTTGTATTGGCAACCTTATCCTGAGTGGTTTGAGAGAGTTCCTCTTCCCAATCGGTTCAAAGTTCCGGACTTCTCCAAATTTTCGGGACAAGATGGTGTGTTAACTTATGAGCACATTAGCCGATTCTTAGCTCAGTGTGGTGAAGAATCGGCTATAGACGCTCTGAAGGTTAGGTTATTCCGGTTATCTTTGTCTGGATCGGCTTTTACTTGGTTTTCCTCTTTGCCGTACGGGTCGATCAATAGCTGGACCGATTTGGAGAAGCAATTCCACAGCTATTTCTACAGTGGGGTTCATGAGATGAAATTATCCGACTTGACAGCGATTAAGCAGCGGCATGATGAACCTGTGCACGAGTATATTCAGAGATTTAGGGAAATGAGGAACAAATGCTTTAGCTTGAGTTTAACTGTTGCCCAGTTAGCCGATCTGGCTTTTCAGGGTATGATTGCTCCGATTAGGGAGAAATTCTCGTCTGAGGACTTTGATAGCTTGTCACATCTGATATAGAAAGTAACCTTGCATGAGCATAGGTCCGCGGAAGTTAGGAAAAACTCAAAGAAGGTTAATCATGTTTATCCGTACATGTATGGGTCGGATGATGATGAGGACTTTTCTAAAATAGCTGCAGCCGAGTGGGTGAGGAGTAAAAAGGTCATACCATGCCAATGGGTAAAAAGTTCTGGAAAAGAGAAGTATGACTTTGATATTACTAAACCTGACAAGATCTTTGATTTGCTACTCCGAGAGAAGCAAATTCAACTTCTTGCTGGTCATACAATCCCATCGGCTGAGGAATTAGGCAGAAAGAGGTATTGCAAATGACATAATTCTGGGTCCCATTCTACTAACGATTGCAAGGTTTTTAGATAGCAGATTCAGGTGGCCATTGAGGGAGGCAAGATTAGGTTTGATGATTCCAAAAAGCCGATGAAGGTCGATGGTAATCCTTTTCCTATTAATGTGGTGCATACAGCTGGCCAAACAGCCGATAGGGCCCGTGCAATGGGTTTTCAGGTGAATTCGGCTAAGATTATCAACAAATATCAGAAGAAGTATGACAAGCAGCAGGAGAAGGATCATGAGAAATACGATGATGGTTTTGATCCTCATTGGTGTTGTGAGTTCTTTAGATTCTGCTGGAATGAAGGTATGAGGTTGCCATCTATTTAAAACTGCCCTGGGTGCAGTGATAGCGTCGAGAACTCAAGCCGATCATATAATAGGGGCAATCGGTTAAGGCAGACAAGAGTTTCTGTTCATCAAAGATTGGGTCCAGTAAATCAAGATCATGGCCAAGAAGACAATGTAATCAGGAAGAATCAATGGTGTCCTTTTGGTATTTTCACGAAGAATCAGAAGAGAAGGGTTCAGAGATTGAGGAACAGGGAGCGCCTTCAGGAGGTTGAACAAGAAATTAATCATCGGCTGAAGAAAGCAAAGCCAAGGCAGGAGTGGCGTGTTAAGAATTAGGTTACTGTAGCCGATTATATCGCAGCCGATGAGGCAAAGAGGTTGGCAAAAGGGAAGAGTGTTGTGACGGCACCGGTTAACATGGTCTTTACCCTGCCAGCCGAATTCGGGATAGACCAAGCCGATGTCGACGAGGTGGAAGAGGAATTGGCTAAGTTGGTTCTGTCACCAGAACAGGCAGTGTTCGAGAAACCCGAGGGGACAGAGAATCGGCATCTTAAACCATTGTATATAAACGGCTACGTCAATGGGAAGCCGATGTCTAAACTGATGGTTGATGGTGGGGCTGCGGTAAATTTGATGCCCTATGCTACGTTCAGGAAATTAGGTAAAAATGCCGAGGATCTCGTCAAGACAAACTTGCTCAACGATTTTGGTGGCAATCCATCAGAAACCAAAGGTGTTCTAAATGTGGAGCTGACAGTTGGCAGTAAGACTATTCCTACCACGTTTTTTGTCATCAATGGGAAAGGTTCTTACAGCTTGTTGCTTGGAAGGGATTGGATTCACGCCAATTGTTGCATTCCTTCAACTATGCATGAATGTTTGATTCAGTGGCAAGGCGACAAAATAGAGATCGTACCAGCCGACAGGTCAGTTAATGTTGCCAGTGCCGATTTAGCTCTTTGGGAAATGGATGGCCTTGATTGTTTATCTGGAAAAGTCTGGGATGGAGATTTTCTAAAAGTGTCCGATTCTGATATACAGCCAATTGAAGATGGAGAACCCAAGCTATTATTTTGAGGGCGTCGTGGAGGGTTCAAATGTCTACACTACGGACACGGTAGATGATCTCGATGACAAGCAAGGTCAAGGTTTCATGTCGGCCGATGATTTGGAAGAAGTGGACATAGGTCTAGGCGATCATCTAAGGCCGACATTTATTAGTAGGAACTTATCTCCAGAGTTTAGAACCAAGCTGATAGAGCTCTTAAAAGAGTTTAGAGATTGCTTCGCTTGGGAGTATTACGAGATGCCTGGACTCAGCGGATCGATTGTTGAACATCGGCTACCTATCAAACCAGTGGTTAGGCCACTTCAACAACCTCCGAGGAGATGCAAGGCCGACATGCTTGAACCGGTCAAGGCTGAGATTAAAAGATTGTATGATGCTGGTTTTATTCGTCCTTGCCAATATGCTGAGTAGGTTTCTAGTATAGTTCATGTTATCAAGAAAAACGACAAGGTCAGGGTATGCATTGATTTCCGAAATTTGAATAAGGCCACCCCGAAAGATGAATACCCAATGCCAGTAGCCGATCAACTAGTTGATGCTGCTTCGGGACATAAGATTTTGAGTTTTATGGACAGAAACGCATGATACAATCAAATTTTTATGGCCGAAGAAGACATTCATAAGACAGCTTTTAGGTGTCCTGGTACAATCGGCTTATTTGAATGGGTTGTCATGACTTTCGGCTTGAAGAGTGCTGGAGCTACATATCAAAGAGCCATGAATTACATATGTCACGATCTAATCGGCTGGTTGGTTGAAGTCGACATTGATGATGTGGTTGTTAAGTCTAGAGAAACAAAGGACCATATAGCTGATTTGAGGAAGGTTTTCGAGAGAACCAGAAAATATGGCCTGAAGATGAATCCGACAAAATGTGCTTTTGGTGTATCGGCTGGCCAGTTTTTGGGATTTCTTGTTCATGAGAGGGGGATCGAGGTAACTCAAAGGAGTGTTAATGCGATCAAGAAGATTCAGCCTCCAGAGAATAAGACAGAGTTACAAGAGATGATCGGCAAGATAAATTGTGTTAGAAGGTTTATTTCTAATTTGTCTGGAAGGTTAGAACCTTTTACACCATTGTTGAGATTGAAAGCCGATCAGCAGTTTACTTAGGGGGCAGAGTAGCAAAAGGCTTTGGATAATATTAAGGAATATCTTAGCTCTCCTCTTGTTTTGATTCCTCCACAGAAAGGAATACTGTTTAGGTTATATTTATCGGCCAGTGAGAAGTCAATCGGCTCGGTTTTGATTTACGAGTTGGAAGGGAAGGAACGAGTTGTATTCTATCTCAGTCGTCGGCTCTTGGATGCTGAAACTAGATATTCCCCTGTGGAGAAGTTATGCTTGTGTCTGTATTTTTCGTGTACAAGGTTGAGGCATTATCTACTGTCCAACGAGTGTACTGTTATATGTAAGGCCGACGTTGTCAAGTACATGCTATCGGCTCCAATATTTAAAGGAAGGGTTGGAAAGTGGATATTTTCCTTAACCGAGTTTGATCTTCGGTATGAGTCGCCGAAGTTGATTAAGGGACAAGCTATAGCTGATTTTATTGTGGAACATCGTGATGATTCAATCGGCTCGGTTGAAATAGTGCCATGGACTTTATTCTTTGATGGATCGGTGTGTACTCATGGTTGTGGTATCAGCGTAGTTATAATTTCCCCTAGGGGGGCATGTTTCTAGTTTGCTTATACTATTAAACCGTATGCGACTAATAATCAAGCTGAGTATGAGGCAGTGCTCAAAGGGTTGCAATTACTCAAGGAAGTTGAAGCCGATACCATTGAAATCATGGGGGATTCTTTGCTAGTAATCAGTCAATTGGCAGGAGAGTATGAATGCAAGAATGATACATTGATGGTTTATAATGAGAAGTGCCAAGAACTAATGAAGGAGTTTCGGCTGGTTACTTTAAAGCATGTCACTCGAGAATAAAATATTGAAGCTAATGATTTGGCCCAAGGGGCATCGGGATATAAGCCGATGATCAAAGATGTTAAGGTTGAAATTGCAGCAATGACAGCCGTTGATTGGAGGTATGATGTGCATCAGTATTTGCATAATCCGTCTCAATCGGCTTCTAGGAAATTGCGATATAAGGCATTAAAGTATACTCTGTTGGATGATGAGCTTTATTATCGGATGATTGATGGAGTGTTACTTAAGTGTTTGGGTGCCGATCAGGCTAAAGTTGCAATCAGTGAAGTTCATGAAGGAATTTGTGGTACTCATTAATCGGCTCATAAGATGAAGTGGTTACTTTGGCGTGCAGGGTATTTTTGGCCGACAATGCTGGAGGATTGTTTCAGATATTATAGGGGGTGTCAAGATTGTCAGAAGTTTGGGGCAATTCAGCGAGCTCCGGCATCGACTATGAATCCTATTATTAAGCCATGACCATTCCGAGGTTGGGGAATTGATATGATCGGTATGATAAACCCACCATCGAGTAAAGGACATAAGTTTATATTGGTGGCGACTGATTATTTCACCAAGTGGGTGGAGGCGATTCCTTTGAAGAAAGTTGATTCTGGGGATGCAATTCAATTCGTTCAAGAACATATAATATATCGATTTGGTATTCCTCAAACTATTACAACTGATCAGGGGTCATTCTTTGTATCTGACGAGTTTGTTCAGTTTGTCGATAGCATGGGTATCAAATTATTGAATTCTTCACCTAATTATGCACAAGCTAATGGGCAAGCCGAGGCGTCTAATAAAAGTTTGATCAAATTGATTAAGCGGAAAATATCTGATTATCCTCGGCAATGCCATACTCAGTTGGCCGAAGCGTTGTAGTGTTATAGGATGGCTTGTCATGGATCGATCCAAGTCCCTCCTTACAAACTTGTTTATGGGCATGAGGCTGTTTTGCCATGGGAGGTTAGAATCGGCTCTCGAAGAACAGAATTACAAAACGATTTAACAGCTAATGAGTATTACAACCTTATGGCCGATGAGAGGGAGGATCTGGTTCAGTCACGATTGCGAGCCCTTGCAAAGGTTACCAAGGATAAGGAACGTATTTCTCGGCATTATAATAAGAAAGTGGTACCTAAGGATTTTTCGGAAGGAGAACTTGTATGGAAATTGATTTTGCCGATTGGCACTCGTGATAGTAAATTCGGCAAGTGGTCGCCGAATTGGGAAGGATCGTTCCAAATTTATAAGGTTGTGTCTAAGGGAGCATATATGTTGCACGGGCTTGATGGTGAAGTCTATGGGCGAGCGCTCAATGGCAAGTATTTGAAGAAATATTACCCAAGTATTTGGGTTAACGCATGATCGGCTAGTATTGCCGATGCATGACAGCCGATGTGTTTGCATCACCTTGAGATGGCCGATATGGTTATATCGCCCTTAGTTGTTTTTCATGGTGTAATCGGTTGTGGTTTGCCGATGTACAATGGCCGATATGGTTATATCGCCCTTAGTTGTTTTTCATGGTGTAATCGGTTGTGGTTTGCCGATGTACAATGGCCGATATGGTTATATTGCCCTTAGTTGTTTTTCATGGTGTAATCCGTTGTGGTTTGCCGATGTACAATGGACGATATTGTTATATCGCCCTTAGTTGTTTTATAATTTTATCAATGCTTTTGTCATTGTAAAATTAGGGGGGCACATATATATCAAAATGCAATGCAAATTTTTGCAAATTTTTTGAGGCAAATTTTTGTTGGCTGATTACAAAAATTTCTGAGTCCTATTACACAAAAGTTATTGAGACAAGTATCGCTGGATAGCCAAAATAGCCCTTTGCCTGATTTGTTCTACTTCTTCAATAGCTTGGGCATCTTGAGCATCAGTTCCAGAGATGACTTTCAGAGACTTGGTTAGGTCAGCAACATTCTTGATAGCCGATTTGAGCCTTGCTTTTTGTTCTTCAATTGATTTTGGGAGATCGGCTAGCTTTTTGTGTTCTATATCTAGCTCGGCATTGCATTCTTCAAGTTGTGCCAAGAGCTCAATTTTGCGAGCTTCGAGCCGATCAATATTGGATTTGATCGGACTTTTAGATAGCTGATCAAGTTTGGTTTTTTCTTCATGCACAAGCTGCCGATTAGCTTGGATTGTGGCCTCAATCTCTTTGCGATCACGGCGTTCGGCTAGTCTTAGCTTGGCTTTTTCTAGCTTGAACTGATGTTGCTCGAGATAAGCGGCTGGAGTTAGGACATCGGCCAAATCTTCGGGAATCAGAGCTTGAACTTCATGCAGCCGCGTCCTAATTGACCCACAGTCAACTACCAAACTGTCTAAAGAAGAGGCTTCTAGCCGATGAGAGATGTCTTCAAGTGTTTTTCTCACATCATCAGATAGGGGAGCTAGGGCTTTGCTTGAAGTGTCTTCTTCTGCCTCGTCAAGGTAATCTCTGATGTCAAAAGAGAAGAGATCGGCTAGAGCCTGCAGAGACAATTTCGGAAAGAATAAGAGCTGAGTAAATTATAGCCGATCTATTTGTTGAGACAAAGGGAAACTTACTGGGATAGCAGGAGCAGCTGATTGTTCTTCCTCTTCGACGTGATGACTACCCACAACCGATGGAGTCTGATCACTTGACGATTGTTGTACAGGAGGAGAAGGAGGAGGAGGCTGCGAAATAGACAAGTGTTATATAGAATCGGTTGAGATTGATTAAGTAAAAGAATTAAGGACATCTTACTGGTGGAGCCGATTTAACAATTGTTGCTGCTGTTTTTTTCTTCACAGCAGTTTTCTTCTTCTGCAACCACAAAGTCTATGGGTAATTAGCCGAAGAGAGAGGTAATTTCAGAAAAAGTCATAGAGAGGTACTTACTCTTATAAAATGAACGGGGGCAGAAGGAGTTGGAGGCGTTTGCTTGGGTGAAGCCGATGGTGTTCTTTTTGTGTCACTTATTTCGGCTACAGTTTGGTCAACATCTTCACCAATTTCCTCTTCATCTAAAGCTTGTTCAATAGATGGATCCAAGACGGGCAGATCATCAGTCGACATATCAGTTGGTTGTGGTTGAGTTTTCTTGAATTTGGTCTTTTTCTTTGGAGCCAAGGCTAAGGTACTCATGGCTGATGATCTGGTTTTCCTTTTCTTGCCTGCATCGGCTGGTTCCCTAGTTAGGCCGTGAAGGTGAGTTGAAGTCTTGGGGGCATGGTAACCGATGAAAGAGGGAGATAGTCCACCTCCATTCGGAATTAGACCTGAAGCATATTCAATGTTCTTGCCACTGTTACTTTGATGAGGAGGGGAGGACTCTGTTGTCTGCAAAACAGGAGCAAGAGGTTAGTCAAGTAATGAATCGGCTAACTGGTTATGCAATTTAGTAATGACAAAGTTTACCTGGGGCATGACGTCAGGGAATAGATCTGTCATATACATTGAAGCCGATTGATGAAATAGGTGCAGCTTCCATTCACCCCACCATCTGTCAAAGTTTTTGCTTCTAAATCCTGCCAACTCAATATTATCAACGCTGCCCAGAGGGGGTCCTGGTAGGTTTAGTAGCCGATCCATCATTAGAGTGGAATTGATTTGTCCTCGGCACTGAATCTAGTCGGCAAAGAATAAGCCGATTGGGAGTTGGCCCAATCCAAGTTGTCTGGCCGAGCTCATTGGGTGATAAAACTCGTAGGAGACTTGCATGTTTCTTCCTTGGTGAATGCCGACGGGGAGGATGCATGGGCTGATTGCAGCTATAAGAATTTCTCTGGATTTTTGGAATTTTTCATGGTTAATGTCTTCAAATCTAAAGTCTGATGGAAGTTCAAGGTCTGCTGAGTCTTCGTAGGGAAACCAGATTCGTGCATCTTTCTTAAAACCTTCGTAGAAGCTGCAGAACCAGTGTCACGACCGGAAATAACCCAACGGGCGTTCCTTACGTGCGTGCATTAATCCTTGTCCCAGGAGGCAAGGTACACCAAAAGTTGATACAATTCAGAGTTTAACAAGCGGAAGCGTAAATAGTTAATTTATTACATGGGCAGCGAAGGCCCAGCACACACAGAGACAAACGAGAAACTGCGGAAGACTAGGGCGACGACCACAGGCACTTGACGGAAGGCACGAGCTAGACACCGAAGCCTTCATCCTCCAGGAACTCCTCTTCTGGGGTTGGGGAAAATTGAGCAAGACTGAGTACAACCACCGTACTCAACAAGACACACCCACAAATGCAGAATAAATGCAAGGGAGTACAAGGGAGTTATACTATAAAGGGTTAGGGTTGCAGTAAACAGCATTTAAAGACATTTAGTTGCTCAGGGCTATTTTGCAAACACGAATCTAATACTATACAATATTATTTATCAAGGCCGTGAACCCACACGAACCTGCCTTAACCCAAGGCCTACGATGATTCAGACCGAACTGGCAACCCGACCCTGGGTCCCAGCTCGTCCCAAGCCAACCCAGGCCAACCATTCCACATTTTAGTTCTTTAGCAGGTTTTAAGAATTAAAACACTAACTTGGGTACATTGCTCGGCTTGCCCATAACCGAGGGCGCGGCTATTCGAATAGGTTGTACTCTGATCAGAGGTGTACATCTTTACCCACAAGACACATCTTCCTCACGTGTAACCACGTGCCACATACCACCACGATATACAGACGGAAGACGTGACATAGTTTCCAACCCATCCTAGCCATAGACAAGAGTACCGACCCAATCCCACCTACGGCCGGAACCCCCGGGACAGGCAGGTAGGACTGAGCCCCTAGCAGCAGGACACCGGCCCTGTGCCATGACATCTCGACTACCGGGCCGCAGCTCGTGTAGCCTTCATTTGCCCTGGAGAATGTCCATCGACCCCCGACTTCATCCATCTCCATCCGTGTACTTTTGTTTATAACCAGACTGAGCCACAAACTAAGCCTTACCCACTAGACATGTGGAAGTACGGTAGTGCTTTGCAACAGAGGCCCGAAGACCGGTCCTTATATGGCCGAGGTGCTACTATCAAAACCATGCACCCCGAGCCCAGCCTAAAACCATTTTTGGGGATTTTGAATAGAGGGGGCGGTGTGAATCCAATTCCACAATAACCAAATCATTCCATGGTGTCCAGGTGATATGAATATTCCCAAAGTCTAGAGTTGTAAAACCACCTAATGTTACCTAATTAAAAAGCGAAGCATCTACCTATAATCATACTAGTGGTACCATGAGTAGAGTGTCCACTAGTTGGGGTTTTGTTTAATCTAGGGTGAACAAGGAAATAATAACAATAGCAATAATAATAAGGTCATAACAAAGGTAAATAGGCATGGCTAAATAAAACAGTGATAACGCGGGAATTTAAATAGAGCGATAATGCAATAATTTAAATCAACATAATTTTACAAACTGGGATTCAATATGTTCAAAGATGATGTGACTTGCCTTGCTCGCTTTCCCAAACGTCGGCTTCAACTTCCACGAAGAGCGGATCTTCCGAAGCTGCAGCGTCTACACGACCAACGGAAAAGAAACGGCTTTTACTCTACTAAACTCCATATAACAAGCAGAAACAAAGCACAAAAATGGGTTCTTGACTTCTTAAGGAGAAATTAGAGACTTGAACGGTCCAATTCCGAGTTCAAATGGTCAAGTTATGGCCATTTGAAGGTTATATGCTCTTTAAATGAATATTTGCGAATTTCTTCATTTAAATTTTAATTTAAAATCGGATTTATTGCATCAGCCGAGGGGAGGGGCGCGCGGACCGGGTCCACGGGAGTGGGGCCCACGCGGCAGCCTCACGGTCCACGGTGGACCGGGTGCACGCGGCTTACGCCGGCCGGCGCCGTGGGTCCCACGCGTCAGCCGCACACGAGGGCGCGGGCGGCTGACGGCCGGGCCCCACATGGCAGCCGCGGGGCGCGCCCGAAGGCGGCCTCGCCGGCACAGCCGACGGGAGGCGACGCGCCCGCGCCCCGATGGTCGCCGGCGGCGACCACCAGCGCGGCGGAGCGGCGCCCGAGAGAGGGGAGGGAAGGGGGAAGTGAAACGGCGGTCCACGGCTCACCCCGGGTCGACGGCGACGACGGAAACGGCGACCGGAGCGGAGGAAGGCGGCGGCGCGGCTCGGGTCGACGAGGACGGCGGTGTTCCGGTGATCGGCGGGTGAAACGGAGGAGTGGACGAGGTCGGCGAGGACGCGGCGAAGCCGAAGGAGGCGATGCCGAAGCGGGAGGAGGTCCGGGGCGACGGCGGCGGCGAACCGGAGCTCGGCGGCGACGGCGGAGAAAGAGGGCGACGGCGCGAGCTCGATTCCGACGGGGAGAGAGAGCGGCGAGTGGCGGAAACGGAGGAGGGAGGCACGGGGAACGTTTAAATAGTGTTGGGAGGGGGAGAGAGCGGCCGGATGAGGGGGAATCGGCCGCGGAAGATCCGGCCGCCATTGATGCGCCGGCGAAGTTCGCGGGGGAGTTTCCAAACGAATCCGAGGGAGAGAGAGAGGGAAAAGTGGGGGGAAAGAGGGAGGGAATCACGGGGAGTGATTTCCCCCTCTTTATTGCGCGCGGGGACGGCGGGATGCGGCGGAATCCGCGGCGGCGGCGGCACTAGGGCACGGGCGAGGCGGCGGGTGCGGCGCGAGGTAGGGGATGACAGGTGGGCCCCACTCGTCAGCGAGGGTGGCGGGCGGGCCCGCCCGTCAGCGGCGCGCGCGCGGGGGAAGGCCGATGGGCCGCGGGGGAGAGGAGAGAGAGGGAGGGAGCTGGGCCGAGCCGGCCCAAGAGGGGGAAGGGGGGGGCAAAGGACTTTTAGGGTTTTTCTTTTTATAAAACCATTTTAACTTTGTTTATTTCTTCTTAATTATTATTTGTGCTCTGAAAATTCCACTAAAATTTATTTACGCATTTTAGGCTTTTAGGAAATGTACAAAAACCCTCCAAGCCTTATTTGACTTTTAAATTTACACATTTTAATTGTTGGAGGCTTTCACATGAATTTTAATTATTCTATGCATAATTTTGAGAATGTATTTTAGAGTCGATTTGGGACGCGACAACCAGTCCTTGAGTAGCTCAGCCGATAGCTTCGCTCCAGCATCGGTTGGTGTGGATGCATATTCTCCATATGACATGCATCTGCGATGGGTGCGCTCTTCTCCGTCATCTTCCACAATCAGCTCTGGCAATTGGAATTCAGCTTCTGTCACAGAGGGCCGATTGACAACCTTCATGACTATCAGGTTTAACCAAGTTTGCAGCAGCCACCATGGTCCACCTGCTCCAACTATTGAGTCGACGGCTATTTTAGCCGATGCATTATTCAACATCTGGTACAGATAGCCGAGAAGGATTTTGCCCAAAGGAAATTCTTTCTTTGATTCCAAGGCTTCGGCTACAAATTGCCAGTTGGTTGTAGGGCCACAACTGGATCCACAGAAGAGGAATTTTTCCAGCAACATGAGCAAGAAAGCTACATGCTCTCGAGGGGTAAAAGACCCTTGGCCCATATATGCCTCCACATAGCCAGACCAGCCACCTATGCTTTTGGTCTTGAAGTCGAATTGGCTCTTGGTGTTCATGCTCATAGGGTTAGCCGATGAAGTTACATCTAATCCAGTAATCATGGTGATGTCGATTAAAGTTGGAGTCATTAGCCCTTGGTTGAATAAGAAAGCATTGATGGTGTTGGCCCAGAAGTAGGTGGCGGCAGCCATCAGAGGTTCATTCTTAGCAGAATTGGCTATGGTGAGAGCGAGTGCTTGGCCGATTCCAATTTCGTCCTAGTGAACTTTCTTACTAGCCGATACGCGTTGGTACCAGGTGGTCCAGCTCTTATCAGGAGTAGGTTTTTCGAGAGATGGCCAAGACTTGAAGGTATTCTTCCAGTGACCCAGGTTAGGGTTTGCTAGTCTAAAGGGGATCCAGTTAGTTTCACCGATGATGAAATTAGTGGGGTCGAGATTGTGGGCCAAGAAAATAGTGGTTTTTGTGTGAAAGGCTGGGAATCACGACTAGGCTGGAAAGGTGCTGCAAATCCAAAGGAATTGGGAAGCAGAAAACATGAGGAGAAAAGGAGAAATCGATTTCATGCGAGGAAAAGGGATCTAGCTGGTGAGGACATACCTCAGGGTACTTGTCACGACCGGAAATAACCCAACGGGCGTTCCTTACGTGCGTGTATTATTCCTTGTCCCAGGAGGCAAGGTACACCAAAAGTTGATACAATACAGAGTTTAACAAGCGGAAGCGTAAATAGATAATTTATTACATGGGCGGCGAAGGCCCAGCACACATGAAGACAAACGAAAAACAGCGGAAGACTAGGGCGACGACCACAGGCGCTTGACGGCAGGCACGAGCTAGACACCAAAGCCTTCATCTTCCAGGAACTCTTCTTCTCGGTTTGGAAAAAATTGAGCAAGATTGAGTACAACAACCGTACTCAACAAGACACACCCACAAGTGCATAATAAATGCAAGGGAGTACAAGGGGGTTATAATATAAGGGGTTAGGGTTTGCAGTAAACAGCGTTAAAACACACTTAGTTGCTCAAATCTATTTTGTAAAAACGATCCTAGAGCTCTACAAGATTATTAATCAAGGCCGTGAACCCACACGAACCTGCCTTAACCCAAGGCCTACGATGATTCAGACCGAACTGGCAACCCGACCCTGGGTCCCAGCTCGTCCCAAGCCAACCCAGGCCAACCATTCCACATTTTAGTTGTTAAGCAGGTTTTAAGAATTAAAACTCTAACTTGGGTACATTGCTAGGCTTGCCCATAACCGAGGGCGCGACTATTCGAATAGGTTATACTCTGATCAGAGGTGTACATCTTTACCCACAAGACACATCTTCCCCACGTGTAACCACGTGCCACATACCACCACGGTATACGGACGGAAGACGTGACATAGTTTCCAACCCATCCTAGCCATAGACAAGAGTACCGACCCAACCTGATGCGAACCCGCTAGGGTTTGTGGCCCGATCTTTCGATGAGAGGTAAGGGATAACTCGATTAGATGAAGTCGACGTTCACGGCCCGACTACAACTGTCCAAAGACGCTGCGCCTTAGCAACCGATACACCGTCTCCAATGGTCGCCGCGAACTTGTGGTGCGCGTCAACCCGGCCACGAGGGCACTCGTCCTGCAAGCAATCGAAGAACAAGCAAGAACAAGTAGGACAAGCACTGAGATTGCTAGATAAAGATGAAGGTTTCACTATCAAACACAATATGGTGGGGTTCCGATTACAGGCAGACGGGCGGTTTAGCCAACACGCGCGCTGCGAGCCGGTAGCAAGAAGCTATCTCTATCATCAAAACCCGCCTGTTCTTGGCGGCGACTAGAGGTATAAAAAGAGGGGAAGAACGACCATAGGGTCGTGCTCCAACCCTAGGACGCGCCCCTAATGGGCCCAACATGGATACACAGCCCATTGGGCCAAAAGAGGTGACGCAGCACCATGGACAAAAAATAGTCGGGAGTAAAATGACAATTGCGGCCGCTCCAGAACAGATATGGACATGTGGCTGGATCCATTTGAAAGTAGACTTGATAAACTTTCCATGAAGTACTTGCACGCCCAAATCGGAGTTCGCATGAAGTCGTGGCGGCCGTCAGAAGTTGGCGCTGCCCTGCAGTCCGAATCCACCCCGCGCGAATCCTCTTCCCTTTGGATCCTCTCCATCGTTCCTGAGTAAAACACGAGTGCACGCGTCTCCGAGGTATAAAGACGAGGAATATGAACTCAAGAAAGAACTCACCTGATAATTTAGTTGACGTGCACGAGCGCGGGTAATAGGACCATCATGCTGTATATGGGGGGACGTGGATGTATCGATGGTGTTGATGTCCTCATCATCCTCCCCTTCTTGCATTTGAGTCGTCCTCGACTCAAGCTCATCTTCTTCTCCCAAATACGGCTTCAAATCTGCAACGTTAAATGTGGGACTAACCCCGAAATCTGCAGGCAAATCAATCTTATATGCATTCTCATTAATCTTTGCTAACACTTTAAATGGTCCATCAGCTCTAGGCATCAATTTATACTTTCTCAAATCAGGAAATCGTTCTTTTCGCAAATGCAACCAAACCAAATCTCCAGGTTCAAAATTCAATTCCCTTCTACCTTTGTCACCAGCAAACTTATACTTAGCATTCATGCGCTCTATGTTTTCTTTAGTTGTCTCATGCAGTTTTAACATCAACTCAGCACGTTGCTTAGCATCAAAATTCAGTTTTTCAGAAGATGGTAAAGGCATCAAATCAATTGGAGCACGAGGCAACAAACCATACACAATCTGAAATGGGCACATTTTTGTAGTAGAATGCAAGGAACGATTATAAGCAAATTCAATATGAGGCAAGCATTCTTCCCACATCTTGATATTTTTCTTCAAAACAGCCCTAAGCATAGTAGACAAGGTTCTATTCACCACTTCAGTTTGTCCATCAGTTTGGGGATAACAAGTAGTAGAAAACAAAAGTTTAGTCCCCAATTTAGCCCACAAAGTTCTCCAAAAATGGCTAAGAAATTTTGTGTCACGATCAGAAACAATTGTGTTTGGCACACCATGCAAGCGAACAATTTCTCGAAAGAACAAATCAGCAATATGAGAAGCATCATCAGTTTTATGACATGGTATGAAATGTGCCATTTTAGAAAATCGATCCACAACCACAAAAATGCTATCACGCCCCCTCTTGGTCCTAGGCAATCCTAACACAAAATCCATTGAAATATCTTCCCAAGGAACAGTAGGAACAGGAAGAGGCATATACAAACCATGTGGATGTAAGCGTGACTTAGCCTTTTGACATGTAGCGCAGCGAGCAACGAACCTGCCAACATCTCTTCGCATCTGTGGCCAAAAGAAATGACTAGCAAGGATGTCATGTGTCTTCTTGGCACCAAAATGTCCCATCAAACCGCCTCCAAGCGCTTCCTGCAACAACAACAAGCGAACGGAGCTAGCTGGAATGCATAGCTTGTTAGCTCTGAAAACAAACCCATCATTGATGACGAATTTGTTCCATGTTCTTCCATCCTTATAATGCAGCAACACATCATTAAAATCAGCATCATGCGCATATTGGTCTTTGATTGTTTCTAGGCCAAAAATCTTGTAGTCAAGTTGTGTCAACAAAGTGTATCTCCTAGACAAAGCATCAGCAATGATGTTCTCCTTCCCTTTCTTGTGTTTGATAACATAAGGAAAAGATTCAATAAATTCAACCCATTTAGCATGTCTACGGTTCAGCTTCCCTTGACTACGAATATGCTTCAAAGACTCATGATCAGAATGTATGACAAATTCCTTGGGCCACAAATAATGCTGCCATGTTTCTAAAGTTCGCACAAGAGCATACAATTCCTTATCATAAGTAGAATAATTCAGAACAGGCCCACTCAACTTTTCACTAAAATATGCAACAGGTTTTCCTTCTTGTAGCAAAACACCACCCAATCCAATCCCACTAGCATCACATTCAAGTTCAAAAGTCTTATTAAAATCGGGAAGTTGGAGGAGAGGTGCATGGGTCAACTTATCTTTCAACATGTGGAAGGCGTTCTCTTGTGATGTGCCCCAAGTGAAAGGCACTCCCTTCTTTGTAAGCGCATTCAATGGTGCAGCAATGGTGCTGAAATCCTGCACAAAGCGGCGATAGAACCCCGCGAGTCCTAGAAAGCTCCGCACTTGTGAGACCGTTTTAGGAGTCGGCCAACTCTGAATTGCCTCAACCTTGGCTTGATCAACCTCAATCCCCTGCGGAGTTACAACATAGCCAAGAAAAGGAACTCGATCTATGCAAAAGGTGCACTTCTCAAGGTTACCAAATAAACGTGCATCACGAAGAGCATTAAAAACAGCACGTAAATGATTAAAATGTTCACCCATAGACTTGCTGTAAATCAAGATATCATCAAAGTAGACCACCACAAATTTTCCAATGAAAGGACGCAAAACCTCATTCATCAACCTCATGAAAGTGCTGGGTGCATTAGTTAAACCAAAAGGCATCACTAACCACTCATACAACCCAAACTTCGTTTTAAATGCTGTTTTCCATTCATCACCCAACTTCATACGAATCTGGTGGTAACCACTACGCAAATCAACTTTGGAGAACACAATAGAGCCACTCAATTCATCAAGCATATCATTTAACCTAGGAATAGGATGACGATATCGAATGGTAATGTTATTAATAGCTCTACAATCAACACACATACGCCATGAACCATCTTTCTTTGGTACCAAAATTACCGGAACCGCACATGGACTAAGAGACTCGCGTACATACCCTTTATCAAGCAACTCATGAACTTGACGCTGAATCTCCTTGGTTTCCTCAGGGTTGGTTCGGTATGGCGCACGGTTCGGTAGGGAAGCACCTGGGATCAAGTCGATTTGATGCTCAATGCCGCGCACCGGTGGCAGCCCCGGTGGCACTTCCTTGGGAAACACATCAGAGTACTGCTGCAAAATGTTAGCAACAGCAGGGGGCAAAGAATGCTGCATATCGTGAAGTGAAATCAAAGCATCTTTGCATACCAAAGCATAGGCAACTGAAGGTGATGCAATCAACTCATTAATATCAGATTTAGTAGCAAGTAAGAATTTGGGTTTCAAATTGATTGTCTCAGGTTTCTTGCCATCAGATTGGGCTTTTTTATCACTCTCACATTTGGATTTGGCAGCCTTAGCAACATCATCACGCAAAATATCTTCAGGAGACATGGGATGCAACACAATTTTCTTATCATGGTACAGAAAAGAGTACTGGTTGGACCTACCATGATGCATAGAATCCCTATCAAATTGCCATGGTCTACCTAGCAGAATATTACATGCTTGCATGGGCACAACATCACATTCAACAACATCATGGTAATTTCCAATTGCAAAATTAATGTGCACCAGTTTTGTTACCTTCGCCTTACCACTGTTGTTCAGCCATTGGATGTATTATGGATGTGGGTGCGGTTTGGTGCTAAGTGCAAGCTTCTCCACCATCTCGCTGCTAGCCAAGTTGTTGCAGCTACCTCCATCAATGATCATGCGGCAACAACGCTCTTTGACGACACACTTTGTTTGGAACAACGTGTGTCGCTGATTTTGCTCCGCCTTCTCCATTTGTGCGCTAAGGACACGCTGCACAATGAGGCTCTCATAGTGATCCGCAAATGCAGCCCCAATGTGCTCTTCCGGTGGCTCATTATCTGCATGGTCAGCCGCAAGCAAAGCAAGTGTATCATCATCGAAATCACTAGCAGAGGAGTACTCACCATCGTTTTTGACTACCAAAACTCGCTTGCTAGGGCAGTCACGCTGCACATGCCCAAAGCCCTTGCAACGGTGGCACTGAACATCTCTCATTCGGCCTGTGGATGCCATTGAAGAAGCACTCGGTGCTGGCTGAGCGGCCTTTGTCGCTGACTTGTCACTAGATGGAGGAGGTGCTGCTCGACTGGTTGTGGGTGTGGAAGATGGAGAAGCAGTACGGCCGGCCGGAGGAGTGGTGCGTGTCTGCCATGATGAAGTTTTACCTGCAGAAAAATTAGCCTTGGCACTAGCACGTCGTCCTTGCACTTCCCTTTCAGCCTTACAAGCAAGATGAAACAATCGGGTCATATTAGTGTAATCTTTATAGTCTACGATGTCATAAATCTCGCGGTTTAACCCACCCAAAAATCTAGCCATGGCAGCGTCCTCAGTTTCCTCTAAATTACAACGAAGCAAGCCCATTTGTAACTCCTGATAATATTCCTCTACACTTTTCGCACCCTGTCTCAATTGTTGCAATCTATTCAGCAAGTCACGTGCATAGTAAGAAGGAACAAATCTAGCCCGCATGACCCGTTTCAAAGCATCCCAAGTTTGTGGCATGTTATTAGGATTTTTCTTGCCATGTTCTATCCACCAAACCGAAGCAAAATCGGTGAACTCACTCGTAGCAGCTCTAACTCTAGTGTTCTCAGGAAACTCATGGCATGCAAATTTTTGGTCAACAGCAATCTCCCAAGAGAGGTACGCATCAGGATCATATTTTCCATCAAAAGGAGGAATCTTAAATTTAATTTTAGAAAAAGCATCATCATTGTTGCGTACCTCGCGTCGGCGGTGACCACCCATACCTCGTCGATTGTTGTGTAGCCGTCGACGATCTTGAGCATCTCGATCATCTTGTTCAGTGTCAGCAATATATTCATCCTCTAAATTATCCTCGACGTACTCTCCGTCAATATCATCGTCATTACCCCCACCATTGCCTCCAGCATTGAGAGCATCAAAATGCCTCACAAGAGCAGCAAGGCTAGTGTCAATGCAGGCGACCGCTGTCTCCAACCCTGTAAGCTTAGTGTTGGTGGAGATCTGCATGGACTCCAATTGTCCAATCTTCTCATTTGTCACCTGCAAATCTGTATCAAGTCCTTCTGTGTGCTGCTTCACTTGCCTTGTAAAGTATTGGATGATGCCTTTGGTGCGTGGGGAATGAGATGCACCCTCCTCATCTTTATCCTCTGGACCTACCATGGTTTAGAAATGAAGGACAACAAAACAATGGAGGATGTAATGTAAGCCCTACACAACTATTGGGATGTAGCTTTTGCAAGACGCTCACTCTCACTTCACTCGCAGCTTGTCTCACAAGCTCTTACCAGTTCTTACCTTGCCCACAGGAGCGGGACAGCAACACCACAAGTTAGCAACCGTGGAACGAGGTGTATCGGTGCTGTAGCAACAAGACCTGTCAAGCTGTAGTCGGGTTTGTGGTGGAGCTGTTGGTGGGCTGAAAGCAATGCTCAAGAGAAAACTAGAAACCACATTAGCCAAAGCAAATTGAATAATCGCTCAAGGGTATAGTGTACAGTGCTGGTCCTAGGCTAGTCGAAGTAGAGACGCGAGCCTAACCACAAAGGACGCCACAAAACACAAACCCAAACAGCAACGAAAACAAGAACCGGTGGTAGAAGGTGGTGACAAAGGGGGAATGGTGTGGTGTGCTCGCTGGATACTCTTTTTTTTTTTTTTTTTTTTTTGCTTGCTCTCTCTAGTGCTGAGGAGAGAGGCACAACTTTTTTTTTTTGATATTTTTTTCACAACCAGGAGCACACTAGAACCAACCACAGAAAATCTTATCTCAAACGGACAAAGTATGAAGCTTGTAGAATTTTTTTTAAAGTTCTATGCGAATAGGTCCCGAAGCTTCTCGCCACAAAAACAGAATTTTGCAAGAGGAATTTGGCGATTTTAAATTTGCCGAACCCGGCAAGAGAATCGGATGTAACTTTTTTTTAGATGTCCGTGGATATATTATAAGCCTAATTTCGAGTCCGTATGAAAAAGATATGACTGTTTTAAGGAAGGTCACTCGAATCAGGGTTCTATTTCCTTTCTAGTGGCGGCAGGATACAAGGCAACTAACAAAAGCTATCGGCAACAGATCAAACACAAATAGAAAGTGATTTGGTGGGTGACTGCGACGGTGGTGACGGTGGTGATGACGGCAAAATTGATGAAGGTGGCGATGTGCGGTGGTGGCAAGAACTTGAAACTCTAATCGCCTAACACTAAGACCAGCAAATTAACACAACCGATGCAATCGAAAACTCAACAAGCCTTAACTAAGCAGTACTAGTGAAAAGGCACAATGGTCTATAGGATCATGGAAAAACTAATCTACTATTTTTTTTTGTTGGTCTTTTCTGGACTATAGGAAAAAAAAATTAATGACGAAGGGAAGGGTAAATTCTCTCACCGATGAACCACGCTCTGATACCACCTGATGCGAACCCGCTAGGGTTTGTGGCCCAATCTTTCGATGAGAGGTAAGGGGTAACTCGATTAGATGAAGTCGACGTTCACGGCCCGACTACAACTGTCCAAAGACGCTGCGTCTTAGCAACCGATACACCGTCTCCAATGGTCGCCGCGAACTTGTGGTGCGCGTCAACCCGGCCACGAGGGCACTCGTCCTGCAAGCAATCGAAGAACAAGCAAGAACAAGTAGGACAAGCACTGAGATTGCTAGATAAAGATGAAAGTTTCACTATCAAACACAATATGGTGGGGTTCCGATTACAGGCAGACGGGCGGTTTAGCCAACACGCGCGCTGCGAGCCGGTAGCAAGAAGCAATCTCTATCATCAAAACCCGCCTGTTCTTGGCGGCGACTAGAGGTATAAAAAGAGGGGAAGAACGACCATAGGGTCGTGCTCCAACCCTAGGCCGCGCCCCTAATGGGCCCAACATGGATACACAGCCCATTGGGCCAAAAGAGGTGACGCAGCACCATGGACAAAAAATAGTCGGGAGTAAAATGACAATTGCGGCCGCTCCAGAACAGATATGGACATGTGGCTGGATCCATTTGAAAGTAGACTTGATAAGCTTTCCATGAAGTACTTACACGCCCAAATCGGAGTTCGCATGAAGTCGTGGCGGCCGTCAGAAGTTGGCGCTGCCCTGCAGTCCGAATCCACCCCGCGCGAATCCTCTTCCCTTTGGATCCTCTCCATCGTTCCTGAGTAAAACACGAGTGCACGCGTCTCCGAGGTATAAAGACGAGGAATATGAACTCAAGAAAGAACTCACCTGATAATTTAGTTGACGTGCACGAGCGCGGGTAATAGGACCATCATGCTGTATATGGGGGGACGTGGATGTATCGATGGTGTTGATGTCCTCATCACAACCCCACCTACGGCCGGAACCTCCGGGACAGGTAGGCAGGACTGAGCCCCTAGCAGCAGGACACCAGCCCTGTGCCATGACATCTCGACTACTGGGCCGCAGCTCGTGTAGCCTTCATTTGCCCTAGAGATGTCCATCGACCCCCGACTTCGTCCATCTCCATCCGTATACTTTTGTTTATAACCAGACTGAGCCACAAACTAAACCTTACCCACTAGACATGTGGAAGTACGGTAGTGCTTTGCAACAGAGGCCTGAAGACCGGTCCTTATGTGGCCGAGGTGCTACTATCAAAACCATGCACCCCGAGCCCAGCCTAAAAACATTTTGAGGATTTTGAATAGAGGGGGAGGTGTGAATCCAATTCCACAATAATCCAACCATTCCATAGTGTCCAGGTGATGAGAATATTCCCGAAGTCTAGAGTTGTAAAACCACCTAATGTTGCCTAATTAACCAGCGAAGCATCTACCTAAATTCATACTAGTGGTACCATGAGTAGAGTGTCCACTAGTTGGGGTTTTGTTTATTCTAGGGTGAACAAGGGAATAATAACAATAACAATAATAATAAGGTCATAACAAAGATAAATAGGCATGGCTAAATAAAACAGTGATAACGCGAGAATTTAAATAAAGCGATAATGCAATAATTTAAATCAAACTAATTTTATAAACTGGGATTCAATATGTTCAAGGATGATGTGACTTGCCTTGCACGCTTTCCCAAACGTCGGCTTCAACCTCCACGAAGAGCGGATTTTCCGAAGCTGCAGCGTCTACACGACCAATGGAAAGGAAAAAGGCTTTTACTCTAATAAACTCCATATAACAAGCAGGAACAAAGCACAAAAATGGGTTCTTGACTTCTTAAGGAAAAATTAGAGACTTGAACGGTCCAATTCCGAGTTCAAATGGGCAAGTTATGGGCATTTGAAGTTTATATGCTCTTTAAATGCATATTTGCCAATTTCTTTATTTAAATTTTAATTTAAAAATGGTTTATTGCGTCAGCCGAGTGGGAGGGACGCGCGAACCTGGTCCACGGGAGTGGGGCCCACGCGGCAGCCTCACGGTCCATGGTAGACCGGGCGCACCCGGGCTCGCACTGACCGGCGCCGTGGGCCCCACGCGTCTGCCGCACCCGAGGGCACGGGCGGCTGACGGCCGGGCCCCACGCGGTGGCCACTCGGCGCGCCCGAAGGTGGCCACGACGGCGCAGCCGGCGGGAGGCGGCGCCCGCGCCCCTATGGTCGCCGGCGGCGGCCATAGGCACGGCGGAGCGGCGGCCGAGAGAGGGGAAGGGAAGGGGGAAAAGAGGCGGTGGTCCACGTCTCACCCTAGGTCGATGGCGACGACGAAAAAGGCGGCCGGAGCGGAGGAAGGCGGCGGCGCGGCTCGGGTCGACGGGGATGGCGGTGCTTCGGCGGTCGGCGAGCTCGACGAGGGGGTGGACGGGGACGGCGGCGGTGCCGTGAAGCCGGAGGAGGCGACGCCGGGGCGGGAGACGGTCCCGGCGAGCGGAGAAGGCCGGCCGGACGTCGTCGGCGACGGAGGAGAGAGAGAGCGACGGCGCGAGCTCGATTCCGGCGAGGAGAAGGCACGGCAAAGGGTGGAAACGAGCGAAGGAGGTGTCAGGAGGGTTTAAATAGGGTTGGAAGGGGGAGAGGGCGGCCGGGAGAGGAAGGAAACCGGCCGGGACGTCTGGCCGACATCAATGGCGCCAGCGAAATTTGCGGGAGCAAATCAGCCCGTTTGAATGCAGGAGAGAGAGGGAAAATGGGGGAAAGGGAGAGGAGATCACGGGGAATATTTCCCCCCACTTTTTATTGCAAGCGGGGACGGCGGGAGGCGGCGGGATTCGCGGCGGCGGCGACGCTTGGCGCGGGCGGGGCGGTGGGAGCGGCGGGAGGACGGGGATGACAGGTGGGCCCCACCCGTCAGCGAGGGTGGCGGGCGGGCCCGCCCGTCAGTGGCGCGCGCGCGGGGAGGGGCCGAGTGGGCCGCGGGGGAAGAGGAGAGAGGGGGAGGGAAGTGGGCCGAATGCGGCCCAAGAGAGGGAAGGGGGATTTTTAGGGTTTTCTTTTTATAAAACCTTTTTAACTTTGTTTATTTCTTAACAATTATTATTTGTGCTCTGAAAATTCCACTAAAATTTATTTACACATTTTAGGCTTTTAGGAAATATACAAAAATCCTCCAAGCCTTATTTGACTTCTAAATTTGCACATTTTAATTTTTGGAGGCTTTCACAAGGATTTTTAATTATTGTAGGCATAATTTTAAAGGATATATTTTATGGTCGTTTTGGGACATGACAAACCTACCCCCCTTAAACGGAATCTCGACCACGAGATTCGGAAGAACTGGCGAAGAGATCTAGATGGGCTGCCTTCAGCTCGTCTTCACGTTCCGAAGTAGCTTCTTCCTCGGCGTGGTTGCTCCATTGGACCTTGCAAAAACGGATTACCCGATTCCTGGTCCTGTGCTCCATGGTGTCCAGGATTTTCACTGGTCTCTCCACGTAGGTCAAGTCTTCGTGAACTTCAATTTGCTCTGAATCGGCCTGCTCGGACGGCACTCGAAGACATTTCTTGAGTTGCGACACATGGAACACATCATGCACGTTGCCCAAGGATGTGGGCAGCTCCAATTGATAAGCTACTTCTCCGCGTCGAGCAATGATGCGGAAAGGACCCACAAACCGAGGTGCGAGCTTCCCTTTCATCTGAAACCTGTGTACTCCTCGCAATGGCGTGACCCGAAGGTACACAAAATCGTCCACTGCGAATTCCAGGTTACGGCGTCGGGTATCTGCATAACTCTTCTGCCGGGACTGTGCCACCTTTAGATTATCCCGAATGGTTCTGACTTTAGCTTCAGCTTCTCTCAGGATATCAGTCCCGAACACTTGGCTTTCCCCAACTTGGTCCCACAATAGTGGTGTCTGGCATTTGCGGCCATACAACGCTTCATAAGGTGCCATTTGTATGCTGGCTTGGTAGCTGTTATTGTAGGAGAACTCGGCATAGGGGAGACTCTTATCCCAGGTCTTCCCAAAATCTAGAACACATGCATGGAGCATATCTTCTAGGATCTGATTTAGACGCTCGGTCTGCCCATCTGTCTGCGGGTGATACGCGGTGCTAAAATTTAATCGGGTACCCAACTCTTCTTGGAGCTTCTTCCAGATGTCAGAAGTGAATTGGCTTCCCTGATCAGATACAATTTTCTTAGGAACGCCATGGAGACTCACGATCCTAGCGAAGTAGAGTTCAGCTAATTTGTTCCCTCCATAGGTGGTCTTCACAGGAATAAACCGAGCTACCTTGGTTAGTCGGTCCACGACTACCCATATAGAATCATATCTGCCTTGGGTTTTTGGAAGTCCGGTGATGAAATCCATCCCAATTTCATCCCATTTCCATTCTGGTACTTGGAGAGGTTGGAGAAGTCTGGCCGGTCGTTGGTGCTCTGCCTTGACACACTGGCACGCATCACAAAGGGCCACGAACTCTGCAATTTCCCGCTTCATACTAACCCACTAGTATTTCTCTTTCAAGTCTAAGTACATCTTCGTGCTACCAAGGTGGATGGAATAAGGACTTTCGTGAGCTTCCTGAAGTATCAACTGTTTAAGTTCCTTGTCGTCCGGAATGCATACACGATTTCCGTTCCATAGGGTTCCGTGTTCATCTTCTGTGAAACCAGCGGCTTTACCCTGTTTCATATTCTTGAGTATCCCATGCATATCTAGATCATTCTTCTGGGCCTCGCGGATTTGATCGAGCAAGGTAGGCTTGGCTTCCAATGTAGCCAAGAATCCATGGCTAACGATGCTTAGGTTCAGGGCTTCCAACTGTTGATTAAGCTCCGGTGGAATGCCACGGACGCCAAGAGTGTTGCAACTGCTTTTTCGACTCAGCGCGTCTGCGACCACGTTGGCCTTACCAGGGTGATAATGGATTCCCACATCATAATCCTTAATGAGCTCTAACCACCTTCTCTGCCGAAGATTCAGATCCGACTGAGTGAAGATGTATTTCAAACTCTTATGATCGG